>NW_027362761.1:116863619-118063619 GCF_046119375.1 Phyllobates terribilis | reverse complement strand
TCTGACGTGCATAGTTTTTGAGTATATGCCTACATACTAGACTACATCTGGATGTCCGCATCCAGTTGGCGGACACTCCCGAAAATGATGCACATCAGAGCGCACATTTGCTCAGTCTGCATCATTACAGTCTATGTTCTTGTCGGTGCATACATCCGTACCCCATTTTGTAGGGCATTTCGGACATATGCCCCGAGGGGGACACAAAATGCAATGTGAAAGCACCCTTAGGAGATTGTGCAGGGGGGCAGGCACAACACTGGGGGTCAGCATATGGTATAGCGCCAAGTGCCCAAGGAACTAGCTACAGCAGCTACTCAGGAGTGTTTGATGTATGAGCATCCATGCAAATAATTAACATAAAGTCTGGAGAAAAATAATGAGCCTTGGGCGCCTGTCACGGGTGTGTTGCCACGAAGATCGTCACGAGTACACAGCCTGACTTCTCGCAGCTGACTTGTTGGTGCTTTGTGTTTTCTCGGCAGTGAAGGAGTTAATTCTCTCTCTCTCTGGGCTAGCTGAGGTCCAGCCTCGCCCAGCTGCAATCAATGCTTCGTTAGTGAGACTCCTTTATATTCCTGCAGGTCTGTTTGTGAGGTGTCGGTGAAAGCTTTTCATTCAGACTTACAGAGCGGATCGTGGTGTTTGGAGTTGCTGAGATAAGTGTATTTGAAAGTGTTATTTCCCTTTCCTCGCTTTATCATTTATCTCCTTTCCCGTTGGTGTTCCCTCTGTTGTAGTTTTGTTGAAGTTGTATGCAAGGTGGTTTTGGTTTTTCCCTTGTACTGTCTCGTTCGTCTAAATACTGTGTGTGGGCATATTATCGCTGGTTCCCAATTGTTGTGATCGGGGTCCTTCTCAGGACTAGATTACTGTGGTGCAGGGATCCTCAGGAGGTAGGGGTTACGCTGGCGGCCTGGACCTCTGTACCTTTAACAGTACCTCCAGGATGAGGGATTAGTCAGGGCCCCAGCTTAGGGTCAGCTTAGGCCCCCTACCTCCAGTATTCTGTGACAGTGTGACATTTTCACCGACCAACTTAGTTTTTCTCCAGCTACCATGGATCCAGTAGCCGGTCTAGCTCAGCAGTTGCAGAGTTTGTCCATGGGGCTGGCGGACGTTAGGTCCAAGGTTTTGCATCCTCTGGAGCAAGCCGGACCAGAACCTAAAGTAGCTCTCCCTGACAGGTTCACTGGGGGGCGGGACAAGTTTTTTGTTTTCCGGGAGGCATGCAAATTGTACTTTCGGCTGCGGCCTCGGTCATCGGGCAGTGAAGAACAAAGGGTGGGAATTGTCATCTCGCTCCTACAAGGGGACCCACAATCTTGGGCGTTCTCTCTTCCCCCTAGCTCCCCAGTTCTCCAGTCAGTGGATAGGTTTTTCGCTGCTTTGGGACTCGTATATGATGACCCAGATCGGATCTCCCTTGCTGAGTCTAAGTTACGTAGGATTCAGCAGGGAGATCGTCCGGCGGAGGAATTCTGTTCGGAGTTCCGTAGGTGGGCCACGGACACCCAGTGGAATGACCCGGCTCTTAGGAGCCAGTTTTGTCATGGTTTATCCGACAAATTACAGGATGTGTTGGCACAGTATGACTCTCCCGCGTCACTGGAAGCCGCTATGGCCCTTGCTATTCGCGTTGACAGACGGCTTCGGGAGAGGTGCGGGATAACTCTACCCCCTGTAATGTCTCCACCTCTTACAAGGTCCCCTCATATGGTGGTTCCCCTGGTCAGTCCGGAGGAGCCTATGCAATTAGGAGGGACATCATTTCGGGGAAGGGGACCGGTGGTGCGCCATAAGACAGGAAGGTGTTTCCTCTGCGGGAAAAAGGGACATTTTATTGGGGGGTGTCCATCCCGCCCCTTGCTGAGTAAAGAGTCGTCGAAAAAACTGTTGATCCCAGGTTGTGTGGTGGACGGCAATCTGGGAGTAGGTATTTCGTCCCTAGGTTCGTCTCAGTTTCTCGTACCGGCGGAGGTGGTGGTGGGTACGAGAACTGAGAGGATATCTGTTCTTCTGGATAGTGGGGCCGGGGCTAATCTGGTTGATGCTCGGTTTGCCCGGGTTCAAGGTATGCGATTGAGTGAGTTGGCTAAACCCATCCCCATATTCTCGATCGATGCCAGGCCTCTCGGTCAGGGAAGTTTTTTGCAAGCTGTGCATGGCGTAAAACTTCAAGTGGGGGCAATACATAAAGAACTGTTGTCTTGCTACGTGTTGGAGGGTCTTCCCACTCCTATAGTGTTGGGCCTTCCTTGGTTAGCTAAGCATAACCCTGTTATTAATTGGCAAACCAGAGAGATAAGCCAATGGAGTAAATTCTGTAATAAAAACTGCATGAACACGGTCATCGGTGCGGTTACTCCTTGGGTCTTACCTCCATTTCTGGCAGACTTTGAGGATGTATTCTCGGAGAATGGGTGTCAGGAACTACCTCCTCATCGCGAGTATGACTGTTCTGTAAAACTGCTCCCTGAGGCCAAGTTACCTAAAGCTAGGTTGTATAACCTTTCTGGTCCTGAGAGGCAGGCCATGAAGGATTATATTTCTGAAAGTCTGGCTAAGGGGCATATTAGACCTTCATCTTCACCGGTGGCCGCGGGGTTCTTCTTTGTTAAGAAGAAAGATGGAGGCCTACGCCCTTGCCTGGATTTCCGTGAACTTAATCGGATTACGGTCCGAGATCCGTATCCGCTCCCACTTATTCCCGATCTCTTTAATCAGATCGTGGGCGCCAAATGGTTCTCTAAGTTGGATCTCAGGGGGGCGTACAATTTGATTAGGATGAAGGAGGGGGATGAGTGGAAGACGGCTTTTAACACTCCGGAGGGGCATTATGAGAACCTTGTCATGCCATTCGGTCTGACTAATGCCCCGGCGGTGTTTCAACACTTTGTTAATGATATTTTTCGCCACCTGGTGGGACAGTTTGTTGTCATATATCTGGATGATATCTTAATTTACTCGCCGGATCTGGTGTCTCATCAGGAGCATGTTAGACAGGTGTTACAGATCTTGCGGGATAATAAACTGTATGCCAAGTGGGAAAAGTGTGTGTTCGCCGTACAGGAACTCCAGTTTTTAGGCTTCCTGGTTTCTGCGTCCGGTTTTCGTATGGACCCTGGGAAAGTGCGGGCAGTTCTTGAGTGGGATCGGCCGGAGAATCTTAAGGCACTACAACGTTTCCTGGGGTTTGCTAACTATTACCGGAAGTTCATTCGTAATTTCTCGTCCGTGGTTAAGCCTCTCACAGACATGACTAAAAAGGGGACGGATTTTTCTAGGTGGTCTGACAAGGCTTGTCAAGCATTCTCCTCCTTGAAAAAATGTTTTGCCTCGGCACCCATACTCATTCAACCTGATGCGTCTCAGCCATTCTTTGTAGAGGTAGACGCTTCCGAGGTAGGGGTGGGAGCAGTATTGTCACAGGGTTCGTCCCCTGGTAAGTGGCATCCGTGCGCCTTTTTCTCTAAAAAATTGTCGTCCGCTGAGAGGAATTACGATGTCGGCAATAGGGAACTCCTGGCCATTAAGTTAGCTTTTGAGGAGTGGCGCCATTTTTTTGGAGGGGGCAGTTCATCCGGTCACCGTCATCACCGATCACAAGAACCTGCTATATCTGGAGTCCGCTAAACGTCTGAATCCCAGACAAGCTAGGTGGTCATTGTTTTTTACCAGGTTTAATTTCGTCGTTACATATCGTCCTGGGTCTAAAAATGTAAAGGCGGATGCCTTATCTCGTAGTTTCCCTGGGGCCGGGAATACGGACGACCCGATTCCTGTTCTTCAGGAGGGGGTGGTGGTTTCGGCAGTATGCTCTGAGCTGGAGGAGGAGATATTGGAGGCTCAGGGGGACGCCCCTGTTGGACCTCCGGGGAGACTGTTCGTTCCAGATCAGTTGCGACAAAAGGTGATCGAGGCACACCATAACTCAGTTTTTGCAGGACACCCGGGGAGTAAAGCAACTGTGGATCTCCTCTCGCGTCGGTTTTGGTGGCCTAACTTACATAAAGAGGTGGTAACTTTTGTCGCGTCCTGTGGGGTTTGTGCGCGCTCTAAGACCTCACATACCCGTCCGTCTGGGGCCCTCTTACCTTTGAAGATCCCGGAGCGTCCTTGGACTCATCTGTCTATGGACTTTATTACGGACCTCCCTCCGTCTTCGGGTAAAACGGTCATACTCGTTGTAGTGGACAGGTTCAGCAAGATGGCACATTTTATCGCTCTTCCGGCTCTCCCTAATGCTAAAACTCTTGCGCAGGTGTTCATTGGGGAGATTGTGAGGCTTCACGGGGTACCCTCCGAGGTGGTGTCTGATCGGGGGTCTCAGTTTGTGTCCAAGTTCTGGAAGGCGTTTTGTGCACGGCGGGGGATGCATTTGTCATTCTCGTCGGCTTTTCATCCTCAGACCAATGGTCAGACGGAACGTATGAACCAGAGCTTGGAGACATATCTTCGGTGTTTTGTGTCAGAGAACCAGGAGGACTGGGCTTCTTTCCTACCTCTGGCAGAGTTTGCTCTCAATAATAGGCGAAGCGAGTCCACTGGTAAGTCCCCGTTTTTTGGGGCATATGGTTTTCACCCCCAGTTTTGTACTTTCAGTAGGGGGGGCTCTTCGGGGGTTCCGGAGGAGGAACGATTTTCCTCATCTCTCGCTTCAGTATGGAGAGGGGTGCTGAAGAATCTGAATACTATGGGGAACCGATACAAACGTATGGCTGATAGGAGGAGAGTGTCTGGTCCGGACCTAAGTGTGAACGATCAGGTATGGTTGTCTACCAGGAATATTAAACTTAAGGTTCCCTCCTGGAAACTGGGTCCCAGGTTCATCGGGCCGTACAGAATCAGTTCTGTTATTAATCCGGTGGCATTCCGTCTTGACCTCCCCCCTACGTTTAAAATTCACAACGTGTTTCACAGATCATTGCTTAAGTGGTATGTGGCGCCGGTGGTACCGTCACCTTTACCTCCCCCTCCTGTGGTTGTCAATGGTAACTTGGAGTTCCAGGTATCGAGGGTCATTGATTCACGCTTTAATCGCCGGTCCCTTCAGTACTTGGTTCATTGGAAGGGGTATGGTCCTGAGGAGAGGATGTGGGTTCCTGCGTCGGATATTAACGCAGACCGATTAGTTCGGGCCTTCCACATGACTCACCCGGATAAACCTGGCCCTGAGGGTCCGGAGGCCCCTCGTAGAAGGGGGGGTACTGTCACGGGTGTGTTGCCACGAAGATCGTCACGAGTACACAGCCTGACTTCTCGCAGCTGACTTGTTGGTGCTTTGTGTTTTCTCGGCAGTGAAGGAGTTAATTCTCTCTCTCTCTGGGCTAGCTGAGGTCCAGCCTCGCCCAGCTGCAATCAATGCTTCGTTAGTGAGACTCCTTTATATTCCTGCAGGTCTGTTTGTGAGGTGTCGGTGAAAGCTTTTCATTCAGACTTACAGAGCGGATCGTGGTGTTTGGAGTTGCTGAGATAAGTGTATTTGAAAGTGTTATTTCCCTTTCCTCGCTTTATCATTTATCTCCTTTCCCGTTGGTGTTCCCTCTGTTGTAGTTTTGTTGAAGTTGTATGCAAGGTGGTTTTGGTTTTTCCCTTGTACTGTCTCGTTCGTCTAAATACTGTGTGTGGGCATATTATCGCTGGTTCCCAATTGTTGTGATCGGGGTCCTTCTCAGGACTAGATTACTGTGGTGCAGGGATCCTCAGGAGGTAGGGGTTACGCTGGCGGCCTGGACCTCTGTACCTTTAACAGTACCTCCAGGATGAGGGATTAGTCAGGGCCCCAGCTTAGGGTCAGCTTAGGCCCCCTACCTCCAGTATTCTGTGACAGTGTGACAGCGCCACTAGTTAGGAAAATCAAGATGTAATACAAAGTAGATCTAATGGGATATAGACTAAATGAATATTATATTGCAAAAAAGTTACTGAAATATATAAAAAAATACAACAAATAGTGATAAAGTTAGACATAAAAAGTCAACATTAGACTGGCAACTTCAATGCAATGTGTTTCAATGGCGGTCCAACATCTTCATCAGGCATAAAACCTGATGAATACATTGGTCTGGCATTGAAATACATTGCATTAACTTTATATCTCTAACTTTATGTTTGTTTTTGTTTTTTATACCCTTGAGTAACTTTTAAATAATAAAATACTCAATTAGTCTAGATTACATTGGATCTACTTAGCATTCCACCTGGACTTCCCCGACCAGTAGCCCAAGACTCAGAATTTTTCTACAGTCTTCATGTTTTCTAGGATGGAGCAAGTGAAGCAATACTGCAATCACTCATCCATTATTTATACCTTTTTTCAATGCATTCTGTAATCTTTGATTCATTTCTATATAGTACTGTTTTTTGTTTCAGTTCTTAATTCAAAAATTGTGAAAGGTCCAAATACATTTCATACTATAAATATTTTAATTACTAGTAATAATATTAACTTCAACCATCAATAGTCAGTGGCTCATCAATAGGTAGCTAATGACAGCCTCTCTGCCATTTTTGATATTATAAAGATTTTGCTTATTCTGGTTTCTGTAAGGGAGATTCTATAGGTTGTAGCAATGTCAGGTAGGCTGGAGTTAAATCCTAGCTCTGCAGGCTTTGATTAATGCACCTGGCTAGGTCTGCATTTAAAAAGGCTAGGTGTTCATCTAAGGCAGTCAGCTCAAGGAAGATGACCAGACTGGATGTGTCTTGAAGCTGAAAAGAGAGAGACAGGCCGGAATCCCTCTCTAAGAAGAGTCTGCACATGCCGTGTACATAATTCCGCAAGTATCAGTGGTTGCTATGGACAATAACTGTTTCGTTTGATTGAGCTGAGGCTAGTTTAGCCATGTATGAGTAGCCAGGGTTTGTTCTATTTAGTTATAATAATAATCTTTATTTTTATATAGCGCTAACATATTCCTCAGCGCTTTATATACATTATCATCGCTGTTCCCATCGGGGCTCACAATCTAAATTCCCTATCAGCTTACGTATTTTGGGCAAAATATTAACTAATACCTCCTAATATATTTTTGCACTTTATCTGACAAGGTGCAGCTAGGCCCGTCAATGGTGACCTTGTGAATTAGGGGCTTGCACCTCTGTGATGCACGGATAGGGTGCCGGGCATCCCGTCTAATCGAATAGTAGGGGCGTGTAATATGTTGCTGGCTAGGCACGGTGCCGCATGTGTGTGACTTGCGCCCTATTGCAAGCTTCATTTGTATGCAGTTTTAGTGCTAGGCATTCACCCCCTCCATGGAGTGAGAGGTTGAGAGTGATTGTTCATCAGCATTCTGCACCTGTGTTACCTCCTTCTAACCAAATGGGGGCTTGCTACATCCTGTGGTGCATTTTCCTTGACATTTTGGCTGGTAGCTATCATTACCTTTTTGCTATTTTCTTATGATTTTGTTGTTTTGGTGCTGGGCAACCTGTGGAAAGCACTAAAAACTGCACGTGTTTGGACCAAAACTGCATTGCTTGTGTATACGCTACCTAATGCCTACCAGTAGAGATGAGCGTTGTTCTACTCGAACTGTTCGCCAATCTCAAATTCGAGCTGTTTTGGGCGGTGTTCGAGCCGTTCGGCGAACACGAACAATTTGAGAAAAATTCGGCTGTTCGAGGTTATGTTCGATAACTGTTCGTGCACCAAAATCATAACTGGATTTTTTCTCAGTAATGATGAAAATTAATGTTAATACGCAGTTTGAGTGTACAGCAGGGTGGGGGGAGGGGCAGGGGATGGATCTCTGCAGGAACAATGAAGATCTCCATTTTTTTTTCTCTTTCCCGCATTTGCAGTGGGGAGGTGCAATCTGTCAGCCTATCAGCAGCACACACACGGAGCGAAGTGCTTTTTTTCACACAAGCAAGGGCATGTGTCATTGGCAGTGTATGTCACATGTCCTTGCCCTATAAGACCAAGCCATTTTCCCCGTCGCCACCATTTTCTCACTGCTGCAGCTGCGTGTTAGACGGCACCGCTGTTGCTGTGTGCGCTATACCTTGTTAATTTCAAGCCAATTTTCGCACAAATCTACAGATAGCTTGGGAGTAGGGAATAGTTGTGATTGCAGTCCTTTTAAGGACTAGGTTACAGCATTTCCTACGACTTTTATCAGGGAGGTCTGTGCTCTTAAATAGATAGGTTGTGGGAGTAAAGACTAATTGTAATTGGAGTCCTTTTCAGGACTAGGTTACATGAGTTCCTATCAGTTTTTGCCAGGCAGGTCTGTGCCAGTGCTGTGCAAGTTTTTTTCACAGCATTTGGCTGAATCTAGCAAAGCTAATCCTTTTTGGCCTATTGCAGAGTGTGTTAGTCAGTGGAGTAGCCTATCTGTGTTGCAAGATATAACACCTGTGTATAGAATACCAATTTTTTTACTGCACCTAGTGAAGTAAAATCTTTTGGGCATAGCATCATTCTATTAGTCCATCTATACTGACCTCCATCAGGTTGCAAACTGAATATAATTTTTTTCTGCATCTAGCTCTGAAAAAATATTTGGGCTTCTAGCAGTGTGTGGGACTTGGTCTATTAGTCCATCTATACTGACCTCCATCAGGTTGCAAATTAAAAATAATTTTTTTCTTCATTTAGCTCTGAAAAAATATTTGGGCTTCTAGCAGTGTGTGGGACTTGTTCTATTAGTCCTTCTATACTGACCTCCAGCAGGTTGCAAATTGAATATAATTTTTTTCTGCATCTAGCTCTGAAAAAATAGTTGGGCTTCTAGCGGTGTGTGGGACTTGGTCTATTAGTCCATCTATACTGACCTCCATCAGGTTGCAAATTAAAAATAATTTTTTTCTGCATCTAGCTCTGAAAAAATATTTGGGCTTCTAGCAGTGTGTGGGACTTGGTCTATTAGTCCATCTATACTGACCTCCATCAGGTTGAAAATTAAAAATAATTTTTATCTGCATCTACAGTACCTCTGAAAAAATATTTGGGCTTCTAGCAGTGTGTGGGACTATTTGTATTAGTCCATCTATACTGACCTCCATCAGGTTGCAAATTCAAAATAATTTTTTTCTGCATCTAACCCAGCCAATAGTTTTGGCCTAATACCACAGTTTGGCCACTCAGCTCTGCTCGGTTACCATCCATTGTTTTTTTGTGCAAACAACTCCAGAGTTGTGAATTAGTTAACCACCAAAATGAGTGGAAAAAGGCCTGCTGCTGGTGGAAAGTGGAATAGGTGTGTTGGGAAGGGGAAAAAAGGTTGTGTCCGTGGGGTAGGTGTTAAAGCAACAGTAACATCTGCAGAAGAAAGACCATCTTCCAGCCAAACTAAAATGTCTACTTCTTTTAGCGGACAATGTGATAAGATCCCTTTCTTACGGCCACGCCAATCGCTACAAATTCCAGATGAGGCACAAAAACAGCAGGTGCTTCAACGGATATCAAGTGCTCCTTTAAGTGGGCTCTCCTCCACATCAACTTCAACATCACAAATACTCCAGTCCTCAAAGGTGTCACCCAAATCGCACTTGCTTCCTCACAGCTCCCAAATCTCCAGCTGCCCGTCTGAGTATGAGGTAGAACAGATGGTTGAGTCTGCAGAGCTGTTTACTCATACTATAGCCTGGGAATCAGAGGTCGACTCCAGCGCTTCTGTGAATCCAGACGAGGAAATGATCTGCACTGATGCCCAGAATCTTTATGAGTCGGATCCAGGACCAGACGCAGAAGGTTCTGACCATAATGTAGACCCTCATTCCCAAACTGTAACTCCTGTTGGTGGAGACAATGAGGAAGACGATGATAAGACTCAAATACCTGATTGGAGCGACAACTTTAGTTTTTTGTCAGGGCAGGAACAGGTTGGCTCTGAGGACGACGGGTGTGATAACGCACAGGGTGATGATGATGAGGTCGGAGATCCCACTTACTGTCAACCCACAGTCAGCCAAGAGATGAGGTCAGCAGAGGAGGTGGAGGAAGATGCTAGTGACGACGAGGTCAGGTTGCGCCTTCCTGGACAGAGACGTAGTACTGGAAGCACGTCAACAACTGCATCCTCAAACACAACTCTGCCTCTCACCACAAGTCGTGGTGGCTCTTCAGGTCGCATGGGTGCTAAGCCTTGCATAGCCTGGGCATTTTTTCAGATCGATAAAGATAACCCAACTCGTGTTATCTGTAACATTTGTCAGCAAAAGCTAAGTAGAGGCCAAAAAATACATAGTTTGAGTACTTCATGCATGAACCGGCACATGGACATGAAGCATAAGTTGCAGTGGGAAGCTCAGTGTGCTACAATGCGGCCTAGCCGGCCGGGCCAATCACCGTCTGCCATATCTTGTGCATCCGCGGCCTCTTCATCCTCTGTGACTGGGGAGACAGCAGTCACACCTGTTTTGGGGCGCAGACCTGCCACCTCTTTACCCGCAACAGCCAGCGTGATTGGCAGGTCATCATTTTCTTTGGAGGTGGTAACACCAGCTGGTGTTGAGCGCTGTCCGACATCGATAGCACCACCTGTGGATCAAGGCAACCTAACATGTCCGCCTGCATCTTCCTCACAGACCGGCAGTTTGCCGGGGACACCCTTATCAACCCCGTCTAAGCACAATAGCCAGCCCTCGGTCCCTCAGATGTGGACAAGTAAAAGACCATTTCCTCCTAGCCATGAGAAAGCTAAGAGGTTGAATTTCACCATCTGCAAGCTCTTGGCTACAGAAATGCTGCCTTTCCGCCTGGTGGACACAGAGGATTTTCGAGACCTTATGTCCGTCGCAGTGCCCCAGTACCAGATGCCCAGTCGGCACTACTTCTCAAAGAAAGGTGTGCCTGCGCTCCACCAGCATGTCGCACACAACATCACCGCTTCTTTGAGAAACTCTGTGTGTGACAGGGTGCATTTCACCACAGACACTTGGACGAGTAGGCATGGACAGGGGCGTTACATGTCGCTGACTGGGCACTGGGTAACTATGGTGACAGCAGGACAAGGGGCTGCTGTCCAAGTCTTGCCGTCCCCACGAGTTGTGCGTCAATCCTCTTTATGTCAAAGTTCCTCCACTGCTTCTGCCTCCTCAACCTCCTCTCGGTCTTCCACCTGCACCCAAAGCCTGTCTGGTCATGCCACAAGCTTTCTAACTGCGCAGAAGGGATCCTGCACACCTCCTTACTATGCTGGCAGTAGGGCTCAACGTCATCAGGCGGTTTTTACATTGAAATGTCTGGGAAATGTGAGTCACACAGCTGAGGAGTTGTGGTCAGCTCTGGAGAACCAATTTCATGAATGGTTGTCTCCACTGGACCTGAAACCAGGGAAGGCCGCGTGCGACAATGCTGCAAACCTGGGTGCGGCCCTTCGCCGGGGCAATGTCACACACATGCCTTGTATGGCTCACGTGTTGAACCTGGTTGTCCAGCAATTTTTAGCCCACTATCCCAGACTAGATGGCCTTCTGCAGAGGGCACGGTCGCTGTGTGCTCACTTCCGCCGTTCGCATCCCGCAGCTCAGCGACTTACATCTCTACAGAAGTCGTTGGGCCTGCCACTTCACCGGCTAAAATGCGATGTGCCTACCCGGTGGAATTCAACTCTGCACATGTTGCAGCGACTGTGGCAGCACCGACAAGCCCTGGTGCAATACGTTCTGACGTATAGCCTGGGCCAACGAGATTCAGAGGTGGGGCAAATCACGCTGGAGGAGTGGTCTCAGATCAGGGACCTATGCACCCTTCTGCACAGTTTTGAAATGGCGACGAAGATGTTTAGTGCTGACGATGCCATTATCAGCATGACTATTCCGGTGATTTACATGCTGGAGCACATGTTAAACAGAATTCGGAGTCAGGTGGTGGCACAAGAGGAGGTGGAGGAAGTAGAGGAGGAGGAGTTGTATGCGGAAGGGCTAACATCTGCAAGGTCCAGACGGTCGGCAGCACCAAGGCGGCAGGCATGTGAGGGTGGGGGAGATGGTTTACCAGGGCGCATGGTAGCAGCTAAACTAGTGAGGAAGGTGCAGGAGCCCAGGAAGAAGTGGAGGACGAACTGATGGAAGACTCATCAGATGAGGGAGACCTTGATCACATTTCTGTTGTGCGAGGTTGGGGGGAGAGGACAGAGGAAGGAAGCATGATTGTTACCTCGCCACCAACACAACAGGGACTTGGTGCTCCTGGATGCGCAACACACATGAGTGCCTTCTTGCTGCACTACCTGCAACATGACCCTCGAATTGTGAGAATTAGAAATAATCCTGACTACTGGGTTGCCACACTGTTAGATCCCCGGTACAAAAGTAAATTTGCAGAAATTATTCCTGCCATAGAAAGGGATGCACGCATGCAGGAGTATCAGCAGAGACTGTTGCAGAATCTTACATGTGCTTTTCCACAAAATACCAGTGGTGCACGTAGTGAATCTCACAGTTCCAACTTGCCAACCGTGGGACCGTCAAGTGTTCAGCACTCAAACCGTAACAGAACCACAGTATCTGCTGGTAACATCAATTTTGCGGAATCATTTCACCACTTTTTTAGCCCATCCTTTGCAAGGCCACAGGAGACAAGAAGTCTGACACATAGTCAACGCCTAGAGACGATGGTACAGGAGTATCTCCAAGTAAACATTGAAGCCACGACTGTGTCACTGGACCCTTGCTCTTTTTGGGCTTCCAATCTGGATAAATGGCCGGAGCTAGCCACTTACGCCTTGGAGATCTTGTCATGCCCCGCAGCCAGCGTTCTGTCTGAACGTGTGTTCAGCGCTGCTGGTGGTGTGCTGACAGATAAGCGCACGCGGCTCTCCACTGATAATGTAGACAGACTCACGTTCATAAAGATGAACAAATCATGGATCCGAAACGACTTTTCTACCCCTGTGTCATCCTGGGGAGAGTAAAAGCTTGATGATTGGTTAAAATCACCCTACCAACCGTTTTAAGCTTTCAAATTACTAATCATGTTTATCTGTATCTTGACTGGAAAATAATTTGGGCTTTGTAGCAGTGTGCACCACTGATCCTATTAGGCCATCTATACTAAAGCTTCACCAGATTTAAAATTAAAAATAATTTTTAGCTGCATCTAGCCCGGAAAATAATTTTGGGGCTCCGAGATGCGCAAGGCACATAAGTGCCTTCTTGCTGCACTACCTGCAGCATGACCCTCATATTGTCAGAATTCGAAGTAATCATGACTACTGGGTTGCCACACTCTTAGATCCCCCAAACTTTTCGATCAACCTTTTCATTTTAATAAAGACCAAAAAAATGGTCATTTTTGAAATTATAAGCATTAGCAGGTTGTTAGAAACTGAAATCAAACAGTTTTCAACTCAAAACTTTATTCTAGGTGATGTTACATTTTCACATAGGACCCCTTGTTCGAAAGGAGCTTCTGAACTCTCTCGTCCATTGAATTTGTCAGGTTTTGGATGGTTTCTGCTTCAATTGTTTTGCATGAGGACAGAATACCCTCCCAGAGCTGTTGCTTAGATGTGAACTGCCTCCCGCCATCATAGACACTCCTTTTAATGATGCTCCAAAGGTTCTGAATGGGGTAGAGGTCAGGGGAGCATGGGGGTCACACCATAAGTTTGTCCCCTTTTATGCCCATATCAGCCAGAGATGCAGATGTTTTATGTGCAGCATGAGATGGTGCATTATCATGCAGAAAAATGATCTTGCTGTGAAATACACGGTTCTTCTTCTTGAACCATGGCAGGAAGTGCTGTTTGAGAAAATCCACATACATTATGGAGTTCATCTTTAGCGCCTTCAGGGATCCTAAAGGGGCCGACAATCTCTCTCCCCATGATTCCAGCCCAAAACATTACTCCACCTCCTCCTTGTTGGCGCTGTAGCCGTGTTTGCATGGGGTGTCCATCAACCAGCCATCCTCCACTCCATCCATCTGGACCATCGAGCGCTGCACGGCACTCATCCGTGAACAAAACAGTTTTGAAATCAGTCTTCATGTAATGTTTGGCCCACTGGAGCCGTTTCTGCTTGTGTGAAGTGGATAGAGGAGGTCGACAGGATGGCGCATGCACAGCTGCAAACCTCTGAAGGACCCTGCATCTTGTTGTTCGGGGGACGTTGGAGGCACAAGCAGCTTCAAAAACTTATCTGCTGCTATGACAAGGCTTTTTTGCCGCTGCTCTTTCAACCTGACGTAATTGCCTGTAGGAAAGAGTCCTCAATTTGCCCTTATCAGCACGCACACGTGTGTACTGTGAATCAGCTACATACTTCTTGATTGCCAAGACACTTCATCCTGATCATCGCACAATGTTGATTGTAGTCATGCCTTGACCTAAACACTCCACAATTTGTTGCTTCTCAGCAGCCGACACATCCTTTTTCTTTCCCATTTTGGCAGAAAATGTAGGCTGCTTAATAATGTGAGAGAGCCTTCTTAAGTAGTCTTGCCTTTCATTGGACACACCTGCCAAACTAATTAGCACAGGTGTCTGCAATTGCTTACAGTGATATAAAGAGCCCTGACACACATCACCATCAATGAGTTTAACTGACAAACAAACAAATTCTTCCCTTATCACTCCTAAACACTTTTTGTATAATAATTTGGAACGCAGTGTACATGTGCTTTTCCACAAAACACCAGTGGTTCACGTAGTGAATCTTACAGTTCTAACTTGCCAACCGTGGTCTGTATGGAGTTGTTCAATAAAGGGCCCAAAATTAAGATAACATAGATGGGAGAGGTCTCTATGAATAGGAATTCCTAAGTATTTGATACCCTGTGAGGGCCAGGCAAAGGGAAAGTTGGACTGGATGGAATCCTATATGGATTTGGGGAGGGAGACATCGAGGGCCTCAGACTTCGCTGCATTGATTTTAAAATTTTACCATGTAACAAAGTGATCTATTTCAGCCATAACAGCATGGATGGATATATGTGATTGAGTGATATATACTAGGACATCATCAGCAAATAGAGAGCACTTGTACTCGGTGCCTCCCACCTCAATCCACCTAATATTGGGGTTATGGCGAATTGATGAGAGCAGGTGCTCCGTCACTAGGATGTATAAGAGAGGGGACAGAGGACATCACTGCCTTGTCCCATTGGTGATTGTGAAAGGTGATGAAAATGTTCTGACGCACCCCCTGGGCCTTGGGACACCCAGAGCCGGACCCTTTTTGGTGGATGCTGGTGGTTGTAGTCTTCGTGGCGGCAACCCAGTTCCGTGGCTCAGGGCGGTCAAACCAGTGGCGGAACTATTTATGTGGTTTTCGTGTTTAAATGTCCGACTACGCCACCCGTGGATTGCGGTCAGAGTGAACCGCCGCTACAGGGCAGACCACTGAGGCTGGTGTTGTGGGTGCAGCAGAGCGTAGCATAACTCCCCACGGGAGGAGTATAGCCTCAGGGCAGTGTATGCGGAGGATGGGGGTGATGGTGCAGGGCAGCAGCAGTAACGACACGGAGTCAGTGATGCCGTTCAGGGCCTTTACTCACAGTTCTTATTATCCAGACCACGTCTGCAGGTAACGGCTGCCCACGTCGTACTGTGCTCACCAGGTGAGGGGCTCAGACAACTCCCAGATAACTTTGGAGCACTTCATAGGACCCCCTTTGTGTGTCCTTTGTCTGGCCTTTCTTACCAACACTTCTGTCCGGCTGCCTCGGGCCTCCTCTTGGTAAACTTGGCGCCAGTTTCCCTGACCCTATGTGGTGCCTTCCTAGCGGGTGTAGCGAGGGGCTGCGCCACATAAAATGTCAGAGCCTCCGGTTCTAGCTGAGGGTCGTTTCCTGCCTCCACTAGTTCGGGGACCGGTCTCCCCCTTTGGCCTGACCCCTCCACGCAGGTGGATTCGGGCGTGCGGTGGCGACTCGCCCGTCCGCACCCCTGGGATCCCTTCATTCCTCGTTCCTGGAGCCTTCTCCGCTCCTCTTCCTTCCTTCTCCCTCTTCCAGGCCTGGGCCTCTGTTACTAGGCCCGCCTCCGGAGCAGAGCTCATGCAGAGCCCCTGCTCCCTGCCACTTCTGCTCAGACTTCTCTGCACTGAACTAAGATGGTGCCCACCTTTTATACTCCCTTCTCAATGCACCCAGGAACTGCTTCCTCCCTGCTCCTGCACTACAGGGTTCCCCTTCCTCAGTGTTCCCTCCCCCCACTCCAGCCAGGGACAGGGACTGTCGTGCCCATCTCAGGGGCATATTGGTCGCCCTGCCCCACGGCAATGTGGTGTAATGCATGCAGGTGTCGGGTCCTGATCCACACTCCATCCTTACCTGAGAGTGAGATATCACACCTCTGGGTGATGTGCAATACGTCTGTAGCAACCGAGCCCTCAGGGTGCTACAGTTCCATTTATCTTCAGCCTAGGTGACGTATTGCGATATAGGGCCGTGATTTTGGCTATAAAAGGGTCCCCTAGACCCCTACCCCAAGCTTTTTAAGAGAATCATATATGGCGTGCCAGGAGACTCTATGGAATGCTTTCTCAGCATCCAACGAGAGTATCTAATTACAAATTTTTAACTGCATCTAGCCCAGGAAATACTTTGTGCCTAGTAGCAGTGTCTGCTAGTGAGCGGATTATCCCGGCTGTTAAGCAAGCTGCACCACCTGTAGTTTAGACACTTAATTTTTTCAAAGGAAATGCTTCGGGACCATGGGATACTTAGTGAAGAGCATCAGGAGGCACCCCAAGGCATAGGGGCTGGGACTGGCAGTAGGATGCCTTGCGGTGGACAGCCGAGCTCGATCCTTATAAAAGCTTTTTAACTGCAGCAGCTTTAGTGGACGCTACTGGAGCTGGAATTACCGCGGCTGCTGGCATGAGACTTGCCCTCCAATAGATCCTTGTAAATGGATTTAAAGTGTATTCATTCAAATTAGAGAGACAATTTAAATTAAAAAGCTTAGAGCTGCCTCCACCACAGGGGGGCTCGCTCGACCCACCAGCGGACAGGCACCAGTATTGGGAGAGGGGGGCTGGCCGTCAGGGTTCACCGCGGCTCTGGCACAAACCCGGCGACACGGAGGTGGCACGGGCAGGAGCGGACTGGCCGTGTCGGCTTCTCACTTTTTGGATTTTAGAAGGGCATGACATGCCTATATCTGTGTCTCCCCCTCCTTTTACTCCTCCACCTCTTTTATTTTCGCATGACTATATGTACTTGTCACTTTTCCATGTGTTAGTTATGTCTTCTGAGCAGTTTGTCAGCTTTTGGACACATTTGAAGGTGTTTTCTATGTGTTTCTATGTGTTTTTGTTTGCCTGCCATTGGTTTTAACGGTGTTCGAAGGTGTTCGACGAACAGTTCGGCGAACACACGGGTGTTCGACGAACCGAACCGAACTCGAACACTACGGGGGTGGCTCAACACTACCTACCAGATCGAGTGAATCCCTGCAAGGTATTTCAGGTTCTTACTTCAAAAACCATGGACCTTGCTTTATATGAAATTGATCTATCTTAACCATCTTTTAGCTGGGTAAAATTAAAGCCAAATTCTCTATGTATTCTACTCTATGGCTATGTTCAGACGTTCAGTATTTTACATCAGTAATATGTAAGCCAAAACCAGGAGTGGATGAAAAATGCAGAAATTATGCATATGTTTCTATTATACTTTTCTTCTGATTGTTCCAGTCTGTTCCTCCTCACTGCCTACGACATCTCTCCAAATCCTGGTCCTCCTAACCGCATCCCCACAGTCACTTCTACCTCCTATCCACGATCTACCACAAACTCTCGCAACCTTTCTAACCTCAAACACATTCACCAAGTCCCCGCTTCAGTAACAGGAGCTCTATGGAACACTCCGTCTGCAACAAACTTTCCTACATCCAAGATCTTTTAATTACTAACAAACGTTCCTTCCTCGCCATCACCGAAACCTGGCTCACCCCCTCTGAGACAGCCTCTCCAGCTGCACTTTCATACGGCGGATTCCATCTTTCCCATACCCCCGCCCCAGCAGCAAACATGGTGGAGAAGTAGGTTTTCTCCTGTCAGATACCTGCGCCTTCACCCAAATCCCACTGCCGCCCTCCGTCACTCTCCCCTCTTTTGAGATGCACTGTGTATGCATCTATTCCCCCTCCAACCTTCAACTGGCTGTCATTTACCGTCCCCCAGGGCCAGCCACCACTTTCTTCGACCACTTCACCACCTGGCTACTTCACTTTCTTTCCGCTGACATCCCCACTATTATCATGGTTGACTTCAACATCCCCATTGACACTTCCCACTCATCTGTCTCTAAGCTTCTATTCTTCACTTCCTCCTTCGGCCTTTCTCAATGGTCTTCTGCCCCCACTCACAAAGATGGCCACACACTGGACCTTACTTCACCCGCCTCTGTTACCTATCTAACCTCTCCAACTCACCTCTCCATCTTTCTGACCACAACCAACTTACATTCTCTGCCCTCTCCAGGTCCACAATCCCCACTTCACAAACTTTCACACCCTCGCAGAAATCTCAAACACCTTGACCTACACTTACTCTCTGAATCCCTCCTCCCTCTAAGTTCCTTACACGATGCAGACATTGCTGCTGCCTTATACAACACAACAGCTGCAGCACTCGATTCGGTCGCCCCTCTCACACATACCAAAGCTCGCACAATCAATAGGCAATGCTGGCACATCAACCTGACTAAAGAACTGCGACGGGCCTCCAGGCTTGTTGAGTGGAGATGGAAAAGGTCCCACTCCAATGAGCACTTCATCACATTCAAACAATCCCTCACTATTTTCAAGTCCACACTCACTGCAGCAAATCAAGCCTACTTCTTATGTCTCATATCCTTACTGTCTCACAACCCTAAACAGCTATTCAACACGTTCAATTCTCTCCTCTGTCCCCCAGCGCCTCCTTCCTCTCCTCTCATCTCAGCAGAAGACTTTGCCTCTTTCTTCAAACAGAAGATTGACACCATCAGACAAAGCTTTTTCCTAAAGTCCCCACAGCCCATCCTCAGATCTACTCAACCTTACTCCTCCAAAACCAACTTCTCCACCATCACAGAAGATCAAGTTTCATCTTTACTCTCCAAATCACACCTCACCACCTGTGAACTTGACCAAATCCCGTCCTACCTCATCCTTAACCTTACCACAGTCTTCAACCCAACCCTAACCCACCTCTTCAACCTGTCACTAATAACTGGTGCCTTCCCCTCATGTTTCAAACATGCCTCAAAAAGCCCTCCCTTGACCCATCCTCTGTGACTAGCTATCGCCCCATATCACTTCACCCCAATGCCTCAAAACTACTGGAACAACACCTCCACCTTGAACTGTCCTCCTTTCTTCCCTCTCTCCTCCTGCTCCCTCTTCGACCGCTTACAATCAGGCTTCCGACCGCATCACTCCACTGAAACTGCCCTGAATAAAGTCAACAACGACCTACTAACTGCAAAATCCAAGCGACACTACTCTGTCTTCCTCCTCCTGGACCTGTCACCTGCCTTTGACACAGTGGACCATTCCCTCTTACTACAGACTCTCTCTTCCCTTGACAGCACAGACTTGACCCTATCTTGGATCTCTTCATACCTAACAGACCGGACATTCAGCGTCTCCCACTCACATACCACCCCTCATCTCGCCCCCTAACTGTCGGTGTCCCCCAAGGTTCCGTTCTAGGGCCCCTGCTCTTCTCCATCTACATTTGGCCTGGGACAGCTCATAGAATCTCACGGCTTTCAGTATCAACTCTATGCTGATGACACACAGATCTACCACTCTGGACCCGATATCAACTCCTTATTAACCAGAATCCCGCAATGTCTGTCTGCTATCTTATCCTTCTTCTCTGCTAGATTTCTAAAACTTATCATGGATAAAACTGAATTCATCATCTTTCCCCCACCTCACTCAACCCCCCCATTTGACCTATCCATCATAGTTAATGACTGCCCACTCTCCCCAGTCCCACAAGCTCGCTGCCTCGGGGTGACCCTGGACTCTGATCTCTCCTTCAAACCACATATCCAAACTCTCTCCACCTCCTGCCAACTCCATCTCAAAAATATCTCCCAGATCGGCACATTCCTCAGCAAAGACTCTGCAAAAACACTAGTGCATGCCCTCATCATCTCCCACCTCGACTACTGCAACCTCCTGCTCTTTGGTCTACCTTCCCTCTTGCACCCCTCCAATCTATCCTAAACTCTGCTGCCCAACTAATCCACCTGTCCCCCCTCTGTCAATCTCCTCACTGGCTCCCCATTACCCAGAGATTTAAGTTCAAGACCCTAACCTTGGCATACAAAGCCATCTACAACCTGTCTCCCCCATACATCTGTGACCTAGTCTCCCAGTACTAACTTACACGCAACCTCCTATCCACACAAGATCTCCTTCTCTACTCCCCTCTTATCTCCTTTTCCCACAATCGCATTCAAGATTTCTCCCGTGCATCTCCCCTACTCTGGAACTCTCTACCCCAACATATCAGACATTCGCCTACAGTGGAAACCTTCAAAACGAACCAAAAGACCGACCTCTTCCGACAAGTGTACATCCTGCAGTAACCACCGCTCCACCATACTGTCACACCAGGTGTGGGAAAGATTTAGTGCAACACAGAGGGAAGAAGGAAAGGGAGCCCAGACGCTAGGGAAAGGGGGAAGTGGAGACCTCCTAGTCTGGTCTAGTGTCTCCCTGTCTCAACTACCGTCCCTATATTGCCTCTTCAGCAATCGCCGTACTGGTGCCTCGCCCTGTCTTTCCCTGGCGTATGGCTAAGGCTATGGATTGGAAGAGATGGGCACCAGTCGATCTTCACTAAACTCTATAGACAACAAGGGTAGACAAACGGGGAGAATGCTTAGCTTTAGATGACTCCAGACAAATGCAAACTGGGCCTCAAGCTGCAGAGAGGATGAAGTACTGCTCTTGCTAAGCCTTCACAAGTAGAAATGAATATACTGTAGCTGGCACCTCCCTTTCAGACACACCAGGCAGGGCCGCCATCAGGGCATTACTGCCCTTACTGCTGTATGGGGCCCGCGAGCAGCAGTACAGAGGGGGGGCAAGGTCCCTCTTGTGCTTCTGCTCATGGGGCCCCATGGTGTAATAAAGTGCCGAGCGTCAGGGCGTTAATCACCTTAGGCGGCGCACATCTCGGTGCTGGGTTCCTTACCGGAGCTGCGATGCTGCAGCAGCTCCTTCATGCTTCTCCTGACTTCTGGTCATGTGACAGCGCATACACGACGTCACATGACCAGAAGTCAGGAGAACCCGGCAGCAGCGGCATTGAACGCGAGGATTCTGCAAGGATCGCATGAGGGGTAAGTACGACAACTTTATTTTTTTTAAATACAATTAATTAAATGGGAGTGGTGGGAAGAATGAGCTACACATGGGGAATGGGTGGAGAATGAGCTGCACATGGGGAATTGAAAATGGGGGGGGGATGAGCGGCACATGGGGAATTGGAAGTGGGGGGGGGAGAATGAGCGGCACATGGGGAATTGGAAGTGGGGGGGGAGAATGAGCTGCACATGGGGAATTGGAAGTGGGGGGGAGAATGAGCTGCACATGGGGAATTGGAAGTGGGGGGGGAGAATGAGCTGCACATGGGGAATTGGAAGTGGGGGGGGAGAATGAGCTGCTCATGGGGAATTGGAAGTGGGGGGGAGAATGAGCTGCACATGGGGAATTGGAAGTGGGGGGTGGAGAATGAGCTGCACATGGGGAATTGGAAGTGGGGGGGAGAATGAGCTGCACATGGGGAATTGGGAGTGGGGGAGGAATGAGCTGCACATGGGGAATTGAGAGTGGGCGGAGGATAAGCTCATGGTTAATTGGGAGATGGGAGTGGGATGAGCACATGATGAATTGTGAGTGGGTGGGTGGGGAGAGCAAATGATGAATGGGGTGGGGGAGAGTAAATGATGATGAATAGAGGGTGAGGGTGGGGAGAGCACGGACATGACATAATTAATTTGAGCAGAGGGTGCATGTAAATATAATAAATTGGGGGAGCAGGAGGTACAGAGTAAGTGGCGTTGCGGATGCAGGAGTGTGACTGGTAATAGATTGGGGGAAAGAGTACAGGTTCTAATTAATTTAAATATTTATTAGGTGGGGAAAGTGGCTATTTACAGTTAGTGGGGGCACAGTGGTGGATTACAATTTATATTTGGAATGGTGGGTTGCTTAATAACTATATATTAATGGTGGGTGCACGTCTGTATTCAGCTGTGTAATGTAGAAGTTGGGTAATGTGCTCTAGATAACTGTCTTACTTTATGAAGACAAGTACTGGCTGGAAGTAGAGACGTCACCGGTGAGTCAGTGCATTACATGTATACTGACACTATACGCTATATACTATGTACAGGGCTCCTGTTTATAATGTCACTGGTGGTCACTGTATTACCTGTACACTATATACAGAGCTCCTGTGTATAATGTCACTGGTGATCACTGTATTACCTGTACACTATATACAGAGCTCCTGTGTTTAATGTCACTGGTGATCACTAGATTATCTGTACACTTATATTATACACTGTATACCATGTACAGAGATCCTGTGTGTAATGGCACTTATGGTAATATTAGTATTGTGTTCTTTTATTAATGATCTGCATTGTAGTATTCGGTAACAACGTGGTGGTAATATGTGGTCTGGTCATGGTGTGGCGGTATTCCTTGTATGTGGTATTATTGGTCATTTTAAAAAATGTATATGACACGTTCCCATAAAGAAAAATAAATAAAAATATACAGTAAAGTAAAATAAAGAGTATTGGATATTTTAAGAAAAATTTGATAGGTTAGAGTAGGGCCCGGCCAGAAGAGTCTACCTTATCGTGGTGGCGGCTTTAAAAATCTTTTGGCCTAAACAAAAGCTGCTGGTTACGTATGTGATCTGGTGTTCACTAGGAACTGGTAATGTGCGATTGGTGATGACAGGGTGCAGAAGTGGAGTTTTTCTAAGAGTGGGCGGTGGGACTGTAAAAGGTTTAAGGGATGGAGGTGGAGCCTGGGCGGAGTTTCAAGGGGGCCCAAAAATTTTGCCAGTTTGGGGCCCCTGAAATTCCTGGTGGCAGCCCTGACACCAAGTATATATACACTCAGGCCAGGGAGCTAATTACCAGAGGGAGGTAACCGTTAGGTCCTAGAGACAGCCTCTCATCTTAGAAGATGTCTGTAATGCCAAACATAGAGATCTACTGCAACCAACTGCAGGGCGACTGTCTGTCACCTCTGATACACCCGTGACACATACCGCTGGAAAACCAGCTCTACCCACACCTACTGTATCCTCACCCATCCCTTGTAGATTGTGAGCCCTCGCGAGCAGGGACCTCTCTCCTTTGGTACCAGTCGCTAACTCGTTTTGTTCAAGATTATTGTAACTGTATTTGCTATGTACACCCCCTTTTTTCACATGTAAAGCGTCATGGAATAAATGGCGCTATAATAATAATGATTGTTCCACTCATGGTTTTGGTTACAAATACTGATGTAAAATACTGACTAAATACTAAATGTGTCCAAATTTGTACCACCATCTCAACACCAGATACTTGTGAAGTATCTAACAGCTCTATAGACAATGGATAGTCAGTGGTTTAAAATGTCAGGATGTAAACAAAGATTTCATAACTAGCATATAAAAGGGGTGTTTACTAGTGTTGAGCCACCCCCGTAGTGTTCGAGTTCGGTTCGGTTCGTCGAACACCCGTGTGTTCGCCGAACTGTTCGTCGAACTGTTCGTCGAACACCTTCGAACACCGTTAAAACCAATGGCAGGCAAACAAAAACACATAGAAACACATAGAAAACACCTTCAAAGGTGTCCAAAAGCTGACAAACTGCTCAGAAGACACAACTAACACATGGAAAAGTGACAAGTACATATAGTCATGCGAAAATAAAAGAGGTGGAGGAGTAAAAGGAGGGGGAGACACAGATATAGGCATGTCATGCCCTTCTAAAATCCAAAAAGTGAGAAGCCGACACGGCCAGTCCGCTCCTGCCCGTGCCACCTCCGTGTCGCCGGGTTTGTGCCAGAGCCGCGGTGAACCCTGATGGCCAGCCCCCCTCTCCCAATACTGGTGCCTGTCCGCTGGTGGGTCGAGCGAGCCCCGCTGTGGTGGAGGCAGCTCTAAGCTTTTTAATTTAAATTGTCTCTCTAATTTGAATGAATACACTTTAAATCCATTTACAAGGATCTATTGGAGGGCAAGTCTCATGCCAGCAGCCACGTAATTCCAGCTCCAGTAGCGTCCACTAAAGCTGCTGCAGTTAAAAAGCTTTTATAAGGCTCGAGCTCGGCTGTCCACCGCAAGGCATCCTACTGCCAGTCCCAGCCCCTATGCCTTGGGGTGCCTCCTGATGCTCTTCACTGAGTATCCCATGGTCCCGAAGCATTTCCTTTGAAAAAATTAAGTGTCTAAACTACAGGTGGTGTAGCTTGCTTAACAGCCGGGATAATCCGCTGACTAGCAGACACTGCTACTAGGCACAAAGTATTTCCTGGGCTAGATGCAGTTAAAAATTTGTAATTAGATACTCTCGTTGGATGCTGAGAAAGCATTCCATAGAGTCTCCTGGCACGCCATATATGATTCTCTTAAAAAGCTTGGGGTAGGGGTCTAGGGGACCTTTTTATAGCCAAAATCACGGCCCTGTATCACAATACGTCACCTAGGCTGAAGATAAATGGAACTGTAGCACCCTGAGGGCTCGGTTGCTACAGAGGTATTGCACCTCACCCAGAGGTGTGATATCTCACTTTCAGGTAAGGATGGAGTGTGGATCAGGACCCGACACCTGCATGCATTACACCACATTGCCGTGGGGCAGGGCGACCAATATGCCTCTGAGATGGGCATGACAGTCCCTGTCCCTGGCTGGAGTGGGGCGAGGGAACACTGAGGAAGGGGAACCCTGTTGTGCAGGAGCAGGGAGGAAGCAATTCCTGGGTGCATTGAGAAGGGAGTATAAAAGGTGGGCACCATCTTAGTTCAGTGCAGAGAAATCTGAGCAGAAGTGGCAGGGAGCAGGGGCTCTGCATGAGCTCTGCTCCGGAGGCGGGCCTAGTAACAGAGGCCCAGGCCTGGAAGAGGGAGAAGGAAGGAAGAGGAGCGGAGAAGGCTCCAGGAATGAGGAATGAAGGGATCCCAGGGGTGCGGACGGGCGAGTCGCCACCGCACGCCCGAATCCACCTGCGTGGAGGGGTCAGGCCAAAGGGGGAGACCGGTCCCCGAAACTAGTGGAGGCAGGAAACGACCCTCAGCTAGAAACCGGAGGCTGTGACATTTTATGTGGCGCAGCCCCTCGCTACACCCGCTAGGAAGGCACCACATAGGGTCAGGGAAACTGGCGCCAAGTTTACCAAGAGGAGGCCCGAGGCAGCCGGACAGAAGGGTTGGTAAGAAAGGCCAGACAAAGGACACACAAAGGGGGTCCTGTGAAGCGCTCCAAAGTTATCTGGGAGTTGTCTGAGCCCCTCACCTGGTGAGCACAGTACGACGTGGGCAGCCGTTACCTGCAGACGTGGTCTGGATAATAAGAACTGTGAGTAAAGGCCCTGGACTGCATCACTGACTCCGTGTCGTTACTGCTGCTGCCCTGCACCATCACCCCCATCCTCCGCATACACTGCCCTGAGGCTATACTCCTCCCGTGGGGAGTTATGCTACGCTCTGCTGCACCCACAACACCAGCCTCAGCGGTCTGCCCTGCAGCGGCGGTTCACTCTGACCGCAATCCACGGGTGGCGTAGTCGGACATTTAAACATCAAAACCACATAAATAGTTCCGCCATTGGTTTGACCACCCTGAGCCACGGAACCGGGTCGCCGCCACGAAGACTACAACCACCAGCATCCACCAAAAAGGGTCCGGCTCCGGGTGTCCCAAGGCCCAGGGGGTGCATCAGAACATTTTCATCACCTTTCACAATCACCAATGGGACAAGGCAGGGATGTCCTCTGTCCCCTCTCTTATACATCCTAGTGACGGAGCACCTGCTCTCATCAATTCGCCATAACCCCAATATTAGGTGGATTGAGGTGGGAGGCACCGAGTACAAGTGCTCTCTATTTGCTGATGATGTCCTAGTATATATCACTCAATCACATATATCCATCCATGCTGTTATGGCTGAAATAGATCACTTTGTTACATGGTCAAATTTTAAAATCAATGCAGCGAAGTCTGAGGCCCTCGATGTCTCCCTCCCCAAATCCATATAGGATTCCATCCAGTCCAACTTTCCCTTTGCCTGGCCCTCACAGGGTATCAAATACTTAGGAATTCCTATTCATAGAGACCTCTCCCATCTATGTTATCTTAATTTTGGGCCCTTTATTGAACAACTCCATACAGACCACGGTTGGCAAGTTAGAACTGTAAGATTCACTACGTGAACCACTGGTGTTTTGTGGAAAAGCACATGTACACTGTGTTCCAAATTATTATGCAAAAAGTGTTTAGGAGTGATAAGGGAAGAATTTGTTTGTTTGTCAGTTAAACTCATTGATGGTGATGTGTGTCAGGGCTCTTTATATCACTGTAAGCAATTGCAGACACCTGTGCTAATTAGTTTGGCAGGTGTGTCCAATGAAAGGCAAGACTACTTAAGAAGGCTGTCTCACATTATTAAGCAGCTTACATTTTCTGCCAAAATGGGAAAGAAAAAGGATGTGTTGGCTGCTGAGAAGCAACAAATTGTGGAGTGTTTAGGTCAAGGCATGACTACAATCAACATTGTGCGATGATCAGGATGAAGTGTCTTGGCAATCAAGAAGTATGTAGCTGATTCACAGTACACACATGTGCGTGCTGATAAGGGCAAATTGAGGACTCTTTCCTACAGGCAATTACGTCAGGTTGAAAGAGCAGCGGCAAAAAAGCCTTGTCATAGCAGCAGACAAGTTTTTGAAGCTGCTTGTGCCTCCAACGTCCCCCGAACAACAAGATGCAGGGTCCTTCAGAGGTTTGCAGCTGTACATACGCCATCCTGTCGACCTCCTCTATCCACTTCACACAAGCAGAAACGGCTCCAGTGGGCCAAACATTACATGAAGACTGATTTCAAAACTGTTTTGTTCACGGATGAGTGCCGTGCAGCGCTCGATTGTCCAGATGGATGGAGTGGAGGATGGCTGGTTGATGGACACCCCACGCAAACATGGCTACAGCGCCAACAAGGAGGAGGTGGAGTAATGTTTTGGGCTGGAATCATGGGGAGAGAGATTGTCGGCCCCTTTAGGATCCCTGAAGGCGCTAAAGATGAACTCCATAATGTATGTGGATTTTCTCAAACAGCACTTCCTGCCATGGTTCAAGAAGAAGAACCGTGTATTTCACAGCAAGATCATTTTTCTGCATGATAATGCACCATCTCATGCTGCACATAAAACATCTGCATCTCTGGCTGATATGGGCATAAAAGGGGACAAACTTATGGTGTGACCCCCATGCTCCCCTGACCTCTACCCCATTCAGAACCTTTGGAGCATCATTAAAAGGAGTGTCTATGATGGCGGGAGGCAGTTCACATCTAAGCAACAGCTCTGGGAGGGTATTCTGTCCTCATGCAAAACAATTGAAGCAGAAACCATCCAAAACCTGACAAATTCAATGGACGAGAGAGTTCAGAAGCTCTTTTCGAACAAGGGGTCCTATGTGAAAATGTAACATCACCTAGAATAAAGTTTTGAGTTGAAAACTGTTTGATTTCAGTTTCTAACAACCTGCTAATGCTTATAATTTCAAAAATGACCATTTTTTTGGTCTTTATTAAAATGAAAAGGTTGATCGAAAAGTTTGGGGGATCTAAGAGTGTGGCAACCCAGTAGTCATGATTACTTCGAATTCTGACAATATGAGGGTCATGCTGCAGGTAGTGCAGCAAGAAGGCACTTATGTGTCTTGCGCATCTCGGAGCCCCAAAATTATTTTCCGGGCTAGATGCAGCTAATAATTATTATTAATTTTAAATCTGGTGAAGCTTTAGTATAGATGGCCTAATAGGATCAGTGCTGCACACTGCTACAAAGCCCAAATTATTTTCCAGCCAAGATACAGATAAACATGATTAGTAATTTGAAAGCTTAAAACGGTTGGTAGGGTGATTTTAACCAATCATCAAGCTTTTACTCTCCCCAGGATGACACAGGGGTAGAAAAGTCATTTCGGATCCATGATTTGTTCATCTTTATGAACGTGAGTCTGTCTACATTATCAGTGGAGAGCCGCGTGCGCTTATCTGTCAGCACACCACCAGCAGCACTGAACACACGTTCAGACAGAACGCTGGCTGCGGGGCATGACAAGATCTCCAAGGCGTAAGTGGCTAGCTCCGGCCATTTATCCAGATTGGAAGCCCAAAAAGAGCAAGGGTCCAGTGACACAGTCGTGGCTTCAATGTTTACTTGGAGATACTCCTGTACCACCGTCTCTAGGCGTTGACTATGTGTCAGACTTCTTGTCTCCTGTGGCCTTGCAAAGGATGGGCTAAAAAAGTGGTGAAATGATTCCGCAAAATTGATGTTACCAGCAGATACTGTGGTTCTGTTACGGTTTAAGTGCTGAACACTTGACGGTCCCACGGTTGGCAAGTTGGAACTGTGAGATTCACTACGTGCACCACTGGTATTTTGTGGAAAAGCACATGTAAGATTCTGCAACAGTCTCTGCTGATACTCCTGCATGCGTGCATCCCTTTCTATGGCAGGAATAATTTCTGCAAATTTACTTTTGTACCGGGGATCTAACAGTGTGGCAACCCAGTAGTCAGGATTATTTCTAATTCTCACAATTCGAGGGTCATGTTGCAGGTAGTGCAGCAAGAAGGCACTCATGTGTGTTGCGCATCCAGGAGCACCAAGTCCCTGTTGTGTTGGTGGCGAGGTAACAATCATGCTTCCTTCCTCTGTCCTCTCCCCCCAACCTCGCACAACAGAAATGTGATCAAGGTCTCCCTTATCTAATGAGTCTTCCATCAGTTCGTCCTCCACTTCTTCCTGGGCTCCTGCACCTTCCTCACTAGTTTGGCTGATACCATGCGCCCTGGTAAAACCATCTCCCCCACCCTCACATGCCTGCCGCCTTGGTGCTGCCGACCGTCTGGACCTTGCAGATGTTAGCCCTTCCGCATACAACTCCTCCTCCTCTACTTCCTCCACCTCCTCTTGTGCCACCACCTGACTCCGAATTCTGTTTAACATGTGCTCCAGCATGTAAATCACCGGAATAGTCATGCTGATAATGGCATCGTCAGCACTAAACATCTTCGTCGCCATTTCAAAACTGTGCAGAAGGGTGCATAGGTCCCTGATCTGAGACCACTCCTCCAGCGTGATTTGCCCCACCTCTGAATCTCGTTGGCCCAGGCTATACGTCAGAACGTATTGCACCAGGGCTTGTCGGTGCTGCCACAGTCGCTGCAACATGTGCAGAGTTGAATTCCACCGGGTAGGCACATCGCATTTTAGCCGGTGAAGTGGCAGGCCCAACGACTTCTGTAGAGATGTAAGTCGCTGAGCTGTGGGATGCGAACGGCGGAAGTGAGCACACAGCGACCGTGCCCTCTGCAGAAGGCCATCTAGTCTGGGATAGTGGGCTAAAAATTGCTGGACAACCAGGTTCAACACGTGAGCCATACAAGGCACGTGTGTGACATTGCCCCGGCGAAGGGCCGCACCCAGGTTTGCAGCATTGTCGTACACGGCCTTCCCTGGTTTCAGGTCCAGTGGAGACAACCATTCATGAAATTGGTTCTCCAGAGCTGACCACAACTCCTCAGCTGTGTGACTCACATTTCCCAGACATTTCAATGTAAAAACCGCCTGATGACGTTGAGCCCTACTGCCAGCATAGTAAGGAGGTGTGCAGGATCCCTTCTGCGCAGTTAGAAAGCTTGTGGCATGACCAGACAAGCTTTGGGTGCAGGTGGAAGACCGAGAGGAGGTTGAGGAGGCAGAAGCAGTGGAGGAACTTTGACATAAAGAGGATTGACGCACAACTCGTGGGGACGGCAAGACTTGGACAGCAGCCCCTTGTCCTGCTGTCACCATAGTTACCCAGTGCCCAGTCAGCGACATGTAACGCCCCTGTCCATGCCTACTCGTCCAAGTGTCTGTGGTGAAATGCACCCTGTCACACACAGAGTTTCTCAAAGAAGCGGTGATGTTGTGTGCGACATGCTGGTGGAGCGCAAGCACACCATTCTTTGAGAAGTAGTGCCGACTGGGCATCTGGTACTGGGGCACTGCGACGGACATAAGGTCTCGAAAATCCTCTGTGTCCACCAGGCGGAAAGGCAGCATTTCTGTAGCCAAGAGCTTGCAGATGGTGAAATTCAACCTCTTAGCTTTCTCATGGCTAGGAGGAAATGGTCTTTTACTTGTCCACATCTGAGGGACCGAGGGCTGGCTATTGTGCTTAGACGGGGTTGATAAGGGTGTCCCCGGCAAACTGCCGGTCTGTGAGGAAGATGCAGGCGGACATGTTAGGTTGCCTTGATCCAAAGGTGGTGCTATCGATGTCGGACAGCGCTCAACACCAGCTGGTGTTACCACCTCCAAAGAAAATGATGACCTGCCAATCACGCTGGCTGTTGCGGGTAAAGAGGTGGCAGGTCTGCGCCCCAAAACAGGTGTGACTGCTGTCCCCCCAGTCACAGAGGATGAAGAGGCCGCGGATGCACAAGATATGGCAGACGGTGGTTGGCCCGGCCGGCTAGGCCGCATTGTAGCACACTGAGCTTCCCACTGCAACTTATGCTTCATGTCCATGTGCCGGTTCATGCATGAAGTACTCAAACTATGTATTTTTTGGCCTCTACTTAGCTTTTGCTGACAAATGTTACAGATAACACGAGTTGGGTCATCTTTATCGATCTGAAAAAATGCCCAGGCTATGCAAGGCTTAGCACCCATGCGACCTGAAGAGCCACCACGACTTGTGGTGAGAGGCAGAGTTGTGTTTGAGGATGCAGTTGTTGACGTGCTTCCAGTACTACGTCTCTGTCCAGGAAGGCGCAACCTGACCTCGTCGTCACTAGCATCTTCCTCCACCTCCTCTGCTGACTTCATCTCTTGGCTGACTGTGGGTTGACAGTAAGTGGGATCTCCAACCTCATCATCATCACCCTGTGCGTTATCACACCCGTCGTCCTCAGAGCCAACCTGTTCCTGCCCTGACAAAAAACTAAAGTTGTCGCTCCAATCAGGTATTTGAGTCTTATCATCGTCTTCCTCATTGTCTCCACCAACAGGAGTTACAGTTTGGGAATGAGGGTCTACATTATGGTCAGAACCTTCTGCGTCTGGTCCTGGATCCGACTCATAAAGATTCTGGGCATCAGTGCAGATCATTTCCTCGTCTGGATTCACAGAAGCGCTGGAGTCGACCTCTGATTCCCAGGCTATAGTATGAGTAAACAGCTCTGCAGACTCAACCATCTGTTCTACCTCATACTCAGACGGGCAGCTGGAGATTTGGGAGCTGTGAGGAAGCAAGTGCGATTGGGGTGACACCTTTGAGGACTGGAGTATTTGTGATGTTGAAGTTGATGTGGAGGAGAGCCCACTTAAAAGAGCACTTGATATCCGTTGAAGCACCTGCTGTTTTTGTGCCTCATCTGGAATTTGTAGCGATTGGCGTGGCCGTAAGAAAGGGATCTTATCACATTGTCCGCTAAAAGAAGTAGACATTTTAGTTTGGCTGGAAGATGGTCTTTCTTCTGCAGATGTTACTGTTGCTTTAACACCTACCCCACGGACACAACCTTTTTTCCCCTTCCCAACACGCCTATTCCCCTTTCCACCAGCAGCAGGCCTTTTTCCACTCATTTTGGTGGTTAACTAATTCACAACTCTGGAGTTGTTTGCACAAAAAAACAATGGATGGAAACCGAGCAGAGCTGAGTGGCCAAACTGTGGTATTAGGCCAAAACTATTGGCTGGGTTAGATGCAGAAAAAAATTATATTCAATTTGCAACCTGATGGAGGTCTGTATAGATGGATTAATAGAACAAGTCCCACACACAGCTAGAAGCCCAATATTTTTTCAGAGGTAGATGCAGAAAAAAATATATTCAGTTTGCAACCTGATGGAGGTCAGTATAGATGGACTAATACAACAAGTCCCACACACAGCTAGAAGCCCAATATTTTTTCAGAGGTAGATGCAGAAAAAAATATATTCAGTTTGCAACCTGATGGAGGTCTGTATAGATGGATTAATAGAACAAGTCCCACACACAGCTAGAAGCCCAATATTTTTTCAGAGGTAGATGCAGAAAAAAATATATTCAGTTTGCAACCTGATGGAGGTCTGTATAGATGGATTAATAGAACAAGTCCCACACACAGCTAGAAGCCCAATATTTTTTCAGAGGTAGATGCAGAAAAAAATATATTCAGTTTGCAACCTGATGGAGGTCTGTATAGATGGATTAATAGAACAAGTCCCACACACAGCTAGAAGCCCAATATTTTTTCAGAGGTAGATGCAGAAAAAAATATATTCAGTTTGCAACCTGATGGAGGTCTGTATAGATGGACTAATACAACAAGTCCCACACACAGCTAGAAGCCCAATATTTTTTCAGAGGTAGATGCAGAAAAAAATATATTCAGTTTGCAACCTGATGGAGGTCTGTATAGATGGATTAATAGAACAAGTCCCACACACAGCTAGAAGCCCAATATTTTTTCAGAGGTAGATGCAGAAAAAAATATATTCAGTTTGCAACCTGATGGAGGTCTGTATAGATGGATTAATAGAACAAGTCCCACACACAGCTAGAAGCCCAATATTTTTTCAGAGCTAGATGCAGAAAAAAATATATTCAGTTTGCAACCTGATGGAGGTCTGTATAGATGGATTAATAGAACAAGTCCCACACACAGCTAGAAGCCCAATATTTTTTCAGAGGTAGATGCAGAAAAAAATATATTCAGTTTGCAACCTGATGGAGGTCAGTATAGATGGACTAATACAACAAGTCCCACACACAGCTAGAAGCCCAATATTTTTTCAGAGGTAGATGCAGAAAAAAATATATTCAGTGTGCAACCTGATGGAGGTCTGTATAGATGGATTAATAGAACAAGTCCCACACACAGCTAGAAGCCCAATATTTTTTCAGAGGTAGATGCAGAAAAAAATATATTCAGTTTGCAACCTGATGGAGGTCAGTATAGATGGATTAATAGAACAAGTCCCACACACAGCTAGAAGCCCAATATTTTTTCAGAGGTAGATGCAGAAAAAAATATATTCAGTTTGCAACCTGATGGAGGTCTGTATAGATGGATTAATAGAACAAGTCCCACACACAGCTAGAAGCCCAATATTTTTTCAGAGCTAGATGCAGAAAAAAATATATTCAGTTTGCAACCTGATGGAGGTCTGTATAGATGGATTAATAGAACAAGTCCCACACACAGCTAGAAGCCCAATATTTTTTCAGAGGTAGATGCAGAAAAAAATATATTCAGTTTGCAACCTGATGGAGGTCAGTATAGATGGACTAATACAACAAGTCCCACACACAGCTAGAAGCCCAATATTTTTTCAGAGGTAGATGCAGAAAAAAATATATTCAGTTTGCAACCTGATGGAGGTCTGTATAGATGGATTAATAGAACAAGTCCCACACACAGCTAGAAGCCCAATATTTTTTCAGAGGTAGATGCAGAAAAAAATATATTCAGTTTGCAACCTGATGGAGGTCAGTATAGATGGATTAATAGAACAAGTCCCACACACAGCTAGAAGCCCAATATTTTTTCAGTGGTAGATGCAGAAAAAAATATATTCAGTTTGCAACCTGATGGAGGTCTGTATAGATGGATTAATAGAACAAGTCCCACACACAGCTAGAAGCCCAATATTTTTTCAGAGCTAGATGCAGAAAAAAATATATTCAGTTTGCAACCTGATGGAGGTCTGTATAGATGGATTAATAGAACAAGTCCCACACACAGCTAGAAGCCCAATATTTTTTCAGAGGTAGATGCAGAAAAAAATATATTCAGTTTGCAACCTGATGGAGGTCTGTATAGATGGATTAATAGAACATGTCCCACACACAGCTAGAAGCCCAATATTTTTTCAGAGCTAGATGCAGAAAAAAATTATATTCAATTTGCAACCTGATGGAGGTCAGTATAGATGGACTAATAGAATGATGCTATGCCCAAAAGATTTTACTTCACTAGGTGCAGTAAAAAAATTGGTATTCTATACACAGGTGGTATATCTTGCAACACAGATAGGCTACTCCACTGACTAACACACTCTGCAATAGGCCAAAAAGGATTAGCTTTGCTAGATTCAGCCAAATGCTGTGAAAAAAACTTGCACAGCACTGGCACAGACCTGCCTGGCAAAAACTGATAGGAACTGATGTAACCTAGTCCTGAAAAGGACTGCAATTACAATTAGTCTTTACTCCCACAATCTATCTATTTAAGAGCACAGACCTGCCTGATAAAAGTCGTAGGAAATGCTGTAACCTAGTCCTTAAAAGGACTGCAATCACAACTATTCCCTACTCCCAAGCTATCTGTAGATTTGTGCGAAAATTGGCTTGAAATTAACAAGGTATAGCGCACACAGCAACAGCGGTGCCGTCTAACACGCAGCTGCAGCAGTGAGAAAATGGTGGCGACGGGGAAAATGGCTTGGTCTTATAGGGCAAGGACATGTGACATACACTGCCAATGACACATGCCCTTGCTTGTGTGAAAAAAAGCACTTCGCTCCGTGTGTGCGCTGCTGATAGGCTGACAGATTGCACCTCCCCACTGCAAATGCGGGAAAGAGAAAAAAAAATGGAGATCTTCATTGTTCCTGCAGAGATCCATCCCCTGCCCCTCCCCCCACCCCGCTGTACACTCAAACTGCGTATTAACATTAATTTTCATCATTACTGAGAAAAAATCCAGTTATGATTTTGGTGCACGAACAGTTATCGAACATAACCTCGAACAGCCGAATTTTTCTCAAATTGTTCGTGTTCGCCGAACGGCTCGAACACCGCCCAAAACAGCTCGAATTTGAGATTGGCGAACAGTTCGAGTAGAACAACGCTCATCTCTAGTGTTTACTACTATATCTACAGTACAGAACAAAAGTTTGGACACACCTTCTCATTTAAAGATTTTTCTGTATTTTCATGACTTTGAAAATTGTACATTCACACTGAAGGCATCAAAACTATGAATTAACACATGTTAGAGGCCGTCCCTCTAGTTGGTTCCTGCACAAGTTGTGACAAATAATTGTCTTTGATAATTGATAGAAACCTGTTTCCTTTCTGAGATGTACAGCTTTCGGTTTCCCAGTCTATATCGGAGTAGTTGAAGTCCCCCATAATAATCACCTCGTTATTTTTTGCTACTTCGTCTATTTGTCTCATTAATAGACTTTCCGTGGCTTCTGCTATATTTGGTGGTTTATAACAGACTCCTATGATAATTTTATTATTGTTTTTTGCCCCATGTATCTCCACCCATAAGGACTCGACCTCCTCATTTCCCTCCCATACATCCTCCCGTATTGTAGGCTTTAGACACGTCTTTACATATAGACAGACTCCACCCCCTTTCCGACTTCTTCGATCCCTTCTAAACAGACTGTAACCCTGTAAGTTAACTGCCCAGTCATAGCTTTCATCTAACCATGTCTCCGTTATTCCCACTATGTCATAGTTACCTGTAGATATTTCTGCTTCCAGTTCATCCATCTTGTTTATCAGGCTCCTGGCATTTGCTAGCACGCAGTTTACACGATTTTGTTTTGTTCCAATCTTCTCCCTGTGGATTGTATTAGAAATTTTCTTACCTCCCTTCCAAGTATCTTGTCTTGGACCTTCTTTGTCGCACTTCATATCTTTCATTAGTATGTTCTCTGGTTGCATGTTCGTGTTCTGCGTTTTTCTTCCCATCCCCTCTTCTTCTAGTTTAACGCCCTCCTGATGAGTGTTGCGAGTCTCCTGGCGAATGTGTGTTTCCCGGGTTTGTTGAGGTGTAGTCCGTCTCTGGCAAGGAGTCCGTCATAGAGGTAATTCACACCGTGGTCCAGGAATCCAAATCCTTGTTGTCTGCACCATCGTCTCAGCCAGTTGTTCACATCAAGGATCCTGTTCCATCTCCTGACGCCATGCCCGTCTACTGGAAGGATAGAAGAAAAAACTACCTGCGCATCCAGTTCTTTTACTTTCTTCCCCAATGCTTCAAAGTCCTTGCAGATTGTCGGTAGGTCCTTCTTTGCCGTGTCATTGGTGCCAACATGTATCAAAAGAAATGGGTGGACATCCTTGGAACTGATGAGCTTCGGTATCCTATCGGTAACATCCTTGATCTTCGCCCCTGGGAGGCAGCATACTTCTCTTGCGGTTATGTCCTGTCTGCAGATAGCTGCTTCTGTTCCTCTCAGTAGTGAGTCTCCAAGCACCACCACTCTTCTTCCCTTCTTGGCTGTCCTTTTTCTTGTCGCTTCTGGGTGTTTCTGGGTGCTCTTTTCTTTTTTGCTTGCTGGTAGTTCCTCATCCTTAGGTGTGCCATCTTCGTCCTCCACAAGTCCTTGGAATCTGTTTCTCAGTTGTGTGGTTGGTGGTGTCTCCATGGTCTTCTTGCTTCTTTTGGTCACTTGCCTCCACTTGTCTGCCTCTGGAGGTTCTCTGACGCTTCCTTCACTTTCCGTGACCAGTAGTGACGCTTCTGTTCTGTCCAGGAAGTCTTCATTTTCCTTGATTAGTTTTAATGTCGCAATTCTTTCTTCCAGTCCCCGCACCTTTTCTTCTAAAAGAGCCAGTAGTCTACACTTCAGGCAGGTGAAGTTGGTTTCAGCTTCTGGTCGATCTGTGAACATGTAGCACATGTTGCAGCTCACCATGTAGGTTGTCACATCTGCCATGCTGCTCCTTGTCCCTGCTTGATGTCTGTCTTCTTTCTCGTGATACCCTTACCCTTACGTGTTGCCTTACCCTGAAGAGGATATGCCCTTGAAATGGGTGTTTCAACAAGACAATGACCCTAAACGCACCAGTAAATGAGCAAAATCTTGGTTGCAGGCAAACAAAATTAAGGTTATGGAGTGGCCAGTCCAATCCCGGACCTTAATGCAATAGAACACTTGTGGGGTGACATAAAAAATGCTGTTTCTGAGGCAAAGTCAACAAATGCCAAAAAATTTTGGGATGTAATCAAAGCATCCTGGGCTGGAATAACAATTGACAGGTGCCAGAAGTTGGCTGACTCTATGCAACATAGATGTGACGCAGTTCTTAAAAACTGTGGGTATTCAACTAAATATTAGGTTAGTGATTCACAGGAATGCTAAATCTTCAAAAAAAAGAAGAGTACATATTGTGAGTTTGTAAAGACAAACGCAGACACTACTATTTTTTAGAACAGCCTAATGTTCATTTTTTGTTATTTTCTGTAAAGTAGTTCAATTATATACATTTCTCTCCATGTTTTGAATTAGAAAACAGTGTGCAATGTTCCCGGTGTATGGAAATAAAAACTATTATAAAGATTTTGTGCTTAACTCATGTTTTTGAACACACTGCTATTATTTTGAACACTACTGTATATTCCAACTCATCTCTTTTTGTTCTCGTTTTTATTTCAAGACTATCTGACTCAAGTTTACACCCACCTATTGGTTGACTTACAATGCACCAGTAATGTAATTCAGGTGCATTTTGGGGGTTTGCAAGTTAGGCCATGCCCACTTTCTAAATTAACCAAAGCTATTTTCAGTGAAGCCACACAGCTTTGTTAATCAAGGTGCAAAAAAGTGTCTAAAACAATAACATTGCATGGATCATCAAAGGCACATTTTGGAGCATGTTATGCCAGAATTCTGGTGCTTGATAAATCTCTCCTAAAAACTCTGCCCCAGTGTTTCTACAGAGGTGCAGAATTGGTCCTGGAGGTGATATTCATTTTTATTTTTAATGTCTCCATCACAGTGGTGTCAATCATTAGGCATTGTGAAGTAGTGGACAACCCTTTTAAGAGTCTAGGAAATTAAACAACTTTGACTTGAATTCCAGTTTGCCTTTTGTAAGTATATTTTGTGTATTTGTTTTATTATATGGTAGTACTTTGTGTCATTTTTGTCTATAGCTGTGTACACATTTTAAATATCTTCTCAAAACATGCAGAATTTTTTTAAGTCCTGTAGTAAGCAAAAAGTGATTTACTATGGGAACTTTCATGGAAACGCATATATTCACAGGTTTGATAAGTACATCTCAGCAGCTTAAAAGCATAATCAATCACAAAATATTTTCTGTCAAGTACAATTCACTGAAACTTATAACAAAAATTTAATTTTCCTGGCATTACACAGAACTGTTAAGCAGAATAACATCTGTTTTTTTGCTTTTTTGGTTGTACTGTACCTTATATTTTCATTGTTCAACAGAAGAAATTAAAATGAAATGGCTCTATAAACATGATATATGTGAACATCTTCTGATTTGGTGAAATATCCTATACTCAATTTATATTTTCCTTACGTGTTCAAGTAATAAATTAGTTACCAAATTAAGTAGGTAGTTTTTCTAACAATGTGGCCAATCTTCATTGTGCTCATAAAATCCAACTCATATATTGCAATGCTGGGCCAGTAACCTAAGAAGCATGCTATTACCAATAAAACAATAAAATTAAAAATCCCTCCACTCTGAAAAACAAATAGGATTTTTAATAACAAATATAATATTAAAATTGCAATTATAACCATTGTGGTAGAACACTGTCTCCTTAAATCTTCTGCTGGTTTATTAAGAGTACTGCATAAACCATGGCAATGTTAGCAAAAACAAACACAGCCTTCCTGGCCTAACAGGAAAAACAAAATGTAACATATGGCATTGTCCTTGTTGCTACAGGAAACCGCCTACTCTATGAACAAACAACACAAGGTTTAGCTTTACTTCAAATGACAATACAGCTCCAGAGCTTTCACCTCCAGGCCCACCCCACACACATTGCTCTAGAAAGCTGGGTATTTGTCCTTTGGACTCCTCGCACTCTACAGCTGTTCAATCATCCTAGCATTAAATATGGCTGATTAACCCCTCTCAGCACTTTGTGCGCTGGATCACTTTTCCTAGGTTTATATTACTGAAGATAACAACCCCAGTGCTACACATCTCCCCTCTAGTACTTTGTCACATATCCCCCTCTGCCCAAAGCCGGGGGTTTTGGCACCTTCATTCAGCAAACAGGGAAGTCTAGACAGGGTATCTGCATTACCATGCAGCTTGCCTGGTCTGTGTTCCACATGAAAGTTGAAGTCCTGTAGCCCTGAGTTTCAACTCTTAGAACGCCATCTCTGCTTCAAGAAACCATTTGGGCATTCACGTCTTCGCGCCCTCAAGATGGTTGGTCAGGGGTGCGGCTGTCATAGCGAAATTTGGGATACCCCACTGATAGTATCCCACCATTCCTAGAAATGTTCAAACCTGTTTCTTGGAGACCGGTTTCAGGCAATTTTGGATTGCCTCCACCTTATTCACTTGGTGCTTAACTTCACCTCTTCCAATGATGTAGCCCAAGTATTTTCCCTTCTTTTTTCCCATGGAACACTTCTTTGGGTTTATGGTAAACTCACACTTTCTCAGTGCATGCAGCACGACCTGGACCTTCTGCAGATAACTTCCCCAATCCAGGCTGAATTTCACAAGTCATCAAGGTAAGCTGCGGCGAGAGAAGGATTTTCTAGTAACCTTTTATGTCAAGGAAGGTGATGTATCTGGCTGACCTTAGCTTCTCTATGAGATCATTGATGCAGGGTATCGGATACGTATAACATTTCAACACATTAAGCTCCCTATGGTTGCTGCAGAAACGCGACTCTCTCCCAGGCTTCTGCACAAGGACAGTGGGGCTGGACCCGCTGCTCTTTGACTCCTTGATGAAGCCAAAGTTCAACTTTTGCCTCACCTCCTTCGGACTTTGGGGATTCTATATGGCTGTTGATTGACCTGCACATGTGGTTCCGTACGGCCTGGCAACTACAAAAACAGGTCCCCTTTCCGCTGAAGCAGTTCTCAGCACTGTTGTTTTTGGGCCGGTGACTGTCTCTGACACTGTGACATCCTCAGTGTCCTCTTCTGGCTTGTCCAGCCCACATGGAGTTTTAACGTGGTCCCTCTGTTGCCGTGCCTTGATGGATATTGGTATGAGAGGATTTTGGAAGTTAAAGGTAGTAGTGGTTAACTGGCAGTTGGGACATGACTTGCAATAACTTAAGGTTTCCCGCTGACATCTGGGCTAATAGAACCTACGCATGACCTGTTCTTGAGTTTTGTCCACCCCCAGATGGCCACCTAAGACATGTGAATGGGCCCTGTCCAACACTCTTTGTCTATAGAGTCCTGGTACCAACAATTGTTGCACTACCTCCTCCCTCACCTTAGTAACCCGATACAATAAGTCCTCACTCAACATGAAATAGAGAAACCTGGTGTCAGCCCCCAAGTCCTGTGCTATTCCATTTATGATGGTTACCTTACCGAATGCTCCTCTTAGAGGTAGGTCCCTATGTTGGGTGAACCCAAAGTTTTCTTTGCTCACCCCTATCTCAGGATTGTCTGCCTCAGGGAATACTACTTTCTCCACTTCTCGCATTACACAGAAGGGAAACCCGTCAGACTCTGGGGTTGGTGAGACTTTTTTAGGGCCAACCCGTTTCTTACCCGAGCATTCGAGGTCTCCGTCCCTCCCCCACAAGTCCCAAAACAACAAAGTCCCAACCTATGATAACTGGGTGCAACAAATCCGTCATGGTTTGATCCACATTGGACTTCATGGGAGACGACCAAGGAGAACACCATTGTTGAAAAAAAATCATAAAAAAGCCAGACTGGAATTTGCCAAACTACATGTTGACAAGCCACAAAGCTTCTGGGAGAATGTCCTATGGACAGATGAGACAAAAATGGAAGTTTTTGGCAAGGCACATCAGCTCTATGTTCACAGACGCAAAAATGAAGCATATCAAGAAAAGAACACTGTCCCTACTGTGAAACATGGAAAAGGCTCTGTTATGTTCTGGGGGTGCTTTGCTGCATCTGGCACAGGGTGTCTTGAATCTGTGCAGGGTACAATGAAATCTCAAGACTATCAAGGGATTCTAGAGAGAAATGTGGTTCCCAGTGTCAGAAAGCTTGGTCTCAGTCGCAGGTCATGTGTCTTGCAACAGGATAATGACCCAAAACACACAGATAAAAACACCCAAGAATGGCTAAGAGGAAAACATTGGACGATTCTGAAGTGGCCTTCTATGAGCCCTGACATAAATCCTATTGAGCATCTTTGGAAAATACCTGCCGAGAGGTGCTGAAGTCTGATTGACAGTTACAGGAATCGTTTGATTGCAGTGATTGCCTCAAAAGGTTGTTCAACTAAATATTAATTTAAGAGTACCATCATTTCTGTCCAGGCCTATTTCATGAGTTTAATTTTTTTTTAAATTCTGTGGAAGCAGAGTTGAAAAGCATTGTCTGACTTTCATTTGTTCATTTTCATAAATTTTTAATTTATTATTACTTTTGTCAGATTCAAGTTATTTCTGTGACCATTGTGGGTTTTTCTTTCATTAAACGAGGGGTACCAACAATTTTGACCGTGTGCGTGCATGCATGTACACACACACATATACACACACACACGGTGGGCCATTTATACGAATACACTTAAATTAAATGGGAATGGTTGGTGATATCAACTTCCTGTTTGTGGCACATTAGTATATGGGAGGGAGAAAACTTTTCCAGATGGGTGGTGACCATGGCGGCCATTTTGAAGGTGGCCATTTTGGATCCAACTTTTTTTTTTTTTTCAATGGGATGAGGGTCATGTGACATATCAAACTTATTGAGATTTGATAAGAAAAACAATGGTGTGCTTGGTTTTAATGTAACTTTATTCTTTCAAGAGTTTTTTACAAGTTTATGACCACTTATAAAATGTGTTCAAAGTGCTGCCCATTGTGTTGGATTGTCAATGCATCCCTCTTCTCCCACTCTTGACACACTGATAGCAACACCGCAGGAGAAATGCTAGCACAGGCTTCCAGTATCCGTTGTTTCAGATGCTGCACATGAACATGTGACAGAGTCTGGAGACGCCGTGCAGAGCGATCTGCTGCATGCAACATCCTTCAGCATGACCGGTTTGGCAGTGGGTCAGTAATGGTGTGGGGTGGCATTTCTTTGGAGGGCCGCACAGCCCTCCATGTGCTCGCCAGAGGTAGCCTGACTTGCATCAGGTACCAAGGTGAGATCCTCAGACCCCTTGTGAGACCATATGCTGGTGCGGTTGGCCCTGGGTTCCTCCTAATGCAGGACAATGCCAGACCTGATGTGGCTGGAGTGTGTTAGCAGTTCCTGTAAGATGAAGGCATTGAAGCTATGGACTGGCCTGCCCGTTCCCCAGACCTGAATCTGGTTGAGTACATCTGGGACATCATGTCTCGCTCCTTCCACCAACGTCACGTTGCACCACAGACTGTCCAGGAGTTGGCAGATGCTTTAGTCCAGGTCTGGGAGGAGATCCCACAGGAGACCATCCGCAACCTCATCAGGATCATGCCCAGGCATTGTAGGGAGGTCATACAGGCACGTGGAGGCCACACACAATACTGAACCTCATTTTGACTTGTTTTAAGGACATTACATCAAAGTTGGATCAGCCTATAGTGTGTTTTTCCACTTTAATTTTGGGGGTGACTCCAAATACAGGCCTCCATTGGTTAATAAATTAGATTTTTGTGTGATTTTGTTGTCAGCACATTCAACTTTGTACAGAACAAAGTATTCAATGAGAATATTTCATTCATTCACATCTAGGATGTGTTATTTGAGTGTTCCTTTTATTTTTTTGAGCAGTGTATACACACATATATACATACACACATGCATACATACACACATATATAATATTGATGAAAATGAAAGCAATGGTTACTCTTTAACCTTTTATTTTATACATCAATAGTACACATGAAAATAATATTTCTCATCAAAGAAATCTGCTTGTTCCTCCTCTTTGACTGATAATTCATTTTCAAAATTCTCAATAGGGTAATATCTGGAGTCAGTGAAAACAAAATTTTACATTACTGAGCTACTACTGATAAGTTTCTATGTAGAGGGAGGGAGAAGGAAGGAGGAGCTCTGTCTCTAGCTCCTCCCATCTCATTCTCTCTTCCTTCTACATACAATCCTATCAGTTGCAGCTGCCATCTCCTATCTCAGTAATGGGAGATTCTTCTCGGAATACATATTTATCTCAGAATTGAGAATTTTGATAATGACTGATCATTTCTGGCAGAGAAAGAAGCAGATTCCTCTGATAAGATATATTACAAAGTTTCTTATTTTAAAGTGTACTATTGATGTATAAAATTAAAATGACTGTTATGCTTTAACATTGGAAATAGATTCATGTTCTAATATTACCATCATATTTATTTCTTGAGACTCCAAATTAATCTTTAGCCTCTGCTAATGACTTGTTAAGTCAGTTACCTTCTTTGTCTTGTGGTGTTAGTTACAGTTTTTAGTGCTAAATTCTTCATGAAGTTAAACATTGACTAGGGTCTGTTTTGAACTGTTTTCGCAATCCTTTAGCACCAAAAATTGCACGTTTTACAAAGTGGTGTAAAAGTTGCACCAAATTACTGGCAAACTCAAAAATACACTATATTGAGCAATTATTGCTACTATTCTTGAACAAACGGCATCCCAGGTGCCGTTGTTTATGCAAAATTAGTGTCTATGTCCCTTCTCCTGATGATGCCATGTAAATGGTGAAACATGTAGGGGGGGACTATATTTTAATAGTTTGCCCTGTTTTGCATATAAACTATGGCACCCGGGATGCCGTTTATTCAAGAATAGTAGTAATAATTGCTCAATATAAAGAGTCTAAATTAGCATATTGGGGGCAAAGCAACGTTTAATCGGTTTATTTCTACATTAACTTTTATATAAACATAAATGAGAAGTTTTAGTTCCTGTTAGTGATATTAGTGGGGGTTCTCCCCTTTTGGTATGCACATATTAAATAGGCATAAAAAGGCGCAAATAGAATAATGAATTAAGTGCAAACATAAAAAGGTGCAAAACATACAAAACTAGATGAAAAAAGGTGCAAAGGCAATGATAAAACAGGACTCTAGTGATTACTCCCACCTCATTTATCAGTTCTTTCAACACAGCTTACCACTAAAATTAAAATATGGTGTTCTAAAAGATGTCCTAAGATTACATATCGGGCATTCATCCACACAAAATGAGTTCATCTAAATAAATTAAAATTGCTTGTCACAATTTATTAATATCAAGTGATCATGTTATTTCTGAAAATATTTCTAACTCATTAGGTTTTCATTTGTTATGCAGTATGCTTACCTGGTATTCTAGCTCACAATGGACAGAATATAATCTCATCAGCAAAAACAACCATCAATTCATATACAGCAGAAACAGTCTAACTAGGCTTCCTTATGGTATTTAAAGATACTGCTTACTTCCAGATACTTGAAAATTTGTGAACCCTGCATACAATTTAATCTAAAACTACATCAGATTTTCACACAAGTGCTAAAAGTTGATAAAGAGAACCAAGTCAGTCAAACAAGTCAAAATTATTAGGCTTTGTCATTTGTTTATTGATGAAATTGATCCTATATCACATGTCTGTGAGTAGAAAAAGTATGTGAACCTTTGCTTTCAGTATCTGCTGTGACCCCCTTGTGCAACAATAACTGCATCTAAAAATTTCTTGAAAATATTGATTAATTCTGAATATCAGCGTGGAGGAATGTTAGCCTTACCTACAAACCATTTTTAATTCTGTCAAGTTATTGTTTTTTTTTCCCTATGAATTGCTTGCTTCAACATTTCTAAATATTGAACTCATGTTAAATAGTAGTCCGTACACAGCTGCCATCATTTAAAGTGCTTCTGATGAACTTTTTATAAAGTTTAGCTGTTCTAGTAGGATACTCCCTACATTTTGTTAGCTGTATTTTACAGCAGAGTTATTTATTTTTGTATTTGAAAGCAATTAGTCAGTAAAAGGGTACAAAAAAAATTCCAAGGCATTAAATAAACAATGGAACACTGTCAAGACGGTCATCAAGAAGTGGCTTAAATTTTGCCCAACAGTGACATTACCTAGGACTAAACGTCCCTCAAAAATTGCTGAAAAGACAATAAGAAAATTGGTCTGGGAGGCTGCCAAGAGGCCTAAAGCAACATTAAAGGAGCTGCAGAAATTTCTGGCAAGTACTGGTTGTGTATTGCATGTTACAACAATCTCCCATATTCTTCACATACATCCAGACCAAGCTATGTTTTGCCAAAAACCTACAAGGTTGAACCTTTTAGCCATAATTCCAATAGATATCTTTATCGTAAACCCTGCGCATCTCCAAACAAACACCACATTCACAGTAAAGCATGGTGGAAGCAGCATTATATTTTATGGCAGTTTCTCTGCAGCTGTGAACTGGGGCTTTAGTCAACATGGAGGGAATTTTGAACAGTTCCAAATTTCAGTCTATTTTGCACCAAAACTTTCAGGTCTCTGCTAAAAGTTGAAGATGAAGTTGAATTTCACCTTTCTGCACGACAAAGACCCTAAGAATACTTCCAAATGAACAAAAGAATGGCTTTACAAGAAGTTCAGTTTTGGAGTGATCCAGGCAGAGCCGAGACCTGAATCCAATTACCAATCTGAGTGTTGACCAGAGGTGCCCTTGCAATCTTACAGATTTGGAGAACTACTGTAAAGAAGAGTGGGCAAAGATTGCCAATTCTAGATGTACTTTACTGTGTCAAAGTCATTGGGTACTTCAAAAAACTATTTTATATTTATGCAACCACATTATTTTAGTTCTTTTTCCACCTAAAAAGATTACAGTTTGTTTTTTTTAATTAAATTGTACAAATTATAGGTGACAAAGGTAAAAAAAGTTCTGAAATTATGCAAAAAGTTCTGGACTTTTTATATCCACTCTATATACAGTGCCTTTGAATGTGATAAGAGTGTTATACTCAAAATGAAACAAAATAGACACTATGTGCAATGATGCTGCTTTCGTAATAGACAATCTTGTTTCATTAGTCAATGCAACACGTTTTAACCCTGGAATAAGGGCAATAGTGGGAATATAACTGTAATTTATTGAGAGAATATAGGTTTGCAAAGATATCCTGAACCAGACATATGTCTTCAGACGGTTAGCTAAGTTACCCGAGGCTCCAATTTCCTTGCCGGTGGTCGATTGTAGTGATGCCTGGATTCTGGTTGTGCTTATATTGGACAACTCATCAAAGTGAAAGCACATTGAGTTTTTTTGTGGCTATCAATGGTTTGCTACCTACTAGTGATGAGCGAGTATGTTTTGTTAACCCTTTCGCCGAGTATACTCGGGCGAGCACCGAGTATTTACAGCGTGCTCGGTGATATATTTAAATCACTCCCGTTTGCATGATTTGCGACTGTTTGACAGCTTTGATACATGTGAGGAATGTCTGCTTCTTACACATTCCTCACATGTATTAAAGCTGTCGCAAATCATGCACACGGGAGTGATTCAAACATAACACCGAGGACGCTGTAAATACTCGGTGCTCGCCCGAGTATACTCTGCAAAAGGGTTAACAAAACATACTCGCTCATCACTAATACCTACCACACCTAGGTTATGTCTCTCGTGTCCTTTTTTTTCCCAGTTTGTTTCAGTATGACCTCTGCAACACATCGGTGTATCAGTAATACAAGATTAATTTTATCCCTTCCACAAGTCAGTCAATCTAAGTAGTGGAATAATATGGGATTCATCTTCTCCCAGAAGTCAATTAATCAAAGTAGTGGAAACTACTAAAGGGAACACCAGTTCAGCCAAAAAAAGACTAAGTCACACAATCTCACAGAATACAACCTCACATATATTCAATAAGGAAATTAACCTTTTTTTTTTTTACACACAAGCATAAGATCAATGTGCTCAATGCCAAGTGTAGACTGGTAAAGAACCCCACCACTGGATGAGTCACTGGAATCACTGTTTACAAGTCTAATGACAAAATTTGAGTTTAACAGTTTTCAAAATAACGTTGTCTGACAAATGTGTTAACCATAATCCGGGAACAGAGAAGAAAAGTTCTTTCATGCTTCAGGATAAGAAGCCTCAAGTGAAATTCAAAGTAGATGGTAGAAAGGAACATCATGGGTCTGAAACTTCAGTAATCTTACCATCCATCCTCATCAATTCTCTTAAGGAAAAATGCATCTGAATTCCTGTGGCAGTGCAAAAAAAAACCCATGATGTAATGCCATTCCAAAGGAATGAAGACTGTTATGGTCTATTCACCCCATTCGGACCCCCTGTAACAGATTGAATCAGTGGACTCAAATGGCCTCCATCATAAGATAGTGAGGTCCACCAGTCACTGCTGATGTTTCTGCCAGAACATCACAAAAAGAAGCCATGGCACAGATGGGAAAGCAGAAGAAGCAAAACTAATACACTGTAGGAATTTATCATTCCATCTCCACCAGGTATTTTCCATCAAAAGGTAGAAAAATTTGGCACGAGTAGAACTTGTGAAAAAAAAAGTTCTCCAAAAGAAGATGGGGCCAACATCTGCATGACAAGTTTATATATTGTATGCTAGAAGAAGACAAAGACAACAATTTTTGGTAAGAGGGAAAGGATAAATACGGGACTGCAGGATAAGATTTCACTGGGATTGTTAGTCTTTTACCACAAATGCACAAAGGTCCATGTACGAGCTGAAGACACAAAACCGTATGAAATGGGCAAAATGTCTTAGTTTTTTTTTATTTTAGTTACATTGGGACAAATCAATGGTTTGGAGAGTTAACAACTTTTGGAGGGGTCAATTATTATGCTTGATTACATAGCAGAACATATTCCACAGTGCCTTACAGACATTGTGAGATCCAGTAGGGGCTGTAATGATAATCTGAATCCCCAAACATTATCTCTTTGAAAGGAAACGCACACAATCCCATGAGGACATGCAAACTCTATGCAGATGTTGTCCTTGGTTGGACTTGAATCCAGCACTGCAAGACAACAGTGCTAAACACCGAGTCAATATGCTGCCCACAGGGTAAATATATTCAATAATTTACAAGTTAAAACATTTGAATCATGTTTCATACAACATTCTGGACCCCATAAAACACAGAACCATTTTAACTTGTCAATATTCATGCATCAGCTAGGGTGGCTGTTAGACAAATACAGCACCAGCAATAGCAACACAAACCCACACATTTGTCTAAAATCTCAGTGACATCATGACTGTTCTGGTCTTCATGATGGCAAAGTGATATATAACTTTATGTCAGTGATTTGCGGGAAGTATTGCTTACTGACCATTTCATGGAGAAGGACCTATGTTTTAGCCAAGGGATATGCCAAATGATGTGGAGTTTGTCACAGTCGCCTTCCTGTATTTATTGGTCGTACTTGCTAATATTTTACAGCTCTACATTTGGACTTTCAAGTAATTATGCTGTTTTCAACTTTATAATGTTACAGTGCCAATGCTATGAAGTTGGCAGAAGGAAATGTTGTCGATGGATCATAGGCTAGGTTAGCACATTTCACACAGTGTATGTCTAGCAGCCAGCTAATCCATGATGGTAATAGATTCTAAGGCCCCTGCCTATCCTAAGACGTATCTGCAATCTATTCAGCTCCGAACCTGTGCTCTTGTCAGGTCTAAATTCCAATTTTATAGATGTTGTTTCAAACAACAAGCAAATTCTCAGGGTACAACACCATTCAACATCATACCGGAAAACTCTCTATGCCTTATATAACAGCCTATGTCTGCTACAAACACACACACACACACTATATGTGACAGTCTACATTCTGCTAACAGCAGAATTTAGACTACTGTATTTACAATACAGTTATACTTTTATGTTGTAAATGAACCATTAGGCCCCCCTCAGGTACTAGGAAATACACCACAGCAGTACCCTTAGAGGGCAGGTTTGTAGGGTAAGACTGTGTACTCTAAGGTTCATGCAACCTGTAAGCTTATCAAAATGTTCCAATTTGTAAAAACTTCTAATAACACGTATACGCCAATATAATAGAGTAAGCTTTTTATAGAAACCTAGTGGAAAAAAAGAGTAACTTTCTAAATACTTTACTTATTCTCTGCTAATTTGGTGCTATATGTTCTTTTTCACCACTTATACCCAAAGTGAACGTTAAAATTCTGCCAGTCCCTTCTTGGAATCTATGTGCCACTTATCTGCTTTGCACAGACAATTTTGTGATCTAACAGTTTAGCTTCAAATGCTTAACTGTCATCAGAGGTCTCACAATCCACTGCTCTGTGACAGGAGTCAGCAGAATTCTGTCTCAATGGATAATAAAACATAATGTACATTTAAAATCAAAAATATTCAACCCACTATTGCAAATTAGGTTTATTAGCAAAACTTACAAACTTTCTGCTGTTTGAAATAAACCAGTGAAACAAGAACAATTTAAATAGCTCAACACAACTAATATAACTAGAGATTTCTCTAAATTCAACACAAAATGACACTTTTAATGACTGCTGCAGTCTCAATTATTCAACCCCTTCACTTAGAGGTTGTCCACTACTTTTACATTGATGGCCTATCCTTAGGATATGTCATCAATGTCTGATCGGCTGGGGTCCGACATCCGGCACCCCTGCCGAACAGCTATTTTTGGCGTCGGTGGCTACCTGCCAGAAGTACTTACTTGCCAAGCTGCTCCATCTTCTTGGTACTACACATCTGCCTGCTATTCAAATCAATTGAAGGCAGATGTGTAGCACCCTGCGGCAGCCACTACAAGTAGACAGAGCAGCTCGGCAAGTGACTACTTCCGGCCAGCTGACACCGATAACAGCTGATCAGTGGGGGTGCCAGGTGTTAGACCCCGGCCAATCAGACATTAATGACCTATCCAAAGGATAGGTCATCAAGGAAAAGGTAGTGGACAACCTCTTTAATAAAGCCACCCTTTGGCAATTATAAAATATGACTTGAATAATTTTTGTTGCAACTGTAAATAACCAACAGAATAAGCTGAAACAATCCCATGCTCAGGAGCCCCTTACATAAGCTAGAGCAGTAAGCCACCAAGTATCATCAGCTTTCACTCTGGGCCCATCCTTTGAATTACATGGAAGCACACAACGGAGCTGATTCATGAAGACCGCCAATTTTTTCATGTGTTTTCAATATGAGACAATTCGATTTGAAGTCGATCCGCAGTGGATAAACCCGTTCATCTCTAGTAGTGATATTTATATTTTGAACCTTAGACTATGTTTATCCATCTATGTGTAACTTTTCAGTGTAGAATCTTCTTAAATAACGGACAGGGTGTGAATTTGAAATTTTGATGATTGCTCATTGTTCTGTGCAATTTTCTGTATGATGTTAAATATGAAATCCTCAACTGCATCTTGACTAAATCCTAATTGTGGGGACTTTAGCTTAAAAACTCTTTCTAGTTTGCCCTGTGAGACTGGCAATTTCAATGAGCAGAATGAAAATCAAATTGGCTCTCATTACAACTACCGCAAGAGTTGTTATCCTGTATTTCTAGACTGTAGAGTGGTGCTTATAACTGGTAATGTAATAAAATAAAAGGCACTGTATTTGCTATTGACAAGTATGGAAAAACATTATTTTTTAATGCTAGGAGAATGCATTTTCAATGCACTTTGACAAAATATGATAACTATGAAGGTGATAACTGTTCCCCAGTGAATGCCGTTAGAAAAAGCTGGAAATCCCCTGACAATTTTGTCTTCGCTATGTGATATCATTATCAGTGGCAACACAGAAATATATTCAGTTATATACATGTTACACATGACGGAGTTCAGTGGTAAATGAATATTGATTGAAATTAGCTGCATGTTTTGGGTTCCAGTAAAATAGTCATTAACAGTATATGTTGCCATACCTGCAGATTACTTAAGCTGATTTATAAACTACGTTAATTCCCAAGTCCATGCTGGAAGAAATGTGGCAACTCTCAAAGTTTTCTAGAAGAGCTAATCAACGTACAGTCGTGTCCAATGGTTTGCAGACTGACACAAATTTTGGTTTTCACAATGTTTCCTGGTATTTTTAGATCTTTTAGTCAGATGTTTCTATTGTTACTGAAGTAAAATTAAAAGCATTTCAGAAGTTAAACTTTTTATTGACAAATCAAGTTTATGTAAAGACTCAATATTTAGTGTTGACCCTTATTTTTCAAGACTTCTGCAATTCCTCCTGGCAGCAGGATCTCAGCTTCTGGGTCAATTCCTGACTGATGACAACCCATCCTTGTCTAATCAGTGCTTAGACTTTATCACAACTTCTGTGCTTTTGTTCTCCCGCTTTTTGAGGAACAGACCAAAGGTTCTGAATGGACTTGAGATCTGGAGTGTTTCCTGGCCACGGACCCAAAATGTCAATGTTTTGTTCATCGAGCCACCAAGTACTTAGTAAGTAAACCAAAGTAAGTACTGTAAACCCATGCATGAATGGTCTGAGAATGCTTTACTGCTTTTATGACATGGGACTAATAGTAGCACTCACCTTTTCTTCTCTGAGCAATCTTTCAGATATCCCATGCAGTTTGAATGGGGCTTTAGCAGAGAAAATTACTTTACCCCGGTCCTCCGCTATCCAATCCCTGTATGTCTTGCAAAGTTATTTTCTCTGATGAAGCCCACAAACGCAGAAGACTCAAAGTAAAGAGAGAGTTAAATTTCATTATAAATGTCAGTCCTGGGTAAATGGTAGACAATCCAGGGGGGGACAAAATAGCCCCTAAGTACATCGCCATTACCAGCTGGGTTTTTCAAAGGGTAGCTTCTGTAATAAAGAAAAATCATAATATATTGCCAGAATGTCACACAAAGTACTCCAGTGGCACGCAATGAATCCCTCTGATTTATTGCCTGTTATTAGGGCCTTTAAGATTATTGCAAAGATAATAATTTACTGGAAAATAGACATTTATATTAAAACATTACTAAAAATAGTAAATAAAAATAGAATGTAAAAAAAGAGTATTCAAAACATCAAATACTTTAGAAATATCCCCGCATGATTGTAAAAGCCTGAATGGAATTAAATATGCAGTTTAAAGTGAGGGGCAGCACCAGCGTGGCACCCCTTACCTCTGCAGTATGGAGAAGGGGCAACATGGAACAGACTTTCTATACAGAGGGGACTTTAAGAGAAGGGGGCTCAGTAAAAAGAAAGGCCAGTGTGGATGGGGCGCAGTGTGAAGAAGGAGTCAGTGTAGTGAGCTCAGCATAAAAGGGGGAGCACAGCATTGAGAGAGAGGACAGCACAAAGTGAGGACAGTGTGAGGGCCATAGTTCATAAGGTCAGACAGTGAGATGGTTATAGTTCATAAGGTCAAACAGTGTGGTGGTTATAGTTCACAAGGAAGGACATTGTGGTGGTAGTGATGATGATGATGATATGACTGTGGTGGTGATGTGATCATGGGTGCAAATGAGTTGCCATTGCAGCCAGGGACCCATAGAAGGGCTGCCTTGTTGGTATTCATGTGCATAATTTTACTGTGGTATTGCACTACACAGTACAAACGATCAAAGGATCACAGTTTCAAGTTCACCAAGGGAACTAAGAATAAAGAAATAAAACACGTTTTTAAAAAATATATAGTAATTCAACTCAACCCCTTTTTAAAATTAAAAAAAAAAAAAAACATATTTGGTATCCCGCATCCATAAAAGCCCAAAACATAAAAAAAATTAGCCTATAATAAATGTAGAGGAAAAAAAATCAAAATGACCAAAATTGCCATTATTTTGGCACCAGAACTGTGCCAGGAAAAGTGATAAAAAGAAATTAAAATGCTGTTACGACCCAAAATGTTATCAATAAAAACTACAGCTTGGCACTCGACCAACAGGCCCTCATACAATTCCATCAACTAAAGAATAAAAAATGTATAGTTGTAGACAAAGGGAAGATGCAGCACACCTAGAGGCGCAGAGATGCTTCATTTAGAATTTACACTGGTTACACTGATAAGTACAGTAGAAAACACACCACATGCCGTGACATAGTTGGATCTTGGTTGTCCTAGATCCTATAAAGACATATGTGTTCGGCCCCACATGTAATAATGTCTCCTGTCCTGGCTGCTTCCTGCAATAATCTTCTCCATCCTGGTCCCTTCATTTAATAATGTCACCCATCCTTTGCCCCTTCCCTTCCAGTAATAATGTCTCATATCATGTTCCCAGTCCTGGTATAATGCCCCTCATCCTAGGCTATTTTCTGGTATAATGCCCCTCCCCCATCGTGGGCCCTTTTATGGTATAATGTCCCCCATCCTAAGCCCATTACGTTCTTCTTGGGCATATTTTAAAGAAAACAAAAGATTATTCTCACCTTGCTCCGCTCTCATGACATGTTGCGTCCTCCTCTATACAGTAGATGGCGCAGAAGCTGGCAGCTGACTTCGATGTGCCAATACAGGGAGTGCATGACTTCACTGTCATGCACTGCCCTTCACTGGCCAGCTGACATCTTCTGCAGGCCTCTGGTCTGTGGCATTTATTGCAGTGCAAGGAGCCAGCGAGTCTCTGTGCAACAATACATTTCAGCTAAATATGCGTCTGAGGAGGTACAACAAGGTGAAACTAGCGTCGGCGGGCCCCTCTCCTACATGGGCACGGCAGAGGGTGCGATTGCGATCGTTACGCCCCCAATAAAGGGTTGGTCACCCGAAACGTTACATAATACTGTACTTACTGTGGTGTAAACAATGGATTTTGAAATACTATCAATAAATTTTATTTGAGACATCGCTTTTAGGTGTGCAGCTCCTTCCCTCTGTCTACTATTCGCTACACACCTGTTCCGGGTCCAGGCTCTGCTCCCTTCACGCCGGTCCACTGAACTCTATTGTGCTCCACATAGGGCTTTGCAGGTTTCCTGGCGTGTGACATAAGTTCCCTAGGCCTTTTAAGGCCCACTAAGACACACATCTGTGTCTTCTTATTAGGTCTCTAGTCTCTAGTGTTTGGGGTGCTCCACCATTTGCGCTCCAATCCTAATCTGATCCTGCTTACCTACGGCTCAGCTGGTTAACCCTCATTTTTGCACCCCTGCATTCACTGTTGCTTCGTCCCACTGCACCTTTGATTCTGGTCATGTGCCGAGTCCTTGTTTCCCAAGTGCCTTACCTACCTGCTGCACCAACATCCGTGGCCTGTGTGCCCACCTGGACCTAGGGCTTGGAGGATCCACCTAACCAAGAGAGTCAAAACACTATTATTCTACAGGAGCTCTGTGGTTGTCTCCAGAGGAACTAGCACACATCTAAAGATAACTCCAATTGGCTGGGTGTGCCACCTACCCGTTTGACTAAACAAGTTATATGTCTCAGAAAATGGTGATATAAACCAATTTTTTTATATAAATTTCTGAATTTACAATAAGTCTGTCACTAGGGTTTTGCTAATCCATCTGAGAGCAGCATAATGTAAAGGCAAAAACCGATTCTACAATGTATCATTTTTTGATGAAATCACTGCTTTATCTGCAGCAAATCTAGCGGTTCCCTGAATGTTGAGCTCTATATACTCCCGCCCACACCACCGATTGACATCTTTCTGCGTATAGGCAGAAAGCTGCCAACCAGTGTTGGGGGGGGGGGTGTAATAGAAAACTCACAAATATAGATGACTATCTTGCAGCAAGTTTACTAGTGATAATATGCTGCTGATAAAACTGTCATTTTATGAAATCTACAGCAAGCAGCCCAGTTTTTGATACATCGCTATAATCAGGGTCTCTTTCTCTACATAACGTTGCTCTCAGATTAGGTGACAAAAACCTGGTGACAGATTCCCCTTGAATATAAAAAAAAACATTACAAGTTTGGTCGTAATTATACTAACCTGCAGAATCATTTTGCGAGGTCATTTTTACCACACAATTAATGCCGGGATTGTGTATTTTTTCAGCATTTTACCTACTTGGATTTTTTTCACATTTTCCACTACATTATATGGTAAAATAAAAGGTGTCTTTCAAAACCACAACTCATCCCACTCAAACAAAGCTGTAATATAGCTATGTTTATGAAAAAATAAAAGTTATGCCTTTTGAAGGAGCTAATTTATATAAAAATGTATAATTTATCATTTAAATTTAGAATCAATAGAATACTTTACGCTACTATATGCATTAGTAGAAACCGACAGTAGTTGAAATACAAAGCGCAATTGCTTGAAGATTTCTTTAGAGATAGCTGATTAAAGTACATACAACCCCTGGCAAAAATTATGGAATCACCGGGCTCGGAGGATGTTCATTCAGTTGTCATTTCAAATGGCAACTTTAGGGCTTTAAGAAACACTAAAAGAACTCAAGATTAAAAATGTGGTACTCAGTAAGGGTAATTTTTTTCAGACCAAGCAGAGGGAAAAAATTATGGAATCACTCAATTCTGAGGAAAAAATTATGAATCACCCTGTAAATTTTCATTTCCAAAACTAACACCTGCATCAAATTAGATCTGCTCGTTAGTCTGCATCTAAAAAGGAGTGACCATACCTTGGAGAGCTGTTGCACCAAGTGGACTGACATGAATCATGGCTCCAACATGAGAGATGTCAACTGAAACAAAGGAGAGGATTATCAAACTCTTAAAAAAAGGTAAATCATCACCCAATGTTGAAAAAGATGTTGGTTGTTCACAGTCAGCTGTGTCTAAAATCTGGACCAAATACAAACAACATGGGAAGGTTGTTAAAGGCAAACATACTGGTAGACCAAGGAAGACATCAAAGCGTCAAGACCAGAAACTTAAAACAATATGTCTCCAAAACAGGAAATGCACAACAAAACAAATGAGGAACGAATGGGAGGAAACTGGAGTCAATGTCTGTGACCGAACTGTAAGAAACCGCCTAAAGGAAATGGGATTTACATACAGAAAAGCTAAACAAAATCCATCATTAACACCTAAACAGAAAAAAACAAGGTCACAATGGGCTAAGGAAAAGCATTCGTGGACTGTGGATGACTGGATGAAAGTCATATTCAGTGATAAATCGTGAATCTGCATTGGGCAAGGTGATGATGCTGGAACTTTTGTTTGGTGCCATTCCAATGAGATTTATCAAGAAGACTGCATGAAGAGAACATGCAAATTTCCACAGTCATTGATGATATGGAGCTGCATGTCAGGTAAAGGCACTGGGGAGATGGCTGCCATTACATCTTCAATAAATGCCCAAGTTTACATTGATATTTTGGACAGTTTTCTTATTCCATCAATTGAAAGGATGTTTGGGGATGATGACATCATTTTTCAAGATGATAATGCATCCTGCCATAGAGCAAAAACTGTGAAAACATTCCTTGAAAGAAGACACATAAGGTCAATGTCAGGCCTGCAAATAGTCTGGATCTCAATCCAATTGAAAATCTTTGGTGGAAGTTGAAGAAAATGGTCCATGACAAGGCTCCAACCTGCAAAGCTGATCTGGCAACAGCAATCAGAGAAAGTTTGAGCCAGATTGATGAAGAGTACTGTTTGCCACTCATTAAGTCCATGCCTCAGAGACTCCAAGCTGTTATTAAAGCCAGAGGTGGTGCAACAAAATACTAGTGATGTATTGGAGTGTTCTTTTGTGTTTGTTTTTCATGATTCCATAATTTTTTCCCTCTGCTTGGTCTGAAAAAAAATTACCCTTACTGAGTACCACATTAATTATCTTGATTTCTTTTAGTGTTTCTTTAAGCCCTGAAGTTGCCATTTGAAATGACTTTAGTTTTGTGCCATGCTTTTTTTTCAACAACATTAAACAAATGAATGAACATTCTCCGAGCCCAGTGATTCCATAATTTTTGCCAGGGGTTGTATACAGGTAACACAGCGAGAGGGAACTGTGAAGAGTAGTGTTGAGCGAGCATGCTCGACACTGCTCGGTACTCGCCTGAGCATCTCACTACTTGGGATGTTCGGCGAGCACCGTGCATTTCCGGGTTACTCGGGCGGGAGCTCGGGTCTCCACCCTGCAAGTTTGGCGCTCTTTACAGAGCCAATGAACATGCAGGGATTGCCAGCCAGTCACTGTAATGCCACAGCCATGTTGTTTGTGGGCATTACAGTGATTGGCTGGCCGCACAGAGTCACCTCGAGTATTTAAAACCGGGCGCCGCCATCTTGAACACAGTCGCTCCGGATCAGACAGTGTAGGGTCAGTGCTGCTGACTTAGGGAGAGATATATAGTGCGAAATAGGTAGTGTAGGGTCTCTAAAGCCTGCCAAATCAAACAAACAGTCCTTCTCAGGACTAATATCCATCCCAGATATCAGGAAGGCAGGCAGGCTGTATAGGAGATGCAGTGATTATACCAACAAACACTGCATTACAGTCCTGTGTGCTCCTGCTGGTCAAATTTCTAGACTTAGCCCCAGGTCTCAGGGGCCAGGAAAAATCCTTTTTTTTTTCTTTTTCATCTAAATCCTGTTTTTTGTTTTTTTTCCTCAGTCAGAGTGTACAAATACCCATCTTATTAACTTTTTGGTATCCCCCCCCCCCCCCCACCCAAAAAAAAATTGAGTGTGTCTGTGAGTGTTCAGACACCAATATATCTGTTTAAAAGAGTCTGGTGTAGGCCAGAGAACTAGAACTGTGGTTTTCCTCTTCCACGGTTCAAATCTCCTTTTTGTTACCCTTTTGCCATTGATAGTGCGAGTGTAAGCTATTTTACTTCATTTACAATGGGCAAGGCGCGTGACAAGGGACGTGGAACTGGACATTCTGGTGATGGTGCGTGCAGAGGACGGGGCCGTGGCCAAGGTGAAAATGTGCCACAACCAACAGCCACATCTTCTCGCTCCCAGTTCTTGACCGAATTACTAGGGAAGCACACAACACCACTATTGCGAACTGATCAGTGTGAATAGGTTATTAATTGGATAGCAGATAATACTTACAGTCACCTGGAAGCAGACAGTAGGCGGGCAACCGTTCCCCGTAACACCAACACGAGGGCCGTTGCCAGTACAACCGGTAGGTCTTCCAGGGTCTGGAATTTTTTTAAAGACTCTACTGATATCCCCAAAAAGGCCATTTGTACCACCTGCCAGGCCAGCATCAGGAGGGGTGACAAAACTACCTGCCTGACCACCACCAGCATGATCAGGCACATGTCAGCAAAGCACCCGACTTTGTGGGGTGAACCCCAGGGTCCACGACCAGTGTCAGCGGGTGTCACCACTGCTTCTTCCGCTGTTGTGCGTGTAAGAGAACCCCTGTTGTGCGTGCAAGGCTATCCCCTGTCCATACTGCATGCAAAGATGCCCCCTCCTCTCAGTCTTCACTTGTTATGGCAGTTTCTCAAGAAACAGCATCAACGTCCACGTCCCACCGCAGCGTTCAATTGTCCATATCCCAGAGCTTTGAACGAAAGCGCAAATTCGCAGCCAACGCCCCACAGGCCACAGTCCTAAATTCGCACATTTCACGACTGCTTGCGTTGGAAATGCTGCCTTTTAGGCTGGTGGAGATGGAATCCTTCCGCAACCTTATGGCAGTGGCCGTCCCTCGGTACTCGATCCCCAGCCGACACTATTTTGCCCGGTGTGCCATCCCCGCACTACACAAGCACGTGTCCCAAAACATCTGCCATGCCCTCAACAACGCAGTTACTGGGACAGTCCACCTGACAATGGACACGTGGACAAGTGCTTGTGGCCAGGAACGGTACATCTCCCTGACGGCACACTGGGTAAACATAGTGGAAGCCGGGACCCAGTCGGACCTTGGGACGGAACACATCCTCCCCACACTGAGGATTGCGGGCCCTATGTCAGTCAGAGTTGCCCCCACAGTGGACAGCTCCTGCGCATCATCCTCCTCCTCATGTTCAGCCTCCATCTCAGATATCACCACATCAGTTACAAGCTGGAAGCACAGCAGTACTGCCTCAGCCCAGCGGCAACAGACTGTGCTGAAACTCATAAGCTTAGGTGATAAACCTCACACTGCTTGTGAGTTGTGGACAGCTGTGAAAGAGCAGGCAGATCTGTGTCTGAGACAGCTGAACCTACATCCAGGCATGGTCGTGTGTGACAATGGCTGTAACCTGGTGGCGTCTCTGAGGCGAGGCGAGATCACACATGTACCATGCCTGGCGCATGTGCTTAACCTCGTGGTTCAGCGGTTTCTTAAATCGTATCCCGAGTTGCCAGATCTGCTCGTAAAAGTACGCCGCCTGTCAGCTCATTTTCGGAAGTCGGCTACAGCTTCCGCTGCCCTTGCTGTGCTGCAGCAGAGTTTGCAGCTTCCGGCACACCGACTGGTGTGTGATGTCCCCACACGTTGGAACTCTACCCTCCACATGTTGCAAAGGATTTGTGAGCAGAAGAGAGCAGTTGTGGAGTACCAGCTGCAACAAGGCCGTCGATATTCAGGTCAGACTCCACACATAAGACCTCAGGAGTGGACCTGGATGTCTGACATATGTACCATCCTGACAAACTTTGAGGAGGCCACCAAGATGGTGAGTGGCGATGATGCCATCATTAGCGTCAGCATCCCACTTGTCTGTCTTTTGCAACGCTCTCTGCAGAGAATTAAAGAGGAGGCATTGCAGCCAGAGTATGATGAGATGGATCAAGAAGCCGTAGCGGGCGATTACACAGAGCCCAGCCTCATCTCATCCCAATGTGCATTGGGGGACAATGAGGGAGGGGAGAGGAGGAGGAGGAGGAGGAGGAGGAGGAAGAACAGGAGCTGGTATCATGCGCTGTAGACGGTAGTACCTGTACAACTGTCATACCGTCGGTTCAGCGTGGGTGGCCTGTGGACAGGGGGGAGGAGGAGGAGAGCATGGTCAGTCATCATCTTGGTGAGGACACGGAAGTCTTGCCCGTTACCAGTCTGGCACGCATGGCTGACTTTGTTACTGCCTTAACCGTGGCCCTCGCGTTGTCAAAATGTTGGGTGACAGTCATTACGGGTTGATGACACTTTTAGACCCCTGCTACAAGGAGATCTTTCACTCTCTTATTCCTGAGGTGGAGAGGTCTACAAAAATGGGGCAATACCAGAAGGCCCCTGCTGCAGAACTGTTAAAAAAATTCCCATCTGAACACGCTAGCGGCAGAGGTCACAGGTCGTTGACCAACCAAGGCGTACAGGCGAGAGAGAAGCAACTCCAATCCAGCAGAGGCAGGGGAACACTGTCAATGTTCTGGGACAGTTTTCTGTGACCCGCCCAGCTTACAGGCCCTGAGGCGCGGGGTACTCTCACAAGGAGTAGAAAGTTTCAAAAGATGGTGAGGGAGTACCTTGCCGACCGTACCAGCGTCCTCCGTGATTCCTCTGTGCCTTTTAATTATTGGGTATCCAAGCTGGACACTTGGAATGAACTCGCTCTGTACGCCTGCCCTGCCGCTAGCGTGTTATCGAAGCATTATTTAGGGCCGCTGGGGGAATTATAACTGATAAGCGCACTGATAAGCGCACTCGCCTGTCAACTGACAATGCTGACAAGCTGACCCTTATCAAAATGAACAAGGGCTGGATTGGGCCAGACTTCTCATCACCACCAAATGACAGCAGAGTAACAAAGTCAAATCCACTGTGTTGTTTCGGGAGGTGTATTCCCATGCACCGCTTTACACCCACACATGGGTAAACGCTTCCTCATTTCGGCTGTTTTTTGCTCTTCTCCTTATCCTCAGCCTCCACCACCACTATACCACCAGGGTGACCGTGGTCAGTGTTGCCAGCATTGCAAGTTCCTCCGTCCTACTTTTTGGCAGCTTTTGCTTGGAAGGCATAGACAAAGACTATGGGAGACCCACTCTCCAATAATGGAAATAATGTTTTTAATATGCTGTACTGCATGGCTCTTGTAAGGGGCATTAAAATCGTCTTGTTAAGCTACTGTGACCTCCACCACTCTTCCAAGGGGCATTGATATTGTCTTTTTATTCCACTGCGACCTCCACCACTCTTCCAAGGGGCATTAAAACCGTTGTGAGGCAGTGAGCGGGATAGTATACGAGGGACGTTATATATCCCCCAGAATGTGTACAGAGACCTATTAAATCCATTGGAGTGCATTGCAGTCACACACACAGCTGTGACTGCAATGCAGGAATGAAGGTGAGCAATGACCTGAGTCAGACTACCTGGCTAAGGCAAATTAAGTAAAACCCGGCAGGGCCTTCATTTCTTGGAGGAGGTCACAGGAGGCAGTGGGGCGGCCTCCTCCCTCCAACCCGGGTTTTCCAGTGGCTCTTGCCACAGGTCCTTTAAAACTCCTTCACTAAGGTTTAGTGTTGTTCTATGTTGCAACCTGCTAGGAGCACAGCAGGATAGCTCAGCAGGATTGAGTGTGGCTGAACCACCGCCTAGGAAGGCTCTGCACCTGTCAGGCTCTGAGCGGCCCGGCGTGGCCGTTGTCCCTGGCAACCGTTGTTTATGGACTGTTAACCCGGCTGCGAACCGGAGGACTTTCTGTTTACCCGTGAGTTGCTGAATAAAAGCAGTTTATGTTGGACTTGCTTGGGTCACTGCCTCAGTTACTGCACGGTGTGAACACCGCCGCCTTACAGCTTGGTGGAGAATGCGGGCAATGTGACTGAGGCATACCCCACCGGCAGCTGCATGACCACAATTCGGCCTGCCACCTTTCAGTTCCACCCCATGGACAAAATGGAGGAGCTGTTTAAGCAGCTGGTACTCACCCAGCAGCAGCAGATGCAGTCTCAGCGGCAACAGCAGGAGCAGTACCTGAGTCTCCAACGGCAACAGCAGGAGCAGCACTAGGATCTCCAACGGCAGCAGCAAAAAACAAATGAACTGATGATGCAACAGATTGCTGCCCTTAGAGAGACACCGACGGCATCAGCCCCGGAACGTCGAGACGCCCGGGACAAGGTTCGCTCAGCGTTGAGGAAGATGGGACCGGAGGACGATGTGAAAGCCTTCCTTACCATCTACGAACGCACAGCAGAGCGGGAAAACCTGCCAGTCGACCAGTGGGCGGAAGTGGTGGCTCCGTTTTTGGTTGGCAATGCCCAGAAGGCCTGTTTCAACCTCAGTCGGGAGGACGCCCGGGACTACCAGAGGCTCAAAAGGTGAGATCCTTGCCCGGCTGGGGGTCAATACATACGTGAGGGCTTAGCGTGTGTTTTCGTGGGCCTATGTGGAGACCCGACCTGCCCGGTCTCAGGCTTATGACCTCTTGCAGCTGGTAAAGAGGTGGCTCCAACTGGAGACTGTCTCCAGCCCAGATGGTGGAGAGGGTGGTGGTTGACCGGCTGGTGAGGACTCTGCCAGCCGCTATCCAACGTTGAGTGGGGCAAGGGGACCCCGGCACCCTCGACCAGGTGGTCAGTTTGGTCGAGCGCTACTCAGCCACTCAGGACTTCATTCGAGACTCCGCTCCCTCTTGGCTGTCACGCCGATCCCTGCCAACCCAGGAATCGGGAAAGAGGTCGCATCCCTCTGCTGGGGACCGTCAGCACCGTACCCGTGCTGAAGGGGAACCCTGGAGTGAGAGTGGCAGGAGACCGGTTCCCTCCCAAACTGTCATAAGACCTAACAGTACCACCACTCTTAGGTGCTAGCGGTGTCAGGGGCCGGGACATGTGATTGCCAATTGTCCCCTGACTACGGAACCCATGGACTGCGGATATAGCCGCCGGGTCTCAATGTACGCCCAGACCGTCTGCACAGCGAGCCCCAAACCCCGGGACAGTGAACTCCAAATATGTCAGGTACTGGTTAATGGGTACCCCACGGAGGCTCTCCTGGACTCAGGGAGCCTCGTGACTCTGGTACATGGGTCGCTGGTGGCAGGAGACAACCCCAGTGGACGGCCAGTCGGGGTTGTGTGTATCCATGGGGACCTCCGAGAGTACCCAACTGCAGAGGTAGTTTTGTCCACGCCATGTGGAGACATAAAACATGTGGTGGGAGTGGTAAAAACTCTTCCCTATTGGACTGTGTTGGGAAGAGACTTGCCCCTGTTCTGGTCTCTGTGGAAAAACAAAATCCACTCTCCCCCGGTAAAATGTAGTACAGACGCTGTACCAGACAAACCTGCGGTAGGGGTGTCCAACCTAGGGACAGAGTGTGAACCCGATAGGTTTCCCTTAGAGGTGCTGGCAGGAGAGGTCGAGGAGACCCCATCGATCCCCGAGCTGGAAGTGTCCCAGGGCACGTTTGGGACAGCTCAGCTACAGGATCCCACCCTGACAAGGCACGGGAAAGGGTGTTAGAGGTAAATGGCATAGCTCAACAGCCCGGTGCAGATACTGTATTTCCAAGCATGGTAATCAACGGTGAGTTGCTCTATAGGATAGATAAGATCAGGGACGAGGTTGTGGAACAGTTAGTGGCACCTCAGTCGTACCGTCGAGCGGTTCTGGAGATGGCACACTCACACCCACTCGGTGAACACTTAGGGGTAAAAAAGACGCTAGAACATATCTTACAGCGGTTCTTTTGGCCTGGGGTTTACGCGGAGGTCAAAAGGTACTGCGAATCTTGCCCCGAGTGTCAGTTGACCTTACCCACTGCAAGTTTCCGTAGCCCATTGGTACCCCTGCCAGTGATAGAGGTACCTTTCGAACGGATTGCAATGGACTTGGTAGGGCCCATTGTAAAATCCGCCCGGGGCCACCAACATATACTGGTGGTCGTCGACTATGCCACCCGGTACCCTGAGGCTATACCACTACGCCACACCTCAGCAAAACTGATTGCACGGGAGCTGTTTGCTATGTTCTGTCGCCTTGGACTACCTAAGAAGATCCTGACGGATCAAGGGACCCCTTTTATGTCCAAAGTGACAAGAGAACTGTGCAAATTGCTAAAAATTAAACAATTGCACACCTCGGTGTACCACCCTCAAACCAACGGGCTAGTAGAACAGTTCAATAAAACCCTCAAGTCCATGTTAAAAAAGGTGGTTTCTAAGGACGGGAGAGATTGGGACATGTTGCTACCCTATCTGATGTTCGCCGTCCGTGAGGTACCCCAGGCTTCCACAGGATTCTCTCCCTTTGAGTTATTGTACGGCAGACACCCTAGGGGTCTGCTGGACGTAGCCAAAGAGACATGGGAACAAGAGCCGACTCTGCATAGGAGTATAATTGAACACGTGGCTAGTATGCAGGACCGGATCGCGGCCGTCATGCCCGTCGTGAAAGAACATCTGTTAGATGCCCAGGCAGCCCAGAGGCGCACATATGATAAAAGAGCCAGAGTCAGGTCTTTTAACAAGGGTGATCGGGTGTTAGTACTGGTACTCACAGCCGAGAGTAAGTTCATGGCCAAGTGGCAAGGGCCATATGAGATTCGAGAAAAAGTGGGGGAGGTAAATTACCGGGTATATCAGCCCGGAAGGAGGAAACCTGAGCAGCTTTACCATGTAAACCTGCTAAAGCCTTGGAAAGATCGAGAGTGTTTAGTTACAGACGTCACCCCAGGCATATCACCAGAGAGTTCTCTACCTTCAGCCAGGGAAGCATCCGAGGGGGAGGTCAGGATAAATGGTGCCCTCACTAAACAGCAGCGACAGGAGGCTCGCTCGCTGGTGCAGCACAATAACGACGTGTTCTCAGAGCTACCAGGTAGGACTACAGTATTCCAACATGACATTGTCACCGAACCTGAGGTAAGGGTACGAATAAGACCGTACCGGGTACCCGAAGCAAGCCATCACGGCTGAGGTAAAACAAATGCTTCAGCTAGGCGTCATAAAGGAATCACGGAGTGAGAGGGCTAGCCCCATCGTATTGATTCCAAAACCAGACGGATCATTACGCTTCTGTAACGATTTCCGGAAATTGAATGAAGCGTCAAAGTTTGACCTTTATCCAATGCCCAGGGTGGACGAGCTGATTGAGAGACTGGGGCAGGCCCAGTACTTTACCACGCTCGATCTCACCAAAGGTTACTGGCAGGTACCTCTCACAGATTCGGCGAAGGAAAAGACCGCCTTCGTAACTCCAGAGGGTCTATACCACTATGTGGTCTTACCTTTTGGGTTACATGGGGCCCCGGCTACATTCCAGAGGTTGATGGACATAGTGCTCAAGCCCCATCAGGAGTACGCGTCCGCGTATTTAGATGCGCATTATCATCTTTAGCACTGACTGGCATACGCACCTATCCCAGGTACAAGTGGTTCTGGATTCTCTCAGAGCTGCGGGGTTAACGGCAAATCCAAAAAAAATGTGCGATAGGGCTAGAGGAAGCCCGATATTTGGGGTATGTGATAGGCCGAGGAGCTATTAAACCCCAAATCAATAAAGTTGAGGCCATAAAAAACTGGCCTAAACCGTCAAGTACAAAGCAGGTGAGGGCGTTCCTTGGCATCCTTGGGTATTACAGCCGGTTTATACCTAATTTTTCTGGGCGAACGGCGGCCCTGACTGATCTCTTGAAAGGAAAAAAATTGGTAATGGTTCAGTGGAGCCCTAAGGCAGAAGAAGCTTTTCAGTTCATGAAGTTGGCCCTGTGTGGACAACCGGTCCTCATCAGCCCCAACTTCAAGGAAACCTTCATTGTACAGACAGATGCCTCGGAGGTAGGCCTAGGAGCGGTATTGTCACAAAAAGTGAATGGTGAAGAGCACCTGGTCACCTACTTGAGTAGAAAACTTGTCCCGGCAGAGAAAAACTATAGCGTAGTAGAGAAGGAGTGTTTGGCTATTAAGTGGGCCTTGGAATCGCTACGCTATTATTTACTCGGGCGTCAGTTCCGCTTGGTGACGGACCACTCACCCTTGGTATGGATGAGAAATGCCAAGGAGAGGAATGCGCGAGTCACCAGGTGGTTCCTGTCACTGCAAAATTTCAGTTTCTCTGTAGAACATCGCCCTGGGAAGTCGCAGGGAAACGCGGATGCCCTGTCCCGGGCACCCTGTATGATGGCAAATGTTCAACCCCACAAGTTTGAACAGAGGGGGGGGATATGTGAGGCAGTGAGCGGGATCGTATACGAGGGACGTTATATATCCCCCAGAATGTGTACAGAGACCTATTAAATCCATTGGAGTGCATTGCAGTCTCACACACAGCTGTGACTGCAATGCAGGAATGAAGGTGAGCAATGACCCGAGTCAGACTACCTGGCTAAGGCAGATTAAGTAAAACCCGGCAGGGCCTTCATTTCTTGGAGGAGGTCACAGAAGGCAGTGGGGCGGCCTCCTCCCTCCATCCCGGGTTTTCCAGTGGCTCTTGCCACAGGTCCTTTAACGGGTTCAGGACCGCCCACTGTACATAAACGTCGGCGCTGCCCGGGCTCTGTGCAGCGCCGACGTTTAAAAACGGTGGGTGGTCCTGCAGCACTCAGGACCCCTAAGGTCCTGCTAGCGCTGCGGTACCGGTTCAGAGCGATAGCTCTGACATGTGGCATCATGAGGACCTGAATGGATCAGGTCCCCATGATGTTAACCTGTTCCTATCTTCTAGATGCCGCGATCCATAGCGATCGCGGCATTTAAAAGATAGTAACAGCTGGTGGTCGGCGATCGGGACCCCCCACATACCTCAGGAGCGGCGGGGATCCCGGTGCTGTGACCTCTGACATCATTGAGACCTGATTGGCTCAGGTCTCGATGATGTCAGCGTCACACCAGCCAATCAGAGAGATCACCAGGGAAGTTTGTTTTAGCAACAAACTTTCCCGGGCGATCTGCCTGATAAATACACTGTTTCTCCTCCGATCTCAGTGAGAGAGCAGAGGAGAAACAGTGTGACAAGAGCTGTGTCAGCCTTGCCACTGTGAAAGTAAAAAAAAAAAATAAAATAAAAAAGAAAGTAAGAGTTAGGGTTAATGAGTCTGTCAGATCAGTCAGTCCTGTCAGATCAGTCCTGTCAGATCTATCAGTCAGTCAGTCCTGTCAGATCTATCAGTCAGTCAGTCCTGTCAGATCAGTCAGTCAGTCAGTCCTGTCAGATCAAGTAAAAATAACCTTGGCACTCAAGAATAAGTTCCAGAAAATGAAAATTTATTGCAGTCCATTACAAATAATGACAAAACGTTTCGGTCACTTAGGACCTTCTTCAGTTGACTGCAGAAAACGCAAAACATTGTGAGTAAATAATAACAACAAAGTTTTTTACAAAATCATATAGAATCAATATAATGTCAATAAACATTTAGGTATCACAAAATAAATGGGGATTTGATGGGGATTCAGGAGTAGGGAAGAGGAAAAAAGGACCCGAGGGGTTCCTACATGTGAATAAAGCTATCTCTCTCTAACCGTGGTAGTGAGGGAAAAGAAGACGGTTACCTACCAGAAAATAGACTGTGGTAGGATTGGTGGACAAAAATCTTTAGAGGGTCCTATAAAGGACTGCCTGGGAATGGAAGGAATATTCAGTAGAGTAAAACTCTAAGTCAAGTCACATCGGTTTAACTTGTAGGGATAAGGAACATAAATACCTGGTTCTAGATACTGCTCTGTCTGGCGCCGCGGTATCCACCGCTAGGTATGCTGACTACTAGACTAGGGGAGGATCTCTTAAATAGGGGAGGTAATAGCAGGACACGCCAATCGCTATTGTGGGTTAAAGGACGCGGTTTTCGCGAAACCGGAAGTGACGTCCTTGTTTTACCGGAAGTGACGTTTCAAGATCACGTGTGCGGTCCACGGGAGGTGCGCTTGCGTTCCAAAGTGCAGGAAATGTCTGCGCTGGATTAATGACTGTGAGAAGCGGTACAAGTAGGTACTTTATGGTTCGGGAAGCACAGAGGAGGACAAGGGAAGACACTCTAGGGATAGACAACATCTGTAAATAAAAGAGAGATAGTCAGGAAGAGGTATTGCATATAAAGGCATCACAGCAAGTATTATTCATAGAGAATCAGAAATTTTTAAACAAAAGACAGAAGGTCATATTCCCTATTGAGACCTTTGGGTGCGAGAGCATCCATCTCATGGATCCAAAAGGCCTCCCTCTGCTTTAGGAGGCGAATACGGTCACCCCCGCGTCGTGGTGGTGGGACTTGTTCCAACACCTGGTACCTTAATTGAGAAATATTGTGTCCCATGGTGACAAAGTGATGGGGAATGGGCAGAAGCAGATTTTTGCACCTGATCGTGGACTTATGTTTTGATATTCTATCCCGTATGGGCTGTATAGTTTCTCCAATATATATCAAACCACAGGGGCATTTGATAAGATAAATTACAAATGCGCTTTCACAGGTATAAAAACCTTTGATATTGTACTTTTTGCCTGTCTGTGGATGGTATATTATATTGCCTTTAAGGACATTGTTACATTGCCTACATTGTAAACATCTTCTGTATCTCGTTGGAATTTGTTTCTCTTTCTAGATTCTGTGTCCCTCCTGTGTTGGTCGATGTTACTTTGGATTTTAGCTTTTAAGGTGGTCCACTCGTCTGGACTTGCTGAAGAGACCAGTTGGGTTTCAATGTTGCCAATGAGTTCTTTTGTGGATGTTATAGCTTTATGGAGTGAATCAACGGTCAGGACCATTAAATCAAAGGAGCATTTGTTAAGGATTTGTTCGAACTTGTTACAATAGTCGGGTATATCGGCAAAGAGAGTGGGTCTCAATGGAACCCTGAGTCCCCTGGGGATCCTTTGTACCCTCAAATATTCAGTCAGGGTAGTGCAGTGTAGTTCTAGGTTAACTAGATGGCGGTGTTCCTTCTCCAAATTCCGTCCCCTAATCTCACCTGGAGGAACTCTCAAGAAATCACTTGACACGCAGGTTTGGGCCAGAATAGAGGTAGCTTCATCCGCATTGTAGGAAAATGTGGACGAAGACATGTCCCCATAGGGTGCAAGCGGACCGGTAATCGTAAATATATAATCTAATCGCTGCACTCCCAATAAGTGGTGCTCAAGAAGGGACCGTGCCCTCAATCAAGTAAAAATAACCTTGGCACTCAAGAATAAGTTCCAGAAAATGAAAATTTATTGCAGTCCATTACAAATAATGACAAAACGTTTCGGTCACTTAGGACCTTCTTCAGTTGACTGCAGAAAACGCAAAACATTGTGAGTAAATAATAACAACAAAGTTTTTTACAAAATCATATAGAATCAATATAATGTCAATAAACATTTAGGTATCACAAAATAAATGGGGATTTGATGGGGATTCAGGAGTAGGGAAGAGGAATCACAAAATAAATCCCCATTTATTTTGTGATACCTAAATGTTTATTGACATTATATTGATTCTATATGATTTTGTAAAAAACGTTGTTGTTATTATTTACTCACAATGTTTTGCGTTTTCTGCAGTCAACTGAAGAAGGTCCTAAGTGACCGAAACGTTTTGTCATTATTTGTAATGGACTGCAATAAATTTTCATTTTCTGGAACTTATTCTTGAGTGCCAAGGTTATTTTTACTTGATTGAGGGCACGGTCCCTTCTTGAGCACCACTTATTGGGAGTGCAGCGATTAGATTATATAGTCCTGTCAGATCAGTCAGTCAGTCCTGTCAGATCAGTCAGTCCTGTCAGATCTATCAGTCAGTCAGTCCTGTCAGATCAGTCAGTCAGTCCTGTCAGATCAGTCCAGTCAGTCAGTCCTGTCAGATCAGTCCAGTCAGATCAGTCCAGTCAGATCAGTCCAGTCAGATCAGTCCAGTCAGTCAGTCCTGTCAGATCAGTCCAGTCAGTCAGTCCTGTCAGATCAGTCCAGTCAGTCAGTCCTGTCAGATCTGTCAGTCAGTCAGTCCTGTCAGATCTGTCAGTCAGTCAGTCCTGTCAGTCAGTCAGTCCTGTCAGTCAGTCAGTCCTGTCAGATCAGTCAGTCAGTCAGTCCTGTCAGTCAGTCAGTCCTGTCAGTCAGTCAGTCCTGTCAGATCAGTCAGTCAGTCCTGTCAGGTCAGTCAGTCCTGTCAGATCAGTCCCGTCCGTTCAGTCCGGTCCGTTCAGTCCAGTCAAAAAATCTAAAAATAAAATGGCCCGTCAGACTTATACCGCAGAGGAGGTGTATGCCCTGCTGTGTTCTGACACTGATGACAGCGCAATCTCAGATGGAGATGTGGATTTTGAGGGCTTTAGTAGTGGCGACACTGAGAGCTCAGAAATGAGCAGTGATTCTGGTCCATCCTCAAGCCCAAGGACCAGTACAACAATAGGGGCAAATAGCGCTACTGGAGAAACGTCTCCAAATCAGGGAACACTGCCCAGTACAAGCGCTGTCCCTGCTACTAGTGAATTGGCGCACGCCAGTGTACAAGGGGCTTTGCCACATGATCTAGCATTTCCCAGATGGGAGGCTTCGGATTCGGCTGCTCCATTCAGCCCTGATTTCAACGCCACTCCTGGTATAAATGTGGAGGTGGAAGATTTTGGACCAATTAATTTTTTTAATTTGTTTTTTACAGACAGCTTGCTAGAGCATATTGTCGTGCAAACAAATTTATATGCATCCCAATTCATAAGCCAGAATCCCCGATCTTACTATGCTAGGGCAAATTTATGGACACCAACTAATGTCCCGGAAATAAAAAAATTTTTAGGACTTACATTTGCCATGGGGCTTGTTAAAAAACCGAGCATTCGATCCTACTGGTCCAACCACCCTGTTCAAGCCACCCCTATGTTTTCAGTCATTCTGCCTAGGACCCGTTATGAAATGCTCATGCGGTTTTGGCATTTTAACGACAATAGTCAATGCCTGCCCAGAAATGCCCCAGAACATGACAGGTTATATAAAATTAGACCCATCATTGAAAATTTGTCAGAAAAATTCTTAAGCCTCTACACCCCAACACAAAATATTTCTATAGATGAGTCCCTTGTAAAATTCAAAGGAAGACTGCACCTCAAGCAATTTATCCCATCTAAAAGGGCAAGGTTTGGAATAAAGATCTATAAAATGTGCGAAAGTTCAACCGGATACACATCCGCTTTCCGCATATATGAGGGGAAAGATAGCCAGCTAAACCCACCAGGATGCCCTACTTATCTGGGGACATCTGGAAAAATTGTTTGGGAGCTGATAAGTCCATTTTTTCAAAAAGGCTACAATCTATATGTGGACAATTATTACACCAGCATACCCCTATTTAAAAGTCTGGTTGAACACAACATCGGGGCTTGTGGGACCATCCGTAAAAACCGTCAGGGGTTTCCACAACCATTGGTCAACCAAAAGTTCCAAAAGGGGCAGTCAGGGGCTGTACGCAACGGAGAGCTGCTTGCCCTGAAATATAGGGATAAGAGGGATATTTTTGTCCTCAGCTCGATCCACACAGATGCCACAAGGGCCACTGTAGAACTAGGATCCACCACTCCGAAGCAAAAACCTGTGTCAGTCATTGACTACAACAAACACATGGGGGGTGTGGACCTTGCAGACCAGGTTCTACAGCCATACCAGGTATCAAGAAAGTCCTATACCTGGTATAAAAAGTTGGTTATCTATTTGTTTCAGGTGGCCACATACAATTCTTTTGTGTTGTACAAAAAAGCAGGAAATTCAGATCCTTTTCTTGATTATCAAGAAAAGGTAATTGAAAATCTTGTCTTTCAAAGTGTTAGCCCCGCTCATCCATTAGAATCTGAGGATGTGAAAAGACTCACTGAGCGACATTTTATTGCACTTATTCCAGCAAGGGAAACAAGAAGGAACCCCCAGAAAAGATGTCGTGTATGTACTAAGAGAGGAATGAGGCGTGATACCCGCTACTATTGCCCACAATGCCCATCATTGCCAGCCTTATGCGTCACTGACTGCTTTAAAATCTACCACACAGAACCACGTTTTTAAACTGTAAAAATGTATCCCAATTTGTCATTCAAACATTTGGTTCATTTAGTGAATGACATATTCGAGTAGAGCTCACTTAATTTCCAGGGGTGGGTGGGGGGGTTCTCCAGAATCTAAACCTTTCATTGCGTGCTTGTTTCTGGAAATCATCCATCGAGTTAAAATGGTCACTAAACCCATAGATGAATTCCCAGAGGGGTGTCATTTCCAAAATGGGGTCACTTCAGGGGGGATTCTTTAGCTCTGGTACTCTGAAAAGTGCCAGAACAGCATAATCCCCCCTGAAGTGACCCCATTATGGAAATGACACCTCTGTGGGAATTCATCTATGGGTTTAGTGACCATTTACCTACTTATTTTCCCACCACTAGATTAATTTATACAGAGGAGTAGATTGTAAAATTCGGTCACTTGTTGTGGGTTTCCTCTGTTTAGGCACCTCAGGGGCTCTCCAAATGCAACATGGCGTCCGCTATCGATTCCAGTCAAATTTCCATTCCAAAAGTCAAATGGCGCTCCTTAACTTCCGAGCCATGCCGTGCGCCCAAACAGTGGCTTTGCACCACATATGGGGTATCAGCGTGCTCAGGAGAAATTGCACAACACATTTTGGGGTCCATTTTTTCTGGCTGCCCTTGTGAAAATTAAAAATTTGAGGCTAAAGTAGCAGTTTTGTGAAAAGAAGTTAAATGTTCATCTTTTTCTTCCACATTCCAAAAATTCCTGTGAAGCACCTGAAGGGTTAATAAACTTCTTGAATGTGGTTTTGAGCACCTTGAGGGGTGCAGTTTTTAGAATGGTATCACTTTTGGGTATTTTCTGTCATAAAGGCTCCTCAAAGTCACTTCAAATAAGATGTGGTCCCTAAAAAAATGTTTTTGTAAATTTTGTTGTAAAAATGAGAAATCGCTGGTCAACTTTTAACCCTTATAGCTTCCTAACAGAAAAAAATGTTGGTTCCAAAATTGTGCTGATGTGAAGTAGACATGTGGGAAATGTTATTCATTAACTATTTTGTGTGATATATCTCTCTGATTAAAGGGCATGAAAATTCAAAGTTTGAAAATTGCAAAATTTTCAAAATTTTTGCCAAATTTCCGATTTTTTCACAAATAAACGCAAGTGATATCGAAGAAATTTTACCACTATCATGAAGGACAATATGTCACAAAAAAACAATCTCAGAATCAGGGGGATCCGTTGAAGCGTTCCAGAGTAATTACCTCATAAAGTGACAGTGGTCAGAATTGAAAAAATTGGCCCGGTCATGAAGGCAAAAACAGGCTCTGGCGCGAAGTGGTTAAAACTCCTTCACTAAGGCTTAGTGCTGTTCTATGTTGCAACCTGCTAGGAGCACAGCAGGATTAAGTGTGGCTGAACCACCGCCTAGGAAGGCTCTGCACCTGTCAGGCTCTGAGAGGCCCGGCGTGGCCGTTGTCCCCGGCAACCGTTGTTTATGGACTGTTAACCCGGCTGCGAACCGGAAGACTTTCTGTTTACCCGTGAGTTGCTGAATAAAAGCTGTTTATGTTGGACTTGCTTGGGTCACTGCCTTCACTCACCCCATGAATCACATACATCCGGAGGACCTGAGAGAACAGCAACTGCCCCGCTGCGCGCACACTCTGCCAGCACAGAGCCGGCCCCGCTGCGCGCACACTCTGCCAGCACAGAGCCTGTGAGAGTGTGAAATGTGATAACAGCAGGAGAGCACTAGGACCCTGTGACTTTTGCCTGGCTGAACTCAGAGGAGGGGCAGTGCAAGAAACTGTGTGTGTTCTAAGAGTGTCTGATGTGTGACAGTCTAGACAGGATGTCTGTGAGAAGGAGCTGCAACAAGATGCTGTCTTTACACTCTTTCCTGTGGAGTTTGTTTACCCCTTTCTCTGTTTAAGAACAAGTGCTGAGCTGGGAAAGCTGTGTGGCTCTGTGGAGTTTTGTGGAAGTCCATGATAAGTGGATTAGAGACTTTGTGCTGAAAGAGTCACGTGTCGAGTGATAAAGGAAGGGACTTAGGAATCCATTTCTGTGACGGAGTACGTGGTTGGTGTACTGGATAAGAGTGAGAGACTTTGGGAGGAAAGAAGGTTTCTGGTGCCATTTCCACTGAGAGGATATTGACAAGACTTTGTGAAGAATCATAGAATCATAGAATCATAGAATGGTAGAGTTGGAAGGGACCTCCTGGGTCATCTGGTCCAACCCCCTGCTCAAAGCAGGATTCACTAGATCATCTCAGACAGATGTCTGTCCAGCCTCTGTTTGAAGACGTCCATTGAAGGGGAACTCACCACCTCTCGTGGCAGCCTGTTCCACTCATTAATCACCCTAACTGTCAAAAAGTTTTTTCTAATATCTAATCTGTGTCTCCTCCCATTTAGTTTCATCCCATTGCTTCTAGTCTTTCCTTGTGCAAATGAGAATAAAGATGATCCTTCTACAATGTGACAGCCCTTGACATATTTGTAGACAGCTATTAAGTCTCCTCTCAGTCTTCTTTTTTGCAAGCTAAACATTCCCAAATCCTGCAACCGTTCCTCATAGGACATGGTTTGCAGACCAGTCACCATTCTGGTCACTCTTCTCTGAACTTGCTCCAGTTTGTCTATGTCTTTTTTAAAATGTGGTGCCCAAAACTGTACACAGTATTCCAGATGAGGTCTGACCAAAGAGGAGTAAAGACCGATAATGACTTCACGTGATCTAGACTGTATGCTTCTGTTAATACATCCCAGAATTGTATTTGCCTTTTTTGCTGCTGCATCACACTGTTGACTCATGTTCAGTCTATGATCTACTAGTATACCTAAGTCTTTTTCACATGTACTGTTGCTTAGCTCTATTCCTCCCATTCTGTATATGTTTTTTTCATTTTTATTGCCCAGATGTAGTACTTTGCATTTTTCCCTGTTAAAAACCATTCTGTTGGTTGCTGCCCACTGCTCCAGTTTATTTAGGTCTTTTTGAATCCTCTCTCTCTCTTCTCTAGTATTAGCTATCCCTCCTAGCTTTGTGTCATCAGCAAATTTAATCAGTTTACCCTCAATTCCTTCATCTAAATCATTGATAAAGATGTTGAACAATACAGGTCCCAGGACGGAGCCCTGTGGTACCCCACTTGAGACATTCATCCAGCTGGATGTGAAGCCATTTACAACCACCCTTTGAGTCCGATCACTAAGCCAGTTATGAATCCACCTAACAGTTGCCTGGTCCATTGCATACTTGGTCATTTTTTCAATAAGGATGGTGTAAGATACTTTGTCAAATGCTTTGCTGAAGTCAAGATATACTATATCTACAGCATTTCCCTGATCCACCCAGTCAGTGATTCTGTCATAGAAGGAAATTAAGTTAGTCTGACATGACTTGTTAGTTACAAACCCATGCTGACTCTGGTTAATCACTTCATTCTTATCCATGTACTTACATACATGTTGTTTAATAATTTGTTCAAAGATCTTTCCTGGTATAGAAGTCAGACTCACCGGCCTATAGTTCCCTGGGTCCACCTTCTTCCCCTTTTTGAAGATAGGTGTAACATACCTGGCGGCGTCCTTGCATAGTGGTCCATCTCCCACTGTGCAAGAGCGCGCACTTGATCTCCTGTCCAGAATGTCTCTCTGGCTTCCCTCCATGCTGTCTGTGTCTGTTTCTGCTGCTTAAGGGCGGCGCCCGATCACTTCCTGCTTTTTGTACCTGCTGTGGGTCACACCCCTTGTGCGTCCTCAGCCTATTGCTGTCTGTCACCTGGTATATAGCTCAGCTGCTTCCATCTATCCCTGCCTGAGCATAGTGTTTCTTTCAGTGTGTGCTTGCACTCTGAAGGTGCCAGGTCCCGTTCTGTGTTCTCTTGTCTGCCTATCCTGGAGGCTGTATTTCCAGGCCTGTCTGAACACGCTCCTAGCCTGTTCCTCCTGCCTTCTAGGGGCCGATTACCTAGACCCGTTCCTGTATCTTGTCTGACCTGTCTGAACACGCTCCTAGCCTGTTCCTCCTGCCTTCTAGGGGCCGATTACCTAGACCTGCTCCTGTATCTTGTCTGTCCTGTCTGAACACGCACCTTGCCTGTTCGTCCTGCCTCTCTGGGGGCCATATTCCCAGACCCGCTCCTGTATTCCGCTGCAGTGTCGGTCTCCTCCGTACACTCAGTTCCAGTCTGAACTCTCTCCTATCCTTTACCTGTTTTGCCTCTATGTCCGTTCCCTTCCTTTTTCTGCAGAGTCTGAACTCGTACCTAACTCCTGCTTGTTGTCTCTCTACTCCCGTTTGTGAGTTTGTGGTCCACTCGCTACTTCTCTGCTAGTACCCTGTGGGTGTCTGGCTCTGCCTTTCCCTTCCTGTCTGTTCCGTGTGAACAGAGCCCTGTCCCCCCTACTCAGCCTAGCCTGCTCTGACTCCTTTGCTCACCGCTCCGGCGGTTCTAGTCTGCTCTGACTCCTTTGCTCACCGCTCCGGCGGTTCTAGTCTGCTCTGACTCCTTTGCTTACCGCTCCGGCGGTTCTAGCCTGCCCTGCTTCTGCCCGCTGCTCCGGCAGTCCTGTCCTGCCCTGCTTCTGCCCGCTGCTCCGGCAGTCCTGTCCTGCCCTGCTTCTGCCCGCTGCTCCGGCAGTCCTGTCCTGCCCTGCTTCTGCCCGCTGCTCCGGCAGTCCTGTCCTGCCCTGCTTCTGCCCGCTGCTCCGGCAGTCCTGTCCTGCCCTGCTTCTGCCCGCTGCTCCGGCAGTCCTGTCCTGCCCTGCTTGTGCTCGCTGCTCCTGCAGCCCCGTCCTGCTCTGTTCTTGCCCACCGCTTCGGGCGTTCCCTCTCTGCTGTGGTTGTCTACCGCATCTGCGGTTCTGTGACCCAGTCTGTACTGGGTCTTAACCTTTCTGTGCTCCAGCCCGTCCTTTCGGCCAGTACCTCCCTGCCTGCATACTCGCCTGTATCCACCCATCTGCATACCTGCCGTGTTTGCTTATATCCACCAGTCTGTGCCAGCCTAACCTGCCTGTTCCTGAGTCCCAGTGTGTACTGGGTCCTATCCCGCCTGTGTTCCTACCTGCTAGTGCCTCCCTGTCTGCACTCTAGCTGTGCTTGCCTGTACCCCTCTACCTGTATTGTTCGAGTCCCAGTGTGTACTGGGTCCTATCCCGCCTGTGTTCCTACCTGCTAGTGCCTCCCTGTCTGCACTCTAGCTGCGCTTGCCTTTACCCGCCTGCCTGCATACCAGTCGTGCCTGCCTATACCCTCCAGTCTGTGCGCCAGCCTAACCAGCCTGATCCAGTAATCCCTGTGTGGGTCAACCCCCGTGTCCGGAGTTTGACCTGGAGTAGCACCTGGTCCCTCTGCCCGGTTTCTCCCTGGTGCACTGGCGTCGTATGCCGTCGTGCCATCTTGGTCGGATCGGCCAGATACTTAGTCACGCCCCTCCAGGCACTCTCCGGTTCATGGTCCAGTGGAATCACTACAATCACACGCACACGCCGCTCAGCCCGGGCGTGTGCATAACAGCATGCTCAGGCCATGGTTCCCGTTGAGCCCCACGGCCTTCGCTCTCTGAGAAGTTTTCCAGCGAATACATGCATTAAAATAAATAAATTAATATTTTTTTTTTTCCTTTAGCTGAGTTCCAGGCGAATTACTCACCCGTCCAGATGGATCTATCTGCTCTCGTTCCCGCGGATCCGCTACGTTATTATGGGGATCCTAGACAAAGTCGTGCATTTGTGGAGCAATGCATGCTACACTTCAAGTTCTACCCTCTATGTTTTCCCACCGATCGGGTTAAGGTGGCATTCATTATGTCTTACCTGGCGGGTGATGCCTTGGAATGGATCAACCCCCTATATGAAACACAGGATCCGATCCTCCTGGACCTAATGGCCTTCCTGGTGGCCTTTCTAATGGTCTTCGATGATCCTAACCCGGAGGCTCCTGCTGAAGCTTCACTTCCCAATATCCCGGAGCAGTCCCAATGGGTAATGTGTGTGGGTAGCGCAATAGTCCTCCAGCCCAATGAGACTACTGCCCACCCAGAATCCTCACAGGGTGACTACGCTTTCCGGAATACTTCTCCCAACCTCAAGAGGCAGTCCAGACGTGCTAGACGTAGAGGCAAGCCGTCACGCCAGGGTCTGTCCTCCCTGAGACCTCCTGACCCCAACCTTGAAGTCCCTACTGAAGCTTCATCTCCCTGTATCCCGGAGAAGCCCCAACGGGTAATGTGCGTGGGTAGTGCACCAGTTCTCCTGCCCGAAGAGACTTCTGCCCATCCAGACTCCACACAGGAGAACTTCCTGCACCCGGCATCAGATGCTTCACCCACTTTAACCGGCGTGCATGTCCAAGGATGCTCCAAAGCTGTGGTTACCTCAGAGTCTGTGCACCTCTACTACCTGGCGGAGGACCCCCTGTTGCCTCCTGAATCCTCCGGGATACCACTCGATGACAAATGGAGAGAGAATTCTCTACACCCGGTACTCGATACTTTGTCCGCTTCGTCCTGTGAGCCTGACAATGGGTACCCCAAAGTGGTAGTTACCCCCGAGTCTCTACACCCCTCCGACCAGGCGGAGGACCTCCAGTTGTCTCCTGAACCCTTCGGGGTGCTACCTGGTAGCGAAAGGATAGAGACTCTCCTATACTCTGTACCTGATACCTTGCTCGCTTCGTCCAGTGAGTCCAACCTAGTGTACTCCGAAGCAGAGGTTACTCCCGAGTCTCTACACCCCTCCGACCAGGCGGAGGACCTCCAGTTGTCTCCTGAACCCTTCGGGGTGCTACCTGGTAGCGAAAGGACAGAGACTCTCCTATACTCTGTACCTGATACCTCGCTCGCTTCGTCCAGTGAGTCCAACATAGTGTACTCTGAAGCAGTGGTTACTCCCGAGTCTCTACACTCCTCTGACCAGGCGGAGGACCTCCAGTTGTCTCCAGAACCCTTCGGGGTGCCACCTGGTGGTAAATGGACAGAGACTTTCCTATATCCTGGATCTGATACCTCGCTTGCTTCGTCCAGTGAGTCCGACCTAGTGTACTCTGAAGCAGAGGTTACCCGTGAGTCTCTACACCCCTCTGACCAGGCGGAGGACCGCCAGTTGTCTCCAGAACCCTTCGGGGTGCCACCTGGTGGAGAATGGACAGAGACTTTCCTATACTCGGTACCCGATACCTCGCCTGCTTCGTCCAGTGAGTCCGACCTAGTGTACTCTGAAGCAGATGTTTTCTCTGAGCCTCTGCACTCTTCTGACCCGGCGGAGGACCTCCAGTTGTTTCCTGAATCCTCCGGGGTACCACCAGAAAACAAAGAGACAGTGACTTTTCCTCATTATGTACCTGATAACCCGTCTATTTCTTCCTGTGAGCTTGACAAGATGTACCTCGAAGCAGAGATTACCCCCAAGTCTCTGTCCCCCTCCAACCCGGTGGAGGACTTCCAGTTGTCTCCTGTACCCTCTGGGGTGCCACCTGAAAATATGTGGAGAGAGACTTCCTTGTGTGCTGTTCCTGGTACTCCACCCGTTTCGTCTGTTGCTAAGGGTGGCTGGATGGGAGGTAGCATCCTAGCTACCCAGAGGAGACCAGTTTTTCCGGTGGACAGGGGAAGTGATCTCTTCGAAGTGAAGAATTGGCCCTCGAATTCCCTGCGGAAGATTCTGGCAGGCCTGAAGAAGAGGGGGCGTAAGGGGGGGGGTACTGTAACATACCTGGCGGCGTCCTTGCATAGTGGTCCATCTCCCACTGTGCAAGAGCGCGCACTTGATCTCCTGTCCAGAATGTCTCTCTGGCTTCCCTCCATGCTGTCTGTTTGTGTCTGTTTCTGCTGCTTAAGGGCGGCGCCCGATCACTTCCTGCTTTTTGTACCTGCTGTGGGTCACACCCCTTGTGCGTCCTCAGCCTATTGCTGTCTGTCACCTGGTATATAGCTCAGCTGCTTCCATCTATCCCTGCCTGAGCATAGTGTTTCTTTCAGTGTGTGCTTGCGCTCTGAAGGTGCCAGGTCCCGTTCTGTGTTCTCTTGTCTGCCTATCCTGGAGGCTGTATTTCCAGGCCTGTCTGAACACGCTCCTAGCCTGTTCCTCCTGCCTTCTAGGGGCCGATTACCTAGACCCGTTCCTGTATCTTGTCTGACCTGTCTGAACACGCTCCTAGCCTGTTCCTCCTGCCTTCTAGGGGCCGATTACCTAGACCTGCTCCTGTATCTTGTCTGTCCTGTCTGAACACGCACCTTGCCTGTTCGTCCTGCCTCTCTGGGGGCCGTATTCCCAGACCCGCTCCTGTATTCCGCTGCAGTGTCGGTCTCCTCCGTACACTCAGTTCCAGTCTGAACTCTCTCCTATCCTTTACCTGTTTTGCCTCTATGTCCGTTCCCTTCCTTTTTCTGCAGAGTCTGAACTCGTACCTAACTCCTGCTTGTTGTCTCTGTACTCCCGTTTGTGAGTTTGTGGTCCACTCGCTACTTCTCTGCTAGTACCCTGTGGGTGTCTGGCTCTGCCTTTCCCTTCCTGTCTGTTCCGTGTGAACAGAGCCCTGTCCCCCCTACTCAGCCTAGCCTGCTCTGACTCCTTTGCTCACCGCTCCGGCGGTTCTAGTCTGCTCTGACTCCTTTGCTCACCGCTCCGGCGGTTCTAGTCTGCTCTGACTCCTTTGCTTACCGCTCCGGCGGTTCTAGCCTGCCCTGCTTCTGCCCGCTGCTCCGGCAGTCCTGTCCTGCCCTGCTTCTGCCCGCTGCTCCGGCAGTCCTGTCCTGCCCTGCTTCTGCCCGCTGCTCCGGCAGTCCTGTCCTGCCCTGCTTCTGCCCGCTGCTCCGGCAGTCCTGTCCTGCCCTGCTTCTGCCCGCTGCTCCGGCAGTCCTGTCCTGCTTCTGCCCGCTGCTCCGGCAGTCCTGTCCTGCCCTGCTTCTGCCCGCTGCTCCGGCAGTCCTGTCCTGCTCTGCTTCTGCCCGCTGCTCCGGCAGTCCTGTCCTGCCCTGCTTCTGCCCGCTGCTCCGGCAGTCCTGTCCTGCCCTGCTTCTGCCCGCTGCTCCGGCAGTCCTGTCCTGCCCTGCTTCTGCCCGCTGCTCCGGCAGTCCTGTCCTGCCCTGCTTGTGCTCGCTGCTCCTGCAGCCCCGTCCTGCTCTGTTCTTGCCCACCGCTTCGGGCGTTCCCTCTCTGCTGTGGTTGTCTACCGCATCTGCGGTTCTGTGACCCAGTCTGTACTGGGTCTTAACCTTTCTGTGCTCCAGCCCGTCCTTTCGGCCAGTACCTCCCTGCCTGCATACTCGCCTGTATCCACCCATCTGCATACCTGCCGTGTTTGCTTATATCCACCAGTCTGTGCCAGCCTAACCTGCCTGTTCCTGAGTCCCAGTGTGTACTGGGTCCTATCCCGCCTGTGTTCCTACCTGCTAGTGCCTCCCTGTCTGCACTCTAGCTGTGCTTGCCTGTACCCCTCTACCTGTATTGTTCGAGTCCCAGTGTGTACTGGGTCCTATCCCGCCTGTGTTCCTACCTGCTAGTGCCTCCCTGTCTGCACTCTAGCTGCGCTTGCCTTTACCCGCCTGCCTGCATACCAGTCGTGCCTGCCTATACCCTCCAGTCTGTGCGCCAGCCTAACCAGCCTGATCCAGTAATCCCTGTGTGGGTCAACCCCCGTGTCCGGAGTTTGACCTGGAGTAGCACCTGGTCCCTCTGCCCGGTTTCTCCCTGGTGCACTGGCGTCGTATGCCGTCGTGCCATCTTGGTCGGATCGGCCAGATACTTAGTCACGCCCCTCCAGGCACTCTCCGGTTCATGGTCCAGTGGAATCACTACAATCACACGCACACGCCGCTCAGCCCGGGCGTGTGCATAACAATAGGAACATCATTTGCTCTTCTCCAGTCTTCTGGGACTTCTCCTGTTCTCCAAGAATTTTCAAAGATTATGGAGAGTGGTTCTAAAATTTCTTCTACGATCTCCTTCAGTACTCTGGGGTGTAATTCATCTGGACCTGGAGACTTGAACTCATTTATGTTAGCTAAATATTCCCTCACAATCTTTCTGTTTAGAGATAACTTGGATTCCTCTATTCCTTTAAAAGGACATTGAAGATCAGTTGATGTTACATTTTCTTTCTGAGAGAAAACAGATGCAAAATAGGAATTAAAAAGTTCGGCCTTCTCAACATCCTCTCTTACCATTTCTCCATTTTCATCCTGTAAAAATCCTATAGCATCTTTGACTTTTCTTTTATTTCTGACATACCCCCAAAATCCCTTTTTATTGCTTTTGACATCTCTTGCAAGCCTTAATTCAAGAGATCTTCCCAGACCTTAATCTGAGGCTACAGGACTAAAGTCCCCGGCGTGTGGGCTCGGCATCGGCCGACAAAGAATTTTTGCTGTTTTTGTGAACTTTGTTTTTGTTTTGGCGCCAAAGTTTTCCGGGACTAGCTGCAGCCACCGCGATTCACAGGCCTGTGATAGACTGCATCTGAGGTTAACGGTACCATAACTTTAAGATACCCGGGTATCCTGATAATAAGGGTATAAGAGCAATTGGCATAGTTTCATGCATTACTATTGTTATAGTGGTAGGATTGTATTCAGTGTGCCATCTCATGGGGTCTCCATATACCGCCCTCACTAGACACTGTGTTTAGGTAAAATTGTTCCAGATCACTAGAATAATTCACATAAGCTGGAAACCTTGAGATTGGCACATTGATTTCAGCTTTTGCTGATTGTGTGTATTTAGTAGAGACAGTGTCCCAGGCAGAACCTGAAACAGATTCATTCAATACAGAATTTTAGTCTAATCCCTGTTTAAGTAACGAAAGTGTTGTTTATTTCTGTCTCTGTCTCAGTTTGTGACTCACTGGATCTCTCTCGGACCTCCGGTCATTACAAGCCGGCCCCGCTGCGCACACACTCTGACAGTACAGAGCTGGCCCCGCTGCACACACTATAGCAGCATACACTATAGCAGCATACACAGCCCTGCTGCACACACTATAGCAGCATACACAGCCCTGCTGCACACACTATAGCAGCATACACAGCCCTGCTGCACACACTATAGCAGCATACACAGCCCAGCTGCACACACTATAGCAGCATACACAGCCCAGCTGCACACACTATAGCAGCATACACAGCCCTACTGCACACACTATAGCAGCATACACAGCCCTGCTGCACACACTATAGCAGCATACACAGCCCTGCTGCACACACTATAGCAGCATACACAGCCCTGCTGCACACACTATAGCAGCATACACAGTATAGCAGCATACACAGCCCTGCTGCACACACGATAGCAGCATACACAGTATAGCAGCATACACAGCCCAGCTGCACACACTATAGCAGCATACACAGCCCTACTGCACACACTATAGCAGCATACACAGCCCTGCTGCACACACTATAGCAGCATACACAGCCCTGCTGCACACACTATAGCAGCATACACAGCCCTGCTGCACACACTATAGCAGCATACACAGCCCAGCTGCACACACTATAGCAGCATACACAGCCCTACTGCACACACTATAGCAGCATACACAGCCCTGCTGCACACACTATAGCAGCATACACAGCCCTGCTGCACACACTATAGCAGCATACACAGCCCTGCTGCACACACTATAGCAGCATACACAGCCCTGCTGCACACACTATAGCAGCATACACAGCCCTGCTGCACACACTATAGCAGCATACACAGCCCTGCTGCACACACTATAGCAGCATACACAGCCCTGCTGCACACACTATAGCAGCATACACAGCCCTGCTGCACACACTATAGCAGCATACACAGCCCTGCTGCACACACTATAGCAGCATACACAGCCCAGCTGCACACACTATAGCAGCATACACAGCCCTGCTGCACACACTATAGCAGCATACACAGCCCTGCTGCACACACTATAGCAGCATACACAGCCCTGCTGCACACACTATAGCAGCATACACAGCCCTGCTGCACACACTATAGCAGCATACACAGCCCTACTGCACACACTATAGCAGCATACACAGCCCAGCTGCACACACTATAGCAGCATACACAGCCCTGCTGCACACACTATAGCAGCATACACAGCCCTGCTGCACACACTATAGCAGCATACACAGCCCAGCTGCACACACTATAGCAGCATACACAGCCCTGCTGCACACACTATAGCAGCATACACAGCCCTGCTGCACACACTATAGCAGCATACACAGCCCTGCTGCACACACTATAGCAGCATACACAGCCCTGCTGCACACACTATAGCAGCATACACAGCCCTGCTGCACACACTATAGCAGCATACACAGCCCTGCTGCACACACTATAGCAGCATACACAGCCCTGCTGCACACACTATAGCAGCATACACAGCCCTGCTGCACACACTATAGCAGCATACACACTATAGCAGCATACACAGCCCTGCTGCACACAGTATAGCAGCATACACAGTATAGCAGCATACACAGTATAGCAGCATACACAGTACTGCTGCACACACACCCTCCTCCCCTCGGAGAGCGCTCAGCTCCCAGCCAGCACTACCAAGCGCTGTGCGCGCCCTCGTCTCAGGGACTCCCACGTCCGGTTGCGCGCCGTCTCCCAGCAACCCACTCTGTTTGGCTCTCTAAACAGTGCCGTGACGTCACGAGCGCACCAGCCGCGCCCACCTTCTCATGCTCCTGTGACTGACGCCGGGGCTGCTACTACCGTCACAGGCTGGGCAGCGCTTGCCAGCCAGCTGCTGCTCTGACGTCACGGCCGCAGGCCGCGCCCTCATATTGCTCTCCAAGGAGCCTCCCACCTGCGGCCGCGCCGTCTCACTGCTGGAGTCCTGTATCACCATTAACTAAACTGTCGCCTTCTTTAGGAATTACCCACAAGCGTTTTCACGTGAAACCTGCGGCAGTAACGAGCGCCTCTAGCGGACACACGGGTGAACGGCCGCAGCTCTAGTGACAGTTGCGAAAAAGAGGCGGGGACGCGGGATTGTTATGAGGCGACAGTGGGCAGGGTGTAGGCGTGGCTTAAGCGTGGGCTCCTGTCACGTGAGCCGAGTCCCCGCCCCCTCATTTATAAGGCTTGTCAGCCGCGGTGGCCGTTCACAGTCACATAGAACACGAGGGCAGGGAGAGAGCAGGAGTTGCAGGCGGCGCTCATGGCAGTACCTGGAGGGGATCCCCGGACGATGTTGTGTGTGGCAGGGGCTGGGGACAGGGACTCCCTGCAGCCTCGTGTCTAATAAACTCTGTGCTACGCCTATGGACGAGCTCTTCTGAACTTGTGGAGCCAGTGTGTGTCTTATGTGGACCTAGCCGCTGTCATCTGTCACGACGAGGTTAATGAGGTATGTGTGAGCTGGGCGTAGCTGTAGGTGCTTGTGCGCTGTGGCCATGCTGGGACCTGTAGTGCGGGGCGCTTCGCTGGCTGGCGGGGGTGCCTGCTGTCTGCAGTGTGATGTGACTGTGTATATCTGTGCCCAGGCAGCCGCCCAGTGAGTGTGACATGGCTCTCAGCGGGACCTTGCTGCCATCCATCGCCACCTTCACAGCGGGGACCCCGGGCAAGGACAGAGTGTTGAGACTGGCAAGTGTTGGCGACGTGAGTATCCCATGAGGCTAGCCCTCCCCTTCCCTCCCTCCCCTGTGCCCACCATGAAGCTGGCACTGCATGCCCCCCGTGCCATTCCTGCTCCATGCTATGGGGACCCTGTGGGCTGACTTCTGCAGGATAGTGATAACCAGAATACTATAAACCTGGACTAATTCTCCTACTAGCCAAGAAGTGATCTAGTAGCCACTTTTTCCTGTTGCGCAGCTTCACCCATTTCGCTGGAATCCCCTGGTCCTAAAGTTGTGTAGTGTCCTGCCCCCCCATTATGGCACAGCCATGGCTTCTTGCATTACAGAGCTTCGCTGTTCAGCGTCTTACGCTTACTCATCTCCTTGTGATAGCGTTCAGAAGGAAGATAGAAGGGTCTCTGTCCGCCATTATCTTAGAAACCAGTGTACACACTAATATTCCTGAAGGGGAAACGTCAAAAATAAAAGGAAATGCCAAATGCATGGTCTTAACTGCTGGCTAGTTGTTGTTTCTAGCTTGGCCCAAATGTGATCTGTGACCTGTTTGGAGAATAGTGGTGCACTTCCCCAAATTCTGCATAGTTTGTATGTAAACGATGAAGGTGCCTTGTATTTTTGCAGCTGTGTTAAGAAAGTTGTCTTACTTTTTCCAACAGAGGTGGAGAGAAGAGCTGTCCCACATGAAAAGGCATCCTGCACTTAACCAGTCTCGGCCCTATGATGGTGTAGAGGGCCACTCTCTGGGGTCTCGCTGGGATCAAGAAGAATTTCATGAGCTGCTGGACTTTGATTTTATACTGTCTAATTCTCTTATTCATCAGGAGTCTATGGTGGCTTCCTCCTCATCTTCTTCCTCTGCTACTGCCTCATCACCTCCCCCGGCTGTTTCGCTACCAGACAGCATGTCTGCTCTCTCGCCACCTGCCAGCTGTAATTTTACCTACCAGCTATCTTGCCCTCAGGAAGCAACTGGAGGCACCCCTCTAATATACAGCTCAAGGGAGTCCACTGTGCCAAACTCCTCTTTTAACCTGGCGGATATAAATGACGTGTCTCCTTCTGGTGGATTTGTGGCTGAGCTTTTGAGACCTGACTTGGACCCTGTTTATATGCAGCAGGCACAGACTAGTCTACAAGGCAAATTTATATTGAAGGCTGCTGTGGATATGAGTGATTATGGCCAGCCCGTCAGTGTTAGAAAGGGTGGCTCTGGTATGGACAGTCCCATGGTTTATCAACTGCCAAGGATGCGTCAAGAGATCAAGCAGGAAGCCCCTGGTTCTTGCTCAGGCTCATGCCAAATGGATGGACAAGGTCAACAATCACAAGGGCAGCATGAGTATCAAATAGTAAGGGTGCTGTCAAGCAGGACTAACCAACCTTTGTCTCCAGATGATCTCATGGTAAGAGATTGCCATGCTTCATCTCAGGCGTTAAGCCACCCCTCTCTGTCAATACCTCCTGGCTACCACACTTCTGCAAGTTTCCCTCACTTCCCACCAGACCAGCAGCAGCCCCAACTGCCTCCATCTCAGCTTCAGTATCAAGGTCAGTCTTATCTAAATATTTTTGAAGAACCTTTAAACTTTCAACTATTGAAACAAGAAGTGATGCTGACCCCACCCTCTTCACCTCTAGAGCTTCTAACCCCGGGCAGCTGCATGTCAGAAGAAGTTAAGCCCAAGAGGGGTCGCAAGTCCTGGCCCAGGAAAAGAACCGCGACTCACACGTGTGAGTACGCCGGCTGTGGAAAGACCTACACCAAAAGCTCCCATCTAAAGGCCCATCTGCGCACACATACAGGTACCGTAGATTAGATCTCGCTGGTGGTGGAATATTTGGCTATTGTCTTAACGAAGGCTGTAGTATGTGGAGCTGCTGTTACAAAATTACCAGTGTACTTTGCATAAACATCTGTGCCCACACTGCTCTGCTTCCTTCTGGAGACTATTTATAATGTCGGTTTTTGTGGTTTTAGTCTTGGCAAAACTTTAGGCATATTACAGAGTGAAGCATACAAAGAGCCTATAAACTGAAAGAATACGTTCTCTACAAATAGGTTAGATCAAAGGTGGCCGCAGATCTGAACATACCTCCTTCCTCCAGGAGCTCATTTTTAGTGTTTGATATATATAGAATAAGAAGATGGATATGCTAACTAATAAAATATATATATTAATTATAATTTTGCACAACCATCCTCTTGTTCTCTGCAATATGAAACTGCAGCATCTGAGGAAGTTATGAGATCCATACAGGCCGCTTCATGTATACTGCATGGGCTAACTCTACAATCTCGTGCAAAAGTAGGGAAAACTTTTCTAAGTATTCAAATCATTTTATTTTACTAGAAAACTTTCTGTACACAAATAAGGAATTCTTTCACAAATGAAACTGAAGAAAATGCATGGGGATGCTATAGAGCCATCTAAACCATGTATTTTGTTTTTTTGACCACCTTTAGGTTCTGATTTAACATTTTTGGTGTGATAAACACATTTTCAAATAATTACTCTAATGTAACCTTTTAAAAGGTAACAAGCAGGTGTATGAGCTACCTGCGGACGTCTGCTTTATAAGGAGAGAGATTCTTATGTGTTCTTGTTTTGCTACATAAAATATACCGTGGTATAGGTTTGTTTTTAAGTGGGAGGGTGGCGTTAATTACAAATATACTAATAAATTAGCATTTTCGCCCTACACATTTGAGTGAGTTAGCTATCATGATTAGATAGTTTACCAAGTCTTTCTCACATTTGGTTAAGTAAAGACTCCTCCTGTCCCTCTTTCATACTTTGCACCCAGAACGAGTTCTGGAGGAAAACTTTTGTGCAGTGTAAGAACTTTTTATTTTTTCCAAGTAAAAAAAACTGAGGGTGAGAAAAGACGGAAGAAGTGAAGTTCTCATTTCTGAAGATTTAGTGACCTATTTTCCAGCCCTGATAGCAGAGCGAATGTAACAAGTGTTGGGATTCAGAGTTGTTTTTCACCCAAGAGCTGCTTGTTCTACTTAGTTTTGATTTTACCTTGTGCCAAGACTTGTCAATAAGGCCAGTTGACTATTTGTCACTGACTTTCAAGTGGAAAAAATTAATTTCACAAGGTTTTGAGGTGTGGTTAATGTCTATGGACCTCGGCCAAGTTTGAAACGAGTTTACCACAGATCACATTCATTTTTAGAATAGTAGAGCATATTTGCAGCTAACAATGAAGACAAAATGACTTTGATCTTTTGAGACGCTGCTGCAAAAGCCCTGAGGGCCTAGGGCATGGTAATTGCAGAAATCCCCACTTGGTAGCAGCCAACATGTAGACCTTAAGAACATACCTTGGAGGACTAAGACCTAATGACATTTTTCTGCAATCTGAAATCCGCTCTCTAGCCACTTCTTGCCATATTCGTGTCACTTTAAGTGTTTTTCTAACATTTTATTTATATTTTTTTTCGTAAATTGTTGGAATTTAGAAAAATGGTATTTTTACGATGTGTGAAAACGTAAACTATTTTGCAGTTGGAACATTCTTTACCTGTTTACTTATATTGCTTTGCAAAGATGAAATACAGCTTTTCTCTCTAAATTCCAACACTCCTACATTCTCTACCATTTCTAATGGAAAAGTAGAAACCTTGGAATGGATTTCTTTAAGCACAGTGAAGGATGCCATTTTTCTGGACCAAAGTATCCCTGACCGTGCAGCCATCTAATTGACTGACTAGGAATAATTAGAAGAGGAACTAATTCAGGAACGGACTATGGCATCACCGTATTTTTTTTTCTTTAGTTTTGCTCAGGGCTGTGGAGTCAGTAAGCCAAACCTGACTCCTCAATTTCCATGACTCCGACTCCCTCGTACATGGCTCATGTTTAAGTGATAAATTTACTGTAGCACAGATTCATCTCCGCTAAAAGTCTAGACCCTTAGATCAGAAATAGGACAGACCTTTATAGGACATTTCATAACTTTCCCAAATTCTTATGAAAAAATATTCCCCACAAACTGTATTGAACTACTGTACCCAATTTATTATATATTTTAGGAGTCAGTTGGTCCATTTTATACTGACTCCGACTCCACATCCCTGGTTTTGCTGGTCTTAACTTTTACCTTCGCACAGATTTATTGTCATTGTGATAATGCCAAACATATCAGTAAGTGTTGTCTTGGGACCTAGGCAAAATCCGATTTTCATTGATTTTATCCAATTAAATTTTTATTTTTTAAGCGCATTTTCATAAATCCTTGCTGGCGTGCTGTTACAGTAACTTCATGGCATGGAGGTCAATGCTTGTAAGGTCATATTACACTTGGGGCATTGTATATACCAACTAATACGTGTTATATACAAGAGAACCTAATCCACATTCACATCCAGTTTTGTTTTTTTGTTTGGGAAAAAATTGGACAGATTTTTTTTCAGCTTTTGCTTTCTGTTTTTTACTATCCATGTAAAAGAGGCAGCACTCTCATCTGCTTTTAATACCAAACAAGTGTTGCCTCTTCTTTTCTCTGGATACTGTGCGTGGTGGTTCTGCTTAAAGGCAACCCACCACGAGGCTGCCATATTCCCAATTACCATCCCTGTGTCATCCATTTATTTTTTCCTTCTAGCAACCAATCAGAGACCATCTGAAAGCATGCAGATGCAACACGGATAACATCTGTGTGCTGTCAGATGTTTGTTTTCACCTATCCATTTACTAGAATGGACCGATTTGTTTCATAGTTTTTGTTTTGTTTCTCCATTGTGGTGAGGGGTTCCTTTTTTTTTTGTCAACCGTTGGTCGGCAAAGAATAGTGATATTAAATAACTGAATGGCTCCTTTGAATATTAAATACTCACTCGTGTGACTGAGCCTTTAGATTATATCTGCAGAGTCACCATGTATATGCCTGTTTTAATAATCTTTAGGGGGTTTCCTAGTGTCAGGGATCCTGGTGCCCACCAGAGTGAATGAATTGTATCACTCATCCTCCATGTGTCTACAGGACTTCACAATGTACATTAAACTTGCTCAAACTGGACAGTCAGTATGATATGGTTTGGGTGTCTTTTTCTGTAATCAGCTTATAATAGCCACTTAGTGGCAAGTAATTCACCTCAAAGGTGGTCCCAGTGAAGCCAATTACGATGTGAGAACCTAGGCACACTGGAGGAACCTCTGGTGCTCTGATGGGTCAGTCTGAACCAGAGTTATGTAATTTTATTACATACAGTATGCAGCTTTTTAAGGCCATATTCAGACATTTTGTTCTTCACGTCCGCGTTCCATCCATGGGTTCTCACAGCTAGAACACGTATCTATTAGAATATATGGAGCTGTTAACATGTCCATGTTTTTTACGGTTTGTGGATTGTCTGCAAATAAAAAAAAAAATCCCCAATGCACCTAGCAATTTTTATTCATGATCTAGACTTTAAGTGGAAAAGCTTCATAAACTAACTGCAGCAAGCAGAGATCTTGAACATGGCAAGAGATTGAAACCTAAAGTATACAAATAAGTTGCTAAACTTTTCATCCTTCACATGTGGCCAGGATAATGTATTGGTCACTGATCATGTGTGAATCTAGAAGACGTTCCTGTAAATACGTCAGCATGTAGACCAAGGTGGCTTGTTGTAAATGTCAAGGTGCAGATAAACTGGTTAGACATGTGTCTACTTTATGACATGAAGTGAAGTGAGCCATACTAGTCTTTATTACAGACTGTGTATTCTGTGACAAAACAGAATGGAGCTTGAGGTAGATGTTCCACATTTGTTTTTCTAATGGATGAAGTATTGGTGTCCTGTTTTTAAATAATTCCTTATTGTCTACTTTTCCCATAGGTGAGAAGCCATACCACTGTGACTGGGAAGGCTGTGGGTGGAAATTTGCTCGCTCTGATGAACTGACACGCCACTACCGGAAACACACTGGTCATCGGCCTTTCCAGTGCCAAAGATGTGACCGAGCTTTCTCTAGGTCAGACCACCTTGCCTTGCACATGAAAAGGCACTTCTGAGTGAATGAAGTAGCCCCAGACCCAATACTGCCATAGGCTTTTCAGTATTTATAGCACACACAATCCATGGGGACGGGAGGAAAACAAATGTAAGCACTACAAGCTGTCATGTTTTGTGAGAAGGCAAGAACTGGGAACCTAAAAATGACTGCATAACCATTCTCTACTACATGTCGGAGAACATACTAATTTAATGAACCATGTCTGAGAAAATGGGTCTTTGACTGGATCTTCAATCATTCCATTGATGGATGAAACTGGATTTTTTTTTTGTTTTGTTTCTTTTGTGGACTCTATCTTAAAGGTTAATGACTGGAAAATGGTGGTTGCACTATTTACAGGTGTTCAACATTGGCCCACCTGCTGCTCTATTATTCTCATCAGCTCCACCAGCCAGGTCAAGGGCTTACGCATTCTTCTGAATAAACTCCTCTCGTTACATAATGTAATGTGTAACATTTGAGGAAGGCTGAATATATCTGATTATTCCATGCAAAACTCTAACAAGTGTGTGTTTACACACGTCTAGTAGAATAAAGCTAACGAAACGCTGGTTGAAGGAATAGTCATATTAGCTAATGGTGCTTACAGGCTCATACTTCTAAAGGTACCAAAGATTGAAGCCAAAGTTCTCAAACTGCTGCATATTTGACAAGGAAACCTATTTTGTCTTCCGATTTTTTTTTTTTTTTCTTTAATTGACCAAAGTTGGGTGTGTAAACCTGATTTATCAATGATGTTTGTATATGCAGACAGTATGTGATGCACTGTGGTTTCTGTGTGCAATAATGTGTACAATGGTCTACTTCCACATATGCCTTATCCAGAACAAATGTCTTGTGTTTTCTATATAGGACTTTACATATAAAATATGTAATATAAATTTATGCCAACTTCTATTTTGTATATTTGTAAACTATGAAGTAAATTGAACTTTTTTGGAGTTTGTATTTTCCTTATTCAATAAGTTTTAAATAAACCTATATTTTATTTGGCGAATTATTCGCAATAATTGAAATCTTAAGGTCGTCTCACTTTTTTTTGCCCCTTTGGTCATTGATTTATTATAAGACAACAGGTCTTATCAAAACCAGAAAAATTGACCTGGTTATCTGTTGCAACCAATAAAGGATCAGCTTTCTTCTCATAAACTGCAGTGACATGTGAAAGCTGCACTGTGATTGGTTGCTGTGGATAACAAGGACAGTTTTTGCTACTGTTTTTGATAAATGAGGCCAAAAAGAAGAAATCTAATACTGTTGTATCTGATGAGTGCCAATATCTTCCTCAAAGGAGCATGCTTCAGATTTCTAAAATTGGCTCATGCACTGTTGGGGTGTGTGCACACGTTGCGTTTTCGGCTCATTTTTCTGTGCAGTTTTGCAACAACCTTAATGATAGCTTAGTACCAGCAATGTGAATGGACTGAAATCTTTCACACGTTGCTTGTTCATTCTTTTGCATCAGATTTAAATCTGCAACGTGTCAAATTGTCAGCACTTTGCGGCAGATTTCACCAATATTGAGTGGGGAAAAATCCGCAACAAAAACGCATTATAAAAACATGCGCATTTTACGTAGCGATTTTCCTGCCAAGATATGCAGAAATTTCAGCTGTAAATACTTGGTGTGCAAGTAGCCTTAATAAATATGAATTAGAAACCTGTCAGAAGTTAGATTAATGATTTGTGAGAGATGGAAGTTGTGCAGGGACGTCATACATACAATAATAAAGCTTCCCCATTATGTCAAGCTTTTCTTACTTGTTCTGTTTCCGCTTTTCTTTTGTGTTCATTAATTTACGTATCAAAATGTAATGAAGGCAAAAGTAGTACGCAGTTCACACTACAATTGGAGTATACATTTGATGTATCCCATACCTGTGTCTGCCATAGACTTGCAAATGTATACTATGCAGTATATATTCTATGTATGCCTTTGTATTGAGGATTGTAGTGCAAGTACTATTGAAGTAAAACAGTGAGTCTTAAGGCTCATTCAGACAGCCATATTTCTGGTCAATGTGCTGGGAGTGTGAACGAGTACAAATTAATGCAAAAATAAACCATGTGGCTATGAACACCAAAACCTATTCACTGATGGTCTGTCTAGGGGGGGAATGCAGGCCTAAGGCTATGTTCACATGTAGCTTTTTTTTCTGCAGCCAAAACCTGATCTTTTGGTGGTGTAAAAAAAAAAAAAAAAAAAAAACTGCAGACAAAATGAAGGTTTTGCTAGTTTTTTTGCTGCATCTTTAGGATCCCAAAGTTCAGCTTTGCTTCCACAGCAAGTATGAATAATGCAAGGTGCTAGGCCACCAATGAAAGATATGTGAGACCTTAAAACATTTTTTGGGAAAAAAAGGGCAATTTTAATCAAATTTAATGGAAAGTTGTTTTTTTTTTTTTTTTGTCTGAAAAAAGTGACTAGTCTGAACAAAAAGGTTCATAGGAGTTCATGAAAAAATACACAAATGCAAATGTAAAAACAGTGGGGGGGAGTTGAATTGGTCAGGCATAGTTTACTGATCACATTGGCAGTGCATAAAGTTGGTTGGGCATTCTTTACTTTCACACATTGGTATGGCCATTGAGTTGGTCAGTCACTGTTCAATTTTTCAGTTAGGTATTGTTTACATGTACACATTGGTAGGGCATTGTTTACTTTCACAGATTGCTCAGGCATAGAGTTGGTAGGGCTGTTTTTTTTTACTTTTGACATATTTTACAAATTTATTTAAACTGTACTGATGCTAACTGCTAGGCTCATGTGAGAAGACCAATACATTTTGGTTTAAACTTGAGAAAATCACAAATATAAATGGGTTTCACATCCTGCTGTATTTCGTGCTTTTCTCACTAAACAGTGCAAAACCTGATGGCAACGATTTTTTGCACTTAATCGTTGTTTTCTATGGGTAAAAAAGCACTGCTGAAAGAGTTCACATGCTGCAATTTTCCAATTCGGTCAGGGAAAAGGATGTGCATGAGCTTTCTGAAATCTCATAACTTTTGCTGGTACTATAAAATGCAGCTTTTAATTTGCATAAAAAAGTAGCACGTGAACACATGGCCGAAGAGTTAGTTTCTTCTTGTGGAGGATGTCAAGTTGGTGTAAGGAGACCTGTAAGACATTCTAGGAACCTCTAAGAATTTAAATGGGCTGTATACATAAAATAAATCTGAAGCCAGACCTGTCAATCTCAGGCAGCTTCTGCGCTTATCTGCCATGTGAACGAGTAGGCAGAGCCGGTCATGTCTGCTTATAAACAGAAGCTGTACCAGTGTTTGCTGCTGCTGAGTATAAACACTCTTGTAGGATGACTGGCAATGTGTATTCGTACATGCCACTAGCATCTTGGTTTTGAGCTTCAATGAAGAGAAGGCTGGTGGCTTTTCATTCCCTTTTGGATCAGATTCTGACCTGGAGGTCAATGAGAGGTATGCTACAAGTCTATAGACTGAATCTTTTTCCTTTTTGTTTTAATAAAAAAGTTTACCATCAATTGTGAAGTCAAACATGCAGTCATTAGTGGGGGGGGGCAAAGTGAACCCAGTTTAATGGTGGTAAATGCATGAACCTTAAATGTAGTGTTAAAAGGGGTTATACAGTTGCTTACTCTGTCCTGTTTAGTCTGAATGCACAAGTATGGACCATAATGCCTGGTCTCCTGTCCTGAACTAACAATCTTCAGGAATTATGGACGTGTGCGTTCAGCCTTATGTTGGGTTCGCACAGAATTTTCTCCTACATTCAATGGCTCCGTCGGGACGCATGTTCAAACCCCCTTCAAAACTGGATTGGGGTGTATGTGCAGACGGGGCCATTGACTATACTGATGCAGACTGAGTTAGTCATGCATCATTTTTGGCTGTATATGCCTATTGGCGGAGAACAGCAAGACGTGACAGCTATAATAAAACAATAAGTTATATTGATATACTGTTTTTACCTCCAGTTTTCAATAAGCCTCTAGTCATGGTTTATGGGCTTACGTTGCCAATATACTTATTGTAATCTGCATATAAAAGCTCATCCACATGACTTGTAGGAACTATTACTGTATATACAGTAACAAGATACATGCACATCTTTGCTGATTGTGTTAAAGGGGTTGTCCCCTACTGCATAACGTCTTGTCATTGGCCCAACGGATCTGGGTAAAGTTAAAAAAAATATATATATTGCCATCTCTTGACCTTAAACAATGTCAAGTGAACGCTGCAGCCATGCAGTAGTCACTGATCTGCTGCATCATTTTATATTTTTTGTCTAACCAGAAGAAAAACACTGTTTCGCTCCAACAAAACTAGGAAGTGAACTGCTTTTTGCAATGTTTTCCTATGTTATAAGGACCGCTCATAAACAAATGGTACTGACAGTTGTTCATGGATACAGAAGGGGTTTATCTCTCCTACATAATTTATTCTACTGATACAACTGACATGGTTGGGGAAAGGAGATAAATATAGCTGTTCCAAAAACACTTACATTAGAGAGGGCAGCACTCCACAATCGAAACATAATGACCCCTGAGACAATAGGTCTCTTAGAATCAAGAAGTGTATGGACAAATAGTGAATATAACAATTATTCTATGTTAACAATCCTATAAATACACAATAGAAAAGATAAAAAATAAGGTGCATTATGCCAAGAGGAGACGCAGACAAACCTTTTTTAGGCCCCAGAAGAAGCAAGGCGAAACGCACATTGAGGTGGAGGGATGCAGCACTACCTCTCTTTGGTGGAATTCATTAGTAATTTTGGTTTTAGATAACAATCACATAACTTTTAATTGATCCATCTTGGGAACTCTTATTGGGAATTTTTGCAGGCCTTTCTAATATATAGTTTTCACAAGTATATTTACCAGGACTAATCATTTAGCCAGTAACTCTTTGTTATCCTGTATATTGCCTTAAAAAGGTTTGTCTGCATCTCTTCTTGGCTTGAGGCACCTTATTTTTATCGTGTGTATTTCTATGATTGTTAATAAAGAATACATTTTTATATTCATTATTTTTCCATACATTTCTTGATTCTAAGATGCCTATTGTCATTCTGTTTCAAATGGTTGGGGAAGGGGTAGATAGAAATGAACTCAGGCTGCATCTATACATATAGTGCAATACAGTAACACTTTAAACATAGCCAATGGCACCAATTTGGATCCTTTGAATTGTCAGCACTTTCTTGACTTGATTTTTGCCAAATCGCTGTCCTCATTGTGATCAGGAAGCCTGTAGATGACAATATAAATAAGGAAGCAAGGCGGGGAGAGAGGAGGCTTGTTATAAAAGCCTTATCACAACTTTTCTTCTAATGGTTATTCTTGCTTGAGAGATGACTATATGTTGTGCTAAATAAAGCGTTACTGAAATTCTTGTTATTTTAAAGTGCCTCTTCTGACACTGAATGCGTTGTTAAGTTTCAGCACAAAACAAGCCTTCACAATAAAGAAGTCTATGCAATAAACTAATTGTCCTGGCTTGTTGAAGGCTGCTTTTTCTCCCCCTTCCCTTTTAAAAGGTTTACATTTTAGAAATGGAATGTGTACACACAGGTGAATACAGCTGTATATTTGCCAACCTGTTTGCAGTCATGGAGATCTGCTGCCTAACAATAGGCAGCCCACATGTGTGACAGCACCGCGGGAAACGAATCCATATTCCAAACCGTAATCCACTCAACTTCAAGACACAGATTCCAAATATATAAATATGGATTAAATTTCACTCTTACTCAAACATTGAATACATAACCAGACTCTTCCCAGCAAGGATAGATGGGCGTCTAAAGCATATACTGTTAACCACGTCTGCTTTGTATATGTACAACACAGGGTTACCCATATTTTACACTTAGCACTGGAAAAAATGTTGCTATATACCTTTTGATGGTAAGAAGTACATGACATAACTAATACATGCTATAACCAATAAACTGCACCCAAAACAATTTATTTCTAGCGGCAATCTGATTACACATTAGACTAAAGTCATCCGAAGCCGCTGATATCAATGGGAACAACCAGCTCTTACCCAACAGATAATGTAAGGGGAGATATTAGTTTGTCAGTGTGAATTTTAATGCCTGTCCCCTTTGTTCTTCAGTATATAAGCTGCTGCCAGAGCCATTTGGCAGTGACTTTCTATACTCTCCCCTTGCAATGACGTAAATGCCTGGCCAAGCTGAATATTCATGTATGTAGGTTAGTCGGGAGAGATGGCTGAATGTCAGCTATTGTATGTGTATGGATAAGTTTAGTAGTTCGTATTGTTTCTTTGCTGCACTGGGGTGATATTTTCCAAATCAGCCAAGGGTAACAACCAACTGTATATAGTTTCTGGTACGCATGTTTCTTTCAAAATTGAAAAATATACTGATGAACAAAGTGCAACATCAAAAATGAAAACTCACGGAATTATGGCAATCACAGTATCGATAGACGTGTTAACAGGTTCAGGACCGCCTATTGACTTTAAACGTCCTGGAAGTCTTGCTCCTTCTCTAGAGTCATGTTCTAAAATGTCCCTGTATAGAAGTGCAGCTACACTAGATTATGCAGCTGCAGGAGTTGGGATCCAGCTAGTCCCCATAGAGAAGGCTAGACTGTTTATTACTACATGTGCCTTCTCTATTGCTGTATTCACAGCGCTAAACAAGCACTGTGTATTCAGTAAAGTGTTGATGGCGCTCCCTTCTCCATATACAGCGGTCACTGTGTATAGGGAGGGAACAGGAGCTACTGGGTCATAGGGCATCCAGACAGTTCTGCTATTGAGCCAGGAGACTGTATTGTCCTTGTAACTTGGGCTAATATACTAGCTCCAGTTACAAGGGAAATAAGATGAAAATAAAAAAATGCCCATATTTAAATGCCCCTTAAATGTTTTTTTATGACCTTATTGGGGGCACAATGAATGAAAATGAAATACAAAAAATAAATACAAAATAGGTAATAAATTTAAAAAAATGCCACTGTCAATCCAAATTGCTGATACTAGCCCTACCCATGTAAAACAAATTGTGTCCAATATAGAAGAATATTTGTTACAGTGGGGAGGAAATTCTTAAATATATATAAGTACTTCTTTGTTGTCATAAAAAAGGGAAAACAGACACTTATTTCCTTTCATTTTCTACTGATATGGTCCGATATAAACAACAAAAAAAAGAATATGACAGTGACATTAAAATGAAGCTCCATGTATCACAAAATAAAGACACAAATATTACTTGAATATTCTAGCTCTTTAAACCACATGTATTAATAAAACTGAAAATGTGCCTGTTTAAGAATGGGGGTAAATTGCCTGGTGCTGAACTGGTTAATAATATGCAAATGATGAAAAATTGGAAACAAAATTTTCAAAACATCTTGATTTTTTTCAGCATCGAGTATAAGCACAATGTGCAGAAATATGCCTTGGCTTGCTATCAATGAAGTTATTAATGGTTGTCTGAGGAATTTTCTGTCACGCTGAATACACTTAGCCATGTATATCATCAAGATCCACTGCTGGCAGCTTCTTTTGCAGAAGCCAACCAATGGCATCTCAAATGTGCTGAAAAGTCCAAAGATGCTGCAGCCCATGGTAGCACATTTAGACCATGAAGGCTGCTCGTAGTAGCACAGGCAACATGCGCACTGGTGTTTTCTTGTTGAAAAATTGCTCCTGGAACACGTTGGAGACACTTTGGCCTTACCACTGATTCCATGACCAAATAAGTGTAGTACAGAGTTGTTAGCACACCTGAAATGAAGGCAAGAGGGGTCCGGTTATCGTACATTATGCAACTCACACCATAATCTCAGGAGTAGGAGGAGGACTGATGTGACTTTTGCTCTTGAGGGTCTGTTCATGGTGTTGCCCACGTAATTTTGTCACTTCAAAGAATTATCCATTCTGTACTGAAAGTGAAATTAGGCCTCACATTCCACACAAACCATCAGAAGTCATTTACACAACATTTGGCTACAAGCTAGAGATCCAACTACAAGGTGTTTCATTGACCTCACGCATGCTTTCAAAGGCAATCATGGTGCAGTGCAAGACTTCAATGAAGGCTGGAATGAAGGTCTATCCTCTTCATTGACTTTTGTCTTGCATGCAGTGATAACTGGAGGTTGGTCGGTAGACCACATGAGCAACTCCATGAAGAGGCCTTCACAAGGGAACTAATGGAGCCTAAACGGTAGTGCTGGCAAGCTGTACTGCTCTGTGTACCGCCATTTTATCTCCATGTACAGGGCTAAGAGATTTGTCTGAAAAAGGTTTGATACTCTGTTTATGAATTGTCTGTTTGCTGCAACGAGTAGTCAGACCATAAAATTGTGCCCTTATCCTTATGATTGAACCTGTCTATTCTACTTTTAATGATACATAGCATAACATTGCATTTTTGGCCTTTCATGTTAACCTCTTTCCATAAATGTGTTTCTAAATTGCTTTGATAATATATGGTTCACCACAAAAAGACAACTCTAAGTACAGACTCTTTTATCAAGTGTGTTCTCAGTTTTGAGGGCAAGAAACTAAAGTTCTCCGAATACAGAAATTACTAAGTCTTTGAGCTTAGGCTACAGCCATAATCAAAGCCTTTTAGTGGCAAATACAAGCTGAGTCTGTAGCTCTTTTTTCGTTTCCATCAAATGGTTTCTATAATTATAAGTTCTAGAATATAGACTGTACAATAAACTAAACTGAAAGACTACATGTTGTTTGTCCTGTATTAGACAAGTTGTTAAGCAGATTTTGCAAGAGTATATACAGTGGTGCTTGAAAGTTTGTAGATTCCGCAGAATTTTCCATATTTCTACATAAATTTGATCTAAAACTACATCAGGTTTTCACACAAGTCCCGAAAGCAGACAAAGAGAAAATAAAACAAATAAGTCAAAAATATTAGACGTTGCAATTTTTTAAATGAAGAAAATGATCCAATATCACATGTGTGTGAGTGGCAAAAGTATGTGAACGATTAGTATTAGAATAACATTTTAAAATATGTGAATTAGAGTCTGATGTTTTCTATAAATGGGATGAAAATCAGGTGTAAGAGAACAACCTTTTTTATTTAAAGAACAGGGATCTATCAGTTTCTGATCTACACAACACGTTTATGTAATTGTATCATGGTATGAACAAAGGAAATTTGTGAGAGCCTCAGAAAAAGAATTGTTTATGCACATCATGCTGGAAAAGGTTACAAAACTATCTGTAAAGAGTTTGAATAATCATTTTTACTTTCACAAGGAGGGTTGGCCATCAAATATCACTCCAAGAGCAAAGTGTATAATAGTCCCTAAAGTCACAAAGGAACCAAAGGTAACAACTAAGCAACTAAAGGCCTTACTCAAATTAGCTAAGATTAATTCTCATGAGTCCAACATCCGGAGGACACTGAAGAACAATAGTGTGTATTGCAGTATTGCAAGGAAAAAGCCATAGCTCTCTAAAATGAACACTGCTGCCCATCTGCAATTTTCTAAAGATTCCTTGAACAAGTCAGAAGGTTATTGGAATATTTTTTGTGGACAGAAGAGACTAAAATAAACCTTTTAGTTTAAATGAGAATCATTATGTTTGGAGAAAAAAAACTGTGTTGCAGCATTATAGCCTCATGCCAGTTGTGAAACATGGTGGTGGAAGTATCACGGTTTGGGCCTGTTTTGCTGCATCTTTTGCAGGACGACTTACCATCATTGATGGAACAATGAATTCTGAATTTGAACAGAAAATTCTAAAGGAATATGTCAGGACATCTATCCATGATCTGAATCTCAAAAGAATGTGGGTCATGCAGTAAGACAATAACCCAAAGCAAAGCAAGAAGAATAAAGTTAAAGCTTTTGAACTGCAAAGTCAAAATCCTGACCTTAATTCTACAGAAATGTCGTGAAAGGACCTGAAGTGAGCAGTTCATGGGAGAAACTGACCAACATAGTAGAGTTGAAGCTGTTTTGTATGGAGCAATGGGCTAAATAAAGTTACTCCAAGCCAATGTGCAGGACTAATCAATAATTACCAGAAATGTTTAGATGTACTTATTGCTGCACAAGGGGGTCAGACTGCTGAAAGCAAAGGGTCATCTACTTTTGCCACTCACTGACACTTGAGAATGGATAATTAATTATTAGTTAAAAAAAATACTAGTATTATTTAATATTAGTAAAAAATTATAATAAAGTTTAACAAATTACAGACTAATATTTTTTATTTATTTTTCAAATTTGGTTCTATTTATCTACTTTTAGGACTGTAAAAATCTGATGTAGTTTTAGGTCAAATGTATGCCGAAATGCAGGGAATTCCTAAGGGTTCACAAACTATCAAGCATCACTGTGTAATATCAAAGCTTTTTAAAAGTCAAACCTAATACAGCTTACATAAAATGTTGTGATCCTAATGACAACTCCTGTCTAAATGCTGAATTAGAGTAGATGGACATTGTGAGAGGGATCCCCACCTTGGAATCATCCTCTATGTGCCGGGGATCGCTCTGATGTATGCAACTTGTTCATACATTACATGGTTGACCATTCATGTCTGATTCTGCTGAATGCTGCAAAATATCTAGCCAAACACAGCTGACAAAGGTTTAGAGAAGAGTGCATTTAGAGAGGGTTAGTCCTAGACCTGCTGCACACTTCAGACATTCATGGTCCGAGTATGAATCGAATCGTGATTTATGGACAGGCCACGGGCATCCTATATGAGGCTGTTAAGTTTGGGTTAGAAGACCCACAGTCAATATGTTCATCATGATCCATACTTGGACCATTATTATTGGATATGTGAAGCTGGCCTCCTGGCTGCAGATTTTTGACCCAAACTCGACAGCCTCTTATATGAGCCTCAATTATTTGTGGTTCTCAAGTTCAGGTTAGGAAATCAACAGTCAGGAGGACTTCTTTATATGCAACATTCGTGGTCCGAGTACAGACCAGGATGTAGATACTGGCCATTGGTATCATAACCTGAACTCATATATGAGATTTTCGAGGTTGTGTTATGATGAGACATGCAGCAAATTGACACATTGCAGTCCATACTAGGACAGTGAATGCTGGATGTGTGAAGCTGACATATATATCCGCTAAAACATTATTTTTATTAGAGTAATTAAAATAGATGGACCCCATCAAAACAATTTACTATATACAATGTATAAAAAGGCACACTCAAAAGCAGTTGGTGTGCAGACTAATTTGGAAGATAAGCAGAGTTAGATACATGGGCGTACCCACCGTGGGGCAGGGGGGCAGCTGCCCCCCCCCCCTAGAAGCAGGGAGTCACGCCGCCATAGGCGGATTATAATGAGGGAAATCTGGGCTACCGTCCGGGGCTCCGGAGTGTCTATGGCCAGATTGCCCTCATTATATGTGCGGCGCCGCAGCACATACCGGCAGACAGTGGCGGGAGGGCCCCCGGACCGCTCCCCCAGCAGCGGCGCACGGCCGCTACTTCTTCTTCTGCCGGGCCAGCATTGCAGCTGTTAACTTCCCTGTGCTGGCCCGGCCGAGTCACAGCTAGGAGACACGCCCCTGTGCGTGGCCGTGTCTCCTAGCCGTGATGTCACGCAGTGCGCGCCCAGAGTGCACTGCTGCACCGGAGAGGAGCAGGAGGACTGGAGCCGGGGGATGGTGAGTGTGTGTGTGAGTGTGTGTGAGTGTGAGTGTGTGTGTGATTGAGTGAGTGTGTGTGCAGGCAATTATCATTGTGTGATGTCTGTTTATATGTATTTTTGCGTTTCAAATGTGTTTATGCGTGTATGTATATGTCTGTATATGTTTGTGTGTGCGTGACTGCGTGCGGCCTCCCTCTGTCTCTGGGGGGGGCGCCGTGCGGTCTCCCGCTGTGTATAGATGGCTACGTGCGGCCTCCTGCTGTGTATAGATGGCTACGTGCGGCCTCCCGCTGTGTATAGATGGCTACGTGCGGCCTCCTGCTGTGTATTGATGGCTACGTGCGGCCTCCTGCTGTGTATAGATGGCTACGTGCGGCCTCCTGCTGTGTATTGATGGCTACGTGTGGCCTCCTGCTGTGTATTGATGGCTACGTGCGGCCTGCTGTCTATAGATCGCTACGTGAGGCCTCCTGCTGTCTATAGATGGCTATGTGCGGCCTCCTGCTGTGTATTGATGGCACCGTGCAGCCTCCTGCTGTGTATAGATGGCTACGTGCGGCCTCCCGCTGTGTATAGATGGCGCCGTGCGGCCTCCCGCTGTGTATAGATGGCGGCGTGCGGCCTCCTGCTGTGTATAGATGGCTACGTGCGCCCTCCTGCTGTGTATAGATGGCTACGTGTGCTCAATATTGAGTCATACAATTAATGTAAGGCTATGTGCCCACGATGCAGAAATGCTTCGGATTTTTCCTGAGCATTTCTGCATCTCCCTGGCAGAAAAAAACGCTTGCGGATTTTACATGTGTTTTTCCTGCCAGGGACAAGCGGAAGTGAAGCGTTCTTCACATGCATTTCTGCATGCGGGTTGACAAGCGCTTTCCAAGCGATTTTAGCATCACTTGGAAAGTGCTTGACAACTTGGTCACATTATATAAATCCATGCAACCAGCATGGATTTATATAGTGTGACCGTAAAAGATTGGTAAAAAATAAAAAATAAATATATAATTACCTTCTGATGGCCTGCCAACGTCAGCGGTCGCGTGACCCATCACATGACTAAATAACGTCACGGCAGGTCCTTTTCAGACCATCGCGAGCTGCCGGAAAGCCAGGACGCATCGGATAAAGACACCGGGGGCCATCAGAAGGTAAGTATAATATTTATTTTTTATTTTATTCTTTTTTTACAGGTTCTATGGTACCCGGGTCCGGAGGAGAGTCTCCTCTTCTCCAAACCCGGGTACCATCCGCACATTGAAACGCATGGAATCCGCATGTACAGATGCAGTGATTCCATGCGTTCCAATGCAAGTCAATGGCGGCGAAAATGCCGCACTTCCGCAAAATAATTGGTAATGCTGCGGATTTTTCCGCAATGATAATCCGCAGCGGAAAAACCCCGTAAAAATCCCGTACCCCCGAGTGTCAGCACCATTATCCCGCACCCCAAGTGTCAGCGCCATTATCCCGTACCCCGAGTGTCAGCGCCATTATCCTGTACCCCCAGTGTCGGCGCCATTATCCTGCACCCCGAGTGTCGGCGTCTTTATCCTGTACCCCCAATGACGGCGCCATTATCCTGTACCCCCAGTGTCAGCGCCATTAATCCGTACCCTGAGTGTCAGCGCCATTATCCTGCCCCCCTAGTGTCAGCGCCATTAATCCGTACCCCGACTGTCAGCGCCATTAATCCGTACCCCGAGTGTTGGTGTAATTATCCTGTACCCCCAGTGTCGCTGTCATGCTGTACCCCCAGTGTCGCTGTCATCCTGTACCCCGAGTGTCAGCGCCATTATCCTGTACCCCGAGTGTCAGCGCCATTAATCCATACCCCGAGTGTCAGCGCCATTAATCTGTACCCCGAGTGTTGATGTCATTATCCTGTACCCCGAGTGTCAGCGTCATTATTCTAGGCTATATGTAATTACACTACGGGGAGGCCTCTATATGTGATTACCTGGATTGGTGCTCTAAATGTAATTCTCCTGCTCCATCTCATACTCACCCTCCGGTGTCTTATCTGTTTCCAGCGTTGCACCTTTTTCGTTTTAAAATTTTACAACCTGAATGACCATGGCTTGCCCCCACCCTAGTTTTGATCCTGGGTACGCCCATGGTTAGATATACAGTATATCCTGCACAGCCCTTATTTCTGATGTTGCCTGACCTTGGAGTTGGCACCCTGAATAATAAACGAAAATGGCACCCACGCTCAATGTGTTCTGTCCCTGAAATGCCCTGACCTTGTTCAGCAGTTGTGCAAATTGATATAAGGAAAGGGTTCTAAAACTCAAGGACTATCAGCAGGGGTGGATTAAGAGTAGGCAGGTCCCCGTTTAGAAGGCGTGGCTCCCCCCTGGTACCTGATGTATCACGTGACATATCACATGATCCCCCTTTGATAAATCATGTGATAGTTCATGTGAGTAACGTACAGGTGCTCTCGTGCAGATCTGTAGACGGAAAAAGACAGATAGCGGTGTACCATGCAAATGTTTTCCTTGTGTACAGCGCGATGCATAACATAGCGCTAAACAAAATAGAGCAGGGGGAGATTCATTTTCTCAAGGGGCCACATGAGAGACCGTGACTGTTGTGGAGGCCCAACTAAAAGGCTGAAATTAATTCTGCTCAATATTAATATATTAATTATAATTAAAATTTTACATTAATTGTATGACTTAATATTCTGCATACTTAATAGGTATGCTGACATCCCCCTATATACAGTATGAGACCCTACATACAATATGAGCCCCCATATACAGCATAAGCCCCAACATAGCTCTCTACAAACAGTATGAGCTTCCACATAATCCCCCTATATACACTATAAACCCCACATATCTCCCTATATACAATAAGAGCCCCCACATAACTCCCTATATACAGTATCAGCCACCATATAGCCTCCTAGATACAGTATGAGCACCACGTAGCCATCTATACACAGCAGGAGGCCGCACATAGCCATCTATATACAGCATGAGGCCGCACGGCCGCACGTATCCATCTATATACAGCATAAGGCCGCACATAGCCATCTATATACAACATGAGGCTGCACGTAGCCATCTATATACAACATGAGGCCGTACGTAGCCATCTATATACAACATGAGGCCGCACATAGCCATCTATATACAGCATGAGGCCGCACGTATCCATCTATATACGGCATAAGGCCGCACGTAGCCATCTATATACAACATGAGGCTGCACGTAGCCATCTATATACAACATGAGGCCGTACATAGCCATCTATATACAACATGAGGCCGCACATAGCCATCTATATACAGCATGAGGCCGCATGTAGCTCCCCAGAAACAGCAGGAGGCCGCACGGTGCTCCCCAGATACAGGAGGGGGCCGCACGGTGCTCCCCAGATACAGGAGGGGGCCGCCTGGTGCTCCCCAGATACAGCAGGGGCCGCCCGACGCTCCCCTGATACAGCAGGGGGCCGCACGGTGCTCCCCAGATATAGCAGGGGGCCGCCCGACGCTCCCCAGATACAGCAAGGGGCCACACGGTGCTCCCCAGATACAGCAAGGGGCCGCACAACACTCCCCAGATACAGCAGGGGGGCGCACAATGCTCCCCAGATACAGCAGGGAGGCCGCATGGTGCTCCCCAGATACAGCAGGGGTGCCGCACGGCGCTCCCCAGATACAGCAGAGGGCCGCACGGCGCTCCCCAGGTACAACAGGGGGCCACATGCAGTCACTCACACACGCAGTCACTCGCACACGCAGTCAGTCACACACGCAGTCATGCACACACATGCAGACTTTCACGTATACGGGTTGCAGAAATGTGCACACACACACATACACATATACAGACATATACAAAGACACATACAGGCATAAAAATATTTGAAACACAAAAATACGTATAAACAGACATATCACACATACATAGATAACACAATGATATCTGCACACACACGCCACTCATCATTCCCCTTCTCGGCTCCCGTCATCCAGCTCCTCTCCAGTGGTAAGTAGCAGTGCAGGGCGCACTGCGTGACGTCACTTCAGCAGACACGGTCGCGCACAGGGCCATGTCTCCTAGCTGTGACGCGGCCGGGCCAGCACACAAACAAGTTTGCAGGTGCAGTGCCGGCCTGGCGGAAGAAGAAGCAGGGGCCCTGCGCAACTGCTGAGGGAGCGGCCTGTGGGCCCCCCAACCCAGCTCGCCCCTGCCTACCAGGATATGTGCACCGCACACATTATAATGAGGGCAATCTGGCCATGGGCCCCCATGGAGCCTTGGGCCTCGGGCGGTAGCCCAGATTACCCTCATTATAATCCGCCTAGGACTACCAGACCTACAGCATAACAGATTCAAATCACAGAGCAAGAAAATGGGTGGTGGGGTGGTGAGAGATTATAGATGTTCCTAATATACTCTATAATAAAGCTACCTGACTGCGGGGTTGACACCCTAATAAAACACGTAATCGGCGCCCCCACTCATACGTTGTCTGTCTCTAGAACACCGTATATAGCCCTCCATCACCCTCAAGATGATTCATTGGCTACAAGGGTTCAGATCAATTGATCACCAGACATTGGGACAACAATTGGTCCTACACCGCAATAAGACATTAATAAAATTGACTAAGGGCTGTGCGTGTAATCAGCAAACTTGAGAAGAGACATATAGAGAATTAAGTAATAAAAATCCCTCAGGCCAATAAAGAGATATAGCATGTGGACTGATAAGTATCCTGACACATGTTTAATTCATATTGAAGGAGTATTTTTTCTTTTGCAGTATGGCATGTGGATCATTTATCAATAGAACACATGATTTGCTAAGCTTTCCTGCCCAGCCTAATTGGTTGTTTGTTGGTTAGAAGGATTTTTATTGCTACCTACTGTAATTCTCTATATGTCTCTTCACAAGGTTGCTGATTACATGCAGAGAACTCAGTTAGTTTTATTAATGCCGTGTTGCGGTCTACTGTATTAGAAGAGACATGACCAGCTCACCTATCCAGTGAGTGCGAAGGATCTCAAGTCTAAGACAAACACAATCCAAAATTATTATTAGATGATCCAGCACTTCCTTAAAATATAAAACTTTTATTTGTATCCAGTTTAAATCATGTGACAAAAAATGGCATAGTCAATCAGGGGAAAAAATCCCGAAAATAACAATCAAGGTTGACGCGTTTCGGACTGATAGTTCTTACTCATAACCTGAATAAGAAGTATCACTTGGAATCGTGTCAACCTCATAGCCAGGTTACTCATAACCTGAGTAACAGCTATCACTTTGAAACACGTCAACCTCATAACCAGGTTACTCATAACCTGAGTAAGCAGTATCACTTCGAAATGCGTCAACCTTGATTGTTATTTTTGGAACTCTTTTCTCTGATTGACTATGCCATTTTTTGTCAGATGATTTTATCTGGGTACAAATAAAAGTTTTATATTTTATGGAAGTGCTGTATCTACTACTAACTTTGGATTGCCCTTGTTGCAGTCTAGGACCAATTGTTGTCCCTACATCTGGTGTTGGTGATGAATTGGTCTGAACCCTGGTGCCCAATGAATTATCTTGAGGACAATGCAGGGCTCTATAGGGGGTTCTAGTGACAGATGTTGGGTGAGTGGGGGTACTGATTGCGTGTTTTATTAGGACGCCAATGCCTGCAGTCAGGCAGCTTTTTTATAGGATATATTACGAACATCTATAGTATCTCAAACCCTTCATCAAACTAGGTCAGGGCATTTCAAGGACAGACCACATTGAGCGGGGTCACAATTTGTGTTTGTTATTTAGGGTGCCAACGGCCATGGTCAGGCAGCATCTGAGATAAGGGATGTGCAGGATGTATATCTAAGGCCACGGCCCCACTATCAGTATTGATTCAGTATTCGGTCAGTATTTTTCCTCAAGAGTGGGAGCCAAAACCAGGTGAGGAACAATCAGAGAAAAGGTATAATAGAAACAAGTCACCAATTCTGCATTTATCATCCACTCCTGGTTTTGTCTCCCACTCCTGAGAAAAAATACTGACCGGATACTGATCAAATACTGATAGTGGGGCCGTGGCCTAACTCTTCTGAAACTTATCTTCTAAATTACTTTGCATACCAGCTGCTTTGGAGTGTGCCTTTTTATACAGTGGGTACGGAAAGTATTCAGACTCCTTTAAATTTTTCACTCTTTGTTTCATTGCAGCCATTTGGTAAATTCTAAAAAGTTATTTTTTTTTTCTCATTAACCCCTTTACCCCCAAGGGTGGTTTGCACGTTAATGACCGGGCCAATTTTTACGAATCTGACCACTGTCACTTAATGAGATAATACCTCTGGAACGCTTCAACGGATCCCGCTGATTCTGAAATTGTTTTTTATGACATATTGTACTTCATGATAGTGGTAAAATTTATTCGATATCACTTGCGTTTATTTGTAAAAAAATCGGAAATGTAGAAAATTTCGCAATTTTCAAAATTTTCATTTTTATGCCCTTAAATCAGAGAGATATATCACATGAAATAGTTAATACATAACAGTTCCCACATTTCAACTTTACATCTGCACAATTTTGGAACCAACATTTTTTTTATTAGGGAGCAATAAAGGTTAAAAGTTGACCAGCGATTTCTCATTTTTACAACAAAATTTTTCTAAAAACTGCACGCCTCAAGGTCCTCAAAACCACATTCAAGAAGTTTAGTAACCCTTCAGGTGCTTCACAGGAATTTTTGGAATGGGGAAGAAAAAAATGAACATTTAACTTTTTTCACAAAAATGTTACTTTAGACCCGAATTTTTTTATTTTTGCAGGGGTAACAGGAAAAAACGGACCCCAAAATTTGTTGTGCAATTTCCCCTGAGCATGCAGATATCCCATACGTGGGGAAAAAACACTGTTTAGGCACAGGGCAGAGCTCAGAAGGGAAGGAGCGCCATTTGACTTTTTGAATGTAAAATTTGCTTGAATAATTAGAGGATGCCATGTTGCGTTTAGAGAGCCCCTGATGTGCCTAAACAGTGGAAACCCCCCATAAGTGATACCATTTTGGAAACTAGACCCCTCAGGAAACTTATCTAAATGTGTGGTGAGCACCTTAAACCCCCAGGTGCTTCACAGAAGTTTATAACATGGAGCCATGAAAATAAAATGTTCACATTTTTCCCACAAAAATGTTTTTCAGCCCCCAGTTTTGCATTTTCATAAGGGTAACAGGAGAATTTGTACCATGCAACTTGTTGTGCAATCTCTCCTGAGTAAGCTGATACCACATATGTGTGGGAAAACCATTGCTTGGGTGCACGGCAGGGTTCGGAAGGGAAGGAGCACCATTTGACTTTTTGAATGTAAAATTTGCTTGAATAATTAGCGGACACCATGTTGTATTTGGAGAGCCCCTGATGTGCCTAAACAGTGGAAACCCCCTACAAGTGACACCATTTTAGAAACTAGACCCCTCAGGGAACTTATTTAGAAGTGTAGTGAGCACCTTGAACCCCAAGGTGCTTCACAGAAGTTTATAACATGGAGCCGTGAAAATAAAATTTTCACATTTTTCCCACAAAAAATGTTTTTCAGCCCCCAGTTTTGCATTATCATAAGGGTAACAGGAGAAATTGCACCATGCAACTTGTTGTGCAATCTCTCCTGAGTAAGCCAATACCCCATATGTGGGGGAAAACCACTGCTTGGGTGTACGCCAGGGTTCGGAAGGGAAGGAGCGCCATTTGACTTTTTGAATGTAAAATTTGCTTGAATAATTCGCGGATGTGCCCCTGATGTGCCTAAACAGTGGAAACCCCCACAAGTGATACCATTTTGGAAACTAGACCCCTCACGGAACTTATCTAGATGTGTGGTGAGCACCCTTAACCCCCAGGTGCTTCACAGAAGCTTATAACATGGAGCCATGAAAATAAAAAAATCTAACTTTTTCCACTAAAATGATCTTTTAGCCCCAAATGTATTTATTTTCACAAGGGTAAGAGGAGAAAATGGAACCTAAAAACTGTTGTGCAATTTCTCCTGAGTACACCAATACACCATATGTGGGGAAAATACACTGTTTGGGCGCACGTCAGGGTTCAGAAGGGAAGGAGCACTGTGTGACTTTTTGAACGCAAAATTGTCTAGAATCAAGAGCGGACACCAAGTTGCATTTCGGGAGCCCTTGATGTGCTTAAGTAGTGGAAACTCCCCACAATTGACTCCATTTTGGAAACTAGACCACTCAAGGATTTTATCAAGGGGTATAGCATACATTTTGAACTCAGAGGTACGACACAGAATTTGATAACATTATGTCATCATATTGAATAAGTTGTCTTTAGTCTTGAGCGCAAGTGCTCGCTACTTGAGTTTGCATCGGGTACTCGAGTATGCACCATGTATCATGGGTGCTCGAGTGACATACTCGAGTCCTTGCCTCGCATGTTTCATGGTTGTTAGACACCCAAAAAAACCATGCGGGGATCACTCGTGCAAGGCACGCGATCCCAGCAACGTTTTTTTTGGCCGCAAAGCATATGGGGCAGAAATCCTAACCCTAGCTCAACCCTAACCCTAGCCCAACCCTAACCCTAACTCAACCCCAACCCTAATACAACCCCAACCCTAGCCCAACCCTAACCCTAGTCCAACCCTAACCCTAGCACAACCCTAACCCCAACCCTAATACAACACCAACCCTAGCCCAACCCTAACCCTAGCCCAACTCTAGCTCAACCCTAACCCTAGCCCAGCCCCAACTCTAGCCCAACCCTAACCCTAATTCTAGCCCAACCCTAACCCCAACCCTAATACAACCCCAACCCTAGCCCAACCCTAACCCCAACCCTAGCCCAACCCTAACCCTAGCCCAACCCTAACCCCAACCCTAATACAACCCCAACCCTAGCCCAACCCTAACCCTAGCACAACCCTAACCCCAACCCTAATACAACTCCAACCCTAGCCCAACCCTAACCCTAGCCCAATCCTAACCCTAGCCCAACCGTAATCCTAGCCCAACCGTAACCCTAGCCCAACCCTAACCCTAGCCCAACTCTAACCCTAGCCCAACCCTAACCCTAGCATAACCCTAACCCTAGCACAACCCTAGCCCAACCCTAATACAACCATAACCCTGAACCTAGCACAACCTTAACCCTAGAGTTTATTTTTTTACACCGTTCCTTGTGTGCTATAAGTGATAAGACGACTTTATTCTTTGGGTCGGTGCGATTACAGCGATGCCAGATTCATATTGAGTTTTTATGATTGACAGCTGTCACACACTAAAAGACGCTTTTTTTGCAAAGACTAGTTTTTGTATCGCCATATTTTGAGAGCTATAATTTTTCCATATTTTGGCCAACAGAGTCATGTGATGGCTTGTTTTTTTTTATTGGTACCATTTTCGGGCATGTGACATTTTTTGATCGCTTTCTATTCTGATTTTTGGGAGGCAGAATAAACAAAAAACAGCAATTCCAGAATTGTTTTTATGGGTTTTTTTTTATGACGCTCCACTTGTGGTAAGATTGATAAGGCAGCTTTATTCTTCGGGTCAGTACGTTTACAGCGGTAGAAGCACCCTTTTGAGCTAGTACAGCCATGAGTCTTCTTGGGAATGATGCAACAAGTTTTCACACCTTGACTTGGGGATCCTCTGCTATTCTTCCTTGCAGATCCTCTCCAGTTCCATCAGGTTGGATGGTAAAAGTTGGTGGACAGCCATTTTCAGGTGTCTCCAGAGATGCTCAATTGGGTTTAGGTCAGGGCTATGGCTGGGCCAGTCAAGAATGGTAACAGAGTTGCTCTGAAGCCACTCCTTTGTTATTTTAGCTGTGTGCTTAGGGTCATTGTCTTGTTGGAAGGTGAACCTTCGGCCAAGTCTGAGGTCCAGAGCACTCTGGAAGAGGTTTTCATCCAGGATATCTCTGTACTTGGCCGCATTCTTGTTTCCTTCAATTGCAATCAGTCATCCTGTCCCTGCAGCTGAAAAACACCCCCATAGCATGATGCTGCCACCACCATGTTTCACTGTTGGGATTGTATTGGGCAGGTGATGAGCAGTACCTGGTTTTCTCCACACATACCACTTAGAATTATCACCAAAAAGTTCCATCTTCTTCTCATCAGACCAGAGAATCTTATTTCTCATAGTCTGGGAGTCCTTCATGTGTTTTTGAGCAAACTCTATGCTAGCTTTCGTATGTCTTGCTCTGAGGAGAGGCTTCCGTCGGGCCACTCTGCCATAAAGGCCCGACTGGTGGAGGGCTGCAGTGATAGTTGACTTTGTGGAACTTTCTCCCATCTTCCTACTGCATCTCTGGAGCTCAGCCACAGTGATCTTGGGGTTCTTCTTTACCTCTCTCACCAACGTTCTTCTCCCATGATTGCTCAGTTTGGCTGGATGGTCAGGTCTAGGAAGACTTCTGGTGGTCCCAAACTTCTTCCATTTAAAGATTATGGAGGCCACTGTGCTCTTAGGAACCTTGTGTACTGCAGAAATTCTTTTGTAACCTTGGCCAGATCTGTGCCTTGCCACAATTCTGTCTCTGAGCTCCTTGGGCAGTTCCTTTGAGCTCATGATTCTCATTTGGTCTGACATGCACTGTGAGCTGTGAGGTCTTATAAAGACAGGTGTGTGCCTTTCCAAAACAAGTCCTATCAGTTTAATTAAACACAGCTAGACTCCAATGAAGGAGTAGAACCATCTCAAGGAAGATCACAAGGAAATGGACAGCATGTGACTTAAATATGAGTGTCTGAGCAAAGGGTCTGAATACTTATGACGATGTGATACTTCAGTTTTTCTTTTTTAATAAATTTGCAAACATTTCTACATTTCTATTTTTTTTCTGTCAAGATGGGGTGCAGAGTGTACTTTAATGAGAAAAAAATGAACTTTTTAGAATTTACCAAATGGCTGCAATGAAACAAAGAGTGAAAAATTTAAAGGGGTCTGAATACTTTCCATACCCACTGTACATTGAACATAGTAAGTTGTTTTGCTGGGGTCTAGCTATTTTAATTGATCTAATAAAAGTAAAGTTTTAGGCGATATATATGTCAGCTGAAGTTTGATCCATCCTCTGTTTATTACCTTTTTTGATTAGTTGATGTGTGAAGCTGGTCTGAAGGAAACTTCTAACCATAAAGAAAATAATGCTCACAGCAATTTATTATTACTCAATTATAGAATTTTATTTTTAATTAATCTAACCATAGGTGCATTCAGATACAACGTATGCTAGGCGCCTCCATTTTCCAATTCCTACAAGTCTGCAGTCACTCCATGTGACTGCAGACTTGAGAATCCTCATATTGCGCGCACTGTGAGGATCCTCCGGCATTTGCGCCAGTAGTTGCGGATGTGCAACCGCAAGTATGTGATTTGCATACATGCGGTCATAGACCGACTAGATGGGCACAGCCACACTCAATGCAAGTGTATTGAGTGAGGACGGACACAGTCTAGTAGTAATGTGGCCGGAAGTATGCAAGTCACATACATGATCGCCTGGCGCCGGCAGTGGGAAATTCACAGGCCGGACAATCCCTTTAATAATAATAATATTAATAATGTTTATTTATATAGCGGCAACATATTCCGCAGCGCTTTACAATTCAGAGGTTCATATTCAACAGTCATAAGTAACATAGCTAAAGATAATACAATAATTAAAGCAAAAATAATGACGACCTTGCTCGTAAGAGCTTGCAATGTACAATGAGGTGGGGGTGGCACAAAGTACAGGGGCTTATTTACAATGATGGTCCAGCCATCTTGAGGGGATCAGGGATAGATAAAGGTTGCATGAGCTCATCACGAGCCAGTATCTGTAGTGCTTTTGGGTTCGGTGGAGACTTGTGTTTGGAGAAATACAGTGCTGGCCAAAAGTATTGGCACCCCTGCAATTCTGTCAGATAATACTCTGTTTCTTCCTGAAAATGATTGCAATCACAAATTCTTTGGTATTATTCTTTTCATTTAATTTGCTTGCAAGGAAAAAACACAAAGAGAATGAAGCAAAAATCAAATCATTGATCATTTCACACAAAACTCCAAAAAAGGGCCGGACAAAAGTATTGGCACCCTCAGCCTAATACTTGGTTGCACAACCTTTAGCCAAAATAACTGCGAACAACCGCTTCCGGTAACCATCAATGAGTTTCTTACAATGCTCTGCTGGAATTGTAGACCATTCTTCTTTGGCAAACTGCTCCAGGTCCCTGATATTTGAAGGGTGCCTTCTCCAAACTGCCATTTGAGATCTCTCCACAGGTGTTCTATGGGATTCAGGTCTGGACTCATTGCTGGCCACCTTAGAAGTCTCCAGTGCTTTCTCTCAAACCATTTTATAGTGCTTTTGGAAGTGTGTTTTGCGTCATTGTCCTGCTGGAAGACCCATGACCTCTGAGGGAGACCCAGCTTTCTCACACTGGGCCCTACATTATGCTGCAAAGTTTGTTGGTAGTCTTCAGACTTCATAATGCCATGCACACGGTCAAGCAGTCCAGTGCCAGAGGCAGCAAAGCAGCCCCAAAACATCAGGGAACCTCCGCCATGTTTGACTATAGGGACCGTGTTCTTTTCTTTGAATGCCTCTTTTTTTTTCCTGTACACTCTATGTTGATGCTTTTTCCCAAAAAGCTCTACTTTTGACTCATCTGACCAGAGAACATTCTTCCAAAACGTTTTAGGCTTTCTCAGGTAAGTTTTGGCAAACTCCAGCCTGGCTTTTTTATGTCTCGGGGTAAGAAGTGGGGTCTTCCTGGGTATCCTACCATACAGTCCCTTTTCATTCAGACGTCGACGGATAGTACGGGTTGACACTGTTGTACCCTCGGACTGCAGGGCAGCTTGAACTTGTTTGGATGTTAGTCGAGGTTCTTTATCCACCATCCGCACAATCTTGCGTTGAAATCTCTCGTCAATTTTCTTTTCCGTCCACATCTAGGGAGGTTAGCCACAGTGCCATGGGCTTTAAACTTCTTGATGACACTGCGCACGGAAGACACAGGAACATTCAGGTCTTTGGAGATGGACTTGTAGCCTTGAGATTGCTCATGCTTCCTCACAATTTGGTTTCTCAAGTCCTCAGACAGTTCTTTGGTCTTCTTTCTTTTCTCCATGCTCAATGTGGTACACACAAGGACAGAGGACAGATGTTGAGTCAACTTTAATCCATGCTAACTGGCTGCAAGTGTGATTTAGTTATTGCCAACACCTGTTAGGAGCCACAGGTAAGTTACAGGTGCTGTTAATTACACGAATTAGAGAAGCATCACATGATTTTTCAAACAGTGCCAATACTTTTGTCCACCCCCTTTTTTAGGTTTGGTGTGGAATTATATCCAATTTGGCTTTAGGACAATTCTTTTTGTGTTTTTTCATTGAAGACAAATTAAATGAAGATAATAATACCAAAGAATTTGTGATTGCAATCATTTTCAGGAAGAAACTGAGTATTACCTGACAGAATTGCAGGGGTGCCAATACTTTTGGCCAGCACTGTAAGGAATGGGCTATAAGAATATAAAAGGACTTCGATTAGGGAATGTGATAAGCCACCCTAAACAGGTGTGTTTTTAGGGAGCGCCTAAAACTGTGTAAGTTGTGGCTCATCCTAATTTCTTGGGGTAGAGCATTCCAAAGAATAGGTGCAGCTCGGGAGAAGTCTTGAAGCCGGGAGTGGGAGGTACGGATTAGTGCAGATGTTATTCGAAAGTCGCTTGCGGAGCGTAGAGAACGAGTAGACCGATAAACATAAATGAGGGAAGATATGTAGGGGGGTGCCGCACTGTGGAGAGCTTTGTGGGTGAAAACAAGCTATTTAAATTGGATCCTATAATTCATGGGCAGCCAGTGCAATGACTGGCACAGAGCCGAGGAGTCTGAGTAACGATTAGCCAAATAGATGACCCTGGCTGCAGCATTAAGGATGGACTGGAGAGGGGGAAGTCGAGTGAGGGGGAGGCCTATTAATAGAGAGTTACAGTAGTCAAGGCGGGAGTGGATCAGGGCAACAGTGGGGGTTTTTGTTGTTTCCAAGGTGAGAAAGGGGAGGATTCTAGAGATGTTCTTCAGGTGCAAGCGACAAGAGTGGGCAAGAGATTGTATATGGAACGTGAAGGAAAGATTGGTGTCAAACACAACTCCCAGACAGCGTGCCTGCTGGCTCGGCGTTATTGTGGTATCACACACGGAGAGGGAGGTGTCAGATTTAGTGAGGTGAGCAGACGGCGGGAGCAGAAGAAGTTCAGTTTTGGAAAGGTTGAGTTTCAGATAGAGAGCGGACATGATGTTAGAAACTGCGGCCAGACAGTCACTGGTGTTCTGTAGTACAGTGGGGGCAAGGTCAGGGGATGAGGTGTATAGTTGTGTGTCATCAGCATAAAGATGGTACTGAAAACCAAATTTGCTTATGGTCTGTCCAATTGGGGCTGTATAGAGAGAGAAGAGAAGAGGGCCAAGGACTGAACCCTGAGGAACCCCAATAGTGAGAGGAAGGGGGGAAGAAGTGGAGCCAGCGAACGATACACTGAAAGAGCGGTCAGATAGGTAGGAGGAGAGCCAGGTGAGAGCAGTGTCCTTTATGCCGATTGAGTGGAGCATAGAGAGTAGGAGCCTGTAAAGAACCTCTGTGGCAGACTCTGCGACTATGCACTACATATATGATCTTTCATTTATATATTTCTTTTTACAGTACTCGAGTCATAGCTGATTAAAGAAGTTCTCCCATGAAGTTTTTTTTTAAATAAATCTAAGTACTGTATATGTAGTGTAGTGTGTGTGTTAATATACTCACCTACCGCCTCCTTCTCTGGTACCTTGCACTATTCCGCTCCTCTTCTCCGTCACTTCACCGCTTTTCAGACTATCTGGCTCCCTCTATGTGTGAGCCGGAAGCCCCTTTTATAATGTAAGTCTATGGAGCCTTGTTCTTGTGCTCCATAGACTTACATGGTAAAAGCCAATTCCGGCTTACTCAGAGTCCAGCGTGACCTGGAGAGTCTGAAGAGCAGTGACGCGTTTGAGATGAGGACCAGGATGGCACAGAACACCGGAGAAAGCAATGGTAGGTGAATATATTAATATATATAAATATATTAACACACTCCCATGGAAATTTAGTAAGAAACATCTTCACGGGAGTGCTTTTTTAAGAAGCAAAGTTCAAAAATATCTCCCATAAAATAGTCCTGGATAAATATGACACATTTAATTCCTTTTTGCTTGGAATTGAAGACAATTGACCTGAAACATGAAATGTAGTTAGGGATGAGTCAGTAAGTTCCATTTATTATCCTGATTGTTTGAAATTCTAGCCATTGTCTCGGCTGCTGTGTATAAGCAGTTCTATGAATCTGGTGTACTTGGAACTACTATGACGGTTTTACAATCCTAATAAAAAGATACATGTTACATCAAAAAATGTTTTTTTTTTAAAGGAATTACTGAAAAGTGTCTGTCACTGGCTCAAAAGCCATATTTAAGCTTTTATCCTCTGTTGTCAGGGAGCCCCTTGAGAGAGAGACAGTTGAGTTTACCTCATTTTACTTTGTTTTGTCAACTAGTTTAGTCTTGCTCTTTTTTTTTTCCATTTTATATGATTGTTATTTTTGCCAAGAACCTGCCTTTTATTTAACCCTTTACTCTCATTAGAAAGGCAACATACACTTCTCAACTCCTCATTTTGAATATACTGACTTTGTCATCATTTGTCATTTACTGTAGTTGCTTTAAGGGGTTGTCCAGTCTCAGAAGAAAAGTTTGCAGTCACTCTTGCCAAAACATAACATTGTGCACGCTGTCACTTTTCGGCAGTCTGCAGTGACTGCAGACTTTTCTTCTGAGACCAGACCTTTACTTGTTTAACCCCTTCGCAATCTTGGGTTTTTCCGTTTTTGCGTTTTCATTTTTTGCTCCCCTTCTTCCCAGAGCCATAACTTTTTTATTCTTCAGTCAAAATGGCCATGTGAGGGTTATTTTTTGTGGGACGAGTTGTACTTTCGAACAACATCATTGGTTTTACCATATCGTGTACTGGAAAATGGGAAAAAAATTCAAAGTGCGGTGAAATTGTAAAAAAAAGTGCAATTCGAAATTATTTTTTTTTACCGTGTTCACTGGATGCTAAAACTGACCTGCCATTCTTATTCTCCAGGTCATTACAAGTTCGTAGATACCAAACATGTATAGGTTCTTTTTTATTTAAGTGGTGAAAAAAAATCCAAATTTTGCAAAGAAAAAAATTCTGCCATTTTCCGAGACCCATAGTGTCTCCATTTTTTGGGATCTGGGGCCATTTAAGGGCTTATTTTTTGCGCGCTGAGCTGATCTTTTTATTGATACCATATTGAGGTAGATCCGATGTTTTGATCGCCCGTTATTGCATTTTATTGCAATGTTGCAGTGACCAAAAAAAACGCAATTCTGGCATTTTGATCTTCTTTCTCGTTATGCCGTTTACTGATTGGACTAATTTTTTTTATATCTTAATAGATCGGGCAATTCTGAACACAGCAATACCAAATATGTGTATTTTTCATTTTTTTTTATTGTTTTATTTTGAATGAGGCGAAGGGGGATGATTTGAACTTTTATATTTCTTTTCTTTTTTAAATATTTTTAAAAACATTTTTTTTTACTTTTTACTTGCTTCAATAGTCTCCATGGGAGACTAGAAGCAGCGATTGTCTGATCGTCTCTGCTTCTGTGTGTAGCAGAAATGCTCACTTGCTATGAGTGCCGACCGCTGGGCGGCTCTCATAGCCTCCCGGCAATGACAATCATAGGGGTCTCCTGCAGACCCCGGGTTGTCATGCCAACCCATCAGTGACTTGCAGTCATGTGACACAGGCACCGATGGGCAGGACTAGTGACGTCCTTCCATGTTAAATGCTGCTGTCAGAATTTGACAGCAGCGTTTAACATGTTAACAGCCACAGGTAGATCGCGATTCCACCCACGGCTGTTAGGGGCACATGCCGGCTTGGCGCCAGAGCCCACATGGAGTGCAGGGATACCACCTTTGACATACTCATATGTACAAGGTGGGAAAGGGGTTAATGGATTTGTCTATGGTATAAAAAATATTTTTAAAAGTACCATAAAAAATGAAGATAATTTTATGGGCTCGCTCACATGAGCGTATAAATCGGAGGAGTGCAATCTGATAAAAAGTCGAACCAATGTTATCCAATGAGGCAGTGCAGATCTGAGTATTTTTTCTTAGCTGTATTTGGCACAGTACCCTAAGGCTATGTGCCCACGATGCAGAAATGAAGCAGAAAATTTCTGCAGCATTTCTGCATCTCCCTGGCAGAAAAAACGCATGCAGATTGTACATGCAGATTGTACATGCAGATTGTACATGCGTTTTTCCTGCAGAATACATGCGGATCCACATGCGGATTCACATGCGTTTCCGCATGCAGATTGACAAGCGCTTTCCAGGCGATAGCATCACTTGGAAAGTGCTTGACAACTAGGTCACACTGTATAAATCCATGCAAACGGCATGAATTTATACAGTGTGACCATAAAAATAAAAAAATAAAAGCTATACTTACCGCCGATCCCCCGCCGCGTGTGCTGTCGCGCTGGTCCTGGCTTCTTCCGGGTTGCCAGCATCTCGCGAGACAGCCTGCGGTCACATGACCGCGACGTCATCTCAGGTCCTGGAAGGAGAAGCGCTGCAGGGGCCGCCGGACAGGTGAATATAAATTATTTATTATTTTATTCTTTTTTTACTGGTACAATGGTACCCAGGTCTGGATGAGAGTCTTCTCTCCTCCAGAACTGGGTACCATCCGCACATTGAAACGCATATTATCCGCGTGTACAAATGTACAGACGCGGATATTATGCGTCTCAATGCAAGTCAATGGCGGCGCTTCCACAAAATTAATGAACATGCTGCGGATTTATGAGCGCTGCAGAAATGCTGCGGAAAAATCCGCAGCATGTGCATTGACATTGCGGAATGCCATTGGGGACCATGGGGTGCGGATTACCATGCGTTTTTGATGCGTTTCCGCTGCAGAAATTCCGCAGCATAAACGCATGAAAAACGCATCGTGTGCACGCAGCCTAAGACTGGATTCAGATCTACTTTAAGAACTTTTTTATAATTCTCTGAGAAGAAATAGCACATCCACTAAAAATGACTCCTAATATAGGCTGAAAAGCAGATGTGAATAAAACGATAATGAAACCATAAAGAAACATTAAAGATAAAAAATGCAAAAAAAAAAAAAAAGAATTCATGCAGAGTTTAACCATCAAGATCTGTGCCTGTGAATGAGTATGAATGAATGAGAAAAAATACCCAGATCTGCACTGCCTCATTGAATAACATTGGGCTAAGTGCAATCCGATTTTTTATCGGATTACACTCTTCCAAGTTACGCGCTAGTTTGAGCCCTAAAATCCGCATGTTTTTTTCAAGTGTATTTTTGATATGTCCTTATTTGAGTTTTTTTCCCATTCATTTGAATAGGTGAAAAACTGCAAAAATGCACAAAGAATTGACATGATGCAGATTTTAAAAATAGTTCAAATCCACAAAGAAAAAATAAGTAGCATGTACAGTACATGAGATTTCAGAAATCTCATTCAATTTGCTGGTAATGTAAAACTGCAGCAAGTTTTACCCTTGAAAAATGTGTGGAAAAAACAATTCAATTGCACACTTCCTTTATTTCTGGTAGCTATTGCCAGACACATACACGGCAAGGAGTTATGTCTGTCAGCCAAGTATGTAAAGTCTTTCTAAGGGCTCATGCACACAATGGTGGATCTTGGCTCGATCACGGACGGCAATGATAGGTCTCCTTACCAGAGAATGATAGCTTCATATATTTCTATGAGGCTGTCACGCTCGGGTCGGGAGACCTACGGCCAGTCCATGCATCGCCATCTGTGATCGGAGCAAGACCCACTTATGTCTGCCTGAGCCCAAAATTGGAATTCTGTTTTACTTCACCAATTCGCAAAAAATAAGGCCACGTTCACACGTTGATGAGTTTTTTACCTCAGTATTTGTAAGCCAAAACCAGGAGAGGAACAATCAGAGGAAAAGTCTAATAGAAACGCGTCACCACTTCTGTATTTATCACCCACTCCTGGTTTTGGCTTACACATACTGAGGTAAAAAACTGACTGAATACTCAACGTGTGCACATGGCCTTAGGAATCATTCAGACCTTCTTTTGTTTATTTGGGAACATGAAAAACTGACCAACTTCATCAATCTGAGTAAATTGTTAGAAAAGCGAAAATCCAATGTTTTTGTTGCTGTTATCAGATGTTAACCAGTGTTAGTGTTCTGGCAGAGTTTTTCGTGGACCTATAAGCTTGAATGGTTGAGTTGAACCATATCTATGACATGTCTTTGTTTTGTTTTTTTTTACAAAGATTCGTTGCACAAAATAACATGGACATGTGAGCATCTCCTAGACTATAATGGATACATTTTCTATTCATGAAAACATAGATGGAACACATATCCAAAAATTGAACATGTGAATGAGGCCTTTAAGAAAGGCAAGCAGATTTCTTAGGTCACGACCCCACTATCAGTATCTGGTCAGTATTCGGTCAGTATTTTTTCTCAGGAGTGGAAGCCAAAACCATGTGAGGAACAATCAGAGAAAAGGTATAATAGAAACTAGTCACCAATTCTGCATTTATCACCCACTCCTGGTTTTGGCTCCCACTCCTGAGAAAAAATACTGACCGGATACTGATCAAATACTGATAGTGGGGTCGTTGCCTTAGATAAAAGATTGCAGAGGATAGCAATTGACTGGAAGGGTTTTTTCATGACTTTAAGCTCAAGAGAAACATTTTAAATTAAAAAAAGTGTCACCATTCCATCACCTACCGCTCCGTCTTCGACATTTTGGTAGTCTCTGCTAGTGACTGGATGAACCAAATATCATTACTTATAGTACTGGGAGACATCATTGAGCTGACGGGGAATAGAGTGGTCATTACCACTTATTTCTTTATGTTATAAAAGTCCCATTGCTGTTGCAAATTTTGAAAACTCATGGAAAACCTCTTTAGGCTGTGTTCACACATAGTGTACATGCTGTATTTATTTCTGCTGTTTTTCATCCACATTTTCTGCAGTTGTCCGCGCCATAATACGCAATAAAATCTTCTCTGATTATTGCGTTTTTGCCACATTCTTTTAATGCTGTTTCCTTTTTATTTAATGTGTTTTTGATGCACATTTGAAACAGCATTTTTATATGTTTTTTTTTAATACAAAAAGGCTATGTGCCCACGATGCAGAATTGAAGCAGAAAGTTTCTGCATGTTCTTGGCTGTAAAAACGCTTGCGGATTTTACACACATTTTTACATGCTGATTTGACTTGCATTTTTCAAATGCATTGTGACCTCAAATCCACATGCAGAAACGCACAAATAATGGACATGCTGCGGATTTTTCCACAAGGAAAATCCGCTGCAGAAAATTACGCCGCATGTGCACAGAACATGCGGATTTTCATTGGGGATCATGGGGCACGGATTACCAAGCGTTTTGCAAGCGTTTATGCTGCGGAAATTCCACATAAAAAACACTTGAAAAACGCATAGTGGGCACGCAGCCAAAAGCTTTGATTCTGCACATAAAAACCCAACTGCCTTTTACCAGGCTTTTTTTTAGGTTCCCTATAGAAGACCATAGAGAAAAATCGCACAAAAAATGGACAGTTAAACAGAGTCTTTAGATGCCAAGTGGGCAGGAGTTTTCACGATATTGCATCCACTTAGCTTGGACAGTTAAATGCAGCAGATTTTCTGGAAAAAAACTGCAGCGTAAAAAAACACAGTATTTACACTATCATGGCCTTAGGCTAATTGGCTAATTAAGATTACCGTATTTTTCGGACTATAAGACGCACTGAACCATATGACGCACCTAGGTTTTAGAGGAGAAAAATAAAAAAATAAAAATTGAAGCAAAAAATGTGGTCATGATGCACTTTTAAGGGTGAGGGGGTCTTCTGCTGACACTGGTATAGGGGTAATGTCCCCCAATTCTGACAATATCCCCCATCCTGGTATATATGCCGCCCCCCTTCCTTTTATATGTGGTCCCCATCCCCATCCTGGTATGCCTTGCATCCCTCCATCCTGGTATGCATGGCACCCCTCATCCTTATCCTGGTATGCATGGCACCCCTCATACTTATCCTGATATGCATGGCACCCATCATCCCTGTCCTGGTATGCATGGCACCCCTAATCCCTATCCTGGTATGCATGGCACCCCTAATCCCTGTCTTGGTATGCATGGCACCCCTCATCCCTGTCCTGGTATGCATGGCACCCCTCATCCCTATCCTGGTATGCATGGCACCCCTCATCCCTGTCCTGGTATGCATAACACCCCTCATCCCTGTCCTGGTATGCATGGCACCCATCATCCCTGTCCTGGTATGCATGGCACCCCTAATCCCTATCCTGGTATGCATGGCACCCCTCATCCCTGTCCTCGTATGCATGGCACCCCTAATCCCTATCCTGGTATGCATGGGACCCATCATCCCTGTCCTGATATGCTTGGCACCCCTAATCCCTATCCTGGTATGCATGGCACCCCTAATCCCTGTCCTGGTATGAATGGCACCCCTAATCCCTGTCCTAGTATGCATGGTCCCCCTAATCCCCATCAGGCTGCACATTAAAAAAAAATAAACACTCCTACTCACCTCTCTTCTCTCCTCCAGCCCTGCGTCCGGTCTGCCTGCACTGATCTCTCCATGTGAGCCACGCATGACGTCACTGCCATGCGTGGCTCACAAGGAGAGATCAGCTGCCGGAAGTCACTGCTCCCCACGCCGGGACTGTGTGCGCGGGGAGCAGTGACTTCACTTTCCCTTCATAGCAGGCACAAAGCGGAGCCGCGCTGCGGCTGCTGCTACCAGCTATCTCCTGTGCCCACTTATTAAAAGGCATGAATATTCACCCCCTCCCCATGCCCATAGGTGTGGAGAGAGGTTGAATATTCATGCCCTTTAACAGCGGGCACAGGAGATAGCCGGCAGCAGCAGCAGCCGCAGCGCGGCTACACTGTATACCGCTATTATGGAGCATGAATATTCAGTGCTCCCCATGCCCCATGGGCGTGGGGAGCAGTGAATATTCATTTTCTTTAGCAGCGGGGACAGTGTAGGCTGCAGTTGGCGGCTGCTGCCTCCTGTGCCCCGCTCCTCCACCGATACCGCTCCCCCCACGCCGCACATAAATATACACACCCCCCAACATTCAGACTATAAGATGCACCCCCCATTTTCCTCCAAAATTTTGGAGGAAAAAAGTGCGTCTTATGGTCCGAAAAATACGGTACTTGCATTTTATTGCATTTTGTTTTATTGTTAATGTGTGTTTAAATTAAGTGTTTTCTGCTGCAGTTTTAGACTGTTTTTCATGTGTCAGGTTTTAATGGGAATCTATCAGTAGGCTGAACCCACCTGAGCTGTCTATATGGGTATGTAGGTCATAGGAAGCTGAATAAATGACACCTTGATATCTGCAAGCCAATGTCTTATTCCAGAGAAATCCACTTTTTCTTATATATAAATGAGTTGTTCCAGGCTATGACTTGGACACTGATCTCCCTGAGAATCTGCCTCCAGATATTATTTTATATGAAAGGCGGCGTAACCAGTGTGAGACATGCAGATCAAGAGAGCAGACTGTCAGTCATTACATGTCTCACTGGTAATGCAAAACTGCAGTGTGATTTTGAAATTTGCAACATGTCAATTCCTCTTGAGGTGAATAATCATTTTATTTACAGATTTTTCCCATAGACTTGAATGAAATGCGGCGAATCTGCAGATAAAAACAGTATATGCGTTTGTAGCATTAAAAAAAGGCATGTAATCTGCACGAGTTTATCAATAAAGTTTTATCAAAGCCAAATACAAGGAAGTATTCAAAACAAAGCAGCTTTATTTAAAACATGAAGTACCAAAAAGAGAAAAAAAAACCATGATAAATACACATGTAAAAAAAGGCACTTAAAAACGCAAGGAAAAAAAACGCAATTAGCTTAAATTAGCTAATAGGTGGAGAAACGCATGAAATAATCATCATGGGACGTTAGCCTTAAAGGGAATCTGTCAGCAGGTTTTTGCTTTGTAATCTGACAGCAGCGTGGGGTAGGGACAGAGACCCTGATTCCTGCGATGTATCACTTAGTTTACTGGGAGCTGCAGTTACGATAGAGTCACAGTTTTCTCTGCTGCAGATTGAGCAGAGCTCAGATGTTGAGCTGTGTATAACCCGCCCACACCACAGCTTTCTGTGTGTATATTGTATAGTGACAGAAAGCTGCTTATCAGTGCTGGGGGTGTGGTTGGACCAGGAGGCACGAGACAGCTAGTCCTGTAGTGATAATCACCTGCTTATAAAACACTGATTGTATTGAAACTGCAAAACACAGCTCAGTAAGTGATACATCGCTGGAATCAGATTCTCTTCCGCTACATCATGGTGCTTGCCGATCACATAGCAAAAACCTGCTGACAGATTCCCTTTAAAGATCTTTTTCTCTCAAGGTGGCTGATAAAAATAAGGTTATCTGCTGGATGAGTCTGAAGGAAGCTGGAGTGACTTTTCCTTATCCTAAAACCAACCTCTTTTTTGCTTACTGTCCTTCCCATCTGTTGCTTAGCATATACTGGAAATCGACAGAATATTACTTATTTCCTTTTCTTGCACATGTTCTGTATGAGAACATACATACTTAAAGCTCAATAAATCACCGCCATGAATATGTACATACTGTACATAATGAAACATAATGATTCAGCACCTACAGAAATGTATAATACATAGCATTTTACGAGCTGATGAAGAAAGAGTTCATCTAGAGTGGTTGTAGCAAGGCATAATATGCTGCACCCACGCACAACATAATGCCTACACAACATGTTTCAGGATGGGTTCAGTCATGTGCTCCAAGCTTCACGTGGCAGCAATTTAGAAACGTTTTTGGCTACTGGCCCCTATCCTTTCATACAGGGAAGTAATTCCCAGGGTTTCTAGGGACAATATAGGGAAAAAACAAAATCCTTTATGTTTAGATTTCTATTATAGCCATACTTAGTAAAATATGGAAGATAGTCCAGACACCTGTTCCATTAGGCTGCTGTCTCTCAGGTCTGCACATTTCACTGAATAGAAGAACACAAAGAGGATCTGTAGAACAAAAGCTCGCAGAACAAAGGCACAGCTGAAAGGACGCTATTTAATATTACAAAATCATATAATATCATATTAACTCATTGTCTTGCCTTCCTCGCTGCCAAGTGTGTCAGTGGCGATCTCTATAGAAAAATTAACTCCAGCAGCTTAACGCATTTAGTAGTGTAAAGAAAATGCACATTTTTTTTTTTTTTTATTAAGGCTATGTTCACACATCATGTTTTTTTCAGCATTATTTGATGCAGTTTTTTATGCAAATTTTCAGCTGCATTTTGCAGTACCAGCAAAGTCTATGAGAATCCAGAATTCTCTGTGCACACATCTTGTGTTTTTTTTTGTTCAGGATTTCGTGCCTTGCATGTTTTTTTGGAAAATACAGCATGTCACTTCTGTCAGCGTTTTTTCACCCATAGGAAGTAATAGGTGGTGAAAAAAACGCTGAAAAAACGCACCAAAATTGGTTTCAGAGTTTTTGATGCCAATACAGAATGGGGTTCTTTTTTTTCACAGAACTTTATGTACATGAATAAAAGAGACAGAAGGACAGTGAAAAAAATGCACCAAAAACTGCAAGAAAAATCCTGAACAAAATGTCCTTGAAGATCAGGTTTTGCTGCAGAAAATTGAAGCAAAAAATACCATGATGTGTGAACATAGCCTTATGGCGTTGTCTCGACGAGAACACCACAGGTCATATGTCATCGTATGGGCATCACGGAAAACGGTCTCCTCTCTGGAGGACAGTAGAGCACAACCAGGTGTTATACTGTCTCCCTCCTTTAAAAAGCAAAGTACCAGCTCTATTATCTGTCGCTATAAAGTCCAGACCACACAATCTAAAGGGAATATTGGTCCCTATTTATTCATCTAGTTCCCTGGTAATACCTATTGGTAATTACCAGGGCGGCTTGCTTTTGGGAATGAATTGTCCAGTTGGTCCAGTCTTTTTGACTGAAAATGAAGATAAGAAGACACTGTATTAAAATTTATAATATTTACATATGGCTTATGGAACAAATTCTACAAATTCATCAAAGGGGTTGTTTAAGATAATCAAAAAGCTGCACAGCAATACATCAAAAATAAATAATATATACTAACTCTATAACTCTTTCAACATTGCACTTCTGATGCCCCCCCCATAGGATTTCTGTTCACCCTGGCTGCAAATTTCACAGCCCATATACCCCATGTGACAGCTGCAGCCAATCACTGGCCTCAGTGGTCTGGTGTTATATACTACTGATGCAGGTCTGGATTAGAGAAGACTAAGAATGAGTATATATCATTTAATATTTTATATGTATTGCTGTATGAGAGACCTCTGACTGGGGTCTAAGGGGTAACATTTCTTCTTGTGGAGAGTGACATGCCTGACTTGCCATTATAAGGAGACTTATAGGCCGTGCACGTCAGGCGCGTCACTCTCCTGAAGGAGAAATGTTACCTCTTAGACCTCAGAGTCTTCTCATACAGCTAAATCAAAGCTCATGCTTTGCACTGAGGAGGGTCAACACCTTGAAACATGTCTGCAAACTGAGATTCTGGTTTGGCTTTTATCCTAAGTCATGTGGCAAGGCTTGTTAAAGGGTCGATATTAACTTTTAGGATTGCTATTAGAATATGAGGCACTAGAGTTCAAGTTCTCTTCATCTCTGAAAAGGTAATTTGTATATTTAATATCCCAGAGGAGCACTGCATGGTCTATAAGTCTCCTCACACTGGCATGTCAGGCATGTCCCTTTCCATAGGGAGAAATGTTACCCCTTAGATCTTAAATAGCTTGACGCATCATACTAAGGTGGGCTTTTCATTAAGACTGGTGTACGCAATTCCAGTCTTAATAAATCCACCCCAAAGTATTTTACTTGGCTGTCAATTAGCCAGAGCAGACTTACCTTTCTGCACAATTCACTCACATTGACTCCTGTCCATACCATAGACCCTAACTTTTTGGAGGTGTTTGCATTTATGTAAAGTATGGTTCATAAGAAATAGTAAATAGATGTAGTAAAACAGATAGGAGCTTATAACTGGTAAATCTGGCTTTAAGGGAGGGAACACACTCACATGCTGCAACTTTAGCAATTCATTACTTACAGTACATGTTTTAGCGATTGATCCATAGTCTAACTTATTTCAATGTAATTATTTTTTACAAGTTGAATTATGCTTTTCCACTTACCTGCTATAGAAGAATTGATAAAAAAAATGCATGTATGTGTCTACTGTTCAGGTCACCCTAGAGACAGCCAATGCAAATACTTGGGGGTCTCTGGAGTGTGAGGGCCCATTTTAGGTTGGTGTTGTTTCATCTTTTAATGGATGGGGAGATCATTCATAGGGCTGACATTTCACAGGTGATGCAAGCCGGGAAGTAACAAATCTTGAGTTCATGAAAAAGTGATGGTGACACCAGGACTTCCACATCTTGTAAGTGATTTGAAATGTAGTGATGTGAAGAGAGCAGCAGAATGAACCCGAATTCATCTTTAAACTAATCTTTTGCGAGTATTATTGTACCCTACATTATAATAGTGATAACTACACAAAACTTGTATCGTGTATGGCTGAAGTTGCACACAGGCTTTGTTTTCCTATTTTGCTGAAGGGGAAAGCCTAGAATAAAAGTTGTCTGATATTACGAAGGTGAAAATGATACAGATGAAACTTCTATCTTATTATACATTATGTGAGGACAGGAACATGACTCTTCGAGTGTAAAGCTGCTAGGTACATTGTCCCCCTATGCCTGCAGGGTAACATATGTTATACTATACCTTTTCCATTCTAAATTTCAGGCTGGAAAACATGGAACCACCATTCAGCTCTATATCACTCTAGAGATCCTGGTGCATAATGTGAATATCTAATTAAGGGAAATGGAAAATCCCACACCACAGACAATATGCCTTTAAAAAACAAATGTGCATATGTCTCCTTAGGCAAACTTACATTTTACAGGCAAAAAAAATCTTGAACATTTATATGCTGGATATTAATTGCTGTATAATTACATTCATCAATGCAAAATTGCGTAACTATCAGCATTATGGGTGGTCTGAAAGGAGTGATTTTATCTTTCAGAGAAACATTCTTCAGGCATATACAGTATCTGTTACCTAAATGAGATATCTAAAAAAATATTCTTAAAAAGTTATTAAAAAAAATATATGTTGATACTTTTATGCTCAACAATTCTTGGAGTGATACCTTTATTGGCTAACCAGAAAAAATATATTTGCAAGCAAGCTTTCCTGGTTAGCCAATAAAGGTATCATTCCAAGAATACTTTTGTCATTGTTGGGCATAAAAGTATTTACATTGATTTTTCTAGCTAACACGGTACCACAATATAAGTTTGTATTGTACATCTTAAAAATATATATATATGGGATAACTTGCTGATCGCTGCGGTCCAACCTCTGGGACCTTCAGTGATCAAGAGATCCATGCTTTAGAATGACCAGAACAGGATTTTGTAGCCTCTTCCAGAATAGAGAGCAGGAGTGAATGCACGGCCTCTGCCCCATTCATTGTCTATGGGACTGCCAAGTGCAGTGCTCAGCTAGTACCATGGCCAATGAATGGAGTGGAATCCTTGAATCAGGACGAGGCTACAGAGCCCTACTCACAGGGTTCCGAAGCCCTGATCTCAGCAGTCAGACCCCCATCAATTAACAAGTTATCCCTTATCCAATGCAAAAGGGATAAATTGTTTTTTTTTTGCGGTGAAAACCCCTTTAATGTTATAAAACTATTGTGCATATTATTGATTCTTAGTCAATTGCTATGTATGAAAGGTACAATCTGACGAGAAGAAGACCGCCATCAGAAGTATATTGACCCACAAGGTGCCACCAGTTGACATCATGTAACCTGTTGTCTACATTTGATTTCTACCTGAGAAAAGCTATAATATTTCTTAGGCACAGTGACTCACCCATTTGGAAATTATGTAGAATAATGTAATCTTTATGCACTCTATCAAGCCTGTACAGTACATTTAGTGACTCCATGAGGGAAGGTGAACATAATACTAATTGGAGCTTTTAGTGGCATTTGCTATTATGTGAAGTGAAAGGTCCCATAATGAGAACCAGACTCTCCCTTTTTACCAACTAAATTGGAACCTTTTTATTTTACCTGAAAATTGGTATTAGGTGACAAATGCGTAGCAGGTGGAGGAAAGCTTTCAGGTAAGGTACCCCTTATTTACCTGGACCCCTGACAGCAGTACCACCTGTAATGCTCTGATGGTGAAGCCAGGTAGGGGGCACCTCCACTCAATGGAGATTGCGGACCAAATAAAACAGAATATTTCAGGATATGAGCAGTATTATCATATACACTGACATTATAATGACAACCATGTAGATATCAGCAATGCCATTTTTTATGTCCTATCGAAAGAGTGTGTGTCTCTTTTTATTGTGTGATCCAAGGGGTTGAAGAGGAAAAGTTGTGACATATATGTTAGTTGGTTTTCGAGTTCTACAACACAAAGACGGCTATCAGCTTTACCATACTAAGATTTTGTCCATACATCAATTAAAGAGTAATCATCATTTTCATTTTTTTTTCATAAACCAAATTACATGTGAAAAGAAGAAAATTTATGTTATATCTTATTAGACAAATCTGCCTCTTTCTCCTCCAAGACCGATCATTCATTCTCTAAATTCAGGTCTCTTCATCAGGATAAAGAGACCTGACCAGTTTCAAAAGCTTGCAATTTGTTACCATCTTTTTAGGTAGCCATTAAAAGGTATCAACCACTGAGGACTCTCATATCAAATTATTTTTCTATCTACTGGCTAACACTGTGCAAAGATATATATTTTTCCGTCTCTAAATTCTTAATTCACAGATAAAATCTGACTTCAATGAAAACAGATTTCTTCCATTACTGAGATAGGAGATGACAGTTGGTGCTCATGAAGTTTTATGGAGAACTGCAACCTTTGTTTCAGCAGAAAGTCTGTGTCTGTTTCTAACTCCTGCCTCCTTTTCCTCATAGAATTTTACAAGCACCAACTATCATCCCCTATGTTAATAATGGGAAAAATCTGTCTTTAATGAATACAATTTTTACAGATTTTACTCGTGAATTGATAATAAATGATCAGTCCAAGAGGAGAAAGAAGCAGATTTCTCTGATAAGATCAATCACGAAGTTTATTATTTTCATGTGTACTAGTGATTTAGGAAATAAAAATTAAAATGACTCTTTAAATCACATTGCGTAAGACTTTCGTTACTGTGCCCTAATTATGCCTTAGGCTTACCCCAGAAAGCCTTAGTCAAGTATGAATGATTCCCTATTGCACATTGACATCAGTTTTTCACTACAGCATTTCTTTGATATAGATCATGTCGCACACACAGTAAAGACCCTGGAAGAAGGACCTCACTGCCTATAACTCCATGTATACAGAATCAGCGCTTCACACTGTGCACCCATTCTTCTATCTGTAATTTGCTGTAGCGCTATAAGCATAATTACTATGTTTAATAAGAATAACATTCCCTCGTAGTTCACAGGCATTTTTTTACCATGACATTGTCTTTTACCAACAATAATACAGCTATGCAAATACTGACATACAAACGTATTAAAAAGGTAATATAAACATAGTTTCTAATAAAATATTTCACAACCTCAGGTTGCCATCACTCAAATTGCACATTTGTCACAAAAAGTACTTTTCCAGGGTGGGAAGTGAGTGGGCAGATAATTTGTGTTTGATTTTTAAAAGTATTTTAATCTGTTCCACCCATCCCAGGCACAAATTGTGTTGTGCATGCATGCATTTACATGATCTTAAGCAGAGCACAGCCAAAACTTTCCAGTCTGTTCACACATACATTACAGATTTTTACATAAGTAAGAAATGAATGGATAGACTTGACTGAATGATAAGTGATTAAAGTGGGATTTTTTCGGAATGACAAGTGATTAGTGTGGATTTGTGCTTAGGAGTTTTACTAGGAATAGAGGAAGAAAGGCTGAAAAAACTTTCAAATTTATTGCTACAATTACTGGGGGGGGGTTTTCAGAGAATAATTGATGTTTTTAGTCAATAAGGATCAGTTAGAGGGGTACAATTCAGTGTATTAATGAAGTATGTTATCCATAACCCCCAAGTCCTGCTTTAGCTGAGTCCTGAATTTCATTAAACTATATATTTAATAGGGTATTTAGAACAAATATAGTTATAGCATTTCCATAGTGCTTTGCTGACGCTGTAAGTCATCAAAACAAAATAGAGGGAAACACGCACACTGAAGCCCCCCATACACCTTAGATGGCTGTTGACCGTTCGGCTAGCAACTATCTCACTTGAAGCTCCCATACACTCTGCCTGTGTTTTCTATGAAAGAGCCTCTGGCAGACTTCTCTGGCGGCGGTTTATCTCAGGGAGAACTAAAAAATTGTCAGTCTGTCTTATAGTGGATATGTCGGATCCTTAACTCCTCCAATAATCATCAGTCTGGGGCTCCTATACACATTAGACTGCCCACCGAACCTGTTGATATCGGCAGGTTTGGCCGACATTAGTCTAATGTTTATGGAGGGCTTTAGTCCTTACATGATACAACAATATATTGGTATATGTGCAACTGTTCCAGCAGTAAATCGCAAGACATACAAATCAGGTATATTCACCACTAGTGTTGAGCGAGTATGTTCTGTTAACCCTTTCGCTGAGTATGCTCGGGCGAGCTCCGAGTAGTTACAGCTGCTCGGTGTTATGTTTGAATCACTCCCGTGTGCATGATTTGCGACTGCTTGACAGCTTTAATACATGAGAGGAATGTCTATTTCTTACACATTCCTCACATGTAATAAAGCTGTCAAACAGTCACAAATCATGTGATTCAAACATAACACCGAGCAGCTGTAACTACTCGGTGCTCGGCCCGAGCATACTAGCCGAAAGGGTTAACAAAACATACTCGCTCATCAATATTCACCACATGTTCAAGAAAGTCCAATATTACCAAAGTGTCCGTGGGAATCAGGAACATAAAAGTGGTATTCACAGCTGGGTAGGTAGTTAACCGGTTCAGGACCGCCCACTGTACATAAACGTCGGCGCTGCCTGGGCTCTGTGCAGCGCCGACGTTTAAAAACGGTGGGTGGTCCCGCAGCGCTCAGGACCCCCAGGGTCCTGCTAGCGCTGTGGTACCGGTTCAGAGCGATAGCTCTGACATGTGGCATCATGGGGACCTGATTGGATCAGGTCCCCATGATGTTAACCTGTTCCTATCTTCTAGATGCCGCGATCCATAGCGATCGCGGCATTTAAAAGATAGGGACAGCCAGTGGTCGGCGATCGGGACCCCCCACATACCTGTCAGCGGCGGGGATCCCGGTGCTGTGACCTCTGACATCGATGATGTCAGCGTCACACCAGCCAATCAGAGAGATCACCAGGGAAGTTTGTTTTAGCAACAAACTTTCCCGGGCGATCTGCCTGATAAATGCAGTTTCTCCTCCGATCTCAGTGAGAGAGCAGAGGAGAAACAGTGTGACAAGAGCTGTCAGCCTTGCCACTGTGAAAGTAAAAAAAAAATAAAATAAAAAAGAAAGTAAGAGTTAGGGTTAGTGAGTCTGTCAGATCAGTCAGTCCTGTCAGATCAGTCCAGTCAGATCTGTCAGTCAGTCAGTTCTGTCAGATCAGTCCAGTCAGATCTGTCAGTCCTGTCAGATCTGTCAGTCAGTCAGTCCTGTCAGATCTGTCAGTCAGTCAGTCCTGTCAGATCTGTCAGATCTGTCAGTCAGTCAGTCCTGTCAGATCTGTCAGTCAGTCAGTCCTGTCAGATCTGTCAGTCAGTCAGTCCTGTCAGATCTGTCAGTCAGTCAGATCTGTCAGTCAGTCAGTCCTGTCAGATCAGTCAGTCAGTCCTGTCAGATCAGTCAGTCAGTCCTGTCAGATCTGTCAGTCAGTCAGTCCTGTCAGATCTGTCAGTCAGTCAGTCCTGTCAGATCAGTCCAGTCAGTCCTGTCACATCAGTAAGTCAGTCCTGTCAGATCAGTCAGTCAGTCCTGTCAGATCAGTCAGTCAGTCCTGTCAGATCAGTCCGGTCAGTCCTGTCAGATCAGTCCGGTCAGTCCAGTCCGGTCCCGTCCTTTCAGTCTGGTCCGTTCAGTCCAGTCAAAAAATATAAAAATAAAATGGCCCGTCAGACTTATACCGCAGAGGAGGTGTATGCCCTGCTGTGTTCTGACACTGATGACAGCGCAATCTCAGATGGAGATATGGATTTTGAGGGCTTTAGTAGCGGCGACACTGAGAGCTCAGAAATGAGCAGTGATTCTGTTCCATCCTCAAGCCCAAGGACCAGTACAACAATAGGGGCAAATAGCGCTACTGGAGAAACGTCTCCAAATCAGGGAACACTGCCCAGTACAAGCGCTGTCCCTGCTACTAGTGAATTGGCGCACGCCAGTGTACAAGGGGCGTTGCCACATGATCTAGCATTTCCCAGATGGGAGGCTTCAGATTCGGCTGCTCCATTCAGCCCTGATTTCAACGCCATTCCTGGTATAAATGTGGAGGTGGAAGATTTTGGACCAATTCATTTTTTTAATTTGTTTTTTACAGACAGCTTGCTAGAGCATATTGTCGTGCAAACAAATTTATACGCGTCCCAATTCATAAGCCAGAATCCCCGATCTTACTATGCTAGGGCAAATTTATGGACACCAACTAATGTCCCGGAAATAAAAAAATTTTTAGGACTTACATTTGCCATGGGGCTTGTTAAAAAACCGAGCATTCGATCCTACTGGTCCAACCACCCTGTTCAAGCCACCCCTATGTTTTCAGTCATTCTGCCTAGGACCCGTTATGAAATGCTCATGCGGTTTTGGCATTTTAACGACAATAGTCAATGCCTGCCCAGAAATGCCCCAGAACATGACAGGTTATATAAAATTAGACCCATCATAGAAAATTTGTCAGAAAAATTCTTAAGCCTCTACACCCCAACACAAAATATTTCTATAGACGAGTCCCTTGTAAAATTCAAAGGAAGACTGCACCTCAAGCAATTTATCCCATCTAAAAGGGCAAGGTTTGGAATAAAGCTCTATAAAATGTACGAAAGGTCAACCGGATACACATCCGCTTTTCGCATATATGAGGGGAAAGATAGCCAACTAAACCCACCAGGATGCCCTACTTATCTGGGGACATCTGGAAAAATTGTTTGGGAGCTGATAAGTCCATTTTTTCAAAAAGGCTACAATCTATATGTGGACAATTATTACACCAGCATACCCCTATTTAAAAGTCTGGTTGAACCATCCGTAAAAACCGTCAGGGGTTTCCACAACCATTGGTCAACCAAAAGTTTCAAAAGGGGCAGTCAGGGGCTGTACGCAACGGAGAGCTGCTTGCCCTGAAATATAGGGATAAGAGGGATATTTTTGTCCTCAGCTCGATCCACACAGATGCCATAAGGGCCACTGTAGAACTAGGATCCACCACTCCGAAGCAAAAACCTGTGTCAGTCATTGACTACAACAAACACATGGGGGGTGTGGACCTTGCAGACCAGGTTCTACAGCCATACCAGGTATCAAGAAAGTCCTATACCTGGTATAAAAAGTTGGTTATTTATTTGTTTCAGGTGGCCACATACAATTCTTTTGTATTGTACAAAAAAGCAGGAAATTCAGATCCTTTTCTTGATTATCAGAAAAAGGTAATTGAAAAGCTTGTCTTTCAAAGTGTTAGCCCCGCTCATCCATTAGAATCTGAGGATGTGAAAAGACTCACTGAGCGACATTTTATTGCACTTATTCCAGCAACGGAAACAAGAAGGAACCCCCAGAAAAGATGTCGTGTATGTACTAAGAGAGGAATGAGGCGTGATACCCGCTACTATTGCCCACAATGCCCATCATTGCCAGCCTTATGCGTCACTGACTGCTTTAAAATCTTCCACACAGAACCACGTTTTTAAACTGTAAAAATGTATCCCAATTTGTCATTCAAACATTTGGTTCATTTAGTGAATGACACATTCGAGTAGAGCTCACTTAATTTCCAGGGGGGGTTCTCCAGAATCTAAACCTTCCATTGCGTGCTTGTTTCTGGAAATCATCCATTGAGTTAAAATGGTCACTAAACCCATAGATGAATTCCCAGAGGGGTTTCATTTCCAAAATGGGGTCACTTCAGGGGGGATTCTTTAGCTCTGGTACTCTGAAAAGTGCCAGAACAGCATAATCCCCCCTGAAGTGACCCCATTGTAGAAATGACACCTCTGTGGGAATTCATCTATGGGTTTAGTGACCATTTACCTATCTACTTATTTTCCCACCACTAGATTAATTTATACAGAGGAGTAGATTGTAAAATTCTTGTTGTGGGTTTCCTCTGTTTAGGCACCTCAGGGGCTCTCCAAATGCAACATGGCGTCCGCTATCCATTCCAGTCAAATTTCCATTCCAAAAGTCAAATGGCGCTCCTTATCTTCCAAGCCATGCCGTGCGCCCAAACAGTGGCTTTGCACCACATATGGGGTATCAGCGTGCTCAGGAGAAATTGCACAACACATTTTGGGGTCCATTTTTTCTGGCTGCCCTTGTGAAAATTAAAAATTTGAGGCTAAAGTAGCAGTTTTGTGTTAAAAATGTGTTTTTTTATTTTCACACTTCAACATTATAAAATTCTGTGAAGCACCTGGGGGTTCAAGGTGCTCACCACACATCTAGATAAGTTCCTTGAGGGTTCTAGTTTCCAAAATGGAGTCACTTGTTGGGGGTTTCCTCTGTTTAGGCACCTCAGGGGCTCTCCAAATGCAACATGGCGTCCGCTATCCATTCCAGTCAAATTTCCATTCCAAAAGTCAAATGGCGCTCCTTACCTTCCAAGCCATGCCGTGCGCCCAAACAGTGGCTTTGCACCACATATGGGGTATCAGTGTGCTCAGGAGAAATTGCACAACACATTTTGGGGTCCATTTTTTCTGGCTGCCCTTGTGAAAATTAAAAATTTGAGGCTAAAATAGCAGTTTTGTGTTAAAAATGTGTTTCTTTATTTTCACACTTCAACAATATAAAATTCTGTGAAGCCCCTGGGGGTTCAAGGTGCTCACCACACATCTAGATAAGTTCCTTGAGGGGTCTAGTTTCCAAAATAGGGTCACTTGTTGGGGGTTTCCTCTGTTTAGGCACCTCAGGAGCTCTCCAAATGCAACATGGCGTCCGCTATCCATTCCAGTCAAATTTCCATTCCAAAAGTCAAATGGCGCTCCTTACCTTCCAAGCCATGCCGTGCGCCCAAACAGTGGCTTTGCACCACATATGGGGTACCAGCGTGCTCAGGAGAAATTGCACAACACATTTTGGGGTCCATTTTTTCTGGCTGCCCTTGTGAAAATTAAAAATTTGAGGCTAAAGTAGCAGTTTTGTGTTAAAAATTTGTTTTTTTATTTTCACACTTCAACATTATAAAATTCTGTGAAGCCCCTGGGGGTTCAAGGTGCTCACCACACATCTAGATAAGTTCCTTAAGGGGTCTAGTTTCCAAAATGGGGTCACTTGTTGGGGGTTTTCTCTGTTTAGGCACCTCTGGGGCTCTCCAAATGCAACATGGCGTCCGCTATCCATTCCAGTCAAATTTCCATTCCAAAAGTCAAATGGCGCTCCTTACCTTCCAAGCCATGCCGTGCACCCAAACAGTGGCTTTGCACCACATATGGGGTATCAGCATGCTCAAGAGAAATTACACAACACATTTTGGGTCCATTTTTTCTGGCTGCCCTTGTGAAAATTAAAAATTTGAGGTTAAAGTAGCAGTTTTGTGAAAAAAAGTTAAATGTTCATTGTTTTCTTCCACATTCCAAAAATTCCTGTGAAGCACCTGAAGGGTTAATAAACTTCTTGAATGTGGTTTTGAGCACCTTGAGGGGTGCAGTTTTTAGAATGGTATCACTTTTGGGTATTTTCTGTCATAAAGGCTCCTCAAAGTCACTTCAAATAAGATGTGGTCCCTAAAAAAATGTTTTTGTAAATTTTGTTGTAAAAATGAGAAATCGCTGGTCAACTTTTAACCCTTATAGCTTCCTAACAAAAAAAAATTTTGGTTCCAAAATTGTGCTGATGTGAAGTAGACATGTGGGCAATGTTATTTGTTAACTATTTTGTGTGATATATCTCTCTGATTAAAGGGCATGAAAATTCAAAGTTTGAAAATTGCAAAATTTTCAAAATTTTCGCCAAATTTCCGATTTTTTCACAATCAAACGCAAGTGATATCAAAGAAATTTTACCACTATCATGAAGTACAATATGTCACAAGAAAACATTCTCAGAATCAGGGGGATCCGTTGAAGCGTTCCAGAGTAATTACCTCATAAAGTGACAGTGGTCAGAATTGAAAAAATTGGCCCGGTCACGAAGGCAAAAACAGGCTCTGGCGCGAAGTGGTTAAAATAGCCACATGTCAAACTGTATCACTTTTTGGAAGACCAAAACCTTGGCAACTACCAACTTCCATGGCATCTACCCAACTGTAAGCGCTACTTTCATGCTCTGGATTCCCATGGACAGTTTGGTAATGTCGAGACTCTCTTATACATGTGGTGAATGTACCAGCTTGTTATGTCCTGAATTTACTGCTGGAAGTTTTGCACAAATCCTATGACCATGCCATACATGAATTTGGCAAAAATGGCTTTTGAGGGAAACTTACCCTATGCTGCTTGAAAAGAGAGAATCAGTCTGGCCACATTCCGAATTATACATACAGTACAGACCAAAAGTTTGGACACACCTCATTTAAAGATTTTTCTGTATTTTCATGACTATGAAAATTGTACATTCACACTGAAGGCATCAAAACTATGAATTAACACATGTGGAATTATATACTTAACAAAAAAGTATGAAACAACTGAAAATACGACTTATATTCTAGGTTCTTCAAAGTAACCACCTTTTGCTTTGATGACTGCTTTGAAAACTCTTGGCATTCTCTTGATGAGCTTCAAGAGGTAGTCACCGGAAATGGTCTTCCAACAATCTTGAAGGAGTTCCCAGAGATGCTTAGCACTTGTTGGCCCTTTTGCCTTCACTCTGCGGTCCAGCTCACCCCAAACCATCTTGATTGGGTTCAGGTCTGGTGACTGTGGAGGCCAGGTCATCTGGCGTAGCACCCCGTCACTCTCCTTCTTGGTCAAATAGCCCTTACACAGCCTGGAGGTGTGTTTGGGGTCATTGTCCTGTTGAAAAATAAATGATGGTCCAACTAAACGCAAACCGGATGGAATAGTATGCCGCTGCAAGATGCTGTGGTAGCCATGCTGGTTCAGTATGCCTTCAATTTTGAATAAATCGCCAACAGTGTCACCAGCAAAGCACCCCCACACCATCACACCTCCTCCTCCATGCTTCACGGTGGGAACCAGGCATGTAGAGTCCATCCGTTCACCTTTTCTGCGTCGCACAAAGACACGGTGGTTGGAACCAACGATCTCAAATTTGGACTCATCAGACAAAAGCACAGATTTCCACTGGTCTAATGTCCATTCCTTGTGTTCTTTAGCCCAAACAAGTCTCTTCTGCTTGTTGCCTGTCCTAAGCAGTGGTTTCCTAGCAGCTATTTTACCATGAAGGCCTGCTGCACAAAGTCTCCTCTTAACAGTTGTTGTAGAGATGTGTCTGCTGCTAGAACTCTGTGTGGCATTGACCTGGTCTCTAATCTGAGCTGCTGTTAACCTGCGATTTCTGAGGCTGGTGACTCGGATAAACTTATCCTCAGAAGCAGAGGTGACTCTTGGTCTTCCTTTCCTAGTGCGGTCCTGATTTGAGCCAGTTTCTTTGTAGCTCTTGATGGTTTTTGCAACTGCACTTGGGGACACTTTCAAAGTTTGCCCCATTTTTCAGACTGACTGACCTTCATTTCTTAAAGTAATGATGGGCACTCGTTTTTCTTTACTTAGCTGCTTTTTTCTTGCCATAATACAAATTCTAACAGTCTATTCAGTAGGACTATCAGCTGTGTATCCACCAGACTTCTGCACAACACAACTGATGGTCCCAACTCCATTTATAAGGCAAGAAATCCCACTTATTAAACCTGACAGGGCACACCTGTGAAGTGAAAATCATTTCCGGTGACTACCTCTTGAAGCTCATCAAGAGAATGCCAAGAGTGTGCAAAGCAGTCATCAAAGCAAAAGGTGGCTACTTTGAAGAACCTAGAATATAAGACATATTTTCAGTTGTTTCACACTTTTTTGTTAAGTATATAATTCCACATGTGTTAATTCATAGTTTTGATGCCTTCAGTGTGAATGTACAATTTTCAAAGTCATGAAAATACAGAAAAATCTTTAAATGAGAAGGTGTGTCCAAACTTTTGTTCTGTACTGTACCTACATCAGAAAGGGGGTTGTCCATTTAGCTTAGATCATCAGTATGAAATTAAAGAAGCACTCCTCCTCCCATCAACGTTTTTTTTCCTCTTAATATATTGCAATCATCATATGATATAGCACCGTGTACTTACAATTGCTCATTTTGCCTTTCTACCCAGCTAATTCTTCTCTTTTATCTGCTCTATGTAGAAACAGGAAGTCTCTTGCCCTTGCATTTTTCATTTCCCACTTCAATTCCTGACCCAGCTCCTCTGCCCCTCCCCCTACTAGAGACCATTGCAGTGACACATGACTCATACAGGGAAAATTGAATTCATGTTTCTTCATAGCACTTAGAAGGATTCAGCTAGTCAGTTTTTAATCACATCATGTCATAATACACCTAATGGAAAAGAGAAGAATTATCTCAAATAAATCGTCATCACACAGGAAGTGGGGAAAATATACAATAGCAGCTAGATAGTGAAGTTAAGGGACGGCAGAGAATTTTTAATGCAAGTATATTAGAAATTAGTTTAGATTACGTCATTAAATAAATAGGGATTTAGATGAGTATTTCTTTGGCCTTTGGACCACCCCCTAAAGGTGCCATTCTATCATTTTCTTTTTTTTCTGCGCTGGAGTAGTGCTTCTACTGTAAGGCCCCTACCACTGGTCTTATACTCACCCTCCAGCGTCTTCACCTTTTTTCGGCGCCGCTCCAGTCCCACGGCTCCATCTTTTGACCGCTATTTCTGACTGTCTCAAAGTCAGAAATTGCATCATAAGTGCTCAGTGAAAGTCTATGAGAGCCAAGACGAGGCTCTCATAGACTCGTATTGAGTTGTGACCTGTGGCTTGCTCCAGCAAACCCATGAGTGATCTGACAGTTCACAAACTGCCTGAGACCGAAGGGAGTAGCGGGAAAAGGGGAAGATGGCAGCAGGAAGGTATGAGATTAGGGGCAAGGACCACTCCAGAAGCACCAGTCCAGCTGTAATATTAAAAAAATTGCTTTAAAGATGCCCTGTTCAAGATGCACATCTACTACGAATTCATGGAGGGCAGTAACAGAACACATGTGAACAGCCCATTATGTCTATTGTTGCTTTCAAATTCTGCATTAGTGGGGTAGCAGAGAGATTGAACACAGGCTGCTCCTACAGATGAAATAAGATTGCTGGGGTTCTGCTGATAAGGGAAAAGTTCTAACAAAAAAGGTCTGTTCAAAGTGGATGGTATGTATGTAGTGTTTAGTGATGATCGAGTATGCCCCATTAACCCTTTCGGCGAGCACCCGAGCGTGCTCGCCAAGTATTTTGGCGTGCTCAGCGTTTCATTTGTAGCGCCCCGAGGGTTCGGTCGCTACAGAGGTATTGCATCTCACCGAGAGGTTTGATATCTCACTCTCAGGTAAGGATGCAGTATGGCTCAGGACCCTAACACCCGCATGCACTACACCACATTTCCGGGGGACAGAGCGACAATGCTCCCAAGAGTGAGCACAACTGTCCCTGATCCCTGGCTGGAGTGGGGAGGGAACACCTAGGAGAGGGGGAACCCTGTAGTGTGTGGGTGGAGAGTGCAGATCCTGGGTGCACTGGGGAGAGAGGTATAAAAGGGGGGAGCCATCTTAGGAACAGTGTTCAGTCAGAGGGGAGAGGTGACAGAGCAGGGCTCTGTGGTGCTCTGCTCCAGGAGGCGGGCCTAGCCTGTGAGGCCCCAGACTGAGAGGAGAAGGAGCAGAGAGGAGAAGAAGGAGAGCAGGAAAGGCTCCAGGAGTGGAGTGAAGGGACCCCAGGGGTATGGGCCATGCAGCAAGCCGGCCTTACGCTCGCCGCTACCAGAGTAGGGGGGTCAGGCCAAGAAAGGGAACCGGATCCCTCAGCTAGTGGAGGAGAGCAACTACCCTCAGCTAGTAACCGGAGGCCGTGGCATTGTACGTGCACGGCCCCTCACTACACCCGTTAGGAAGGCACCACATTGGACCCAGGGAAATGGAACATATGTTTGCCCACCAAGGCCCGAGGCAGCTGGACAGAAACGTGGTCAATTGTGGGGTACGACAGGCCAGAGAAAGGATACACGAAGGGGGTCCTGACAAGTACTCCGGAGATACCTGGGAGTCGGCCGAGCCCCTCACTTGGTGAGCGCAGCGCGACGCGGGAAAGTCACCCTCAGCAGAAGTGTCTCGGATCAAACAACTGTGAGTAAAGACCCTGGACTGCACCTCAAAGACTCTGAGTCGTTCCTGCTGCGTCCTTGCACCACAACCCTCATCATTCACCCACGCTGCCCTGAGGCTACACTCCTCCCGTGGGGAGTTATACTATCTCTGCTGCACACACCATCAGCCTCAGTGGACTGCCCCGCAGCGGTGGTTCATAATAGCCGCAATCCACGGGTGGCATAGTCGGACATTATTAATCACAAAAACCACATAAATAGACTGCCACTGGTTTGACCACCCTGAGCCACGGGACCGGGTCACCGCCACGGTGACTACAACCCCCAGCATTCACAAAAAGGCCCGGTTCCAGGTTCCCCACACGGCCCAGGGGGCGCGTCAACTTTGGCATAGTTGGCAGGATTTCGTGCCGGCTACCACTGGGTACTGCGCGCCTTCAGAGACTGAGATACTTATCGTGGTGAAGTTTTCCCGCCATCCGCAGCCGTTTTCCCGCCATCCGCAGTAGTTTTCCCGCCATTGGGCGCCATCTTCGGGACGCCGCGCGGGAAGAAGAGGGGCGTGGACGCCGAAAGCGTGCAAGATCTGAAGCCCCGCCCCACGCACTGACGCTGCGCAAGGTCCTGGAAGGAGCCCAGCGAGCGCTGACGTCAGCAGCGCGTGACGCCAGGTCCTCAACGCAGACCATAGCCTGGGGAGCTGCGGCCTACGGAGGAGAAAGAAGAGAAGGTAGGCCGCGGTTCACCAAGGGGGAGGAAGACGCCCAAGATGGAGGGAACTTCAGCCGCAGGCGCGGCCGCTGCCACGGTAATGCCGTTCTCCATGCCGTGTACACCGGGGGCGGCGCTGCAAGTGATCGGCGGCGCCCATGCCCCGGCAAAGCTTCTCATGGATCAGGAGCTGATTGGTCGAGCTGAAGCGGTCGCGGGAGCAGGTAGGCGTGATATCCCTGTCCCGGACGCAGCTGGCGCTGCACCGTCCCTGGTTCCCCTGCCAGAACTGCTTATCCGGGGAGCTCTCGCCCCAGACCTGTACCCTGGTGATCACGTCATCTACACCAGGGACAGAGGTGAGAGGGGCTGGTATGCCCTGAATGTCCACAGGGTGGAGACAAAGAACAGTCCTTCATCCTACAGCGCTGAAGACCCGGCTGGGCCAGCCTACAGTGGACAAGAGCCTCCCCGGAGGGAGCACCACTACTGAAGTATAGTAGTTGGGGACTGAACTGTAAATAGTTACCCGCCAGGGTGAAGAAGTTTCGTGACACACCGTTTGCGGATTACAAAAAGTTTTCCCGGTTAGGGATTGTTGTCCATTTGTTTGCTAAAGTTACCCGAAAAGGGTCTGTGCACTCTCCGGCTGAGGACTGGGAGCAGCCAACCCTTTTCTATCCGGCTGAGGACTGGGAGCAGCCAAATTTTGTAAATAGTTGCGCTTCTTTAAGTGCCCCCTATTGGTTGTATATTGAACTACCTCACTTAACCAACCTGTCAGGCGTGGCCCTCTGGTGGTCCAAAGTGGATAATTGCGTCTTGCCACCACGCCTACGGCCAAGAACTTGGGGTTTGTAGGGACAGGTCCCCAGAACGTTTAAAAATTTACATCTTGTTATATTGCATCTTGTTTGGTAACATGGACACCTGGCCGCAGCAGGAGCTGTGACTTACTGAAGGACTCCGTCGTAATGATGCTGCTGAAAATGTCCTTATCTTTTATACTTGAAAATCTGTTTTATATTTACATGCTGAGAGTATCTTGAAAGTAAAAGTTGATGATGCTAGAAGTAACGGCTATAGGAAAATTCTCTCCCATAAAGGGAAGAAAAGTGTTGAATTGGTTTCATCTGAGTTGAATCAAAAATGTGTAACGGGTCTGGGAGGTGGAACCTCTGAGCTACTATACAAAGGGGCAGTCCTTGTAAGGAAGCGGGTGGCTCCCAGGGAAGGCGGGCAGGTAGACACGGCAAGTGACAGGAACAGTCTCTGGGTAGAAGGGCAGGTGGTCACGGCAAGTGACGGGGAAAGTCTCTAGACAGGCGGGTGGTCACGGCAAGTGACAGCAGGGTACGAGTCTCTAGACAGGCAGGTGGTCACGGCAAGTAACGGCAAAGCCTCCAGGTAGGCTAGCAGGCGGGTAGCAGGTGAGCGCTCCCAGGTGAGCGGGTAAGAGTCTCTCGGCTGGCTGGCAGGTGGTCTCAGGCAGGTATCAGGTAGGTATCAGGTAGGTATCAGGCAGGTATCAGGTAGGTATCAGGCAGGTGCTTCCTGATCCGCAGGCGGACCGGTCCATAGACAGACTGGCGGATGCTGGTAGACAGACTGTCGGACCGCAGGGAATGCAAGCAGGTAGACAGAGCTGGAAAACAGACTGGCAACGGGACCTGAGGGCTGAAGCAGAGGTGAAAGGCTTTGCAACAACTTTGCTCTGGCACCTCCATTTTGGAGGAGGTGCCTTATATATGTGAGCTCCACCGGCAATTGGCCGGGGACTCCTTAGGACGGCGCGCGCGGCCCCTTTAAGAGAGAGGGAGCGTGCGCGCCCTAAGCACAGTGCCCGGGAAGCGGCGAGCGCTGCCAGTAGCGTGGGAAGAGGGCGCCGAGGACGGAGCAGGGAGGTGAGAGGAACGGCGTCTCTGCCTAGCAGGAGGCAGGGACGCCGACGCTACAAAATGTTTTTGCATGTCCTGAGATAAAATGTCTTTACTCTGTTCCAGCCCGCGGACGTGCTGTGATTTACCAAGGGGGAGTGTAGCGCCCCGAGGGTTCGGTCGCTACAGAGGTATTGCATCTCACCGAGAGGTGTGATATCTCACTCTCAGGTAAGGATGGAGTATGGCTCAGGACCCTAACACCCACATGCACTACACCACATTTCCGGGGGACAGAGCGACAATGCTCCCAAGAGTGAGCACACCTGTCCCTGATCCCTGGCTGGAGTGGGGAGGGAACACCTAGGAGAGGGGGAACCCTGTAGTGTGTGGGTGGAGAGTGCAGATCCTGGGTGCACTGGGGAGAGAGGTATAAAAGGGGGGAGCCATCTTAGGAACAGTGTTCAGTCAGAGGGGAGAGGTGACAGAGCAGGGCTCTGTGGAGCTCTGCTCCAGGAGGCGGGCCTAGCCTGTGAGGCCCCAGACTGAGAGGAGAAGGAGCAGAGAGGAGAAGAAGGAGAGCAGGAAAGGCTCCAGGAGTGTAGTGAAGGGACCCCAGGGGTATGGGCCGTGCAGCAAGCCGGCCGTACGACCGCCGCTACCAGAGTAGGGGGTCAGGCCGAGAAAGGGAACCGGATCCCTCAGCTAATGGAGGAGAGCAACTACCCTCAGCTAGTAACCGGAGGCCGTGGCATTGTACGTGCACGGCCCCTCACTACACCCGTTAGGAAGGCACCACATAGGACCCAGGGAAACTAAACATACGTTTGCCCGCCAAGGCCCGAGGCAGCTGGACAGAAACGTGGTCAATTGTGGGGTACGACAGGCCAGAGAAAGGACACACGAAGGGGGTCCTGACAAGTACTCCGGAGATACCTGGGAGTCGGCCGAGCCCCTCACTTGGTGAGCGCAGCGCGACGCGGGGAAGTCACCATCAGCAGAAGTGTCTCGGATCAAACAACTGTGAGTAAAGACACTGGACTGCACCTCAAAGACTCTGAGTCGTTCCTGCTGCGTCCTTGCACCACAACCCTCATCATTCACCCACACTGCCCTGAGGCTACACTCCTCCCGTGGGGAGTTATACTATCTCTGCTGCACACACCATCAGCCTCAGTGGACTGCCCTGCAGCGGCGGTTCATAATAGCCGCAATCCACGGGTGGCGTAGTCGGACATTATCAATCACAAAAACCACATAAATAGAATGCCACTGGTTTGACCACCCTGAGCCACGGGACCGGGTCACCGCCACGGTGACTACAACCCCCAGCATCCACAAAAAGGCCCGGTTCCAGGTTCCCCACACGGCCCAGGGGGCGTGTCACATTCATTGTCGCCGTGTCTGCAAGTGTCATGGCTGTTAGACAGCTGTAACACATGTAGACACATGTAGATGTAGCCTGTTCGCCAGGCTACCACTGCATGTGTCACAGCTGTCTAACAGCCATGACACTTACAGGCGTGGGGACAATGAATGAAATGCTGAGCACGCCAAAATACTCGGCGAGCTCCCGAGCGTGCTCACCGAAAGGGTTAATGAGGCATACTCGATCATCACTTATAGTGTTCATATACATAGTCGGGACACCAGGACCAGAATTTGTAGATGACCAACTGAAGATTAAGAACTATTGACTTAATTTTGCACTATTGGGGCCTGGGAAACTATGAAGTCTAGTAATTCTTCTGTCAAGACGACATTAGAGCATAGAATATAATGGGATATAGGTTATAGGACCCCTTTCATGTCTTCAGTAACTTACTAAGTGAACAAGTTATTTGGTCATCTATAGATCACCTATTTATAATAATCCTCATCTATAGATCGCCTATTTGTAATAATCCTACCGACATTTTCCATATTCTCATTTTATTCTTAAATGACTAAATCTATGACATATGGATGAGTGTTGAATGACATAATTTTACGTTACTCTTAAGAAAAAGGAACTTTAAATATAAAGCATTATCTAAAAACTGAGTCACAGCTTTTTAAAAGAGAAAATGTCATCATCTTCCTTAAGGATATAGTAGATTGATGTGTATATATTTTATGTGTGTCTGTCACCAGGTATGTCTCATGGGCTTATTACCACATTTTCTCATGTTTTTGTTCCTATGGCCATTGTTCTCAAATTTAGTCAATTTAGTCATTAGCTTTGTAAGGCCACAAAGTGATGTCAGTGTTCTGCTGATGTAAAGGAAAGCACAAAGCCCATGATTCTCTCTAGCACTTTGCAATTTTTCCATTTAACAAGATGAGATATTCCCTTTAAAGGAAATCTGTCACCAGATTTTTCTTACCCTATCAGCATGAGAGCACCATGTTATAGGGGCAGATACCCTGATTCCAGCGATGTATCACTTGCTGAGCTGCTTGGTATAGTATTTGATAAAATCACAGTTTTACGTGCTGTGGATCTAGCAGTTCTCTGAATGCTGAGCTCTGTATAACTCTGCCCACGCCACTGATTGAGAGCCTTCTGTGTATGCTGCCTATTAGGCCACGGCCCCACTATCAGTATTCGGTCAGTATTTTTTCTCAGGAGTGGGAGCCAAAACCAGGTGAGGAACAATCAGAGAAAAGGTAGAATAGAAACAAGTCACCAATTCTGCATTTATCACCCACTCCTGGTTTTGGCTCCCACTCCTGAGAAAAAATACTGACCGAATACTGACCAAATACTGATAGTGGGGCGGAGGCCTAAGCAGAAAGCTGCCAATCAGTGGTGGACACGTGGTTGGACTTCATGGCAGCAGGTTTATTAGTCCTCTAATGATCTCCTGCTGATAAAACAATGTTTTTAAATAACTACACTAAGCAGCCCAGTACGTGACACATCACTGGAATCAGGGTCTCTGTCTCTACATTATGCTGCTGTCAGATTAGGAGGCAAAAACCTGGTGACAGATTCCCTTTAATTGACATAAGGCTTTGACCTTTTTAGAAAAGACCATATAGGATCTACCTTTGGGGCACAATGTTATTTCAGACCCTGGGCCAATTAGATTATCCAATTTCTACAGTTACTAATAATTTTTACGGTATGCAATCCTTATGGTTTTCTTTTACAATTGAATGAACATTGTGATTGCATTCACTGATGGGTTTGCATTGTATTTTGGGAACATACTGTATATTAACATCCTATAGCAAAACCTCTACCTCCTATTTAAAGTGACTATAGACTGGTGATCATGACATTGGGGCTATGAATAATCCAATTACGTCAACTATGTACGGCACAAAAAAAAACATATATTAGTAGCTGGCTAGATCTTGCACAATTCTACCTAAGATTGACATATGTTGTAAAAGCATGTTCCTGCATGGGATTGCATGACTTTATAACTAATTATATTAGAAACTATAAACAGAAAAACATAAATGAGCTCACATTTTCATTAATAAATAAGTTTATGTTACCATATAACTGCCCGGCATAGTTTACCGCCAAAGTTTAAATTACCAAAGAAAAGCTAAAGGAATAAAAGCTTCACAGGGTGGTGTTCATTACATACAATAGTAACACTGATAGAAACAATGGAGAACTGATATTCTTTGGATATTCTTCCGGAGTGTTTGGTAACAGAGTAAAGTGTCATGTGTTGCTGCTGGATCACAACTGGTGACATTTAAAACCTACCTGCGAAAGAGAGGCCTGTAATGTTTGTCCTCTGTGAATGTGACTTTTACATGCCGATATGGCAAAAGTATCACAATATAGGAAACCTTACAAAAGTCTAAGTTGGACAGATTTTTTAAGAGGACCTGTCTGCAGGATATTCGACCCCTAATAAAGGCATAAAGCCCTTTTAATGCTTATTACATTCGTACCTTCTTGTAGTGTTTCGTTGGAGCATTTATGAGAAATCTACTCTTGAAGTTTTATGATCAAGTCGTACATTGCTCAGCTCTGATGTACTCTGCCTCCCACCGCCGGCCTCTGCTCATTCAAGAAAGTATTGAATTTAAGCAGATTATTTTTTCCAACTTCCGAAGAAGACTTTGCCTTTGATGATATTGACCTTTATATGAGATGTCTTTGAAGGCTTTTGTAATTCTCAAATCACAGTGATTAAGACTGCAACAATCCACACAAGCCAACACTTCCTTGACGCATTGACTATGAAATATGCATAATTGGGCATGCTAAGTATTGTTTTGGGTACACCGAACTTGTTTATCAAGATCATGCCATGGCTTGCTTCAACTCGTCCTTCATCTACTCTTCTGGTTTATCTTTGACATTATCCAGGCAGATTACTCTATTGATGATCTATTTTTATGTAACTGAAAGAAATAGGATTGGAAAAATCCCACGGCACATCATTCTATTCAACTGTCAGCTCAGATATTTTCTCATTGAACATTATATTGATTGGTTAAAATGAGATCTATAGGTTAATAGATATGTCCACCTTTCAACCCCTGAGTGCGGAGGTAGAATCCTTTACTACATACATTGTACTATCTTTCTTTTACTGAACCAGGATTGTAGCCTGTGTAAGGGTGGAGTAAAGCCGTCCTCACACACACTTCTAAATGCTTACCTGATCTACTATAATACAATGGGGCACTTCGTTTTTTTTACATCAGATTACTGAAGAGTGTACATGTGAAATGTCCCAGAATACTAATAGAAAGTCTTTGTAGACATTGAACAAGCAGGGGATGTCTGTGCAAAAGTGCAGCTCTCAAAACCATAATTTAGGCAGTAACTCAGGGTCAGAATATGCATTTACAAAGGATATGTTAGCATTATTGCATACCCCAGTAATATATAGCAGTATGACAAATTTATAGAGGGTTTTTGTATGTACCTTTGTGCAATAAAAAACTGTATTTTTAATAATCATTTTTTGTGTTGCTATATCCTAAGTGTCATAACTTTTAACATTTTTTCTTGAGGACTTTTCTTGACATAGAAACATAGAAAGGTAGAGTTACAATGGACCTCCAGGGTCATCATGTCCAACCCCCTGCTCAAAGCAGGATTCACTAAACCATCTCAGACAGATGTCTGTCCAGCCTCTGTTTGAAGACGTCCATTGAAGGAGAACTCACCACCTCTCGTGGAGCCTGTTCCACTCATTGATCACCCTCACTGTCAAAGTTTTTTCTAATATCTAATCTGTATCTCCTCCCATTCAGTTTCATCCCATGGCTTCTAGTCTTTCCTTGTGTAAATGAGAATAAGGCCACGGCCCAACTATTAGTATTTGGTCAGTATTCGGTCAGTATTTTTTTTCAGGGATGGGAGCCAAAACCAAGTGAGGAACAATCAGAGAAAAGGTATAATAGAAACAAGTCACCAATTCTGCAATTCTGCATTTATCACCCACTCCTGGTTTTGGCTCCCACTCCTGAGAAAAAATACTGACCAAATACTGATAGTAGGGCCATGGCCTAAAGCTGATCCCTCTGCAGTGTGACAGCTCTTGAGATATTATTGTAGATAGCTATTAAGTCTCCTCTCAGTCTTCTCTTTTGCAAGCTAAACTTTCCCAAATGTTTTCATTTGTATCACTTTGGTGGTGCATATGGGTTTTCGAACACTTTTTATTCAGTTTTTTATTCTGAATTTCTGCAATAGAATAACCGCAGCAAATTAACAGTGGTAATATCAAGCATCTGTGCAATGCTAAAAATCCTGAAACACGATCTGTTGGTGGACCTTGAATACTAGAACTGGGGATTATTGCAGTAAATGACCAACAATCAATATGTATAATCGATCAGCGCTCATTTAATTGCCTGAAATCAACTCATGCAAAAGCACTATAAGGCCACGTTCACACGTTCAGTATTTGGTCAGTATTTTACCTTAGTATCTGTAAGCCAAAACAAGGAGAGGAACAATCAGAGGAAAAGTATAATAGAAACACGTCACCACTTCTGTATTTATCACCCACTCCTGGTTTTGGCTTACAAATGCGGAGGTAAAAAACTGACCGAATACTCAACGTGTGCACGTGATCTTAATGTATCTGTGTGGTGGTGCAATACCTTACTATTTATGGCCCTTCTTTTTATTTTGCCCAAGTCCACAGGCATAACTTGGATCTTATAAAAGGACTATATTGTTCCAAATCGGGCAGTGTGCAGGACTTATTGACCGTTAATACTTCTTTGCTCTGGAAATTAAAGACCAGATGGAGATCATCCATGGACATCAATAGAAAGATATAGTCTTTAGTTATTAAAATTTGTAAATTATGATCTTCGCCATTGACTAATGCATTCATGATGATGTTTTTCTCCTCATTTACAATTACTTATTTGTATTTATAACGAATGATAAATTTGGTGCAAATTATGTAAGCGCAACTTTTTAAGCATGGTAGCAGACTTCCCAACATTAAAAATAGAGCTGGCGTCCAGTGTGTCAAATGTTGCATAATTGTATAATTTCGTACAAATTGTGACTTTTTATGCATGTTAAAAATGGTTGTAATATAAATGCATGTGTTCCATGCCTTTTTTAAGACAGCCAGTGCTAGGACAGGGGCGCTCCTCTCCCCGTACACAAACATAAAATCAATTCAAAACAACATTGATCCCTTGGCACAGATGAACGTACCAGTATGTCCACACCGGGGTCCACCTGTGTGGAGTGGGCTCAGGAGCTGAACCTGCTTCACATGCAACAGATGACAACTGTGCTATACAGCGGGCACGTGCCTGTAATAGCTAGCTCTAGTCACTGCTATTTAACCAGTTAGATGCCACTGTCAATCACTGACAATGGCATTTAAATTAATGTGGGGTGCTGATGGGTTACCATGCAGCTGGGTCCTGATAGTCTTGTGAACTCCAGCATTAGGCTGGATTCATATGAGACTATTATTTTCTCTATATACTGCAACACCATGGTACTGACGCATACACAACAAGTGATCAAATGATCACAGATTCAAGGTCCCTAAGGAGGCTAAAAAATAGAGTAAGAATTACATTTTTTGTATATTAGAGAGCACCCTAATTTAGAGGGTCAAGATTCCTTGGAACAAAATTTGTAAATGGTTATCCTATATTCACAAGTAGAAGACTAGAAGACTGATGCATACATCTGCATGGGTTTAATGCACAATTAAAGGAGCAGGATCCTCCAGAGCCACATTCCGACTAGCCTGTATCCAGCCTCACTCAATACTCTTGCCTTGAATGAGGCTGTACACGTCTGGTTGGCATGTGACCACATGTACGCAAATCACATACTTAAGCACTAGTGCATGCGATGTGAGGATTCACAAGTCTGCAGTCACATAGACTGACAACAGACTTGTAGCCTACGGCCTAATGCTGCAAACTCCAATAAGGTAAGTGGCACATTTGCAGAATTTTCTGCAATAGACATGTCATATCTAAATATACTGTATCTGAATACATTTATTGAAATTTGTGTTTTTAGTATTTTTGTAGCAATGCATTATTTAGGACTTTATGTTTTATGGCTTAATATTTATTTCAGAAAGAAGACTTTAAAAACTGGATCGTTTCTTGGATGTGGAAAGGAAATTAAAATGAAAAGTATTCTTTTGCCAAAAGGGAACTTTTACATTAGACACACAGTTAATCAAATTCAGTTTGACAGTGCCAGTTCATTTGCAACTTATGTTTTCTTTTAGAAAAGGATTAGCAGAGGCCTATTGTTTAATGTTTTGCTCATAATTTGCATTGAGTCGGAACACTAAGTGACCTTTCTGCATTTTCCTTTTAATTTTTGAATTGCAGAAAGTTGTAATAGTGTTCTGATTTCCTTAAGTGAGCTCATAATATACATCAGTACTAGAGATGATCGAATCTATTCAAATTCAAATTCGCCAACTCTGCCGAATCTTCCCAAAAAAACTTGATTTGCGGTGAATCTCAATACTGCAAAACCTATAATTGCCCTGAAAATAGGTATACAATGTGAATATTTAAAAAAAGCTGTCATTGAATTCACAGTCGCACTGACTATGCAGCTACAGCACTTCCCTATTTCACTTGAATCTTTGGATTATTATTCACAAACTGACATTTTCAATGTTCTTCAACACTAGTGAAGTATTGCAGCACAATCCAATTTTAGCCTTTTTCTGTGCCTATGTGAAATGAGCTGTGCCCTCTGTCCTCCTGCCCCTATACTGTAAAAGCATAAAATAGTGCTGATTGACTGGCCCCCATCTTTTATACTGGCTATGATAGTCCCCCTGATTAGCTGCGCTAGACCATATAATGTGATAACTGCAGGGCATTAAGGAGAAGCCATGCCTCACGTCATTAGCCTGCTCTGTGACTCTTCAGCAGTGTGTGAAATAGTGCTCAACTTTTTTTTTTTGCAAACTGTTTGAATTTGAGAAAATTTGACTCTAGGTTGATACTCTGTGGATCCATCTGCTCATCTCTAGTCAGTGCTTTATATGCAAACACATCATCATCGAATGGTGGTTATTGTTTGCATTGCTAATAATTTTATTATGTGATTTTGTTCCTATTTTTCACTTTCTCTTTTTGAAAAAATATGCTTATTCATTGACGATAGTAAGCATGCTATGCCAGGAAAAGAGGGGGACAACAGCAAAATTCTATTTTCTGATACGCCTTATATAAATAAATTCATAGCAGGCTGTTGTTACCATTTACCTTGAACACTCTAAGGGCACATTCACACTTTTAGTATTTGGTCAGTATTTTATATCAGTAAAATAAGGAGTGGGTGATAAATACAGAAGTGGTGACGTGTTTCTATTATACTTTTCCTCTGATTGTTCCCCTCCTGGTTTTGGCTTATAAATACTGAGGCAAAATACTGACCAAATACTGAATGTGTGAATATGGCCTGGTACTATGTAATTTGTGCTCACAGTGTTAGACTATGTAGGCACACTCCCTACTAAAAAAGGGAATGGTAGCATCAGATTGTCAATTGATTCATATATTTCCAATAAGGAACAGCACAATCTAAGAAAAACTACTCCATAATCATTACAGAATGAGGAATACAAATATTTAATTCTCATCTTTTAACAGATCTATTTTTCTGCGTTTGCCCATATTCTTCAGCTGTCCTTCATTTACACGCTAACGCAACTGAGCATATAAATATATGTATCAAAAACCAATCATTTAATAATGTCCAAAATGCAGGGCGAAGGAGTAATGTACAGCTACTAATCAGATGGTTTCATGTTGTTCACTGCTCTGTATATACTGTCCTATGCTTTGCTTGTGTTAGTCTTTTTAAATGTTATTTTTGTCTTTTATGTTTAATCGGATATTTAACAATCACCAATTACACATTTTACATATCTTTATAACCCTCTAATTCTACTGGAGCAAAATCAAATGAATGTATTGTGTAAGGCGGCGGTGTACACACCGTGCAGTAGCTGAGGCAGTGACCCAAGCAAGTCCAACATAAACAGCTTTTATTCAGCACTCACGGGTAAAACAGAAAGTCCTCCGGTTCGCAGCCGGGTTAACATAAGTCCATAACAACGGTTGCCATGGGCAATGGCCGCGCCGGGCCGCTCAGAGCCTGACGGGTGCAGAGCCTTCCCAGGCGTGGGTTCAGCTACACACAGGCCCCCCAAGCTTTCCTGCTATGCTCCTAGCCGGTCCCAACACTGAACAACACTAATCCTTAATGCAGGGTTTTTAAAGGACCTGTGGCAAGACCACTGGAAAACCTGGGTTGGAGGGAGGAGGCCACCCCACTGCTTTCCTGTAGCCTCCTCCAAGAAATGAAGGCCCTGCCGACTTAATATGCCTTAGCCAGATAGCCTGACCAGGTCAATGCTCACCTTCATTCCTGCTTTGCAGCCGCAGCTGTGTGTGTGAGTGCAATGCACTCCAATGGATTTCATAGGTCTCTGTACACATTCTGGGGGATATATAACGTCCCTCGTATACGATCCCAATCACTGCCTCACAATTGTTAGAAAATTACTTTTTGTCTAAATGAAGTTTCTATGTAAAGCGTATATGTTTCTTGTATTTTTTATATTTTCACATTACTAGCTAAATTAAAAATCCTAAAATCTTTACATTTTTACATTGACTTCTGAGCCACATGATAGGCTGGCAATTCCTGTTTTTTAGAGATCATTTTATGGTGTCATCTCATTATAATCACAGTATAGATAACAATGACAGACCACACCTATACATAGATAACAGAGGATCCATCATTTTCAATGTGTGATGGTTACAACTCACTTCCTTTCCCTCCCTGCAAATAGCCTCTGCACAGGTCACAGAACATGCCTAGAAACCATTATTAGTTAAAGGAAGCCTGTCATGAGGACTTCATACCTCAAACTACAGTGCTGCTCACCATTATTGGCACCGCTTCATTTTTTCATAGACTGTACAATATCTTCAGATATAAATGGAAATGTGCCAAAGTTATATCCTCAGGATTTTTTAATTAGTGGTCCAAAGTAATACAACAATAAAACATTGTTTTTCAAGTTCTATGTTGCAATTTCAAAGAAGAAACAGAATAAACAGCATGTGAAGCAATAAAGTCACCCCTAATTAATACTTGGTTGCACACCCTTTGGCATCGATGACAGCCTCCACAAATTTCTTGTAGCCATCTATAAGCTTCTTGCATTTCTCAGCTGGAATTTTCTCCCACTCTTCTTTTGCAGTTTGTTCAAGCTCTTGAATGTTTGCAGGGTTCTTTTTCCCATTGGTAGATTTCAGTTCACCCCAAAGATTTTCAACAGGATTGAAGTCAGGACTCATTGCTGGTCATTTTGAAGCAGCCTATTTTTTCTTTTTAACCATTCATGGGTACTTTTCGATGTGTGTTTTGGATCATTGTCTTGCTGGAGGACCCATGATCTTCGACTCAAACCAAGTTTTCTTACACTGGCTAGGACATTTCACTCTAAAATCTCTTGATGATTCTCTGATTTCATGATTCCTGTGATACGGTCAAGGCCTCCAGTACCAAACGCAGCAAAGCAACCCCACAGCATTATAGATCCTCCACCATGCTTAACAGTTGGTAAGGTGTTCTTTTCCTTATAAGCTTCATTGCGCTGTCTGTAAACAAACTGTTGCTTTGCATTGCCAAAAAAGTTCTATTTTTGTTTCATCTGTCCACAGAACAATTTCCCAGAAGGATTGTGGTTTGTCAAGGTACTCTTTGGCAAAGATCAGTCGTTCCTTTTTTATGTCTTTTCTTCAGCAATGGTTTCTTCCTTGGCCTTCGCTCATAAAGCTCTGCTTGGTTTAGTGTGCGGCACATGGCACTTGTTGAAACCATGACCCCAGACTGTTCCAGGATGGCTTTCAGGTCTTTGGATGTTTGACGTGGTGTTTTTTCCATCATTCGCACCAACCTTTGAAGACGTTTCTTGTCAATTTTTCTTTCCCCCACGTCCAGGTAGGTTCTTGATGGTTAAACAAATACAGTATATATATCCTCAAGTATAGCAAGGGGATACCTTCATAGATACAACATATATCCTATAGAGAATTAGGAAGGAGTATACAATCCAAATAATGTAAAAGTATACATTTTATTCAATAATCTATAAGTTAAAACTCCCGGCATGGAACTCCCGGAAAAAAACGTGCCTGTACTTGCGACCTGCGTTGCTTCCCCCAGGGTCCTGCAAGCGCTAAGGGTGCGGTGCAGAGCGACAGCTCTGACAGGGGACATCATGGGGACCTGGTTGGATCAGGTCCCAATGATGTTAACCCTTTGCTATCTTCTAGATGCCGCGATCTATAGCGATCACGGCATTTAGAAGATAGTGAGAGGAGAGGGGGTAGTCCACTTACCTCTCCGACGGCCCCCTGATGTCTGAGAGGACCTGCAGTTGTCATGGCAGCCGGACGTCACATGACCGCCTCCGGGTCTGTCATGTACGGTGTCCTGCTAGACTCAGCCTGCAGCTGAGTCTAGCAGGAGATAATGACAGTTTTACACTGTCAGCAGAGCTCTCATGCAATGCAATACATGTTTATTGCATTGCATGAGAACAGTGATTAGAAAAATAAAAATTAATGTCCCATACAGGGACTAAGTAAAAATGTAAAAAAAAAGTCAAAAAAATGTTTTCAAACTGTAAAAAAAAAAATCAAAGTAAATAAAAATAAATAAATAAAATATTAAACCAATAAATCTGTATATTTATGCAAAAACAAAAAAAGTACATATATTTGGTATCGCTGCGTCCGAAACAACCCGATCTATAAAACTGTCACACTAATTAACTCCTTCTGTGCACACCGTAATAAAAATAAAAAATAGAGCAAAAAACTATGCTTTTTCATCATATCGCCAAACAAAAAGTGGAATAAAATGCGATCAAAAAGCAAAATGGAAATAAAAATTGTACTGCTGAAAACGTCATCTTGTTCCGCAAAAAAAAAGCCGCCATAAAGCTCCATGAGCCGAAATATAAAAAAGCGATGTAAAAAAAATATTTTTTCTATAAAATAGTTTTGTGTAAAAGCGCCAAAACATAAAAAAAAAATATGCGGTAAGGGTAGTGTCGCTGTAAATGTACTGACCTGAAGAATAACGCTGCCTTAACACTTTTACCACACGCAGAACGGCATAAAAAAAAAACTAAAAAAACTATTCCTGAATTGTTGTTTTTTTGTTCATTTTACCTCCCAAAAAATGGAATAGAAAGCGATAAAAAAAATCACGTACCCAAAAATGGTACCAATAAAAACGTCAACTCGTCCCGCAAAAAACAAGCCCTCACATGACTCTGTCGGCTGAAATATGGAAAAATTACAGCTCTCAAAATATGGCGATGCAAAAACTAGATTTTGCAAAAAAAAAAGCATCTTACACCAGAGTTTCCGTGTAAATCTCTGAAATACGTGATTCAGATGGAACCCATGACGGAAAATTTCCTGTAATGAGAAATTGCACAACAAATTTCATGGTGCAGTTTCTCCTGTTACCATTATGATAATGCAAAATTAGGGGATGAAAAACATTTTTTGTGGGAAAAATGTGAAAATTTTATTTTTACGGCTCAATATTATAAACTTCTGTGAAGCATCTGGGGGTGCAAGGTGCTCACCACACATCTAGATAAGTTCCCTAAGGGGTCTAGTTTCCAAAATGGTGTCACTTGTTGCGGGTTTCCACTGTTTAGGCACATCAGGGGCTCCCCAAATGCAACATGGCGTCCGCTTATTATTCAAGCAAATTTTACATTCAAAAAGTCTAATGGCGCTCCTTCCCTTCCGAACCCTGCAGTGCGCCCAAACAGTGGTTTTCCCTCACATATGGGGTATCAGCATGCTCAGGAGAAATTGCACTACAAATTGTGTAGTCCATTTTTTCCTGTTACCCTTGTGAAAATAAAAAAATTGTGTCTAAAGTAACATTTTTGTGAAAAAAAGTTAAATGTTCATTGTTTTCTTCCACATTCCAAAAATTCCCGTGAAGCACCTGAAGGGTTAATAAACTTCTTGAATGTGGTTTTGAGCACCTTGAGGGGTGCAGTTTTTAGAATGGTGTCACTTTTGCGTATTTTCTGTCATAAAGGCCCCTCAAAGTGACTTCAAATATGATGTGGTCCCTAAAAAAATGTTTTTGCAAATTTTGTTGGAAAAATGAGAAATCGCTGGTCAACTTTTAACCCTTAGAACTTCCTAACAAAAAAAATGTTGGTTCCAAAATTGTGCTGATGTAAAGTAGACATGTGGGAAATGTTATTTATTATCTATTTTGTGTGACATATCTCTCTGATTTAAGGGCATGAAAATTCAAAGTTTGAAAATTGCAAAATGTTCAAAATTTTCCCCAAATTTATGATTTTTTCACAAATAAACGCAAGTGATATCGAAGAAATTTTACCACTATCATGAAGTACAATATGCCACGAAAAAACAATCTCAGAATCAGGGGAATCTGTTGAAGCGTTCCAGAGTAATTACTTCATAAAGTGACAGTGGTCAGAATTTAAAAAATTGGCCTGGTCGCGAAGGCGAAAACAGGCTCTGGCGCGAAGTGGTTAACCCTAGGTGAATGCAATAAAAAGGAACTTTTTTCCATATTTGAGTGCCAAGTTTTCTATTCTACATGATGTACGGGTTGGACACCCTCCTTCTGCACCAGACTCACTTTATATAAGAGTGCCGTTTATCGTCCATTTCTATAAGTTAAAAATTATCAGACATGATCCAAAACACAAAGAAAAACAGCCCTGTTTTCCAATATCAATAATACTGTGCTTTTATTAACATACAGAAAGAATAATAACCTTGCCATTGACTAGGTAATACTAATATCAGCCAACGTTAGTCATGTATTGTACACTGGTCACTCATTAGTGACAATAATCAGTAACTTGTTATTTTGGTATATTCCCTTTGACTACTTTGTGCAAAAGGACAAAAATATATATCCGGGCTGGGATTACATGTGTGGAGGAGGCACAAGAGTTGAGCTCACACCACACACATGGTACATGCCAGCTATGTGTCATATCTGATATCTGTTTCTAACAGCAGTGGCTGAAGCTAAGCTCTGATTGCTGCTGTTAACCATTTATATGCTGCTGTCAATTTCATTGAAATGAAGCAGTTGCCAGTGTGCACAAGCATATATGGTATCAGCACTTCTGTAAGGTCCGGGTTATTAATATATAAAATTAACTTGTATAGTAAACACTGTAAGAGACACAAAAAAAGTGCATTTTGGGGGGGGTCCCCACATCTCTTACACCTTCCTGAAAAATACAATTAACAATGATCAAAACATTGTACGTACCCTAAATTGATATCAATAAAATCATCAGCTTGCCTTGCAAAAAAGAATCCTGTACACAACTCAATTGATGGAAAAATAAAAGGACTCCATAAAAGATGATACAAAGCAAAAAAAAATATTTTACAGACTTCTGTCATGTCTCCAAACACTATTAACCTGCAGATATTGGGTTAATCTGCAGATTAATAGCATTACAATGTTGCCCAGTCGCCTTACTAAAAGCCCCGCTGCCAGGAGAAAATAAACTTTATTCCTCCCTGGAGCTGCCAACATTCAGTCATGGAGGTGTGGCCAGCGCGGCTTCAGTCACTGCCCAGTATGTGGCAGCTGTCAGTACGTCCCGACACTTTGCCAACTCCCTCTATAGCGCATCTGTGCAGAGTGAGCTGTCAATTCAAACTTCCGCAGCATGCTTACAGCTGCCGCTCACAATGCTGTGAGAGATGGCTGTAGAAGCCAGTGGTTCCCAGGAGGAATAAAATTAATTTTCTCTCAGTGGCAGCGCTTTCAGTAAGGCAGCCGGACAGCATTGTAACGCTGTTAACCCGCAGATTGACTGTACATTACTAGCATTTGGGGACATGACAGGTTCCCTTTAAATAGAAAAAAAAACATGCAAGTTTGCTATTGCTACAATCCTACTGATCTGGAGAATCGTCCTTCTAGGTCATTTTAACCATAAAATTAATAAAATGGTTGCAGTAAAAACAACAACTACCACTCCCCCACTAAAAAAATGATGAATTGCATTTTCCTTACCATCTCATTCCGCTTGCTTTCCCTATTTTCAGTACATTGTAGGGTAAAATGAATGGTGCCATTCAAAATTACAACTCGTCCAAAAATAAACAAGCCCACATACGGCTATATTGCCAAAAAAATAAAAAAGTTTGACTCTTGGAAAAGGGCGAGGTAAAAACGAAAGGCCAAAATTGAACATGCGTTCCAGTCGGCAGGCACCATGCTATAGAGCAAGGGAGCTGAGCAGATTGATATATAGATTTGTGAGAAAAAAATTCAGTATAACTTATCTTTTATTCATGTATATCTCTGCTTATTCTGGGCTTTTTAGTGGGCAGCCCTATCAGTGACTGACAGCTGTTTCTGTGTGCACACTTATACATGGCATGCTGTCACTGATAGGACCACCCACTTGACTGAAAGGCACAGAATGAGCATTCATTTCAATTAATAAGACAAAGTTTATACTGAATATTTTCTCACAAAACTATATATCAATCTACTCAGCTCATCCTGATATATAATACTAGGTATTGAACCCGTTCTACGCCAGGGTGGCGAGCATTTTTATTGGTATATGGACTCCCAGCTGGTATGTGCTGCCCCCATCCTGGTATTTGTGCTGCCCCCATCCTGTCCCCACCATCCTATCCTGGTATGCATGGCACCCCTCACCCCCAATCCTGGTATGCATGGCACCCCTCACCCCCAATCCTGGTATGCATGACACCCCTCACCCCCAATCCTGGTATGCATGGCTCCCCTCACCCCTAATCCTGGTATGCATGGCACCCTTCAACCCCAATCCTGGAAGGCATGGCACCCCTAACCCCCAATCCTGGTATGCGTGGCGCCCCTCATCCCCATCCTGGTATGCATGGCACCCCTCATCCCCAATCCCGGTATGCATGGCACCCCTCATCCCCAATCCCGGTATGCATGGCACCCCTCATCCCCAATCCCGGTATGCATGGCACCCCTCATCCCCAATCCCGGCATGCATGTCACCCCTCATCCCCAATACCGGGATGCATGGTACCCTTCATCCCCAATCCTGGTATGCATGGCACCCCTCATCCCCAATCCTGGTATGCATGGCTCCCTCATCCCCAATCCTGGTATGCATGGCACCCCTCATCCCCAATCCTGGTATGCATGGCTCTGTCATCCCCAATCTTGGTATGCATGGCTCCCTCATCCCCTGCCCTGGTATGCATGGCACTCCTCATCCCCAATCCTGGTACACATGGTACCCCTCATCCATATCCTGGTATGTATGGTACCCCTCATCCTGGTATGCATGGCACTCCTCATCCCTATCCTGGTATGCATGGGTCCCTCATCCCCAATCCTGGTATACATGGTACCCCTCATCCCTATCCTGGTATGTATGGTACCCCTCATCCTGGTATGCATGACACTCCTCATCTCTATTCTGGTATGTATGGTACCCCTCATCCTGGTATGCATGGCACCCCTCATCCCAATTCTTGTATGTATGGCCTCCTCATCCCAGAAACCTGCTGCCCCCATCCTGTCCCCACCATCCTATCCTGGTATGCATGGCACCCCTCACCCCTAATCCTGGTATGCATGGCACCCCTCACCCCCAATCCTGGTATGCATGGCTCCCCTCACCCCCAATCCTGGTATGCATGGCACCCCTCAACCCCAATCCTGGAAGGCATGGCACCCCTAACCCCCAATTCTGGTATGCGTGGCGCCCCTCATCCCCAATCCTGGTATGCGTGGTACTCCTCATCCCTATCCTGGCATGTATGGTATCCCTCATCCTGGTATGCATGGGCCCCTCTCCCCCATCCTGGTATGCATGGCATCCCTCATCCCCAATCCAGGTATGCATGGCACCCCTCATCCCCAATCCCGGTAAGCATGGTACCCCTCATCCCCAATCCTGGTATGCATGGCTCTGTCTTCCCCAATCCTGGTATGCATGGCTCCCTCATCCCCTGTCCTGGTATGCATGGCACTCCTCATCCCTATCCTGGTATGCATAGCACTCCTCATCCCTATCCCGGTATGCATGGGCCCCTCATCCCCAATCCTGGTATACATGGTACCCCTCATCCCTATTCTGGTATGTATGGTACCCCTCATCCTGGTATGCATGGCACCCCATCCCTCATCCTGGTATGCATGGTGCACCACATTGCTATCCTGGTATGTATGATACCCCTCACCCCCCAATCCTGGTATGCATGGTCCCCTCACCCCCCAATCCTGATATGCATGGTACCCCTCATCCTGGTATGCATGGTACCACTCACTCCTCAATCCTGGTATGCATGGTCCCCTCACCCCCCAATCCTGGTATGTGTGGTACCCCTCACCCCGCAATCCAGGTATGTGTGGACCCTCATCCTTTTCACGCTGTACACACATACAAAAAAATAAACACTTATACTCACCTTTCATCCCTGTGCTCCTGTGCTGCGGTGTACTGTTCTGCCGGAGGCCGAGGGCGAAGTGTGGCGCCGGAGTACGCGTGTGCCCATACCGCGCTGTCCGGCACCATTTTGCTAAAGACACACTGCAAATGTGTTTTCAGTAAAATGGCGCCGGATAGCACTATGCGCATGCATCAATTCCGACGCCTTCACTCCGCCCCCAGTCTCCGGCCAGAAGAGAGCCGCCGCCGCAACGCTCCTCCCGGTCAGGTAAGTACGTAAGTATGGCGCTGGAGATCGCGGTATGCGTTCAGTGTCTACGCATACTGTGATCTCTGGCGCCATACACTCCTCTTACCTGTAACAGCTGATGCGGTCTTCTGTCTGGAGCCAGACTGCGCGTCACGCATGCGCAGTCTATAAAGGCTTCAGACAGAGACACGCATCCCCAGTTATATTATACTGTAGATAGTGCCTGCAGATGGCACTGCATTTTTAATGTGACAAGTTCCCTTTAAATAGTTAATCTATCTCCTATTTTTGGTGTAACACACATCTTAAATAAGTCTATACCAGTGTGAATAATTTGCTTCATGAGTCTAGTGGGTGGATTCACTGAATGATTGACAGGATTTCCTATATAAGTTCTCCTTCACACGTCCGTTTGTTATGTCTGTATGCGGTCTGTTTTTTAAGGACCGCAAATAATACACACATTCATTGTATTCAATGGTGGCGTACATATGTCAGGTTTTTCACATGGACTCTGTGTCCATGTGAAAAACCAACATACATGTTCCTTTTTTTTAACATACCATGGACGAAATGCGTGCTGCACATGTACACATTGATGACACACGGATCACATCCATATGTCATCAGTGTGACACGTACCAGCGCCTGGGAAAAAGAAGTACAGTTCGCGCTGTTCCCAGGCACCGGGTGCTGAATGCAGCTCTCATCATTGTTGTCTGGTTTCCCTGCGATCAGCAAGACCAGGCGAGTCTGATGACAATTGTAGTCAGCGACCACTGTCTGTGTCTAGCGCTGACTATAACTGTAATCATTGTCGCCTGGTCTCCCTGCAATCAGCGAGACCAGGCGAGTCTGATGATAGTTTTAGTCAGCGGCCACTGTCTGTGTCTAGCGCGTATTAAATAAATAATATTATAGAGGAGACCCCCCTAAAAAAATGACGTGGGTTTCCCCTATATTTACTAACCAGGAAAGGCTAAACAGACAGCTGCGGACTGATATTAATGGCCTAGGAAGGGGCCATGGATATAAAGCTGACATCAACCCCACAAATATTACCCCACATGCCACCGCACCAGGGCCAGTGGGAAGAGCGAGGCTATTCGCCACATTTGGCGTATTTTATGGATGCGCCATTTCTGGGGTGGCTGAGGGCTGATGTTCTTAGTCTGTGAGGGGGCCAATATCCATGGCCCCTTCCCAGGCTATTAATATCAGCCCATAGGTGTCTTTTTAGCCTTTGCTGGTTAGTAATATTAGGGGGACCCCAAGTCATTTGTTTTGGGGTCCACCTTTTAATAACCAGTAAAGGCTAAGAAAACAGCTGTGAGCTGTTATTAATAGCCTGGGAACCTTTATGGCTATTGGCCTCTTTCCCAGAATATTAACATCAGCCGCCAGCTGTCAGCTTTCCTTCAGCTGGTTCAGAAAATAAATGGGAACCATATGCCATTTTTTCAAAATTATTTAATATGTGCTAGACAAAGACAGCATCCGTGGTCGCTGACTACAACTATCACCAGACTCGCCTGGTCTCGCTGTTCACAGGGTGACCAGGCGACAACGATGACAGTTGTAGTTAGTGCTATACACAGACGTTGGCTGCTCACTACAACTGACATCAGACTCGCATGGTCTCGCTGATCGCAGGGAGATCAGGCGACAATGTTGACAGTTGGATTCAGCACTTGGCACCTGGGAACAGCACTAAATGTACGGCTTTTCCCAGGTGTCACACGTATGTTCCAGTACCAGTATTATCAGGAAGTGTGAAGGAGGCCTAAGTGTGTATACAAATATAGCTGGCAATCAGTAAGTAGAATTGTCTACTCGTTAGGCCTCCTTCACAGGTCAGAGATTTTTTATCGTATGTAAAAGCACAGATCGTCACTCATCGTGTTTTTGATCCTATTTTCATCAGTGTTTGGTCAGTGTGTCAGTTTTTACCATGTGTTTCATCAGTGATTTACACATATTAAAAAATAAAGAAATTACAAAACTTCTATTCTTTACAATGTAATAACACATTGCACACTGATGCAATTTGAGTGCTGATTTACATGGACTTAATGACTTGTACAGGGAATTTTGATCCATGACTCATGTGTCTGTGATTTTTTTGCCAACAGACAGTCCACAGAAAACACGGACGTGTGACCAGCCCGATAAGTATAATAAGTACATGTTCTAGCTGTGAAATTCATGGATAGAACACGAATGTGAATAACAGTTGTCTGAATGGGGCCTTAGACTAGATCTTTTCCTACAAAACTATAGACCTAATGCATCAAAGCTTTTACAGCAGAATTCTGGCATGAAGCTTTGAAAAGTTGCAAAATTTAAGGACAACTCAGAGTGGGCAGATCTGGGGTGGGACGGGGCGCAGCGACACAGCTCATGTAATTCATGACGAGCAGTGGCGTTCCATATACCAGAAGTCTCACTCCAGGACCTGACTAGAGTGAGATTTCTGGTGTAGCACAATGACGAACATGACACTTGTCAGACACTACAGATTCATGAAGAGATGTACACCTTTTCATAAATCAGGAACGTCTGACTCCAGCTCACCCCTTTACCTCTACAATGAATCAGGTCCAAAATCTCAATCTGCTCAGCTCTTTTTGCTCTATAAAATGCTGCTTGCGGATTGGACTGCATGTTCACAAGTTATTATTTATTTATTATGCTTTGCTTATACAGGGTTGTCCAAAAGTAGGTGGACAGAAAGTGTAATAAGGTTATGAAGGGGGAGATTTATCAAACATGGTGTAAAGTGAAACTGGCTCAGTTGCCCTTAGCAACCAATCAGATTCCACTTTTCATTCCTCACTGACTTTGCAAAATGAAAGGTGGAATCTGATTGGTTGCTAAGGGCAACTGAGCCAGTTTCACAGATCTAGTTTTCACAGATAGATCTCCCCCAAATCTGTGTTCTTTACAGATAATTCAGATAACACATAATGGCAAATAATTTAAATACAGATCAAAGAAAATGGTTTTTAACAGAGTATTGGAAATCTCAAAATGCTGAAACCGTTAGAGCAAATTGGGTTGAAACATTTGGTACTCAAGCCCCAAAGAGACAAACCATTTACCGCATTCGTGACAAATTCAATGCCACTGGCTCAATCCTTAATGCTCAAAAACTCATCGACCCAAAACAGTCTGTACAGAAGATAATAAACAACTTGTTGCTGAAACATTTGTTCAGAGTCCAAAAAAGTCCACCAGAAGAGCCTCTTTGAAATTGGGAATTTCACGAGCTTCTGTCATGCGAATCCTGAAATCTATTGGGTGGAAAGCTTATCGTCCACGTCTAATTCATGGTTTATTGGAGGATGATCCAGACAGGCGGCTGCAATTTAGTGAGATTATGCTTAACGAAATTGAAGAAAATCCAGTAAATTTAGATAACATTATGTGGAGTGATGAAGCTTCTTTCAAATTATCCGGCCATGTTAACAGACATTATTGTATTTACTGGTATAATGAGAACATGCATTTAACATTAGAGCAACAACTAAATGAGCCTGGTGTCAATGTTTGGGGTGGTATTTCAAGTTTTGGTGTTTTAGGACCAATATTTTTTGATGGAACAGTCACAGGAGAGAAGTATCTCGAAATTCTAATGAATCAAGTTGTTCCCCAGTTACAGCAACAGCCTAATTCAAATGACCTTTATTTCCAACAAGATGGGGCCCCTCCACATTATTCAAGAGTAGTCCGTGAGTATCTTGATGAAACATTTCCTAATAAATGGATTGGCCGAAGAGGCCCACTTGATTGGCCGGCACGTTCACCAGACTTGACCCCAATGGATTTTCTTTTGGGGAGTACTCAAGGACAAAGTTTATAGTCGAAAACCAAAAAGTGTCAGTGATTTGAAAAATTACATAAGAGATGCATTTCAAGAAATTAATACCCAAAGAGACTTGTGCAAAAAAGTCTGTCGAAGCGTAAGAGGAAGACTTCAAAGCTGCACAAATTGTAATGGAAAACAGTTTGAGCACCTGCGTTGATAAAATTTAAGGGCTTTTGTATTATTGTTCAGAATAAAATTTAATTGTCAATGTTATGCTTGTGTTAGTAAATATAATTTTATATATAAATCAAAATAAATGTTATTATTTTCTGGCCACCTACTTTTGGACCACCATCATATTCTGCAGCACATTACTTGCTGCCTCCATTGGGGCTCACAATCTACATTCCCTATCAGTATGTCTTTGGAGTGTGGGAGGAAACCAGAGAACCAGGAGGAAACCCACACAAACATGGGGAGAACACACAAACTCCTTGCAGATGTTGTCCTTGGTGGGATTTGAACCCAGGACCCCAGTGCTGCAAGGCTACAGTGCTAACCACTGAGCCACCATGATGGCCTTTAATGGCCAAATCAGCTGGGCTCTTAGCCACTTCAGACCAGACAACTGTGAAACGACTACAAATATGTGGATTTTATCGAGAGACAAGTGGATTGCTGTTATACCAGCACTTGCACAAACCCACTTGTGCGTTTGGAGAGTTAGTAATGGAATTACAAAGAACTGCGAGCAAAATGTTGATTTCCAAAGTTATTTTTAGAGGTTATTGCTGACAATACATTTAGCTCCACAAGATGTTCTGCTACATTTCCTTCAGTAAATAATCCCTAGTTTCTGCTAACATTTGCTTTGAGCAGGTTCCCACAGCCATGATGTAAGTCATAAGGGAAAGACAACTGAATGGTCAGTGAGAACGGATCACCAGACTCAAAGTTTTTGACTGATTTTCACACCACAATATCATGCAAGTTCTAGACACATTAAGGGAAAGTCTGACACATAAGTAACTAATTTTCTATATACGGTATATACTTTTTTTTATTACAAACCGCTTCTACCTTCCTACCGACCTTGTATTATACAGTAATACCCTCATGTTTGTTTCTATATTTGTGGTTCCTGTTTCAATGGTGAATATATTTGCTCAGTAGGGACGTCAACCTTCTTAGAGGATGTATGCTGCCCTTAAAGACTTGTATACCACCTGTCTGAAGCAGTTAAACATTTGTCATCTCAGCAAGTACAATAAAACCTCACATTTATGGTTCTGATGACATTGGTTGTTTGACATCCTGTTAACGATTCTCTCAGTTATACTTGAAGATATATAAAACATAACCTTATATTAATATGGACCCCTCAAATACATGGCTGGTCCCTGCTTAGTCCTTCTGATAGAACCATTCTTTGCTATGGATTAATTTAGCTTGATACTTAAAAATATTATACTCTCCTTCTGATATTTCATGTATATATCCCTTATAGTTAAGCTTAAAGGGGTTTTCCCAATGACAAAGTTAATTTTAATCAATAGATCTTGAAATAAATTTCCACTATTGGATGTGTTTATAAAAAAATGTTCCTGAGCTGAGATAATCTTATAAATGTGCCCCTGCTGTGTACTGTGTAATAGCCTGATCTGATCATACCACATCTTCTGGGCAGGGGAGGAAGCAAAAGAGTATACAGACATTACAGCATGGGATCACAAATAATTATTTATTTGAGAAAAACAGGCAGTGAAATGTTTTATCTCTCAAAAAGAACCAGCTGTGATCCCGTGCTGTAATGTCTGCATACTCTTTTGCTTCCTCTCCTGCCCAGGAGATGTGGTATGAACAGACCATTTCCCTGTACGGTCAGACACAGCCATTAGGCCTCTTTCACACATCCTTATATTTCCGGTACTGGAAAAACCAGTACCGGAAATATCCATGTCCGTGTGTTTTATACGTGTGACACACGTGTGGCAACCATGTGCCACATGTGTGCCGCATCATTATCACACATATCAGCTCCTGAGAAAAGCCGACACAGTTCACGCTGTTCTCAGGCACTGGGTGCTGAGTGCAGCTCACATCATTGTCGCCTGGTCTCCCTGAGATCAGCGCGCCCAGGCAACAATGATGGGAGTTGTAGTTAGCAAGTGCAGTTTAGATTATGCGTAAAATAAAGAATTAAATAAGTCAGGGAAAGTGGTCATTAGCCCAAAATGTTCCCTGGCTATTAATAACGGCTCACAGCTGTTTGATTAACGTTTACTAGCTTGTTTACAGGGGGGCCCCAGAAAAAAATTGATGTATAAATTCTAAGCAGCAAAGGCTAAACAGACAGCTGTGGGCTGATATTAATTGCCAGGGAAGGGGCCATGGATATTGGCCCCCTCCGAGGCTAATAAGATCAGCCCTCAGCGGCCCCAAAAATGGTGCATCAATAAGATTGATAGCTAGGAAATATTTTGGGCTAATGGCCCCTTTCTCTGGTTAGTAATATGAGCCCCCAGTGGATGGATTTCCCTCTGCTGGTTATGAATAATCGGCAGGGGCCCACGCTATTTTTTTTATTTAATTCTTGATTTTACACACAATGTACAGTGCGAGTGCTGACAACAACTCCGATCAATGTCGCCTGCTCACGCTGATCGCAAGGAAAGCAGCCGATAATGATGGGAGCAGCATTCAGCGCCAGGGAACAGCGCAAACTGTACCGCTAATTCCAAGGCACCGGTACATACATCACTGATGACAGACGGATGTCATCCATGTGTCATCAGTGTACACGTGTGCAGGACGTTTTGCGACCCACGCTGCATCCAAAAAAACGGACATGTGAGCCCGTTTTTCCCACAGAAACACACTGACATGTGCGCAGATCCATTCATTTGAATGGGTCTACGTGTGTAAGTGTGAACTGTCACATCATGTACCAGAGACACTGATGGGTGAAGGAGGGCTTACAAAGTACACAGCAGGGGCACATTTATAAGATTATCTCAGCACAGAAACATTTTTTTGAAACACATTCAATTATGGAAATTATTATTCTTCCAAGATCTATTGATCCAAATTTACTTTGTTCGTGGAAAACCCCCTTTAATGAGCTGCTTTACACTCAGGGCCATATATTTTAATACTGCCTATTGTGAGATGGAGATAAATGCAATGCCATGTATTTGAAAGGTTTTTAGCCTATGCTATTATCTCATTTGCTATGGTAATTAATCAATTATGTTTGCAAAGCTGATGGCTATATTGGACTTCTACTTAAGAGTAATCATTGTTTTATTTTTTTTCAGAAATCAATAGTACATGTGAAAGAAAGAAAGAAACTTTTGTAATATATCTTATCAGAGAGATCTGCTTTTTTCTCCTCCTGGACTGATCTTTCATTCTCAAAATTCTCATTTCACAGGTAAATTCTGTCTACAGTGAATACAGATTGTTATATTACTGACTCTATAGAACTTGCAGCAGAATGTCTGCTTCTGTCTTTAGCCCCTCCCTCCTCCTCCCTTTTTCCTCTCCATAGAATTTTAAAAGTACCAACTGTCATCTCCTAACACAATTATGGTAAAATCTTTCTGATTACTATAAAAATTGAGAATGAATGATCAGTACTGGTAGAGAAAGACGCAGATTTCTCTTTTAAAATATTTTACAAAATTGCTTATTTTCATGTGTACTATTAAGAATTAAAGATTAAAATAACAGTCACTCTTTACACAATGTCATAAGGTTGGAAGCAGAAGCTTTTTTTTAGAATCGCAAAAAAAAATTAACTCAGGAAGTGCCAAGCCGATGCTGCTGACAGAATAGACCCATCTCCTCCCAACAATGTGTAGCCAGACATTGTAATGCAACATTCAATATGTGCCACTGTGCATTTTATGTCAAAGGAAAGCAAAGTCTTTGTTGCATTTAGTGATCTAACTGAACCATTGTCAGGTTGTTACAGAAATGAGTGGCCTGAAAGAAGGGATTGGATTGCTGCTAAAGTATGTTGTAAATAAAGATCCTTCTGGTTAGTCTAGGAAGTTCTTGCATGTTTCCCTTACTTTGGCTTCACCTGCTAATCATAAACATTTTTGCTATTGTTTTGGCATTTTTTATCATTCACGTTTTATTCCATTTTAACAATGAAACAGCAAGACACATATCTTTCCACACACACTAAGTATATAACATGACGTTATGTTGCACATGCGGGCCTAATGTAACAAAGTACAAGATGAAAATAGAATTGGTTTAAAGTACCCAAGAACACATCAGATGGAAAATAATATTACGTTTTATTAGGAAGATAACATTGTTATTATTCTTGCACTAATAGTTTGCTCAGTATTCCCTTTATGCTCCCAAGTAGGTCCCACTCATAGAGAATAGTGAAAGTATCAGAGATGCTTCTTCCCTTGAGCAACACTTAGATAGAAATTCTTTCCATTTGGATAGGAATTAACCAGCCATTTGCTCTTTCCTTTTTCTGCATCAATTCATCTAAGATTTAATAGGTGTCTCATTTGTGTAATTACCTCAATGTAGGCGGGCACTTGATTCATTAGGATGAGTTATTTTGTGACCACCAAGAGTACATGTAGCAGAGGGGAGGGCAAGAAGGTCACTGGATGCAGCGCTTAACTATTTATTCTCTGGGTGCTAAAATAGGAAAGGGATGGTGGTAACAAAGAGTAATTTGTGAGTAACAGGGTATTTACAGAGTACAATACAATAATAGCAAGGTTGTTATCACTGCACTATAACTCTGGCAGCGCGACTTCACTACATTATGTCTATCTAGTTTCTAATGAGAACAATGTTCACAGTAACAAGGGTGTCGCTATAACTTTCCCCTTTATTTTCCAGGCCCTAGCGGGGGTCTCCGCTTCTTCCCGCTAGACCGAAAGTCCTTTTGACAAAAGTCAATCAATGCTGTCTGGGCCTCCCGCACTCTGGTAGGCCCCCACTCCGTCTGTTGCACCACTCCGGACTGTTCCCTGTACCATACATCAATGTCGGAAGTAACAGGCTTGTTCATTCGCCCCTCCTGGTCACTGTTACAGACATTCACTTCCAGATTAGGGTCCTCACCAGAACTTCGGGGCTTGAATTTCGACGGGCTTCTGTAGGGTCCAGACGGATGAGGGCTGGGTTTTGGGTCTTGCCTGGCGTAGCCTGGTCTCTGGATCTTGACTGACACAGGGCTGGGCCAAAGTTTTTGACCGACGCAGTCTGGTCCACGGATCTTGCCTGGTGAAGTCTGGATCTCACTCACGGATGCACAGCTGGTCTCTCCAGTGCGACCCGGTATCTCGGCCGCGACATCCCCCCGAGCACACGTCCTGCTGCTCTCTCTCATTGGCACCAAGTCTCTTCCCGCCTTGGCACTCCGGCCTTTTATAATTGGGGAACTGCATCATGGATGTCACCTGACCTGGTACTCCATCTAGACTCATCCTTCTTGAGACATTCCCCCCTCTTATTGGTTCTGCATGGTCCTGGCTGGACAGTAGGTGGCAATCTATGGTCACAAATGCCGCACGGCTCTGAGGAATTTCATCTTTCACGGCACTTCCTCTTATAGAAGTACTTACATTGTTTGAGTTTTTATTGTTCAGAGACCAAACATTAAACAATATACAGACCATTCAGGCAATTTTTCTACCCTGTTTCCCAATACTTGTGGAAGTGTGAGCATATCCAGAGATTATGATATAGATCAGTACCCAGAGTCAGGCATTTAAGACATGAGGTTAATTTGTCTGGTTTAAAATGATATTTATCAACAAGATCCCCCCCCCCCCCAGCTATTGAAATACGTGTGTAGCTCTTGCAAAGACAAGTCCAGCAATACCTTTACATGGCCAGTCCATTCCTCCATTACTGAGAATTCAGTGTTTAAACTGATATGCAAATGAGGCTGTAGATCTGAAACCTCTGTCACTCCAGCTCTATCTACAGCCTCATTTGCATATCAGTTCAAACACTGATTTCTCAGTAATGGAGGAACGAGCTGGCCTTGTAAAGGTATTTCTGGATTGGTCTTTGGTGCATAGCAGAGACATAGAGGGCACCTGTGATGTATCAGCCAAATGCTCAGAGAATGCATATACTGTATAAGCTGTTCATATTGAACATGTTGGCCTGAATTTAGCTGGTATAATTTGATAAACTCCTGCCTACTACTCCACCTGGTCTCCGTGCTATGGAATGCTATTCTTCAAATAACTTGTTTTCCCTCTCTTATTGAAGTTCTGTGTTATCCCAAATAGGGAGATATTTAGAAATCCTAAAGGAAAAATTGTACTATTCCCTTAGCGCTTTGTATGTTGCTATCAGGTCACATATTAGTACAGAATGTTTCATTTGTACTGATAGCTTCATCTATTGCGTGTACAATAGGGCAATCAAGTTCCACATGAAATCATGGGCTGATAAGTGGCTATTTTTCTGAATCCAATCAGAGGAACGTCTGGCTACACATGCCAGGATATAGTTTTGTATACTCGGTAGACCGATGCCGCCATCTATCTTAGTGTCCAATAATTTATTTAATCTGATTCGTGGTCTCTGCCCTCTCCAAAGATTAATGTAAAAGCCCTATTTAGTATTGTAATATCTGAATGTTTAAATAGTAATGAAAGTGTTTGTAATTGGCGTGCGCATTCATTTTGACATACTCATCATTTTATTAGATGACTCCTGCCCAATAATGAAAGTGGTAGATTGTGCCAATTTTGGAGTTCTGATATTTTATCAGAGGTTGGTAAATGAGGCTGAATTTTTACCCTCTCTTGATTTCTAGTTGCAATGAGGGGAGATTCTTAATCTTATTCCCAGTTCCCACTTCTTTTCCTGTCTGCCAAGCATAATAATTCACATTTAGCAGAATGAAAATGGCATTATTGGGGGCACTGTTGCTGTTTGGAACACTGAAAAATATGGCGGCACAGGCTGGTACTAATGAGAAGGCTTTGATTGACACTTCGGAGAAACTGTCTGCCCTAAGGTGGGCTTGAAAAATAACTGCTTGAGCATGCTTGTTTAGTGAGGGGGATTTGTACCCCTATTTTTATACTATGGCTTGTTGGAACAAATGCTGCACTTACTTATCTATCACTTAACACATGCCACCATTGTACACAACTACAAGTTCAGAATGAATTTTAATGAACGCTGCCCCAGTTATATTGCCCAGTCAGACAGCATGATTAATCAGCATGATTGACAGCATCATTGGTTGCCATTACTAAACTGGCTGTATCAACAGGTGGCACCAACATTAAGATGTTCGGAAAACCGGTGATCAAACTATGTGACATTACAGTTCTAAGTAATGATCTAAAAACCTGTTTATATTTTCTTTTAACCAACGATAGTAGATTATTATTATTAATTTATATAGCGCTATTGATTCCATGGCGCTGTACATAAGGGGTTACATACCAAATACAGATATCACTTACAGTAAACAAACTAACAATGATAGAACGGTACAGAGGGAAGAGGACCCTGCCCTTGCGGGCTTACATTCTACAGGAGTGGGGGAGGAGACAGTAGGTTGAGGGGTTGCAGTAGTTCCGGTGTTGGGGGTGGCAGAAAGCAAGGTCATGGCAGGCTGTAAGCTTGTTTGAAGAGATGGGTTTTCAGGTTCTGTCTGAAGGATCCAGGTGTGGAGCATAATCGGACGTGTTGAGGCACAAAATTCCATAGGATGGGGGATATTCGTGAGAAATCTTGGAGGCGATTGCGTGAGGAAAGAATAAGTGTGGAGGAGAAAAGGAGGTCTTGGGAGGACCGGAGGTTACGTGAGGGAATATATTGGGAGATTAGTTCAGAGATGTACGGAGGAGAGAGGTTAAGGATGACTTTGTAGGTCAGTGTTAGTAGTTTGAACTGGATACGCTGGGAAAATGGAAGACAGTGAAGGGATTTGCAAAGGGGGAGTAGCAGAGGAGTAGCGAGGTGAGAGATGAACAAGTCGTGCAGCAGAGTTGAGGATGGACTGGAGGGGTGCGAGAGTGTTAGCAGGTAGGCCACAGAGGAGGATGTTGCAGTAGTCGAGGCGGGAGATGATTAGGGCATGCACAAGCAGTTTAGTAGATTGAGGGTTGAGGAAAGGATGGATTCTGGAAATATTTTTGAGCTGGAGGAGACAAGAGGTGGCGAGAGCTTGGATGTGGGGTTTGAAGGACAGGGCAGAGTCAAGGGTTACTCCGAGGCAGCGGATTGTTGGTACAGCAGAAAGAGAGATGTCATTTATTGTGATAGAAAGATCAGGTGGGAAAGATATGCGAGATGGGGGAAAGATAATGAGTTCAGTTTTGTCCACATTGAGCTTAAGGTAGCGGGAGGAGAAGAAGGAGGATATGGCTGCAAGACATGCTGGGATTCTGGACAACAGAGAGGTGACCCCTGGGCCAGAGAAGTAGATCTGGGTGTCATCAGCGTACAGATGGTACTGGAAGCCATGGGATTTTATGAGCTGTCCCAGGCCAAGGGTATAGATTGAGAAGAGTAGGTGTCCTAGGACAGAGCCTTGAGGGACTCCAACAGAGAGGGGGCGGGGTGAGGAGGTAGTGTGGGAGTGGGAGATGCTAAATGTGCGGTTAGAAGGTATGAGGAGATCCAAGATAGGGCAAAAGGAAGAGAGGATCTGTAGTAGGAGGCAGTGGTCAACTGTATTGAAAGCAGAGGACAGGTAAAGAAGAAGGAGTACAGAGAATTGTCTGTTAGTTTTGGCTGTAAGTGTTAGAACCCTCCTGTTAGTTTTTCCTATCTTGTGTTTTGCGGTCACGTTACCATCTGCCTATATATTCCAGCTCTGCCCTTCTGGCTTTGCTGGACTTCAGTGTTGTTTGACTGTTTTGCTAGCCTGATGCTTCGGTGCCTTTCTCTGTCAGTTTGCTTGGTCCTCTGGGACCTCTAGTACTTTTTGTCAGTTTGTCTTTTGTGTTCTACAACAATTTCTGTTTAGGAGGTGTCCCATTTTTGTCCCAGTCCTTAGTTCCTTTAGGGACCCCTCCCTTAATTCTATAGGTCTTCGTTCAGACTAGCCGAGGACGAAGGCGGGTCTGTTCACTAGGAACAGGCAGCCCGCTACATCGTAGGGATTCAGCTTAGTCTTATTGTAGGGACAGCTTTCCCCTATCTTTCCTTAGTTCTTGTTGCAGATCATAACAGTAAGTCCAGCCCAAAAAACTTAAAGGAAAAAAATTCGGGGATCAGTATGGTTTCCATCCAGGATTTGGCTCAACACCTGCAGGGATTGTCTCTGGAGGTGGCCGAGCTTCAGCAACACGTGAGTAGCTGTCCTAGAGCACATTTTGTCGACCCAAAGGTAGGACTGCCTGATGTTTTTTATGGTAAACAGCAAGATTTTTTTTCCTTTAAAAATGCTTGTTTGTTATATTTTCGTTTGAGACCAAGATCCTCTGGGAATGAATCACAGCACATTGGTTTTATTATGTCACTTTTGAGCAAAGAACCACAGGGTTGGGCCTTTTCTCTCCAGCCTAATGATCCGTGTTTAAGTTCTGTTGAAGAATTTTTTTCTGCTATGGGGTTATTATATGACGATCCTGATCGAATCTCATCTGCTGAATCAGAACTTAGACGTTTGAATCAGGGGTCAGATGATGTTGAAAATTATTGCACACACATTTCAGGTGATGGGTCTCAGAAGTTAAATGGAATGATTCTGCGCTGAGATGTTTATTTCTTGCTGGTCTGAGTGAAAGGGTTAAGGATATTCTATTTTCTTTCCCTGCACCTGAGACTCTGCAGGAAGCTATGCAGCTAGCTGTTCATGTGGACAGGAGACTGAGGTGAATGATGTAAAAACTCCTGTAACGTCAGGTCCTAGTTCCCAGAAATTCTGCTCTGACAGCGGAGAACCAATGGAGGTGGGGGCAATGTCACTCCGCTCTCAGGAAAGAGACCGGAGATTCGCCGAGGGTTTATGTCTTTATTGTGGTAAAGCTGACCATTTGATTAAGTATTGTGAGCGTCGTTTAAGTAAAGAAAAAAAAAAGGTCAGTTACGCCCGTATAGCTTGTTTATGCTCTGCAGGAGTATTTCTTTCTGGGAGTACTACTCTGCAGGGAGATTTGATTGAATTTCAGGTATTTGTGCAGTGTGGCTCAATACTTAATGTGATTGATAAAGGGTTTTTGGAAAACCTTAAATTGAAATCCAAACCTTTGTCATCACCTATTTCTGTGGTTGCAATTGATAACACTCCTTTGAAATGTATTACTCACAAGACTGCTGCATTTTCCCTCACTATCAATGGAGTTCACCAAGAAATTTTGGACTTGGTTGTTTTGGATAATTTGCCTGTAACTATTCAGGATTTTTGGAGGGTTTTTTCGGAGGAGGAGTCGCAAGTTTTACCTCCTCATAGGGATTATGATTGCGCCATTGAGTTTGTTCCGGGTGCTACTCTTCCCAAAAGTCGCTTGTTTAATCTGACTATCCCTGAAAGAAATGCTTTGGAGGAGTACATAGAGACTAGCCTGGCTGCTGGTCACATTAGACCTTCTAAGTCGCCTGTGGCAGTTGGATTTTTCTTTGTTAAAAAAAAGGACGGCAGTTTACGTCCATGTCTGGATTTTCGTGAAATTAATAAGATTACCGCACGCAATTCCTACCCATTGCCGTTAATTCTTGACTTGTTTAACCAGTTAGTGGGAGCCAAGTGGTTCTCCAAAATTGATCTCCGGGGGGCATACAATTTGTTACGAGTGAAGAAGGGTGATGAATGGAAAACTGCTTTTAACACTCCGGTAGGTCATTTTGAGAATCTGGTGATGCCTTTTGGTCTTACCAATGCACCTGCATTTTTTCAGAACCTTATTAATGACATCCTGAGACCTTTGATTGGTAAGAATGTGGTTGTGCATTTGGATGACATTTTGATTTACTCACCAGATCTGGAGTCCCATTGGCAGAGTGTACGTGAAGTTTTGCAGTTATTGAGTGATAATTCACTCTTTGCTAAACTGAAGAAATGTGAGTTCGCTGTGCAGAAAATTAGTTTTTTGGGCTACATTGTCTCCAGCGAGGGCTTTGAGATGGACCCTGTGAAGGTTCAGGCTGTGCAGGAATGGCCTAGGCCTATTGGTTTGAAATCTATACAGAGATTTTTGGCTTTTGCCAATTATTACAGGAAATTCATTATGAATTTTTCTGTAATTGTTAAACCTCTAACCGATCTCACCAAGAAAGGTGCGAATACGGCCCAGTGGACTACTGAGGCCATTGAAGCGTTTGAGTATCTCAAAGAGAGGTTCAGTTCTGCCCCTATGCTTATGCAGCCTGATGAGACCAAGCCTTTTTTGGTCGAGGTCGATGCTTCATCAGTGGGGGTCGGAACAGTTTTGTCTAAGGAGAACAAGGGTGGAGTGCATCCTTGTGCCTTCTTTTCGAGGAAATTTTCGGAAACCGAACTAAATTATGATGTTGGAAATCGGGAGTTGCTGGCTATTAAACTTGTGTTTGAACAATGGCGTCATTTTTTGGAAGGCGCTAGATTTCCTATTCAGGTTTTCACAGATCATAAGAATTTGATCTATCTGGATGCTGCCAAGCGCTTGAATGCCCGTCAAGCTAGGTGGGCACTTTTTTTTTTTCTCGGTTTCATTTTTCTGTTGCCTATATCCCTGGTACTAAGAATGTTAAAGCCAATGCTTTATCTCGCATCTTCTCTCCTACGGTCGGTGCCGAGGAGGAGGAGAGCATTTTACTGAAAGGAGTTGTGGTGTCAGCTTTGGACTCCGTTTTGGAAAATGGGATTCTGAAAGCACAAGATGATGCTCCATCTAACACTCCCCATGGGAGGTTGTTCGTGCCTAGAGCCTTTAGGAGAGATTTGCTTGTGGAGTGTCATGAGTCTCGGTTGGCAGGTCATCCAGGAATTTCGGAAACTTAGAGACTTATCAGTCGCAGTTTTTGGTGGCCTGGATGTCAGAAGGAAGTAATCAATTAGGTGCGTCAATGTACTGTGTGTGCTAGGTCAAAGGCTTCACATACTCCTGCTGCGGGGTTGCTTTGCCCTCTGGAAGTTCCTAGTGCGCATTGGACGCATCTCACAATGGATTTTATTACTGATCTGCCTGTGTCCGAGGGTTTTACTGTCATCTGGGTGGTCGTGGACCATTTTAGTAAGATGTGTCACTTGGTTCCGTTCATTAAGTTGCCCTGCGCCAAGACACTCGCTAAGGCGTTTGTTAAGGAGATTGTCAAACTCCATGGCGCTCCCACAGATATTGTTTCTGATAGAGGACCTCAGTTTGTGGCTCGCTTTTGGCGTGCTTTTTGTGACAGGTTGGGAGTCCATTTGTCATTTTCATCTGGTTATCATCTTGAGTCTAATGGACAGACTGAAAGAAAGAACCAGGATGTTGAACAGTTTTTGGGTTGTTTTGTGGCAGACAATCAAGAGGTGTGGTCTGAGTTTCTGCCTCTCGCAGAATTTGCTCTTAACAATCATACATCCTCCTCTGCTGGTTGTTCTCCTTTTTCTTGTTGTACTGGGAGACATCCGTCTTTTGGTTCGTTCTCCAAATTAGGGTAGGCGGTGCCGGAGGAGGAGAATTTTTCCGGTGATTTGGAGAGAGTTTGGACTAATGTACTTTGCAACCTTCAAGAGGCTAACAAGAAGTCCAAGAAGTATTTTGACAGGAAACGTAAAGAGGTTTTGTTTATTGTGGGTGACATGGTTTGGTTGTCCTCGAAGAACCTGCGTTTGAGGATTCCCTCTAAAAAACTGGTCCTAAGTTTGTGGGTCCATTTAAAGTGCTTCAGGTTGTTAACCCGTCTGCTGTTAGGTTGGATGTTCCTACTTCCTGGAAGATTAATCCTGTGTTTCATGTTTCCTTGTTGAAAAAGGCTGACGTATCTGATAGGGATGCCACTGTCACAGTTCCCCCTGTGGTGGAAGACGGCAAATTTGAAATTTCGCGTATCTTGAATTCTAGATAGCATAGAGGGAGATTACAGTATCTTGTCTCCTGGAAGGGTTTCGGTCCCGAAGACAACTCCTGGGTAAGGATGGATGATGTATCTGCTCCTAGGCTTGTTAAAGCTTTCTACAGGAGGTTTCCGGATAGGCCTGGGCCTGGAGGATCTGGGGGATCCTCATAAAAAAGAGGGTACTTTTAGAACCCTCCTGTTAGTTTTTTCTATCTTGTTTTTTGCGGTCACGTGACCATCTGCCTATATATTCCAGCTCCGCCCTTCTGGCTTTGCTGGACTTCAGTGTTGTTTGACTGTTTTGCTAGCCTGGTGCTTCGGTGCCTTTCTCTGTCAGTTTGCTTGGTCCTCTGGGACCTCTAGTACTTTTTGTCAGTTTGTCTTTTGTATTCTACAACAATTTCTGTTTAGGAGGTGTCCCATTTTTGTCCCAGTCCTTAGTTCTTTTAGGGACCCCTCCCTTAATTCTATAGATCTTCGTTCAGACTAGCCGAGGACGAAGGCGGGTCTGTTCACTAGGAACAGGCAGCCCGCTACATCATAGGGATTCAACTTAGTTTTACTGTAGGGACAGCTTTCCCCTATCTTTCCTTAGTTCTTTTTGCAGATCATAACAGTAAGTAAGTCATTGGTGATTATGGTAAGGGCAGTTTCGGTGGAATGGTTGGGGGCGGAAGCCGGATTGTCGGTTGTCGAAGAGAGAGTTAGATGAAAAGTGGGAGGAAAGTTCAGTGTGAACGTGTTGCTCAAGGAGTTTGGAGGCAAATGGGAGAAGCGATATGGGGCGATAGCTGGACAAGGCGGTTGGGTCGAGGGATGGCTTTTTGAGGATGGGCGTGATTGTGGCATGTTTGAAGGCAGCAGGGAAAATACCAGAAGATAGTGATAGGTTGAAGAGATGGGTTAGGTATGGGTTGAGTGTGGGGGTGAGGTTGGGGAGGAGGTGGAATGGGATTGGGTCGAGTGCACATGTGGTGAGGTGTGATTTGGAGAGGAGACGAGTAAGGTCTCTTTCCGTGATGTTGGGAAGGGAGGTTATGGGGGTAGGGAAATGGTGTGGAAAACAAAGGGGTTGTGGTGGTCGGACAGTAAAGACTTGCCGTGTTTGGTCAATCTTGTTTTTGAAGTGTGTGGCAACTCCTCAGCAGAGATGACGGAGGTCGGAGGGGACAGTGGAGGGCGGAGGAGAGAGTAGTAGATGTGATCATCCAGACCATAACAACCAAATAATATTGATAGAACTTGGAAGTATATTTATAAAAAATCTGATCCAAATAGATAATAATCATGGCTACTCTGAAAATTAATCTAATTATGTTCAGTCTGAAAGATAACATAACTATTGCTCTGACTTTATCTGTAAGGAATGAAAACTATTTAGGACACTGTTAGTTATACGCTGGATTTAGTTCTTACATATAAGACCAGTAGAGATTAATTGAAGGTGTTTTCTTATGTGTGGATGTATCAAGGACCAGGCCAAAAAGAATAAAATAAAAAAGTTGGCGCTGAAATGTTCCACGTTCATAATAGAAACATGGTGGATGCCATAAAGTCTTCAGAGAAATATAAAGGACCCGATTCATCAAGACTAGATTGAGGTAGAGCCACAGGCACCTGATTCCTTAAAAGGTACACACCTCTTAATGAATCAGGTGTGTCTTAAAAGTGGCATATGCGTTCTGCACCTTGCAACAAATCTTACTCCTGTCACAGACTGGAGTAAAAGTTGTGGTGTAAGCTATGCCACAACTCATCATAAATTACATGAGGGGGGCTTTATCACGCCCCCCTCCCATCCTCACTTTTACCTAGCACTTCCCATTTTGGTGGATCTAGCAAAAACTGCCAAATGTTGCAAAATGTTTGTGCAACCTTGTTTAGTGCAAAAATCTTGTGACTTTTCCGATTTCTGACATAAATGCTTTGATGAATCAGGGGTCAAAGTTTTATTTTGTTTCCTAATTTACTTTCATGAATTAATTGTTCCTGGTGCAAGCATGATCAATTCAATCATCAAGTGACATCAATATGTTTAATACAGTAACTAACGGGCATCCAATTAGCAAACGGTACAGTATCATCAGTAGAATCTTAATATGATCAATTTAAAGAAACTGCCCAGGCACTTGACTAAATGGTCATTTTTGGCCTTTTTATAAGGCAAGTTAAATAAGAAACCCCCCTATAGGTGAGATAACACCAGCCTCAATATCTTTGCATGAAGAAGCATGCACCTCTTCATGAATCAGGAACGTCTGACTGCAGCATGCCCTCTCGTCAAGACCGGTATGAACAATGCCAGTCTAGATTAATCAAGCTCATTCTATTTTGCCAATAAGCTTTTAAGAGAGAATACCTCTTCTATACAGAAATCCACAATATTTTTTCTTTTTTGGATTTCGTTTGGTTTGAGCCCATAGCATTGGTAGCAGACTACATTTTTAACTTCATCAGCTTGGCCTAAAAATAACAAAATCAGCATTACTCATGTGCCATCTCTCCATTGCTGCTCCAAGTGATTGTGTGCAGGCTGAAGCAGTGACATCATGACTACAGCACATGTGAATGCTGCAGCCAATCACTGAGCTCAGCTGCCATGCCTAATCAGCATCACTACTGAGCCCAGTGACTGGCTGCAGAGGTCATACGCGCACTAGTCATGGTGTCTCCATTGCAACTTGTAAACAATCACTGGGAGCAGTGGCAGAGAAACGGCACAGGAGCAGTGGATGGTGACTAGTACTAATTATGTTATTTTGACATAGAGCTGATGGGGTGAAAACAATTGGATTGAAAACCCCTTAAAGGACCTATACATCAAACAATAAAATAATAATAAAATTAAAAATAATAAAAATAATTCACTTAAGACTTTTAATCTCTTCTACAGGGCTCGTTCACACTTGTGTATGGCGATGTTTATCAGATAGCACTCTGCCCAATGTTATTCTATGGGGCAGTGCAGATACACAATTTTTTTTTCTCATGCTGATTTGGCATGAGAAAACAATCGCAGCATGCTGCGAATGCATCCAATCAGATCACCTGCACCCATACAAGTCTATGTCATCCGATGTCATCCGAGTGCAGTCTGAAATCCGCAGACACAGAAAATGGAGAAGATGGAGAAATTAAATAATGCAAGAGAATCGGATCACACTAAGGTGACACTCGAATCAATCTCTGACAGAGTTTGAACCAGGTGACATTAGCATAATCGGCCCGATTCTTTTCAATGAAAATATTGATGACCGTGTGAACGAGCTCACAATGCCATTTTTTTCTCAGTCCCAAAATTCTGGACTATGATGCTTTAATTCTAGTCCTAACTATACTGCTACCTATGTGGTTTGTGAACTACAGACAGGGCTCAAATCAGAATAGCCGGCCCGACTTGCAGCCTCATGTATCTGTATGAAGCAGTAAGCTCAGGGCAGGAGACACAGCGGTCAGGCTGGATATTCTATTCTGAGCATGGTCCATGTTTTATGATCTTGTGAAACCGATCTAATAGAGAGACATAATTATATATATGTAGACTGACAGCTAATTAATTCATTAGTCACATAAGTTTAGTGGAAATTCATCATGCAAAATTGATCAGAATAAGCCATGTCCAAACCTGTATTTAATTTGCTTAGATAGAAAGGTCATAGCAATTAAAGGGGTTGTACTCTCTTATGTAATAAAAGGCTAATAATTGTGTAAGGGAACGCTAAGCAATGTTGTAATGTAGTTTGTGTTTTAATTCCTTACTATTTGTCTGCTGCCCATTCACTCAATCCTAAAGGGGATGTCCACTGGTCATTTTATCATAAGATCAGGCACAGGTGTAAAATAAAGATGAAACAGATACTTATGTACCGGACCTTTGGCGGGGAATGTCATTTGACCGCTGAAGCTAATCACCAATTAGTGGCCACCGATCAGCAGTTACCTTGGCATTCCATTTGACCAGGAAGAAAGTCTTCCTAGAAAGTCAGCTGGCAGTGCTTCCTATTGCTGGGCTGGAAGCAGTTGGAGGGGGCACCCATAAACTAGAATTGGCAAGTAACATCTAAAATATGGAAGAGACTAGTGCATGCTTTAATTTTTTTCATATGGATATTTGGTCTATGAAAAAAAACAGTTATCTGAACAGGCCTCTTTAATAACGTTGGCCGAGTCTGTTTTTTTCATGAGCAGCACTTGGACCGAAATTACGGTCATGTGAATGCAGCCAAGCACTGCTTTTTTTTGCCTTGGAAAGAACATCAAGATTGGAGCAGATCAGTGGTGATCCACTGTATGGTGTCATGGATGCCCTCAATGCTTCCCCCACTGGGGCACCATTTTAAAATGGTGAGAAGATGAATTACAAATACATGTCAATTGCCTACTTTTTCATTGCACAGAAATTACATCTTATTGACGCGCCCCCTGGGCCGTGGGGTACTCGGTGCCGGGCCGGTCATTGCTTGGGGCGGTGGCGGTGACCCGGTCCGTGACCCAGGGCGGTCAGTAAAAAGGGGAATTTTATAGTTTTTATGTATGCAATTCGTGACGCCACCTGTGGTATGCGGCTATAGGTAGCCGCCGCGGCAGCGCAGGTCCTCTGAAGCTGGTGTTTAATGCAGCAGAGTTGGTTTGGCTCTCCACAGGTAGAGCTTAGCTCCAGGGCAGTGTAGATGTTGTAGTGAAGTAGATGATGCTGGGCGGTGTAGTGCAGGGGTGATGGCGCAGTTAATAATCACTCCACAACTCAATGGCGGTTTCCTCTTATGTTTACTTGTGGTGATTAGGCAGACCGGGACACGGGTGCTGGCTAGAAGTGGAAGTCCGGGCAGCCTGGAAGCAAGTAAGGAATCCACCTCGCCAGGTGGAGTTGTAGGCCTTACCTTTTGCACTAATCTCTCTGGCCCTGCTGCTTGTAGTTGTGCTGTGGCCCTCATCCCTGAGTACAATGTCCTTGTGCTCACCCGTATGGCAGGCAGCTCGGGCGGTACTGGGCCCTGCAGTGCTGCTGAGCCTCCGGACGTCTGGTGGGGCCAGGAGACCTGCAGTCTCCTGCCCTCCGGTTTCTGCTGCTGGGCTTCCAGTGCCCCACAGCCTCGGACTCCGGTGTCCGGTTCCTCTGTGCTGATTTCTTCGGGGGTGAACTGCCGCGCAGCTCCAGTCCCCAGCGCCTCTCTCCTCGACGTCCTGACTTCAACTCCTCACGCTAAGTCTAACTAACCCCGCCGCCAGATCCCAGTTGCCAAGGGGAGGGACTCCCCTTGCTGGTCTGGAGCCAGGACAGTATTGCATGCTAGCAAAACCTAATTAGGGGACCCCTGCTTGCTTCCAGGCATGGCATCACCTCTTGTGAGGGAGGCAATGCCACTGTGGCAACCGGACCCCTGGGGTGCCACATTATCTTAAACACAAATGTCCTCAACCAATGCCGTATGGCCAGTGCTACTCCAGATCTGCAGCTATTCTTGCCCCCTGATCAACATTGAGAATGGCCAGAACCACTCATAGAACCGCACTTTACTGTAAATATCTATAATCTCTATAGGCTGCTTTACGTAAATCACATTAAACCCTAAAATAAAAACTAGTGCCTGGAAATATGTAGTCTTCTTGTGTGAAGTATTGTACTATTATATTCATTTATCTTAAGGAAGCTTTCCCCTTTGGACATCATCGATGCCTGTCTTAATGAATCGGCCCCCAATGTAAAGAACTCAGTGTTCAGCTGTAATCTCACAAAAACAGAGAAGGGATAGAAAACTTTTGGCCAAACGTATGTTCAGCTCTAATGTGTATGGCCAGTTTAACGTTTTCTTGCAAAGACAAAAAAATTTGTATAGCATTTGGTGGAGTGTGGTGGCTTGGTTGCATGTACAACACGTGGCCTCATCTGAAATAAAGCCAGGCTTGTTTAGATTAGGACCCCAGTGAAAGAATGGTCCTTTAAGAAAATTTAATGAAAATGCTTTTGGTGCCCATTAGTTTTAGCCTAAAATCCATTTTTTAACCAATAGCAATCTGAATATACAATAAACGGTAAACTACGATAACGAATATTTCTTAGTTGCAACTCTTATCATCCAACAAGAAGCTGTTCCAGAAGTCTGACTACCAGAGGGCTATTACTGGAAAATGGGGCTGCAGTATGTGGAGAAAAAACTGTCGTGTGCAACATGTGGGGGTTGAGTAGAGTATGGCTAAGTGTTAAAATATGTGTAAGTGTGCTTATTCCTGAAAACTCCTTTGAATTTCACTGATATTTGTTCTGCAGAAAACACATGAACTTCACACATGAGCTGAACTTCCAACCTGCTGTGACGAGACGTAAATGGCGAGATGTGTGTAGTGTCGACAGCATCACAACGCTTCAGGAAACATTCCAGTAAGAAAAGCAAATTACTCCACAAAGTGGGCAAAATATGGGATCATAACACAGGGGCAACCAACATAAATAGTGCAGCCATGGACTAAATCCACATATCATTTTTAGTTTCCATAACCTTAATCTAAATGACTCATCTCTTTATTAAAAAGTTAATTCACGGTGTTTTATTGAGTCAGTTCAACAGGAGCTGAATCACTAAAAAATGAAAACTAAGGAGAATGTTAATGATAAATGGGAACATTAATTTCTAACAAACATAAATATATTTGATCTTAGCAACCAACCTACCAACTAATTATAATAGCAAAAGTTTCCATACATAACTGAATCCAGAAAATATAAGCAATTTAGGGCCTGTACCACGTCAGTCTTAATGATGGTCAGGCATGAGTAAGATGTCCCTAATTCGTTAAGAGGTGCACACCACTTAAAGGAGTGTTCTCGAGTTCTTAAAATGCTTCAATTAGTTAGACTGCATGAAAATAAGCCAATTTAGAATAGATTTGCTTTTTCTATCTGCTGTCATTCTTCTGCAATGAGAGATTTTATCTTTTATAGTGTAGAGCTCATTTCCATGGAGCCTGGCCTCTAATACAAAAGTGCACAGTAGTTAAATTCCAAGAGAGTTTACCCTTAACATGCCAGTCAGCTCTCGAATCCATTGATTCCCATACAGCAATTAGCTTCTCACCTCCCTCCTCTCCCTCTCCTCTTCAGAAAAGATACAGTTATAGATCACCAGCCCAGCAACTTTCAGAGCAGGTCTACTAATCTCGGCTCTCTGCTCTCGCTATCCAGAACTTCTCAAAATGCCTTGATATCTCTATGTGTAAATACAAACAGTGAAGGAAATAAGTATTTGAGCCCTTGCTGTTTTTGTAAGTTTGTCCACTGACAAAGACATGAACAGTCTATAATTTTAAGGGTAGGTTAATTTTAACATTTGAGAGATAGAATATACAAAAAAAATCACAAAAATCACATTGTATAAATTAGATAAATGTATTTGCATTTTGCAGTGAGAAATAAGTATTTGATTCCTCTGGCAAACAACACTTAATACTTGGTGACAAAACCATTGTTGGCAAGCACAGCAGTCAGACGGTTTTTGTAGTTGATGATGAGGGTTGTGCACATGTCAGGAGGAATTGTGGTCCACTCCTCTTTGCAGATCATCTCTAAATCATTCAGATTTAGAATCATAGAATCATAGAATCATAGAATGGTAGAGTTGGAAGGGACCTCCTGGGTCATCTGGTCCAACCCCCTGCTCAAAGCAGGATTCACTAGATCATCTCAGACAGATGTCTGTCCAGCCTCTGTTTGAAGACGTCCATTGAAGGGGAACTCACCACCTCTCGTGGCAGCCTGTTCCACTCATTAATCACCCTAACTGTCAAAAAGTTTTTTCTAATATCTAATCTGTGTCTCCTCCCATTTAGTTTCATCCCATTGCTTCTAGTTTTTCCTTGTGCAAATGAGAATAAAGATGATCCTTCTACAATGTGACAGCCCTTGACATATTTGTAGACAGCTATTAAGTCTCCTCTCAGTCTTCTTTTTTGCAAGCTAAACATTCCCAAATCCTGCAACCGTTCCTCATAGGACATGGTTTGCAGACCAGTCACCATTCTGGTCGCTCTTCTCTGAACTTGCTCCAGTTTGTCTATGTCTTTTTTAAAATGTGGTGCCCAAAACTGTACACAGTATTCCAGATGAGGTCTGACCAAAGAGGAGTAAAGACCGATAATGACTTCACGTGATCTAGACTGTATGCTTCTGTTAATACATCCCAGAATTGTATTTGCCTTTTTTGCTGCTGCATCACACTGTTGACTCATGTTCAGTCTATGATCTATTAGTATACCTAAGTCTTTTTCACATGTACTGTTGCTTAGCTCTATTCCTCCCATTCTGTATATGCTTTTTTCATTTTTATTGCCCAGATGTAGTACTTTGCATTTTTCCCTGTTAAAAACCATTCTGTTGGTTGCTGCCCACTGCTCCAGTTTATTTAGGTCTTTTTGAATCCTCTCTCTCTCTTCTCTAGTATTAGCTATCCCTCCTAGCTTTGTGTCATCAGCAAATTTAATCAGTTTACCCTCAATTCCTTCATCTAAATCATTGATAAAGATGTTGAACAATACAGGTCCCAGGACGGAGCCCTGTGGTACCCCACTTGAGACATTCATCCAGCTGGATGTGAAGCCATTTACAACCACCCTTTGAGTCCGATCACTAAGCCAGTTATGAATCCACCTAACAGTTGCCTGGTCCATTGCATACTTGGTCATTTTTTCAATAAGGATGATGTGAGATACTTTGTCAAATGCTTTGCTGAAGTCAAGATATACTATATCTGCAGCATTTCCCTGATCCACCCAGTCAGTGATTCTGTCATAGAAGGAAATTAAGTTAGTCTGACATGACTTGTTAGTTACAAACCCATGCTGACTCTGGTTAATCACTTCATTCTTATCCATGTACTTACATACATGTTGTTTAATAATTTGTTCAAAGATCTTTCCTGGTATAGAAGTCAGACTCACCGGCCTATAGTTCCCTGGGTCCACCTTCTTCCCCTTTTTGAAGATAGGAACAACATTTGCTCTTCTCCAGTCTTCTGGGACTTCTCCTGTTCTCCAAGAATTTTCAAAGATTATGGAGAGTGGTTCTAAAATTTCTTCTACAATCTCCTTCAGTACTCTGGGGTGTAATTCATCTGGACCTGGAGACTTGAACTCATTTATGTTAGCTAAATATTCCCTCACAATCTTTCTGTTTACTGATAACTTGGATTCCTCTATTCCTTTAAAAGGACAGTGAAGATCAGTTGATGTTACATTTTCTTTCTGAGAGAAAACAGATGCAAAATAGGAATTAAAAAGTTCGGCCTTCTCAACATCCTCTCTTACCATTTCTCCATTTTCATCCTGTAAAAATCCTATAGCATCTTTGACTTTTCTTTTACTTTTGACATACCCCCAAAATCCTTTTTTATTGCTTTTGACATCTCTTGCAAGCCTTAATTCATTGTCAGCTTTAGCTAACCTGATACGTGCCCTGCAGGATCTGCAGACTGCATTATAATCTTCTTTAGATATGCCTCCCTCTTTCCATTTAATAAACATTTCTTTCTTTCTTTTTAGCATGTGTTTAAGTTCTGTGTTCATCCATCCTGGTTTCCTTAAATGCTTCCCATTCTTCCTACTTTTCGGGATTGTTAACGATTGTACTTTGAGAATCTCATTTTTAAAAATTTCCCATCCTTCCTGGACATTTTTGTCCTTAAGGACATCCAGCCATTGGATCCCTCCTATTCTCTTTCTGAGTCTCTTAAAATCTGCCTTTCTAAAATCTAACCTTGAAGTTTGAGTCTTCACATGTCTTCCTCCTCTAGTTATCCAAAATTCTATAATAGCATGATCGCTGCCTCCTAGGGTCCCAGCCACCTTTATTTTGAGGCTGTCGCTTGGCAACTTGGAGTTTCAACTCCCTCCATAAGTTTTCTATGGGATTAAGGTTTGGAGACTGGCTAGGCAACACCATGACCTTATTGTGCTTCTTTTGGAGACACTCCTTTGTTGCCCTGGCTGTATGTTTTGAGTCATTGTCTTGCTGAAAGAACCAGCCACGACCCATTTTTAATGTCCTGGCGGAGGGAAGGAGGTTGTCAATCAGGATTTTACGGTACATGGCTCCATCCATTCTCCCATTGATGCGGTGAAGTAGTCCTGTGCCCTTAGCAGAGAAACACCCCCAAAACATAATGTTTCCACCTCCATGCTTGACAGTGGGGACGGTGTTCTTTGGGTCATAGGCAGCATTTCTCTTCCTCCAAACACGGCGAGTTGAGTTAATGCCAAAGAGCTAATTTTTTGTCTCATGTGACCACAGCACCTTCTCCCAATAACTCACAGAATCATCCAGGTGTTTATTGGCAAACTTCAGACGAGTCTGCACATGTGCCTTCTTGAGCAGGGGGACCTTGCGGGCACTTAGGGATTTTAAACCTTTAAGGTGTAATGTGTTACAAATGGTTTTCTTGGTGACTGTGGTCCCAGCTGCCAAGTTCCCCCCGTGTAGTTTTAGGCTGATCTATCACCTTCCTCATGATCAAGGATACCCCATAAGTTGAGATTTTGCATGGTGCCCCAGATCCATGTCGATTGACAGTCATTTTGTATTTCTTCCATTTTCTTACTATTGCACCAACAGTTGTCTCCTTCTCACCCAGTGTCTTACTTATGGCTTTGTAGCCCATTCCAGCTTTGTGCAGGTCTATGATCTTGTCCCTGACATCCTTAGCAAGCTCTTTGGTCTTGCCCATGTTGTAAAGGTTAGAGTCTGACTGATTAATTGAGTCTGTGGACAGGAGTCTTTTATACAGGTGACTATGTAAGACAGCTGTCTTTAATGCAGGTAACGAGTTGATTAGGAGCATCTAACTGGTCTGTAGGAGCCAGAACTCATAATGGTTTGTAGGGGATCAAATACTTATTTCTCACTGCAAAATGCAAATAAATCTATCTAATTTATACAATGTGATTTTCTTGATTTTTTGGGGGGATATTCAATCTCTCAAGGTTAAAATTAACCTACCCTTAAAATTATAGACTGTCTTTGTAAGTGTGCAAACTTACAAAAACAGCAAGGGATCAAATAATTATTTCCTTCACTGTAGATAACAGTCTAGACACAGAACAAACCACTGATAACTGAATGTGTTATAGCAGAACTCGTGCTGTGCTTTACAGTTTTACTAATATTACTATTCTACTGTTCTATTCACCAGAGCTCAAGAAGGAGAGCCCGCCCTGCTAGAAACCAGAAAGTAAGGAAACTGTAAGAAAACTGCATTGCTATAAACTACTCAAGAAAACTTGACAATACTGCTTTAATGATTTAAATTCATGTTATCACTGACGTTCGCATGACAAGAAATTTTATACACTTTTCAGGGACTGGAGTACATTTCTGGATTAAGTAACGCCACTAAAGTGTTGTAACTCTTGAAGAATGTATTGGTTGGGCTTGTCCACACCCCTGTCCTTCTTATACTCCATCCAGTATGGCGAATCTAGCTGGGACAAGCATGAAAATGCCAAAAGTCGCAACATTTTTGCTCAAGTTTGAGTTGCGCCAGAGTTTTGTGCTAAAAATCTGGCCAAAGCACTTTACTGAATAGGAACCTTAGTTTAAATCTAGTAAAGTAATAATGCCATCCAAGAGCCATCCCTAGTCTACCTTTGACAAAGTAAATGCACTCTCTGTAGTTAATTACCTTATACTGACCCCTACAATGGGTACGGAAAATATTCAGACCCCTTTAAATTTTTCACTCTTTGTTTCATTGCAGCCATTTGGGAAATTCTAACAAGTTCATTTTTTTCTCATTAAAGTACACTCTGCACCCCATCTTGACTGAAAAAAAAACAGAAATGTAGAAATTTTTGCAAATTTATTAAAAAAGAAAAACTAAAATATCACATCGTCATAAGTATTCAGACCCTTTGCTCAGACACTCATATTTAAGTCACATGTTGTCCATTTCCTTGTGATCCTCCTTGAGATGGTTCTACTCCTTCATTGGAGTCCAGCTGTGTTTAATTAAACTGATAGGACTTGATTTGGAAAGGCACACACCTGTCTACATAAGACCTCACAGCTCACAGTGCATGTCAGACCAAATGAGAATCATGAGCTCAAAGGAACTGCCCAAGGAGCTCAGAGACAGAATTGTGGCAAGGCACCGATCTGGGAAAGGTTACAAAAGAATGTCTGCATTACTCAAGGTTCCTAAGAGCACAGTGGCCTCCTTAAATGGAAAAAGTTTGGGACCACCAGAAGTCTTCCTAGACCTGACCGTCCAGCCAAACTGAGCAATCGTGGGAGAAGAGCCTTTGTGAGAGAGGTAAAGAAGAACCCCAAGATCACTGTGGCTGAGATGCAGTAGGGAGATGGGAGAAAGTTCCACAAAGTCAACTATCACTGCAGCCCTCCACCAGTCAGGCCTTTATGGCAGAGGGGCCCGACGGAAGCCTCTCCTCAGTGCAAGACATATGAAAGCCCGCATAGAGTTTGCTCAAAAACACATGAAGGACTCCCAGACTATGCAAAATAAGATTCTCTGGTCTGATGAGAGGAAGATAGAACTTTATGGTGATAATTCTAAGCGGCATGTGTGGAGAAAACCAGGCACTGCTAATCACCTGCCCAATACAATCCCAACAGTGAAACATAATGGTGGCAGCATCATGCTATGGTGGTGTTTTTCAGCTGCAGGGACAGGACAACTGGTTGCAATTGAAAGAAACATGAATGTGGCCAAGTACAGAGATATCCTGGATGAAAACCTCTTCCAGAGTGCTCTGGACCTCAGACTTGGCCGAAGGTTCACCTTCCAACAAGACAATGACCCTAAGCACACAGCTAAAATAACAAAGGAGTGGCTTCAGAACAACTCTGTGACCATTCTTGACTGGCCCAGACAGAGCCCTGACCTAAACCCAATTGAGCATCTCTTCAGAGACCTGAAAATGGCTGTCCACCAACGTTCACCATCCAACCCGACGGAACTGGAGAGGATCTGCAAGGAAGAACGGCAGAGGATCCCCAAATCCAGGTGTGAAAAACTTGTTGCATCATTCCCAAGAAGACTCATGGCTGTACTAGCTCAAAAGGGCGCTTCTACTCAATACTGAGCAAAGGGTCCTGAATACTTATGACCATGTGATATTTCTTCTTTTTTAATAAATTTGCAAAAATTTCTATATTTCTGTTTTTTTTCAGTCAAGATGGGGTGCAGAGTGTATGTTAATGAGAAAAAAATGAACCTTTTAGAATTTACCAAATGGCTGCAATGAAACAAAGAGTGAAAAATGTAAAGGGGTCTGAATACTTTCCATACCCACTGTAAATACCAGGCCTTCAATACAGTGAAAAATTTAAAGGGGTCTGAATACTTTCCGTACCCACTGTATAAGATCTTTGGGTCTCCAAGTCACATTAGATGAAAATGGGCAAACAAACGATGGATCAAAATACATCTCAGACTACATCAGGCAATATTGGATTATTTTCAGTCAATGGAGCAAACAATGACAAACATTGGGTGAAAATATCCAACATGGCCGGCTAATGTTTTGAATGGTTATGGTTGTTCATTGAAATGAGTGATTGCTTTTTTCATCGAACCAGCCAATAATATTTCATTATGATTGAATTTAGCCATTTCGTTCAACTATAATCTAATGTGTATGGGCTCCCTATGCCATACAGTATGTATCATATGGCACGCTGGTAAGTTAGACATATTGCCCAAGTGTTCAGCAGCACTGTCCCAGATTACAAGCCGTGAGAATCCTGCTAGGTATCATGAGTTAATAATGACCAATCACTTCTCAGAAAACTGCAAGAAATATGTCTGCACAGCTTTGAAGGAAGAAGGCAAATGGCACAGAAATATAATATGATGATTGCAATATATACAAATTTTGATGGAAGTGCTTCTTTAAGAATCTAGCACTTTTGGAGTTTTGATGTGCTTGGCTGTTTACCTCTTATATATAACTGATGAGGCTGGTGTACTTGTGTTGAAATATCATAATCATTTTTACAATTGAAAATAGTATTTTATGAGTCCAAGTATTGGCACATGTTAAACAAAAGCCATGACACTTTGTGCAAACAGTGGGCAATACCAATCAGTGAATTAATGAACTAAACTGTTAACTAATTTACCTTGGAATCTGTGAGCTGTGTCCTTGCTGCCCAACTAATTAACAATTTATTGTATGATAAGTGCACCACTGATGTACTCCTGGATATAAGGTACTAGATGCCCTTTTTCCAAGAACCTGATGTCATTTATATTTTTTTAGAAAACAAATTCCGTCTTTCTACATAGTGTATAGAGTACCTAGGACAACCATGCTCTAAATGTCATGAAGATCCAAGATTTATTTGAAGAAGGATGACTCAAGGCTGTCACAGAACATGATTACATATTGACCCATCAAGAAACAAGTTTTGAAATGTCAACATTTTGCAACTAATTCTGTCAATAAAGAGTTGCCATTGTACCAGGTTCTAGCTAAATCCTTGTCGCTGGATTTCTATTGAGGTTTGATGGTGAAGCCTCTATGAAGGAAAGCACAGACTATCTCAAATGGTTCAGATGGTGACGATGGCTCACAGAGGGTGTTGGCTTTCCATCGGTTCTCTTGACATGCAACATCTCTGCAAGCGCAAAGGTGAAAGTAATTTTTTCCACGTAATATAATTTTATCAGGTGATTCAGTGTAATCATTGCGCTTGGCCAGTGGTTTTATAAATTAGACACATATTAACTAAAGTGTGTCCCTATCTACTGTACATATCACTACTAATTACACATGCCAAGCATTTGTACCCTGTGAGTTCAGTTGGATGGTTATTCCTTTGCCTTACACAGACAAAGCATGTGCACTAAATCAAGATGTTAAAAATAGTTTTTTTTCGTAATATTATTTAATACATTGATAGTATATGCCATTATGAAGGGCCTGTAAAGAAGTAAGTGACATTTGTTCAAATCTTAGAAAGAGAGAGTGGTCAAGTCTTCTAGATGATCCATCATGTACATCAGTCAACCATGAGCAATTAAATTGGATTATATGTTGGCAGCTCTTAGTTCATGTAGTGAGGTCTATGCAACAGCGCGAAGTACGTGCAGGATGGTGGAGAGGACAGGATCACTCACTGCTGATAAGAGTCACTTGGACTGCTAGCTGCAAAATTTTTCATGCAGTTTTATTACTTACTGCCTTAAAGCACACCTGTCAGCAGGATTGTGCTTAGTAAACCACATACACTGTCAAGTGGGCGCCGTTATACTGAGTAAAATGATACCTTTGTTGATGAAATCTGTCCAGCGGTTGTTTTATAATCTTTACTTTCATTTCTGACATAATGATATGTATGTGCTCTGGTGCTCTCTTTATGTATTCATGTATGCCTATCTCTGCCTTGTGACAGGTCACTGTGCTTTCAGTGACCTGCCTACTATTTTACATACTGACTTTGTAATTTCTGTGTCACAAAGTGAAATTTACACTCCCCAAAATGGCCACGGTGGCCAGCGTTTGCACAGTAGCATCTTGGTTTTCGCCTGTGGAGTTAATCTGTCTCTGCGCACATAGGGCAGTAAGAGTGTCCTTGGACTGCTGGTCATACCAGGGTTCTCCAAACGTAGCCTTCATTGCCAAACAAAAGATAGGACACAAAAACAAGAGAAGGGAGGATGTAACTGATACACGTACAGTAAAGTCCCAGATAAAAACAATTAAAACAATGAGTCTGATTCATCAAAACTCTGCACAGAATTGTTGCAAGAACCGTGCAAGTTTTCAATGCCAGGAATGATTTCTCAAACCAGATCACTGATGTTCTGTAAAATCCCACCGTTTGCCACCAATTTGTCTAGAATTTATCATAAATATCACAGTTTGGGAAGGTCACGCAGAACCACCCGCTGTGATCTTTGGAGCGAACATAACTCTGTTGTCCCCTATCGTCCAGACAATTACACTATTGGCCGACGATCAATGAAGGAGGCCGCAGGCTGTTCGCACTAACATGCAAGTTATCGGAAAACTAACAGTGAGCGCATGGTATGTACACCTCTGGATTCAAACATATGTAATATGTGTATATACCCCCGTACGATCACCGCTAACTCCACGATAACCCCAGACTAATCGCTGCCACCACCAGTTATTTTTACAGGCTGACTGGACGCCTGATAGATAGCATATGGCTTCAAGGTGCGGTTACAGATCAAAAGAAACAGAACTATTACATTTTATATTTAATCCAAAACAAGGCAGTGTTTATTAAAAATATACGAAAAGATTTTACAAAAAGGACAAGAGAGCATATACAGTTACAGAAAATAAAAGGGATTAACAAGAGAACTTACTACACTACTCGCAGAGACACGTCAACTTAGTCAAAGGAGAGTGCTTCGCTTAGGAACGTTCAGAGAATGGGCTTCATGCATACATGATATGTATCTCTCTACACAAACACAGATCATAATTCGTCTTGATCTTTCATCAGCCCCTGAGTTCCACTCACAACCCCCCCCCATGATGACCTCACATGGGCAGGGTTGTGGGCTGTGTTCAGTACTTCAGGATTTTATGAAATCCCTTCTTGTGATAACTTCCCTCCTGATGATCACAGAAGTTTGAGATTGTCACCATATTTTTCAATGGGAATTTACCTTTCCATAGATAGTAAACATGGCATAGCTGTTGTCATTTATCATGTCACTGTGGATTTGTGGCTCATAGGCAGAGGTTACAGTTATGAAAAATTTTGCGTCTTCTTCCCCTGTTAGCCCTGGTGCTGAAAATGTATGTCTCATCAATATCGGATTTATACAAATTCCAATATTCCATGTTTTCCGTCGGAGACAGGTCTGTTGCAGGTGCAACACTTCTCTTACAGGTAAAAAGGTGTCTAGTGTAAATATAAGATATTTCCCTTGAATGGACAATGTATTTCCTGCAGACAAAAGGTTTCTTCTGTGTCTATGCGTCAACACATGTCTCTATTGTTGTCTGAAAACACCTTTTGTCTAATTACCTGTCCATTCTGAATCTCAGTCTTTCTCACAAAAAGCATCTTCTTTCAGTCATCTTGGCATCAAAAGGACTTCATGTATTTTAACTAAGATGATTCACATCTAAGAGACTTAAGCCTGTCAGCTATTGGGTAGTGCTGCACTCTGTGTGACAGGAAAAAAGAGGGAGGGGGGTGAATGACTTCAGAGATTTTTTATATTTTCTATGACAATATACAAAGGTCATGTAAAAAGTTCTGCAGCCAATCACTTCACTCAGAGGGCATGAGCAGCTGAGTCGAGAGATTGGCTGCAGTCTTGTTGACTTTAAATCATGGCTGCAGCTTGTACACAATCACAGAAGCAGCAGTGAACATGCATTACTGAACCCAGGGAGAGTAAATACTAGCTGAATTTATTAGTTTTAACACGGCCACAATTCCAAAAAATTGTAAAAAAAAAAGTTGAAAGAGGAAAAGTTTAGTATAGGTTGCTGTGCGCAAATGCAAAATCTGTAACGCAGCTCTGTCCCAGTTTTGTTGGGGTTCAAACTAAATTGTATTGTGTTTTTTTCCTGGCTAGAAAATGTGTTCCTCTGATTCAACATTTATATTCATAATAATCTGAGACTTGGCTTAGAAAAAGGAAAGGTATGAAAACATTTTACAACCAAACACAGCATGACACATGATTATCTATTATCTTCTGATCTCTTAAAGCAGAGGTGGAATTTTAATGAATCTGTCGTGGTTTGGATCTAGATATGAGACAAAGCTTCAAATGTGCAGAAAATATACCTACAGGATGAATATTAATTTTTCATTCCACGTGAGAATAAAATAATTTCTTATTTATTGAAGTAGAAAACATTTGTCACAAAAGATGAAGAAGATTCCATCATGTAAGGCTGCTTTCAAAATGTTGGTGTAGCCAAAGGTATAGAGGAGTGGTGCACAACCCATTTTGGTCCAAGTGCTAAATTTTGTGATTGTACCACTCCCAAGGACCACATTAAATTTGAAGGGGTATACTAATCCAAGGCTTATATTGACAGTATTATATACAGTGGATATAAAAAGTTTACAAATCCCTGTTAAAATGATAAGTTTTTGTCATGTAAAATAATCATACCAAGAAGAATCATTTCAGAACTTTTTCCATTTTTAATGTCGCTTATAATCTGTACAATTCAATTGAAAAATAAACATAAAAAAATAAAATAATGTAGTGGCATAACTATGGCACACCCTTAAACTAATACTTTGTTGAAGTACTGTTTGAATTTATGACGGCATTAAGTCTTTTTGGGTAGGAATCTATCAGCACTGTGAGGGTATCTCCTGTGTACAGCCCTTTTCAGGTCACCCACAGATTTTCAAATGCATTCAAGTCTGGGCTGTGGCTGGGCCATTTCAAGACTTTGATCTTCTTCTGGCAAATCCATTCCTTTGTTGATTTGGAAGTATGCTTGGGGTCCTTGTTGTGCTGAAACTTGAATCTCTGCTTCATCTTCAGCTTTTTCACAGAGGCCTGACAGTTTTGATACAAAATTGACTGTTATTTGGTACTTTTCATAATTCCCTCCAATTTGACTAAATCCTCAGTTCCAACTACTGAAAAACTGTACCAAAGCATAATGCTGTCTCCACTATGCTTCATTGTGAGTTTGGTGTTCTTTTGGTGATGCACAGTTTTGGCTTTGTGCTAAACATACCTTTGGAATTAAGGCCAAAAAGTTCTACCATGGTCTTATCAGACCATACCTATTTTCCTCACATACTATTGGCAGATTTGATGTAGGTTTTGGCAAAACATAATGGAACTTGGATGTTTCTCTTTGTTTGTTTTGCCACCCTACACTACAGGCCAGATATTTGAAGAATATGGGAGATTGTTATCACATGCAATACACAACCAGCACTTGCAAGAAATTCCTGCAGCTCCTTTAATGTTGCTATAGGTTTCTTAACAGCATCCTGGACCAATGTTCTCCTTGTCTTTTCAGCAATTTTTGAGGGAGATCTAGTTCTAGGTAATTTCACTGTTGTGCTGAATTTAAATCAATACTTGGTGGTTGTCTTCACAATGTTCCATGGAATATCGAATGCCTTGGAAATGCATTATACCTTTCTCCTAACTGATAACTTTCAGCACGGAGATCCCTTGTGTTGTAAGTTTTTTTGCTGTATAATGCAACAAAGAAAATATCAGGAAAATCCTACCAGAGCAGCTAACCTTAATTAGAGATTAATCAGAATCTCTTTAAATTATGGCAGCTGTGTACCAACTACTAAGAAACCTTGCAATTTAACAGAGGTGTATAAACTTTTTAGATCCACTGTATGTCATAATATAATTAGTGGGGGATCCATTTCTGGAACTTCCACTATTGTAGGAAAGGAGGGTCCTCTGTCCTCTATTTAGCACTCCTGGATGAAGGAGTCAAGATGACCATAAAATGAGCACAGCTATCTCCATAGTTTATAAAAGTTACTGAACATAGAGGAGACAGAGATGGCTGAGGGCAGCACAGTATGGCATCTCGGGCCGCATGTGGGCCCCAGGGTGCAGATTGTGCACCCCTGTTCTAGAGTTTAGACAGCTGTAGAATAGCCTAGTTATATATAAGGAATTAGTCCCATCCTGAATTGTTATGGCATATAGCACCATTCATTTCCATGTGCCAAATCAGGCCTCATCTGAATGGGGAGTGAAAGGAAACCAGGCATAGCTGGCAATTAAAACCTTGTGTGGGAAAGATGGATGGATAAGGGTGCTGAGCCCTGGAGGGGGACACACCCTCCAATATGTAAAACAAAAAAGAAAAATTAGGCCCCACACACCTTTAGTATTAAATTAGTTAAAGGAAAGGCAGAAGCACAGGCAATTTGAAAGAGGGGGTGCACACCTCTAAGGACCTGATCCAACAGTCACCAACAGCCAGCAGCGGATCTTGTTGATTTGCGTTCCCAAGTGTATTTAGCATGGCAGAACATTCCTTAGACAACCATTATTAACCACACTGATAGCATGCCACGGCGCATAAACGCGTGTATTTCTACACATGGCACTCATATTCAATACTGAATTCAGTGAGGTGTTTGAAAAATGTTTTTTTCCATTTTATTATCATTTGCATATCATTAACATGTGTATCAATCCATTGAATTCAATAATTCCATGACTTCTCCTTCTTGGTGTTACAATTTCAGTGTTGAAAAATACAATGTTACAATGTTACAGTGTTGCAGTATATAGTACAAGCAATCGCAGGTTCACATCTACTATGGGAACTGAAAAAAAATGAAAAGTAAAATAAAAAATGTGAATCACCCTATATTTCCCTGCTGAAAATAATACATATTTTGTGTTCAAAAGACCGATCTATCAAGATATAAAATTGTTTAACAGAAAACTCGCACACAAAAAAATGGTACGAGTTTCGTCAGCGTTCTTCATCAGATTTTCATCAGAGTTTGGTTAGTGTGTCAGATTTTGCCACCAGAGTTTCATCAATTTTTCTCCAATGAAAAGAAAATGCTGAAAGGTTATCAACCTTCTCCTATAAAACAGTATGTGTGAAACAGACAGCACATGGATGGCATTTGAGTGCTATCTGATTTTTTCACAGACCCATAGACTTGTATTTTTAATTTTGATCCAAGAATTGGATCAAGATCAGATACAGTGGGGAAAAAGAGTATTTAGTCAGCCACCAATTGTGTAAGTTCTCCCACTTAAAAAGATGAGAGAGGCCTGTAGTTTACATCATAGGTAGACCTCAACTATGAGAGACAAAATGAGAAAACAAATCCTGAAAATCACATTGTCTGATTTGGAAAGAAATTTTTTTCAAATTTTGGTGGAAAATAAGTATTTGGTCAATTACAAAAGTTCATCTCAATACTTTGTTATATATCCTTTGTTGGCAATGACAGAGGTCAAACGTTTTCTGTAAGTCTTCACAAGGTTGGCACACACTGTTGCTGGTACGTTGGCCCATTCCTCCATGCAGATCTCCTCTAGAGCAGTGACGTTTTGGGGCTGTCGCTGGGCCACACAGACTTTCAACTCCCTTCAAAGGTTTTCTATAGGGTTTAGATCTGGAGACTGGCTAGGCTACTCCAGGACCTTGAAATTCTTCTTACGAAGCCACTACTTCGTTGCCCTGGCAGTGTGCTTGGGATCACTGTCATGCTGAAAGACACAGCCACGTTTCATCTTCAATGCCCTTGCTGATGGAAGGTGGTTTGCATTGACAATCTCATGATACATGGCCCCATTCATTCTTTGATGTACACAGATCAGTCGTCCTGGTCCCTTGGCAGAGAAACAGCCCCGAAGCATGATTTTGCCACCCCCATGCTTCACAGTAGGTATGGTGTTCTTTGGATGCAACTCAGCATTCTTTCTCCTCCAAACACGCCGAGTTGTGTTTGCACCAAACAGTTCTACTTTGGTTTCATCTGACAATATGACATTCTCCCAATACTCTTCTGGATCATCGAAATGCTCTCTAGCAAACTTCAGACGGGCCCGGACATGTAATGGCTTAAGCAGGGGGACACGTCTGGCACTGCAGGATCTGAGTCCCTGGCGGCGTAGTGTGTTACTGATGGTAGCCTGTGTAATGTTGGTCTCAGCTCTCTGCAGGTCATTCACTAGCCCCCCCCGTGTGGTTCTGGGATTTTTGCTCACTGTTCTTGAGATCATTTTGACCCCACGGGGTGAGATCTTGTGTGGAGCCCCAGATCGAGGGAGATTATCAGTGGTCTTGTATGTCTTCCATTTTCTAATCATTGCTCCCACAGTTGATTTCTTCACACCAAGCTGCTTGCCTATTGCAGATTCAGTCTTCCCAGCCTGGTGCAGGGCTACAATTTTGTTTCTGGTATCCTTCGACAGCTCTTTGGTCTTCACCATAGTGGAGTTTGGAGTGTGACTGTTTGAGGTTGTGGACAGGTGTCTTTTATACTGATAACAAGTTCAAACAGGTACCAGTACTACAGGTAATAAGTGGAGGACAAAGGAGCCTCTTAAAGAAGAAGTTACAGGTCTGTGAGAGCCAGAAATCTTGCTTGTTTGTAATTGACCAAATACTTATTTTCCACCAAAATTTGAAAAAAATTTCTTTCCAAATCAGACAATGTGATTTTCCGGATTTGTTTTCTCATTTTGTCTCTCATAGTTGAGGTCTACCTATGATGTCAATTACAGGCTTCACTCATCTTTTTAAGTGGAAGAACTTGCACAATTGGTGGCTGACTAAATACTTTTTTTCTCCACTGTATGTCTCTGTGATTTTATGAAGACCACTTGGTCCGCAAAATTAGAAAGACATGTGAACAGCACCATAGATTATAATAGGTATAAATATGAGTTCTAAACTCATACACAAAAAAATGATGTCTGAATGAGCCCTAAGGCAGCCAGGCTGTTTTTAAACCTATGGATTAACCCCATACCTGCAGGTAAATAGCATTTTTGCACATGACAGATTTACATCAATCCGAGTTTAGGGTTTGAAAACCCACTTTATGATGTCACTTGAACATTACAGAATGTTATTGAAACGTCAAATGGAAGCATGTAATTTATCAGAAAGAAGGAGACTGCATGCAAAGAAAGCACCTGATTAGCACTTTCAAATATGGTCCGGGATCATTGATCTTTATCCTGATTTTATACTGGTTCTGGCACAGATCAATAGCATACTGTATTCCACTCCAAACAGAATTAAATCCTGTGATGTGTATGTAACAGCAGTTCACAAGAAATCACCTTGTAATCACCTACAAAACCATTATAGTAATACATGAGCAATAAGGAAAATGTAATGTAAATGATATCACCTCAATTGTAGATTACAAGCTGATGCTATAACAATTGCTTATTTTTACGTTAGAACTGAGAAAGTGTTTAGCACTCGATGGGATTTTGCGGGTCATCATTATAGCGTGAAAGTTTTTATGCAATAACATTGGCATAGTAACTTGTGTTGTACTACAGTGCCCTCTAGAGGTGGACGCAGAAGGTTAAAACAGGACACAAAAACTGTGCAATAATTTAAACATAATATGCAATTTCAGTTAAACTGTTAAGGGATTAGCATTATCTACCGCAGGGGTGGGCAATACATTTTTCTGAGGGGCCATATGAGAGACCGTGACTATTGTGGAGAGCCGAACCAATAGGCTGAAATTAATTCTGCTCAATATTAATATTAACATATTAATTGTAATTTTTATTTTATATTGATATTAATTGTATCTCTTAATATTGAGAATAATTAAATATGCTGACACCCCCCTATACAAAGTATGATCCCAGCCCCTATATACTGTGCAGTATGAGCCCCTACATAGCATCCTACATACTGTATGATCCCACACGCAGCCCCCTATATATTGTGCAATATGAGCCCCCACATAGCATTCTATATACAGTATGATCCCACTCACAGCTCCCTATATACTGTATGAGCCCCCACATAGCATTCTATATACAGTATGATCCCACACACAGCTCCTTATATATTGTATGAGCCCACACACAGCCCCCTATATATAGTATGAACCCCCACAGAGCTCCATATATACAGTGTGAGCATCCACATAGCCTCTCTATATACAGTATGCGCCCTCACATAGTCCCCTAAATACCATATGAACCCTCACATAGCCCCTATATACAGTATGAACCCTTACATAGCCTCCCTATATGCAGGCACACATGCCATACACATCTAAAAAAAAACAACACATACCTCACTCGCATTCCCCTGATGATCTTCTCCAGTCTCCGGTGTACTGATTCTCCGGGCAGCAGATGTGATGTAGTGACATCATCACGTCTGCTCTCTAAGTCCACATGCTGATTGGTGGAAGAAGGAGCCAGCGGCTCCATGTATTCACCGATATCTGCTTCTTGAAGATGCAGATAGCGGTGATATCTGGACGTGGGCGGGGGAGGGAGGCCACCTCGTGTGGCCCATGTAGTTGGGGTGAGTTGTACTCGATGAGCTACACCAAGACTTAGTGATGACCATAGAGGAGCATAAAGAGGCTATAGCTTGAGCTGGAGTCTGTGTCCATTGTCTCAAGGATAAACAGGCCCCAACTGCATGGGGGTACCGCCATTAGAGAGGTGAGGATTGCCACATCGGTGGAGAGAATGGGGGATTATTACAGTTTTCTAAGAGTATATCTGCTCACTAGATGAGGTATTAGCTGCCTAAAGAGACGAGGAATATCCACACCAGAGGAATCTATTTATCTTGCTGCTAAGAGGAGTGACCAATTGCTACCAGACCTTACAAGCCAACAGGTACACTTCAAACATAACATGCTATATGTAAAGATCTGAGATTGTGGGGTTTTAATAATCACCTATGCAGGTTAACGATGCAACAATATTTTATTCCTTACATCCATGGGAATATAGCAATTCCAGGTAAATGTCAAAAATACAATTGTCTCAGTCCACAAGATCCCCTTCCCGGGACGGTAGTTCCACTGCCTTTGTGCCAGTATAGTCTGTAGTCACAGTCCCCGATCCTCCAGAAGAAAGTTAAACCAATGGGAGCACAGGTATCCAGTAGAAACAATCCTTTAAGAAAGTTTAACCTTTAAGAAAGTTTAAATCCAAACCACAGATCCCACAATGGTAGCATGTTTATCCAGTCCAGTCGATAACTGATCTCCAAAACTCCATATGCTATGCTTCCATCCATCCTTCCAGGTTCTCAGTCTCGATCCTATTCCGTTGATGTCCTTCCACACAACTCATTGACTATACATGTGGCTTCTCTTTCCTCTTTCCCTGGGATCAGCCTCCTCCCCCTTAGGCATTTGCTTTTAGCTGCAGGAGTGAAGGATATTTCAGCAGCTCATGACTGGTGACTGCAGGTGAGACTCCCTGTGGTGATGGCTCTGCTGCGTCTACTTTTCCCATTCACACAATGGGACTAGTGGCTGTTAGAACAATGGTTTAAGGCCCCTGAGATATTAAAGAGATTAACAGAATTTACATTTACCTTTGGCAATCTCTTGTCAGGCCTTATGTATACATAAGTTCCAGCCAGCATGTCTTCCTCTGCTTACTGTCACTGAATGGAAACATTGATTCTTCATGCTGAACACTTTATAAGTAAAATTAGTGTACATAAACTGACGAACAAGCAGAATATTAATAAAACATAGCAAACAAATGTCTAATAAAACACAATAATAATATTGACAGAAAAGGAGCTCCGTGATGGAAAAGTCTCATAGTCTTTAGTAAATGGGCAGCTCCTCACACTATATGTTTTTATTCTGCAATGTATAAACTTTATATATAATTGCAAAAACCTCATGTCAAATGCTCAGATGTCCCAAACTTCTCCTTTTTTTCTTGAGTTACATACATTTTTGAAAATTTTCAACTGAAGACTATCATGGAATGCAGAATCTTTTTATTCTTTCTTACAATATTGTTCTATGGGTGGACTTTACTAAGGATTTTGTTTAATTTTTGAGTCATTAAAAAAAAATTGTTGATTTTATTGCATTCCGTTATGCATTTTTTGCTATTGTATGTCATTCTCACTATTATTTAATAGTGTGTAGTCTAATCATAGTTAGCTATGCAAATAAAGTTTAAACCATATTTATGAAATGTGAGTTTTTTAAAAGTCATAAAGATGCAAACTCACTCCAGTAGGCGGGTGGCCTAAAAAGTGTATATCAGCTCTAGACAGAAGTGTAATACTTTGATAAATTTTTCAAAAACAATGGAAACACAGCCACAACAAAAACTGACTTCAAAATTCCTGCCATAATGAATATTATTTCTGTATTATTTTCTATATTCTTTCCTCGCTGCTTAAAAAAAAATAAAATGGTTATTTTTTATTTCATAAATCAACACTACACATGAAAATAAGAGACGTAATATATTTTATCAGAGAAATCTGCTTCTTCTTTCTTCATGAACTGAGATTTCATTCTCAATATTCTCATTTCACAGATTAAGGCCTCGATTTTTCATTTGCGTTTTTGTCAAATCACTTCCCTTTTGCTTATTCCTGTGACTTTTGGCTCATGTCAGTGCAGAAGCTTTGGTTTTAAATTCTGTTACTGTTTCTCCCTACTGCCATCGCTGAGTGGGGCTGCTAGCTAAATAAACCCCTGAGAATCATTTCCTACTGCCAGTCAACAAGTTCTGCTTATCTGGTATATCCCCATTCCTTCCTCTTGTTGTGGTTTCCTGAGTTATCCTGATCTCTGATTTCAACTTGTATTTTAAAGTGGTTGTCAGGTCTAAAGCTACAAGTCTGCAGCCACTCAATGTGACTGCAGACTTGTGAATCCTCATACCACATGCACTGCGCACTGTGAGCATTCTCCAGTGCCAGCGCAGGGGGTGGTCATGTGACTGCAAGAATTTAACATACACACTCCCGGCCACATTCTGATTAAACTATTTTAAACTACACTTGCATTGAGTAACACCACGCCCATCTAGTCATAGCTTTAGACCAAACAACCCCTTTAACTACCTGCTTTCTTTCTGATTTTTTCTCTGATGTGACCTATTGGTTTCGACCCTTCTTGCTGCCAGCTTGCTTCACCGGGCAGCAGCTGACTCTGTGGCCCTTGCCCAGGAGTCCCTGTGTTAGTCTAGATCCCTGTACAGGGGTTAAAGAGGGAAAGCCAGGGCAACACCTCGAATCTAGTAAGAAGAGTGGCTTGTGGTAAATAGAGATGAGCGGTGTTCGACTCGAACTGTTCGCCAATCTCAAATTCGAGCTGTTTTGGGCGGTGTTCGAGTCATTCGACGAACTTGAACGATTTTCAAAAAATTCGGCTGTTCGAGGTTATGTTCGAAAACTGTTCGTGCACCAAAAGCGTAACTGGATTTTTTCACAGTAATACTGTTAATCAATGTTAATAGACAGTTTCAGTGTAGAGTGGGCGGGGGGAGGGGCAGGGGATGGATCTCTGCAGAAATAATGCCGATCTCCATTTTTTTTTTCTTTCCCGCATTTACAGTGGGGCGGTGCAGTCTGTCAGCCTATCAGCAGCGCACACACGCAGCGAAGTGCTTTTTTTTCACACAAGCAAGGGCATGTGTCATTGGCTGTGTATGTCACATGTCCTTGCCCTATAAGACCCAGCCATTTTCCTCGTCGCCACCATTTTCTCACTGCTGCAGCTGAGTGTTAGACGGCACCGCTGCTGCTGTGGGCGCTATACAGTATAACTGTGTGAATTGCGAGCGAATTTCCAGTTACATAGAGAGATAGGTTTAGCGAGTAGGGACTAGTTCTAACTGCAGCTCTTTTGAGGGCTAGGTTACAGCAGTTCATAGCACTTTTTGCCAGGCAGGTCTGTGGCAGTGCTGTGCAAGTGTTTTTCACAACATTTGGCGAAATGTAGCTCAGCCAATCCTTTTGGGCCTGTAGCAGTGTCTGTTAGTCATTGGAGTAGCCTATCTGTGTTGCAAGCTACACCACCTGTGTATCTAATAACAATTTTTTACTGCATCTAACCCAGTAAATCCTTTTGGGCATAGTAGCAGTGTCTCGTAGTCAGCGGAGAAGCCCACCTGTGAAGGAAGCTACACCGCCAGTATATCTAATTCTAATTTTTTACTGCATCTAACCCAGGAAATCCTTTTGGGCATAATAGCAGAGTCTCGTAGTCAGCAGAGTAGCCCACCTGTGAAGGAAGCTACACCGCCTGTATATCTAATTCTAATTTTTTACTGCATCTAACCCAGGAAGTCATTTTGGGCCTAGTAGCAGTGTCTGGTAGTCAGCGGAGTAGCCCACCTGTGAAGGAAGCTACACCGCCTGTGTATCTAATTCAAATTTTTTACTGCATCTAACCCAGGAAATTCTTTTGGGCCTAGTAGCAGTGTCTGGTAGTCAGTGGAGTAGCCCATCTGAAGCAAGCTACACCACCTGTGTATCTAACAACAATTTTTTACTGCATCTAACCCAGTAAATCCTTTTGGGCATAGTAGTAGTGTCTCATAGTCAGCGGAGTAGCCCACCTGTAAAGGAAGCTACACCGCCTGTGTATCTAATTCTAATTTTTTACTGCAGCTAACCCAGGAAATCTTTTTGGGCCTAGTAGCAGTGTCTGGTAGTCAGCGGAGTAGCCCACCTGTGAAGGAAGCTACACCGCCTGTGTATCTAATTCAAATTTTTTACTGCATCTAACCAAGGAAATCTTTTTGGGCCTAGTAGCAGTGTCTGGTAGTCAGCGGAGTAGCCCACCTGTGAAGGAAGCTACACCGCCTTTGTATCTAATTCTAATTTTTTACTGCATCTAACCCAGGAAATATTTTTGGGCCTAGTAGTAGTGTCTCGTAGTCAGCGGAGTAGCCCACCTGTGAAGGAAACTACACCACCTGTGTATCTAATTCTAATTTTTTACTGCATCTAACCCCGGAAATCTTTTTGGGCCTAGTAGCAGTGTCTGGTAGTCAGCGGAGTAGCCCACCTGTGAAGGAAACTACACCGCCTGTGTATCTAATTCTACTTTTTTACTGCATCTAACCCAGGAAATCTTTTTGGGACTAGTAGCAGTGTCTGGTAGTCAGTGGAGTAGCCCACCTGTGAAGGAAACTACTCCGCCTGTGTATCTAATTCTATTTTTTTACTGCATCTAACCCAGGAAATCTTTTTGGGCCTAGTAACAGTGTCTGGTAGTCAGTGGAGTAGCCCATCTGAAGCAAGCTACACCACCTGTGTATCTAATAACAATTTTTTACTGCATCTAACCCAGTAAATCCTTTTGGGCATAGTAGCAGTGTCTCGTAGTCATTGGAGTAGCCCAGCTGTGAAGCAAGCTACACCGCCTGTGTATCACATTACTGCACCTAACCCAGCCAATCCTTTTGGGCTAGTACCACAGTTTGGCCACTCAGCTCTGCTCGGTTCCATCCATCGTTTTTTGTGCAAACAACTACAGAGTTGCCAATTAGTTAACCACCAAAATGAGTGGCAAAAGGCCTGCTGCTGGTGGAAAGGGGAATATGCGTGTTGGAAAGGGAAAAAAAGGTTGTGTCCGTGGGTAGGTGGTAAAGCAACAGTAGCATCTGCAGAAGAAAGACCATCTTCCAGCCAAACTAAGATGTCTACTTCTTTTAGCGGACAATGTGATAAGATTCTTTTCTTACGGACATGCCCATCGCTACAAATTCCAGATGAGGCACAAAAACAGCAGGTGCTTCAACGGATATCAAGTGCTCCTTCAAGTGGGCTCTCCTCCACCTCAACTTTAACATCACAAATACTCCAGTCCTCAGAGGTGTCACCCCAATCGCACTTGCTTCCTCACAGCTCCCAAGTCTCCCACTGCCCATCTGAGTATGGGGTAACACAGATGGTTGAGTCTGCAGAGCTGTTTACTCATACTATAGCCTGGGAATCAGAGGTCTGCTCCAAAGCTTCAGTGTCTGCTAGTCAGCGTAGTAGCCCAGCTGTTAAGCAAGTTACACCACCTGTGCTTTGGACACTTAATTTTTTCAAAGGAAATGGTTCGGGCCCCCGGGACACTCAGTCAAGAGCATCGGGGAAGCGCCCCAAGTCAAAGGGGCTGGGACTGGCGGTAGCACGCCTTGCGGCGGACCGCCAAGCTCGATCCTTAGAAAAGCTTTTTAACTGCAGCAGCTTTAGTGGACGCTGCTGGAACTGGAATAACTGCGGCTGCAGGAACGGCCTGGCCGTGTCGGCTTCGCACTCCAGCGTAGTCCCTCTGCCCGCTCGCGCCCGTAACCTCAAAGGCATGTGCAAGCGGCTTTTCTTCCCAGGGCTGTTCCCCGCCCAGCAGGAACGCGGGGGAGCTCAGGTCGGCCACCGTACTCCCTTACCTCCCTCGCCCTCCTTCCTGTCTCCATCTAACCCCTCGGCTCTGTGGTGTCCGATCTCCCTCCAGCTCTCTCCTTCTCACAGGTGGACTACCGCATGTATTCACACTGTGGCGAATCTTTTGGGCCCAGGCATAAGAAGTCGTCGAGGTAATGGATAATATGTGCCCCCTTAGAAACGTCCATGACGACCCATTCGAGGAAGCAACTAAACGCCTCAAATAGTGAGCAGGATATGGAGCACCCCATGGGCAAACAGCGATCTATATAGTATGCTCCTTCCCAGAAGCAGCCCAAAGGCGGACACTATTCGGAGGCACAGGTAGTAAGTAACCGGAACGCCCCCTCAATGTCTGTTTTGGCCATTAGGGTGCCCCTTCCCAACTTCTTGACCCACCTGATTGCCTTGTCAAAGGAGGTACAGTATATACTACTGTACTTGGTTCTGCGTCGATGTTGTCGTTTACTGACCTGCCCCTTGGATATGACAAATGGTGGATTAGTCCGAATGTATTGGGTTCCATTTTTGGCACGACTCCCAACGGGGATACCACTACGTCTTGTAAGGAAAGTGTTCTGAATGGAACCGCCATTCTACCTAAAGATATTTATTTTTTTAATTTTCTTGTCACAACGTCTGGGTGTTGGTAGGCTGATTTTAGATTTTTACTCCAGCTTTTCTTGATTTTAGAAGGGCATGACATGCCTATATCTGTGTCTCCTCCTCCTTTTACTCCTCCACCTCTTTTCGCATGACTATATGTACTTGTCACTTTTCCATGTGTTAGTTGTGTCTTCTGAGCAGTTTGTCAGCTTTTGGACATCTTTGAAGGTGTTTTCTATGTGTTTTCTATGTGTTTCTATGTGTTTTTGTTTGCCTGCCATTGGTTTTAACGGTGTTCGATGGTGTTCGATGAACCGTTCGATGAACCGTTCGGCGAACATGCTGGTGTCCGACGAACCGAACCGAACCCGAACACTATGGGGGTTGCTGAACACTAGTGGTAAACCTGTCTTTGGAAACCCCATGACACCTTTTTTGTCTTGTACTATTAATTGCCGTATTCAGCGCCAAATTCATCAAAATGGTGCAAAGTCAAAAATGTTCATTCTTCCTCTCTTGAACTGATTTTGCAACATTTGTCTCCAAAAGTTCCATGTTTGCGCCTAAAGTTGCAAAAATGTGCCAAAATACTTGCGTATTAAAAAATACATTGGGGAGACTGGAGTGAAGTTGCATCAAATTTAGCAAGTCAAAACTGATGAATAAAGCTGAAATATCTGGAATTATTTGATTCAGCCCACTAAGTTGATAAAAAACAAACAGGCAAGCACATATACAGTATAAAAAAGGCACAAATAGAATAATGAATTGGGTGCAAAAAAAGGCACAAAGTGCACAAAACTAGAAAAAAACAGGGCAAAGGCATTATGAATTGGTGCCTAAATCTGTATTTAATGACTAGAGACTTTCCATCCAGTTCTATCTAGAGGGGAGGGGAGAGGAGCAGCAATAAGAATGCTGGTGTAAGTTCTCCTGAAGACAAGTATACTTTATTTTCTGCCCAACTAACTGGACAAGCTTCTCAGTGTCCCTTATCCTTGCTGCTGAATCTCAGCCTACCTAGCCTGATTGACAAGATCCTCAGAGTTCCTCCTTACTGCTGAATCTCACACTGCCCAGTATAAGTTGCAGCTATAAGTAAAAAAAAGGGGGTGGAGACACAACACTAAACAAGGGGTTCATATACATCCTCCCTCTGACCCAGCATTTATTTGATCTCTATCCCAGTCAGCTCTACTATGTAGCTAGAAGGTTGCATTTCAACTGTGGTTGGGGCTAATATACCAGCCTCAGTTACAGGGGAAATCAGATTTTTTTTTTTAAAGTATTGTTGAAATGTTGAAATGCCCCCAATGGTCCTTTATGGCATTATGGGGGGCACAATATATTAAGTAAATGAAAAATAAATAATTAAAAAAATAAATGAAACTGTCAATCCAAATTGTTGTTTTTAACCCCTGCCCACCATTGAAAAAAACCCTCAAAAATGTACAATGTATAGAAATAATTATTACAGGATGGGGAACAAATATTAAGATGTATTTTAATGTTCCATTGTGTTCATTGGGGAAAAAAAATATTTTCCTACCGAAATCGTCTGACATCTGCAAAAAAATAAACTCAGAGCAGCATAATGTAGAGATAGAGACTAGTGATGGGCAAGTAATAAAATGCTCGGGTGCTCGATGCTCGGGTCAAGCAAATTGTAATGCTCAGGTGCTCGACCCGAGCAACGAGCCCAATGTCTATGGGAAATGCGAGCATTTTTCAGGCGGCTCCCCCTGGCGGTCTGCAGAGGCCTAAAAATTGCTCAAATGACATGGGAACAGCATGGGGAAGACCCCTTGAAGCATTTCTGACTCCCAGGTCACTGCTGTTAACAACGTTGTCAGAGGTATTGCGCCACTTTTACGGACTCACAATAAAACATACAAAAACGAAACCAAAATGGAGTTTCCTGGGAAATATGTTAAGGAACATCCTTTCCAGGGTAATGACTTGTACATAAGGCAAAATAAATAACCAACACCAAAAATACTCCTCCACACCTTGGGCTATGTTCACACGTAGCGTGTTTGATGCGTTTTTGCACTTTTGCATTGCTTTCAACTGTGACAAATACATTCACTGGGAGATGTCATTTTAACATTTTACAACCTTATCTGGCCATGTGGTGTGTGACACAACATCAGACACGTCCTGTTTCATTTATGAAGGAGGGACTCTGAAAGTTACATAGCCTATTTTTATAGGGCCATCAGGCAGCCTTTACTATTCTTAAAGGGCCAGCAGTCGGCCCTCACTATTCTTAGAGAGCCTTCAGCCGGCTATGCTTTGTTATTCCGATTACTAAAGAGTGGGTCTCCTATACTGTTATTGCGTATGCAGTGAGTGGCAGGTCTGCACAAAATTTGGACGCACCCCAATACCCCTTTGAAAATTTGGACGCACCCCAATAGCCCTTTGAAGAAACTTAGAGGAGGGCCTCCTGAAAACAATGTTCCCATTATTAGGAAGTGGGTCTCCCATAGTGTTGGCCTATGCAGTGAATGCAAGGGCTGCCAAAAATTGGGAGGCACTCCAATGCCCCTTGGAAGAGACGTGGAGGAGGGCCTCATAAAAAAATGTTCCCATTAGAAAGGAGCAGGTGTCCTATACTTGTAATGCCCATGCACTAAGCGTATGGGCTGGCAAACATTTACCCCTGGGGGGTATACATAAACATACTGTATAAAAAAATTATTTTTACGGGCATCATAAACACCATTTAAAAAAATTATGTGGGTGTTGCATCACGGACCACGGTCACCCTGGTGATATGGTGGTGGAGGATGAGGATGAGGAGAAGGAGGAGGACAAGAGCAAATAGACAAAATCAGGAAGCGTATACCCATGTGTGAGTGTGAAAAGGTCCATGGGAATACACCTTCCAAAAAAAGACACAGGATTTGAGTTTATGTTACGCTGCTATCATTCGGTGGTGTTGATAAGTCTGGCCCAATCCAGCCCTTGTTCATTTTTATAAGAGTCAGCCTGTCAGCATTTTCAGTTGACAGGCGCATTCGCTTATCATTTATAATTCCACCAGCGGCACTTAAAACTGGCTCTGATAAAACGCTAGTGGCAGGGCAGGCCAGGACCTCCAAGGCGTAGAGAGCCAGTTCATTCCACGTGTCCAGCTTGGATACCCAATAATTATAAGGCACAGAGGAATCACGGAGGACGTTGGTACGGTCGGCAAGGTACTCCCTCAGCATCTTCCAAAACTTAGCACTCCTTGCGAGAGTACCCCGCACCTCAGGGCATGTGCGATGGGAGGGGCTGAGACAACTCTCCTAGAACTTTGACAGTGTTCCCCTGCCTCTGCTGGATTGGAGTTGTGTCTCTCTTGCCTGTACTCCTTGCTTGTCCAACGAACTGTGATCTCTGTCGCCAGCTTTTTCAGATGGGAATTTTTTTAATAGTTCCGCAACAAGGGCTTTCTGGTACTGGCCCAATTTTGTAGACCTGTCTGCCCAGGAATAAGAGATATAAAGTTCTCCTTGTAGCGTGGGTCTAGAAGTGTCACCAACCAGTAATGACTGTCACCCAAAATTTTCAGAACGCGAGGGTCATGGGCAAGGCAGCGTAACATAAACTCAGCCATGCGTGCCAGACTGCTAACTCAACAAGAGGATGACTGACCATGCTCTCCTCTTCCTCCTCCCCCTCCTCCTCTCCCCTGTCCTCAGGCCATCTATGCTAAACAGACGGTATGACAGTTGTGCAGGTAGTACCGTCTATAGCGAATGAAACTAGCTCCTGTTCTTCCTCCTCCTCCTCCTCTTCCTCATTGTCACCCAATCCACATTGGGATGAGATGAGGCTGCGCTGTGTGCAATCACCCTGTATGGTTCCTTGCTCCATCTCATTGTGCTCCGCCTGCAATGCATCAACTTTGATTGTAAGCAGAGAGCGTTTCAGAAGACAGAGAAGCGGGATGGTGACGCTAATTATGGCATCATCGCCGCTCACTATCTTGGTGGAGTCCTCAAAGTTTTGGAGGATGGTACAGATGTCTCACATCCATGTCCACTCCTGAGGTCTTATGTGTGGAGTCTGAACTGAATACCGACGGCCTTGTTGATGCTGGTAGTCAACAACTGCCCTTTTCTGCTCACAAATCCTTCCCAACATCTGCAGTGTAGAGTTCCAATGCGTGGGGATATCACACGCCAGTCGGTGAGCCAGAAGCTGCAAACGCTGCTGAAGCACGGCAAGGGCGGCGGAAGCTGTAGCTGACTTTCTAAAATGGGCACACAGGCAGCGTACTTTGACAAGCAGATCCGGCAGCTCCGGGTAGGTTTTGAGAAACTGCTGAACCATGAGGTTAAGCACATGGGCCAGGTATGGTACATGTGTGAGCTCGCCTCTCCTCAAAGCCGCCACCAGGTTTCAGCCATTGTCACACACGATCATGCCTGGCTGTAGGTTCAGCGGTGTCAGCCACAGATCTGCCTGCTCTTTCAGAGCTGTCCACAACTCTTCAGCATTGTGCGGTTTGTCACTTAAGCATATTAGCTTTAGCACAGCCTGTTGCTGCTTGGCTGAGGCAGTGCTGCAGTGCTTCCAGCTTGTGACTGATGTGGTCATTTTGGAGATGGAGGCTGAAGAGGAGGAGGAGGCTGAGGAGGATGAGGTGCAGGAGCTGTAGACCGTGGGGGCAACCCTGATTGACCTAGGGCCTGCAATCCTCGGTGTCGGGAAGATGTTTTTCTGTCCCAAGGTCTGACTGTGTCCCGGCTTCCACCATGTTAACCCAGTGTGCCATCAGCGAGATGTACCGTCCCTGCCCACAAGCACTTGTCCACGTGTCCGTGGTTAGGTGGACTTTCCCTGTAATTACATTGTTGAGGACACGGCTAATGTTGTGGGACACGTGCTGGTGTAATGGGGGTTAAGCACACAGGGAGAAATAGAGGCAGCTGGGGACCGAGTACCGAGAGACGGCCGCCGCCATCAAGTTGCGGAAAGCTTCCGTCTCCATGAGCCAAAAAGGCAACATTTTGAGCGTAAGCAGTCGCAAAATGTGGGAATTTAGTAGTGTGGCCTGTGGGACGTTGGCTGCTTATTTGCACCTGCGTTCCAAGGACTGGGGTATGGACAACTGAACGCTGTGCTGGGACAAGGACGTGCTTGCTGATGGTGCTAGCTGAGAGTGTGCAACGACAGGTGCAGGGCAAGAGGCATCTTCGCATGCACTATGGACAGGGGATTGGCTTGCACGCACAACAGCGGAAGAAGCAGTGTTGTCACCTGCAGACACTGTTCCTGGACCCTGGGGTTCTGCCCACAAAGTCGGGTACTTTGCTGCCATGTGCCTGCTCATGATGGTCGTGGTCAGGCTGGTAGTTTTGCTACCCCTGCTGATGCTGGCCTGGCAGGTGGTACAAATGGCCTTTTTGGGGTTATCGGCAGAGTCTTTAAAAAACAACCAGACTCGGGAAGACCTAACAGTTGTACTGGCAACTTCCGTCGAGTTGGTGTTATGGGGAACGGTTGCCCCCCATTCTGCCTGAGGCCACCACACTGCTTCTTTCTGCCTGTTGGGGTGCTCTGCCTCCCTCCCCCTGTGTGCTGCTGTGCTTGCTATGCATGTTCTCCTGCCAGGTTGGGTCAGTTACTATATCATCCACCACATCGTCTTCCACTTCCGCACCCTGGTCCTCCTCCTGACTTTCTGGCAATTGTGTCTCATCATCGTCCACCTCTTGTGACACTTTCCCACCGTCGCCTTCATATGACCGTGGCTGCTCAAATATTTGGGCATCGCTACATGCAATCTCCTCTTGCCCCACTTCAAGTGGACCGGACGAGAGGCCCGAATCTATAAATGGAAAAGTGAACAGCTCTTCGGAGTGTCCAAGTGTGGGATCAGTTGGGAAGGAGGATCAGGGTGAGGAATATGCAGTTCAGACTCATGGCTACTGAGACTTGACCGTGTGGAAGACAGGATCGTGGTTGTGGTGGCTAAGTGAATGAAAGCATTATCTGCTATCCAACCAATAATCTTTTCACACTGCTCTGTGTTCAATAGTGGTGTTCTGTGGTCCCCTATGAATTGGGACAGGATGTGAGTGTTTGTTGTAGCACAATTTCAGTTTGCCCACGGCATCGGCCTCTGCATTCACCATCATGTCCAGTTCCCCGTCCCTTGCCACGTGCCTTGCCCATTTTAAATGGAGGACAATATCTTCCACGCTCACTACAAGTGGCTGAATTTGGAGCGAACTTATATGTGTTCCGTGTGACAGACAAACCACAGTTTTAAATAGCTGTCCTGTAGGTAACTATTTTTAACAGGAAACTGGTGTCAATAGCTTCACTGACACATTGAAGCAAAATTTCAATGAAGGCCAGAAAAGGCAATATTTTCAGCGCAATTATATGTGATCCATGTGATGGACAAACCAGTTTTAAATAGCTGGATTTTTAGCGCCGTAATATGGAAAGGACCTGGCTGTATTCTGCAGTGCCAACAAGCAAATGGCGCAGAGAAACGCTGTTCTCTGGTTTGCTTTTTAAGCAAATAATTAGGATTAAAATAAAAAAAAAATTATTCCTGGCCCCTGATACCTGGGGCTATTTCTATAAATATCTATAAAAGCAGCAGACAGAACTGGAATGGACCCTCTTGCTATGTGCACTGCAGTCTGCCATATACCCTGCCTGCCTGCCTAGCACTGATATCTCTGCAGATGGATTAGTCCTCAGAAGGACTGTTTGTTGGGATGGATATGTGTCTCTAATATAGCTTGGTACACCTACACTAACTAGAAACAAGCAAATCTCTCCCTAGCTCAGCAGCACCTCTCCCTACACTGTCTGATTATGGAGTGACTGTGACGAGCATGGTGGCGCCAGGTCTGATATAGACCTGATGACGCTATGTGGCCAGCCAATCACTGCAATGCCACAACCAACATGGCTGCAGCATTACAGTGTGTAGGAGACAATCCCTGCATGTTCATTGGCACTCTAAAGAGCACCAAACATGCAGGGAGGGGACCCAACTCCCCCCTGAGCAATCCCGGAAATACTCGGCGAGCACCAAGCAGTAGCGAGCATGCTCGCTCATCACTATCTACCACATGTTGATGGAGATCAGCTCCTGAACCCCCTCCACACTTGTGGATCCTAGCGTTGACATACAGTACTGTGGGAAAGTTTTAGACAGGTGTGAAAAAAATGCAGCATAGTAAGAATGCTTTAAAATAGAAGTGTTAAAGTGACTATATCTGCACAGAATGACTGTTGAAACCAAGAACAGGCATCATGCGGGACTGATCATTTAAATACATCCTCCCACCTGCTTGTTTTTCATCTATTTTTGCCCTTCTCTGGCTGTATGAAACAAGAGCTGTCAATCAAAGAAGAGGGAGGAGTGAAGATAAGGAGTGAAGACGAAGGGAAAAAAATAGGTTGTAAGGTGTATTTAAATGATTGACCACGCCGTAATGCACTGAGAGTCTGTACTTTGATTAAACAATTATTCTGTGCTGATAGAATCCCTTTAATAGTTCATATAGACCTGATGACGCTGTGCTGGGAGGGGACCGAGCAGTGAGATGCTCGGGTGAGCACCGAGCAGTAGCAAGCATGCTCGCTCATCACTAATAGAGACCCTTATTCCAGTGATATGTGACTTACAAGGCTGCTTAGTGTGGCTTTGATAAAATCACGGTTATATCAATGAATAAACTGGCGCCATAGTAGTAAGGATAAATAAAGGGAAACTCCCATGGAAGCCTTACAAATAGCAAAGAAAAAATTGGAGCTGAATATCCCACAATGTAAAGACGCATAGAAAAAAATATATTTCAATTAAAAAGCCATTTTATTAGTGCACAATTTAAAACTGCATCAAAAAATAGGACTAACAATAATATATGGAAAAAGTTTGTGCGGTGATGACACAAGAAAAAACGTGATACATGCATCACATAAATCCCAATAGTACAAAAGAGTTATTTTATATATATGAATCAATTGAATTAAAATCAACAAGATAGAAGGTACAGTAGCATGTATAGCAAATGTAATTAACACTGCTGGAAATGTAGAGAAAAGTCAATAGTAATGTGCTGCAATGTACTGCGTAAAATTATGAAACTCATTCCGCAGTGAAAGATATACAAAGTCTCATTGTCTTACCTACAAGTAACAAGTGTATGTACAACTGTATGAAAAAGCTGCTAGCACAGTGGTAAGCCATAGATCAAACTGTAGGTGCAATAACAAACTTGTAATCTAAACATGCTTACCCATAGGGAGATAAATGTATCGTATATGTCACGCTGTCCCGATGCGCATTTCGCCTGCCCTGCTTCCTATCAGCAGCAACTTATCACTACTAAACAAGTAAACCTGCTGCCATATAGTCCTCCATATTCATTAGCTGAATATAACATGGCCCCACCACCGACATGTATCTTTCTGCCTATGCACAGTGTACACAGGAAATGGTTAATCAGTGGTGTGGATGGGGTTATGGAGAGCTCAGGATTGCAAGAAATTTTAGATTTTCAGCAGATAATTTTTTTTTTTTGCAAAACTGGTACAAGCAGCCCAATAAGTGATACATCGCAGGGATCAGGAATCAAGGTTTCTGCCCATACATAGTGCTGCTCTCAGATGGGGTAGCAAAAACCTGGTGACAGATTCCCTTTACATTTCCTTTAGGATTTTTTGTGTTTCGCAGCTGCAGAAGTGTTAAATATGCTATGCAAAACAAGTGAAGAAAAGAAGTGCATTTGTTATTCCAAATCACAATGAGGAAACGTCATTTTCTTCAGAAATTAACAGACCATTTGCTTCTCAAATAACAGTTTTTTCTCTTGCACCATTTAATATCTATTTAACCATTCAAGCTTTCCATTGTGTAAAAAGTTTGGTTTGTTTAAGGAAAATAGGACACCTGTGCTGGATGACGTGCAGAAAATCCATTGTGTCAACATACATACTTTTCAAAAACAAGATGCCACAATCTTCTTTACTCACATCGAAGTTATATTACTTAGCCACAAGCCTCAAGCATTGCACAGCTAACCAAAAGTGTGGAGCTTAACAGGTTACGTAGGAATTCCTGCTTTATGTCCAGATATTCACTACAACCTTTCCTTGATCTATCAAATGCTATGGTAAAATATACAGCGGGGAAAACAAGTATTTGATACACTGCCGATTTTGCAAGTTTTCCCAACTACAAAGAATGGAGAGATCTGTAATTTCTATCGTAGGTACACTTCAACTGTGAGAGACAAAATCTAAAAATGAAAAACAGAAAATCACATTGTATGATTTTTACAGAATTTATTTTCATCTTATTGCATGAAATAAGTATTTGATGTTATAGAAAAACAGAACTTAATATTTGGTACTGAAACCTTTGTTGGCAATTACAAAGGTCAGCCATTTCCTGTAGTTCTTGACCAAGTTTGCACACACTGCACCAGGAATTTTGGCCCACTCCTCCATGCAGATCTCCAGATCTTTCAGGTTTCGGTGCTGTCACTGGGCAACATTGAGTTTCAGCTCCTTCCAAAGATTTTCTATTGGGTTCAGGTTTGGAGACTGGCTAGACCTCTCCAGGACCTTGAAATGCTTCTTACGGAGTCACTCCTTAGTTGCCCTGGCTATGTGTTTCGGGTCATTGTCATGCTGGAAGACCCAGCCACGACCCATCTTCAATGTTCTTACTGAGGGAAGGAGGTTGTTGGCCAAAATCTCACAATACATGACCCCATCCACCCTGCCTTCAATACAGTGCAGTCGTCCTGTCCCCTTTGCAGAAAAGCACCCCACAAAGTATGATGTTTCCCCACCATGCTTCACGGTTGGGTCAGTGTTCTTGGGGTTGTACTCATCCTTCTTCCTCCAAACATGGCGAGTGAAGTTGATAACAAAAAGTTCTAAAGTTCTATTTTGGTCCTATCTGACTACATGACCTTCTCTAGATCAGATGGTCATCGACAAACTTCAAATGGGCCTGGACATGTGCTGGCGTGAGCAGGGGAACCTTTCATGCCCTGCAGGACTTTAATCCATGTTGGAGTAGTGTGTTACTAACAGTAATGTTTTAGACTGAGGTCCCAGCTCTCTTCAGGTCATTAACCACATCCTCCCATGTAGTTCTGGGCTGATTCCTGACCTTTCTCAGAAGTATCCTTACCTCACGAGGCGAGATCTCACCAAGCTGCTTGCCTATTTTCCTGTAGCCCATCCCAGCCTCGTGCAGGTCTACAGTTTTGTCCTTGGTGTCCTTAGACAGCTCTTTGGGGTTGGCCATGGTGGAGAGGTTGGAGTGTGATTGATTGAGTGTGTGGACAAGTGTATTTTATACAGGTAATGAGTTCAAACGGGTGCAATTAATACAGGTAATGAGTACAGAGTAGGAGGGCTTCTTAAAGAAAAAGTAACAGGTCTGTGAGAACCAGAATTCTTGCTGGTTGGTAGGTGATCAAATACTTATTTCATGCAATAAAATGCAATTTAATTATTTTAAAATCATACAATATTATTTTCTGGTTTTATTTTTAGATTCTGTCTCTCACAGTTGAAGTGTACCTAAATTACAGACCCTCCATTTTTTTTTGTAGGTAGGAAAACTTGCAAAATCGGCAGTATATCAAATACTTATTATCCCCATTGTAGATATAAAGATCAGTTCAATGCATTAGGATAATTATTATTATTATCATTTATTTTAAAGCACCATTAATTCCATGATGCTGTACATGTGAAAAGGGTTACAACCATATAACTTAAATATAACATACATATTGTATATATTGTGGTAGATCGGCTCACTTGGTTGAACTTAGAGGTAGACACAGGAACATTGTCCCTTTGAATCTTTTGGTGGATTTATTAAGAGTGCTGCATAAACCACGGCAATGTTATCAAAAACAAACACAGCCTTCCCGGCCTAACAGGAAAAAGAAAAAATCATGTATGGCATCGTTCTTGTTGCTACGGGTAACCCCACACCAAATGCTCTAAAAGGCTTATATTTTATCCTCTGACCTCCTCCCTCTGTGCAGGTATTTAATCATCCTAGCATTAAAGATAGCTGATTAACCCCTTATAACTTTGTGTGCCGGAACATTTTTCCTGTGTTTATATTACTGGCGCTAGTAATCTCAGTCCTACATATCTCCACTCCAGCACTTTTCCAGTGACTTTGTCACAATATATAAAACAAAATAAACAAACAGACAGACTGATACAGAGGGGGAGAGGATCTTGCCCTCAAAGACTTACAATCTACAGCAGTATTTCCCAACTCCAGTCCTCAAGAGCCACCAACAAATCATGTTTTCAGGATTTCCGTAGTATTGTACAGGGGATGGAATTATTACCTGTGCTGGTGATGCAGTTATCACCTGGGCAGAACTGAGGAAATCCTGAAAACATGACCTGTTGGTGGCTCTTGAGGACTGGAGTTGGAGAACACTTATTTACAGGATAATAATGAGGGAAACAGTAGGTTGGGGGGATTGGAAACAGCTCCAGTGGTAATGAGGTGGCAGTAGGGTTATTGCAGGCTATAGACATTTCTGAACAGATAAGTTTTCAGGGTACATCTGAAAGTTCCAAGTGTGGGGGACAATCGGACGTGTTGAGGCATTAAGTTCCAGAGGATGGTGGATGGTCTGGAAAAATATTGGAGGCGATTGGGTGAGGAACATAAAGAGGAGAAGAGAAGAAGGTCTTGTAAGGACTGAGAAGTATCGAGAGATTAGTTTGGAGATGTATGGAGGAGGAAACAGATTATGGAGAGCTTTGTAAATTATTATTGGTAATTTAAACTGGATTCGCTGGGGAACTGGAAGCCAATGGAGGGGTTGGCATAGGAGAGAAGAGGAATAATGAGGGGAGAGGTGGATTAATCATGCAGCAGAGTTAAGGATAAGCTGGAGAGGTACGAAAGTGTCAGTCAAAAGGCCACAGTGGGCGTTATTGCAATAGTCAGGGTGAGAGACTATGGGGGCATGCAGTAACAATTTAGTACATTCGAGGTTAAGGAAAGGACAGATTTTCTAAATATTTTTGTGTTGGCAGTAGAAGGAGGTGGTAAGGGTTTGTATGTATGGTTTGAAGTTCAGAGCAGAGTCAAGAATTACACAGAGGCAGCGGACTTGTGATACACAGGAAAGCATGATGTCATTTATTGTGATAGATCTGGTAGAGGGGTTAAGTGAGATGGGGAAAAAAGATTACAAATTCGGTTCTATCCACAGTGAGTTTTAGGAAGTTTGATTAGAAGCAAGCAGATATGGCTTATAGACACTCTGGGATTCTGGACAGCAAAGATGTGACATCTGGGCCAGAGAGGTAGATTTGAGTGTCATCAGTATATAGATGATACTGTAAGCCATGGGGCATTATGACCTGTCGTAGGCCAAAGGTATAGATGCAGAAGAGCAGGGGTCCCAGGACAGAACCTTGAAGGACACCGATCGAGAAAGGGTGGGACAAGGAGGTAGTATTGGAATGGGAGGAGCTAAATGTGCTGTTAGTGAGGTATGAGGAGATCCAGGAGATGGCAAGGAATGTGATGCCAAGAAAGAGACTATCTGTAGTAGGGGTAAATAACCAACTGTGTCGAAGGCAGAGGACAGGTCTAGAAGGAGTTTAAAATGTTGTCTGTTAGTTTTGGCAATTGGTAAGTCATTAGTATTATACTACTGTCTAGGGGACCAGTGTCAAGGTGGCACAATACTCAAAACACAAAGGAAACATAAAACAGTCACTTGGTTAAGGTTTTCTTCTTTTAGATCTATTCATTTGTGCTAGTGAAGCTTCACTATAGCCCTTCCAAGAGGTATCACAACTTTTATAATCTATAGATATCAAGATCAGTTCACTGCCGTAGGATACTAAAACAGTATATTGCAGTCCAAATTCGAGAAATAGTGAAAGGTGAAACAGGCACTTGGGGCTGAAATCATTATTGCATTTGCGCAATTTTTTGTCAGTTTTTTTGTTGTTTTTTTGCCTGTTTTTCATTTATATCTCATTCTTTTAATTTGTGGCTTTCCTAAAGTCTATGTACCCAATTTATCCAGCTTTCTGGAATAAGATTCATGAGTAACATGCACCATTTTGAATTATTTGGAGCAAATTACTCAACAAATACCACCAAACAAGCAAAAATGAATTATAAAAAAAACGCAATTGATGAATTGAATCCCATGCCCACTTGTGTTTTCTTCTTATCTTCATCATTGTTTTTAAACAATGTCTCATTTTTTTCGCATGCTCAGATTGAGATCTCTGCGCCGAAATCTCGTCTCCCAAGATGTCTGCTCCGAGATCTCAATCTGAGCATGTGCCGCCTCCAGCGGCCATTTTGCCAGAGTCCACCGCATAGGACGGTATGGAAGGTGCGGGGCTCCGGCTGCCATAAAATGTCGGCAGAGCCCCCGCGGAGTCCCCGCACCTCCAAACACCTCCAGCAGAACTTGGCAGACAGCATGGAGCCCGCCGTCGCCTCCGAACCACCCTTCCTGCCTCTGCAGCATCTCCGGGAGCCCGCAGCATCTTCTGCCTCGGAAGCAGGGAAAAACACCACATCAAACTTCCAAAAACCTGAAGGCCAACCTGGAACAGTCTGGGGTCAGTGGCGTACCGCCAATGGCGGCAGACCACGCGACTGCTATGGGGCCCTTGAGCCGGGGGGGCCCCATAGCAGTCCAGGGGTGGACATACCGCTGCCGGTGCAGCTGCGCCGGGTCCCCACCTTGCAGCTGCACCAAGGGTCCCGCAAGGTGCAGCTGCTCCCTGCACGCGGCGGTCAGGGAGCAATCCCTGCAGCTCCGCTGCTGTCAGGAGGAGAATAGCAGCGGAGCTGGAGGGTTCGTCCTCTGCTTCCTCCCTGACCCAGGCGCGCGCAGCTTGATGACGTCATCATGTAGCGTGCGCCTGGGTCAGGAAGAAAGCTGCCTGCAACCAGGAGGATGCTGCTGCAGGGGAGCGAGCTGAGGTAAGTTGCTGGGGTTTTTTTTTTTTTTTTTTACTGAAACACTGGGGAGGGGAGGTGGGGGGAGAGCAATGGTGGGGCTGGGGAGAGGAATTATGGGGCTGGGTGGGAAGAGCAATAATGGGGCTGATGGGGCTGGGGAGAGGAGTGATGGGGCTGGGAAGAGCAATAATGGGGCTGATGGGGCTGGGGAGAGGAGTGATGGGGCTGGGGAGAGCAATAATTGGGCTGATGGGACTGGGGAGAGGAGCAATAATGGGGCTGGGAAGAGCAATAATGGGGCTGGGAAGAGCAATAATGGGGCTGATAGGGCTGGGGAGAGCGATGATGGGGGTGGGAAGAGCAATAATGGGGCTGATAGGGCTGGGGAGAGCAATGATGGGGATGGTGGGTAAGGGGAGAGCAATGATGGGGGTGCTGGGAGAGAGCAATGATGGGGGTGCTGGGAGAGAGCAATGATGGGGATGCTGGTAGAGAGCAATGATGGGGGTGGTAGGAGAGAGCAATGATGGGGGTTCTGGAAGAGAGCAATGATGGGCGTGGTGGGACAGAGGAATGATGAGGATGGTGGGGATGCGGAGAGCAATGACGGGGGTGCTGGGACAGAGCAATGATGGGGGTGCTGGGAGAGAGTAATGATGGGGGTGCTGAGAGAGAGCAATCATGGGGGTGCTGGGAGAGAGCAATCATGGGGGTGCTGGGAGAGAGCAATTATGGGGATTTCACTTTGCTTGTACTGTGAAGCCTTGTATGTTTTCCGTGTGCACATAGCCTTACAGTTAATTGGGGAGAGTCACAGAGACTGAATAATTTATATTATTGGCTCGTGGAGATTATAGTTAATGGGGGGCACAGTGCTGCTTATCACTTTATATTTTGATTACTAATTGACTAATAGTATATTAATGGGGGGGTACATATCTGTATTCGAGGACGCAGAGCGGGGGAGACACATGTATGCATACAATATATGTGACCTTGTGTCATGGCTGGGAGATGTCGACATGAAGGTCTGACCAGATGGAGAAGAAGCAGCAGAAACCGACTCTGATGAGATGAGACGTCAGCGGTAAGTGTCTGTATGTAAATATTATTCTGTATCTGCACTGTGTGACTTGCAGTGATAATGTTGTCTGTAAAATCCCTTAGGCCACATTCTCACATTTGTGTGAAATGTCCGTGTGCTGACAGATCTTTTTATCGGATGGTCTACGGACTCGTAGAGTTTTATAGATCCATTCACACATCCATGAAAATCACGGATCTGAGAATGAGATCTGTGAGGGTCAGAGAATGTCCTGTTCTGATACGATTTTGAGGATCAGAATAGGATATGCTCAATGCGTCTGTAAAAGCGGGCAGCACACTGGCACTGCACACGGATACAGGAATGTAGCCTTATTATGTATAGCACAGTCCCTTAGTATATAGCGTACCCACTTATTATGTATAGTGCCATCCTTAGTTATATAGTTTCCTCTTTTATTATGTATAACACCCTCCCTTATTATGTACCATCCTCTCTAGCTCTAGGGGCTCACAGTTGGGGGATCATTCTGTGTTGGGGTCAGCATACTTTGCCCTGGGAGTTGAGGTGGGTACAGTAGGGTCATTATACTGTGCATGTGGAGGAATTCACCATGGGGGTTTCATACTGTGTTTGGGGGGCCCTTTTATTGGCATCACACTTTATGGGGCAATGAAACAGAGATCTAGGACTTCAGCAGGAGGAAAATTACTATTACTATGTAAAAGATGGAAAGTTGTGAGATCTGATCTTTGGTGACCTTACAATTATTATTATTTTTTTTTTTGGGGGGGGGGCCCAATTAGAGCTTCTGCTATGGGGCCCCATGATTCCTATGTACGCCCCTGTGTGGGGTCATGGTTTCAACAAGTACCATACACCCCACACTAAACCAAGCTGATCTTTATTGGCGAAGGCCAAGGAAGAAACCATTGCTGAAGAAGAGACATAAAAAGGAACGACTGATCTTTGCCAAAGAGTACCTTGACAAACCTCAATCCTTCTGGGAAAATGTTCTGTGGACAGATGAAACAAAAATAGAGCTTTTTGGCAATGCAAAGCAACAGTTTGGTTACGGTGCGTGGTAGATGAAGATGGCACTCTGAAGAGTGGTAGGTGCAATGAAAAAAGAACTTTATTGCAAAAGAACACAATTAAAACATGGAGCTGGGGAAGCGGGGCCTTTTCACGTCTCAATGACACTTCAACGGGTCCAGGTTCAGACAATCAATGGGAGGGGCAGTCCTTAAATACAGCGCACACCTCTGTTTCCCATGTTACATCAACGATACAATTAAACAACACACACAAATAAAACCGATCAATTTATAAAAACATGGCCATATCGACCTTATTATTAAAACCATTACCACATTGTGCCCTAAGCTGCAATATCCATCTTGTTTCTCTGCATAAGAGTAATTATTTAAAATCCCCCCTTAGTTTGGTAATTTAACCCTTTCCAGTTCAGCAAAGCTAAGAGCTTTTGGATCGGAGTTGTTGAACTTTTGCATGTGTTCAATATGCCTCACAGAGCCCTTACCAGTAATGATAGATCTACAATGCTCTCTGAAGCATACGAACAATGGTCTAATCGTTTTACCAATATAAAACTTACTGCAAGGGCAAAAAATTACATATACAATGAATTGTGTTCTACATGAAATAAAATCAGAGACCATATATATATTGTCACCAATTCTAATAGGATTTATGGTGAGGTGTTGGCTGCAAAACGAAAAATTTCCACATCTGAAATTGCCCACAGAATTAGTCTTTCATAACTAATTTTTTAAAATGTTTTAACACGACCTTATACCGGGATATCTTTTAAAGGGAATCTGTCACCACTTTGGAGTTATCATACCTCTAATCTGGCCATACAGGGTATAGAAAAGTAAATCTATGCATACCTGTATGGCCCATAGTAGAGGTTTAATTGCAGAGAACAGCACCAAGCAATCCCCGCCTATGTGTTTATTATTCCCCCAAATCCCCACCTATATGCTTAATTATCATATTCTCCCCTCCCCTGCACGTCACAGGGCCCTGTGTCAGGTCCTGTGACGTGCACTGTGCTCCCTGACCTCTCGGACAAGCGCAAAGCGCCGCTCACATAGAGCGCTCTTTGCTTTGTCCTGGCCTGTCTCTCTGTGCACTGCACCGCAGGGTTCTATTGCTCAGGCGCTGGGAAGAGACATTGACTCCCCGGCGCCTGCGCAATAGAAACCTGTGGCGCAGTGCACAGGCAGACGGTCCGGAATGAAGCAAAGCTCGCTCTATGTGAGCGATGCTTTGCGCATGCCCGGGAAGTCAGGGAGCACAGTGCACATCACAGGGCCCTGTGACGTTCAGGGGAGGGGGGGAATATAATAATTAAGCATATAGGTGGGGACTTGGGGGAATAATAAGCACATAGGCGGGGATTGCTTGACTTCCCCCGGACGCCAAGCCTGTGCAAAATATAATTGATTAAAGCGCTTTTCTCTGCAATCAAACCTCTACTATGGGCTATACAGGTATGTATAGATTTACTTTTCTATACCCTGTATGGCCATAGCAGAGGTCTGATAACTCCAAAGTGGTGACAGATTCCCTTAAGTTTTGACTGCGCCTATAGGTGACCAGAGGTCGCCGGCCGGCAACCTCTGATAAATTTTTATCAGATTCAATTATATGCCAATTTTTCAGAATGGCAGTTCTAATATTGTTATCCATTGGGCCAAACTTGAAGTTAAAGGTTAAACGTTTGCTATTCTCATCCTTCCTGCGTAGATTTTTCTGTTTTAATAAATCATTTCGTTGGAAGGAATTGGCCCTAGTCAATGCCTCATCCAGAACACATTCCGAATAACCTTTATGTAATAAATTTTGTTTTAATTCCTGTGTCAGTGCCTCATAATGTGCTGGCCGACTATTGATCTTGCGCAAATGAAGAAACTGACTTAAGAGGAGTGATTTTTTTGTATGCCATGGATGATTGCTCCTGAAATGAAGAAAAGAGTTAGTAGAGGTAACTTTTTTATATACCTCCGTTGTTAGTACCCCATTATCTATTTGTATTTTTACATCAAGAAATCTAGACTATTACCTCCAAAAACGGATGTAAATCGCATGTTCATATCGTTTATAACGTTCAGATAGTTCACAAAATCCTGAAAAGATTCTTTTGGACCTGCCCATATTAAGAATATATAATCAACCTAGCGCATGTAAGATTTAATATATTTCAAAAAAGGATTCTGGACTGAAAACTGCCAAAAAAAAGATTTGCAAGAACACATGCGACCGATTTACCTAACAGTTTGTTTACAGACAGTGCAGTGAAGCTTATAAGGAAAAAAACACCTTATCAACAGTTAAGCATGGTGGAGGATCCATAATGCTGTGGGGTTGCTTTTGCTGAGTTTGATACTGGGGGCCTTGACCATATTACAGGAATCATGAAATCAGAGAATTATCAAGAAATTTTAGAGCAAAATGTCCTACCCAGTGTAAGAAAACTTGGTTTGAGTCGAAGATCATGGGTTCTCCAGCAAGACAATGAACCAAACCACACATCAAAAAATACACAGGAATAGTTGAAAAAGAAAAATTGGACTGTTTTAAAATGGCCAGCAGTGAGTCCTGACCTTAATCCCATTGAAAATCCTTGGGGTGAGCTGAAATCTGTCATTGGGAAAAAGAACCCTGCAAACATTCAAGAGCTTGAACAAACTGCAAAGGAGGAGTTGAAGAAAATTCCAGTTGAGAAGTGCAAGAAGCTTATAGATGGCTAAAAGAAACACTTGGAGGCTGTCATCAATGCCAAAGTATTAATTTTTGGTGCCTTTATTGCTGTACATGCTGTTTATTCTGTTTCGGCTTTGAAATTGCAACATGGAATTTGAAAAACAATGTTTTATTGTTTTTACTAATTAAAAAATCCTGAGGATATAAGTTTGGTACATTTCCATTTATTTCTGAAAATATTTTACAGCTTACATCTGCGTGACAGCATGGCAAATCAGGGATGTTCATGGGCGGAGCCGATTTTTTTGCGGGAACAAGCCGGAGCCCCGAACACGAACCCGAAATGCCGAACAAATTCGCTCAACACTATTCAAGTCCCCTAAGGAGACTAAGTAATAATAAACGAATGCCATAAAAACAAAACCTAAGAATCAATTATGGAATTGTGTTTGCTCAATACAGGCTTAAATTGCACTGTGGGGGGGGAGTGCTATTTAAATTTTCGCCTCAGTCAGCAGAAAACCATAGAATTGATTCTGGTTCTACATAGCCATTTTAGTGGCCTGTCCCCTAAATTTGTTTTGCCTTGGTATTAGCAGTTTAACAATTCTATGACATGCTGAAGTAGTGATGTTGCTTGAAAAGCATCCAGCAAGTATAAGAGTTAACACAGTCACAAGAGACAGGAAGTGTTGTGCTTCAGAAGCATCCAGCAACTAGAGGGGTTAACACACTCACAGGAGACAGGGAGTGTTTAGCAGAGCCCAAGGGGGATTGTGGGGAACTTGTTATTGTAGTCTGGCTGAAGCCAAAGAGAAAGGTCGTGTGTTATCTGGATCTGACAGAAGGCAATTGAACAGGATTTAGATCAGGAGAGAAACTAAATATAGGTCAGATAAAATCCTTGAACTAACAGTGCAGAGTATTATTGGGCAGGAAGATAAGGACTGGAAGGAATTGTGTCACAGGTATCATCTCCTTCATCAAACCCTTCCCCCCTCCATCTCCATGCAGGATAAAGAATGCTGTGCACTATTGTGTCCTTCTGAAGGAAAAGCCTGTGGTTGTTTATGCACAGAAGTGTGCTGCTAAGAGATGTAATCTATGCTGAATTATGCTACTGAAGAGACTGTAATACTGTGCCTTGTGAAGAAACTACTGTATTGTTACTGGAGCCGGTTGCTCTTGAAACTCAGACTGTACTGTAATGAAGATTGTTGCTGTAATATCCCTGAATTGCACTGGCCGTGCTTCAGATTAAATTCCACTGTTAAACTGTTGAAAAAGACTCTTGTCAGTTGAGTCTATCGTGTGCCTGAGAGAAGCTGCAGCCTATGGTCGCCTTGAGTAACAGTTCCCCCAGGATTCCAAAGAATTCATGAAACCTATCTTGCCATATCTGAACCTAGCGGCGTGCATGTAACATTGGTGGCCTGTACGGCGAATCCTGAGTGGGAATTAGCGCATAGAGGGAGCAGAGGAAAAGTGGAAAAACAGAGCAGCACAGCACCTCAATTCAACTCTGCTACACCAGTTAAAGGGGACCAGCCCTAAAGAAAACTCACTAGCAGCAATGGATGTGGAAATACAACAGACAGAATTAGTGAGCTGCTTCTTCAGTTAACCTGTGAAGAATTGAGAACAGTAGCAGAACATATAAAGATGTCAGAAGAACAGATCTCTAAAGCCCTCAACCACAGGCAACTGTTAACTGCCATTAATGCAAAAATGGATGAGCTGGGGGAGAAAGAAGCTGAAGACATCATGGGGACGTTCCTCCAGGAGCTAACACAGTTTCTAACCAGGTTGAAGTTGGAGGATGGAGGGGCGGCACCAATTACCAGAACCGGGAATCTCCATCCGCAGACAGAACTACAGGAATTGAAAGAACAACTCAAAGCCCTAACAACAACCCTGCTGGAATCGACCAAAACCTCTGAATGGGTGACAGTCTCAGACAGAACCTTTACCCTGCTCAGGTTATGTAAATCAGGAAGACAGTCCTCTCTAACACCACAAATCACCATAAGGAAAGAATACAAGATCCTGGGACAGATTGGAGAGTGTGAACAGAAAGAGAAACTGTCTTATATGAACTTGTTGCACCAGATCGATGCAGGCTTACAGAAAGGCTACCAGTCAGATGAGATCGTCGAGGGGTTGGTGAAAGCGATCAGCCCAGGACTGAACCTCCGTAGTATGCTAGAAATGAAGAGTCAATTGACCTTGCAACAGCTGAAGATGATTTTAAAAGGCACTATAAAGAAGAGAGTACTTCAGAAATGTTCCACCGACTCATTAACCTCTCACAGAAAAATAATGAATCACCCCAAAGTTTCTTGTTCAGAGCAATTGAACTGAAGGATAGACTGTTTGCATCCAGAGATGTAGAAGCGGAGGAGAAGTTTGATGCTGGACTAGTCCAGAAGAAGTTCTTGAGATCACTGGGAACAGGATTAATCAAAAAAGACATCAAGATGCAGCTGAAACAGTACCTAGAAGATTCTGGCATTCTTGACGAAGTCCTAATTGAAAAAATGAATGATGGAGCTAGTTTGGAGTCAGAGAGTGAACAGAAGTTAAAGAAAGGCTCTACTCCTAAAATCACCAAAATGAGTTAGCTGAAGTTGGAGACCCCCGGTGGTCAGTGCAAAGATCATCATACAGACCCTCCAGTGCCTCCTCCGAGAGGGAACCTTAAATCACCAACAAAAGAGAGGACCGCCAGCACTGACTGGGAGGAAGTAATAGGAGAACTGCAAGCCGAGTTGATTGAGGTGAAAAAGTTGATTCATTCCAGGCAAGAACCTGTATCCCTCAGACCCAGGAGTGGATGCCAAAACAGAAGATACCCGGCTTTTGAAGCGTGCTGTTCATCAAATCAGAGTGCGGTGTGTGTCCACTGTCTAAGATGTGGTGAGGAAGGACATTATGCCAAGGAGTGCCAATGGTCATGGTCGTTTGGGTTAAAAGACAGGAGATTGCCAGTGCTGGGTGACTGGTAACCGCGACACGGAGGAGGCACCAGAAGCAAATCCAAATCTCACCAAACCCCAGAACGTCAGTACTATCCCCAAGTGTGTTCCGGTCTACAATAGCTGCAAAAGAGACAGGGGCATCAGTTACTTAATGCCCAGTGTGGAGGTCAAACGATGTACTCCTGGGAGGAGGATTCCTTGGTCAGTAAAGATAGCCTCATCAGCCTAATCGGTGAAAGGTGCTTTATACAGTGCCAGCTATGTGAACTCCTGGTAAAAGCACTGTGGGACACAGGAGCCCAAGTGAGCCTTTTAAATGAAGAATGGAGAAGGCGATACCTGCCACATACCTGCCTTTGGTCACTAAAAGAACTCTTAGGACCAGTGGAACTCCACGGCAAAGCTGTCAACCAGACCGAAATCCCTTTCATAGGCTGGGTGGAAGTGACTTTCCAGCTGAGGGCCACGAAGAACAGCAACATCATTGAGCTTTTGGTACCTTTTTTCGTGACCAGTGATCAGAAGTTGGCAGAGGATCCTATCCTGGGTTATAATGTAATCAGTGAGGTCATCATGAAACACAAGTCAGGGACGCTTGTGGTGGATGCAATTGCCACATCGCTTGTCATACCCAACGCCATTGCAGAAAATGTGATTCATAGAGTAAATAAAACACAGAATACAATGGACCTAAAAGAAGTCAAGGTAGGCTGGCGCCCAACCGTCATTCCTGCAAATCAAATGGTGGGAGTGAGGTGTGGAGTCCAGGTAGAACCGGAAATAACAGTCCAGAAAAGACTGTTCGTGCCAAAAGACTCCTCAGAACTTCCGGAAGACCTAGTTCAAGGTGAGACTGTGCTTACGATTCCTACTGGTGGGTTTGCCCGAGTGACAGTACCGGTGATGAATACTACGAAACATGAAATTAGACTGGATCCAAAGACTGTGTTAGGTCACATCGAAACCGTTAAAACAATATATCCAGCCAGTGTGAGACCAGCCCAGGGGTCTACCGTGAATTCAGTCTCCCCACCAAGGAACAGGAGTTGCCCAGGGGAGGAAATTGCACGACCCACCTCGGGGTCCTGGGATCCCCCAGTACACCAGGAACACTTGTGTGCTGAAGATTGAGCTGTAGCAAAACAGATGCTGAGAGAGGAGTATCATGCATTCTCCAAAGATGACTCTGATATAGGCTGTATCCCGTTGTTGCAGTTGAGAATCAATTTGAAAGACACGACCCCAGTAAGCAGAAGTTACATGTCTGTGCCGAAACCATTACAACGTCAAGTGAAAGAGTATTTACAAGAACTAATCAACAGAGGTTGGGGCCAAAAGTCGAAGTCGTCTTATTCCTCTCCTATTGTCTGTGTTAGGAAGAAGGATGGTACGTTGAGACTCTGCTGTGATTACCGGGAACTAAACCAAAAGTCAGTACCTGATCGGCACCTGATACCAAAGATTCAAGATGTGCTGGATAGCCTGTCAGAAAGTACCTGGTTCTCTGTCCTCGATCAGGGTAAAGCATACCATCAAGGGTTTGTTGAAGAGTCCAGTAGACCTTTGACAGCATTCATCACACCGTGGGGGTTATATGAGTGGATCCGCATACCGTTCAGACTCATTTCAGCTCCAGCAGAATTTCAGAGCATGGAGACCTGTTTAGAACGATTGAGGGAAGAAATCTGCCAGCCGTACTTGGATGACAATGTGGTACACAGGAAAACCTTCCAGGAGCATGTTGAACACGTGAGGACCGTATTACAGCAGTATCAACAACACGGAGTTAAGTTGACCCCAAAGAAGTGTGAACAGTTCAAAAGGCAAGTCCGATTTCTAGGGAAAATTGTGTCCGGAGAAGGATATACCATGGACCCAGCAGAAATCGCTCTGGTACTGGCCTTAAAAGACAAGCAGCCTTCTACTGTTGGGGAGTTGAGGCAGATCTTAGGATTCTTCATCTACTATCGTACTTACGTTCGGAACTTCTCCAGGATTGCCGCCCCTACTATACCTCCCCTTGGCGGGGACGACAGAGTCCACAACACCCACAGAGAAAAAGAAGAACGCAGGTAGAACCGGGCTTAAAAGAAACAACGCCGTTGCGTCCCAACAGCCCATTCCCTAGACAGCAGACCACCAGGAGGTATTGGAAGAACTAGTAGACTACCTGGTAAAACCAACCATTTTGGGATATCCTGATTGCAACTTACCATTTATTCTTCATTGTGATGCTTCTCAGGTTGGAGCCACCCTGTATCAGCATCAAGATGAAAAATTGAGAGTCATCGGTTACGGTTCTAGAACGTTGACAGATGCCAAGAAGAATTACCATCTACATTCCGGAAAATTGGGGTTCCTGGCATTGAAATTGGCTATCTGTGAACGATTTAGAGATTATCTCTACTACAGCAAAGAGTTTGAGGTACACACTGACAACAACCCTTTGACCTACTGCATGTCCGCACTACAGCCAAACTGAATGCAACGAGTCAGAGATGGGTCACTGAACTAGCTGACTTCAATTTCAGCATCAAGTACAGGCTAGCAAAATGCAATGCGGATGCTGACGGATTGTCGTGAATGCCACTAGAGCCTGAGGAGTTCATGCAAGAATGCTCGGAGGAAGTCAGTCTGGAAGCAATTGAGAGCACTACCCAAGCGGTACAAGCTTATCAAGAGGAAGACACACCATTGTGGTGTCCGTTGATTGTGGAAACCACCATAAAAGCGAGAGAACAAGATCATCCCCTGTCCATTCAACAACTACCAAAAGGAAAAATCCATAGAGCACAAAGGGAAGATCGGATAATTGGTAGAATACTACGTTATGTGGACCAAAATCGGTTTTCAAGTAAACGGGAGAGATAATGAGTCACCAGCAGTGTATGTTTTAGTTGAAGAATGGACGAAGCTCTACCTCACTGAAGACGGTATCCTGTATCGTAGAGGAGGACAAAACCGGCAGTTAGTGCTACCCAGAGTATTCCGTAGGTTGGTCTTCAAAGAACTCCATGAAAGCATGGGATACTTGGGAGTGGAAAGGACAACCAACTTGATCCGTGAACGTTTCTTCTCGCCGTACATGCAGAGAGATATTGAGAGATACAGTACAGACCAAAAGTTTGGACACACCTTCTCATTTAAAGATTTTTCTGTATTTTCATGACTTTGAAAATTGTACATTCACACTGAAGGCATAAAAACTATGAATTAACACATGTGGAATTATATACTTAACAAAAAAGTGTGAAAACAACTGAAAATATGTCTTATATTCTAGGTTCTTCAAAGTAGCCACCTTTTGCTTTAATGACTGCTTTGCACACTCTTGGCATTCTCTTGATGAGCTTCCAGAGGTAGTCACCGGAAATGGTTTTCACTTCACAGGTGTGCCCTGTCAGGTTTAATAAGTGGGATTTCTTGCCTTATAAATGGGGTTGGGACCATCAGTTGTGTTGTGCAGAAGTCAGGTGGATACACAGCTGATAGTCCTACTGAATAGACTGTTAGAATTTGTATTATGGCAAGAAAAAAAACAGCTAAGTAAAGAAAAACGAGTGGCCATCATTACTTTAAGAAATGAAGGTCAGTCAGTCTGAAAAATTGGGCAAACTTTGAAAGTGTCCCCAAGTGCAGTTGCAAAAACTATCAAGCGCTACAAAGAAACTGGCTCACATGAGGACTGCCACAGGAAAGGAAGACCAAGAGATCTTTGGTTCCAACCATTGTGTCTTTGTTTGACGCAGAAAAGGTGAACGGATGGACTCTACATGCCTGGATCCCACCGTGAAGCATGGAGGAGGAGGTGTGATGGTGTGGGGGTGCTTTGCTGGTGACACTGTTGGGGATTTATTCAAAATTTAAGGCATACTGAAGCAGCATGGCTACCACAGCATCTTGCAGCGGCATGCTATTCCATCCGGTTTGCGTCTTGTTGGACCATCATTTATTTTTTAACAGGACAATGACCCTAAACACACCTCCAGGCTGTGTAAGGGCTATTTGACCAAGAGGGGGAGTGATGGGGTGCTACGCCAGATGACCTGGCCTCCACAGTCACCAGACCTGAACACAATCGAGATTGTTTGAGGTGAGCTGGACCGCAGAGTGAAGGCACAAGGGCCAACAAGTGCTAAGCATCTCTGGGAACTCCTTCAAGATTGTTGGAAGACCATTTCCGGTGACTACCTCTTGAAGCTCATCAAGAGAATGCCAAGAGTGTGCAAAGCAGTCATCAAAGCAAAAGGTGGCTACTTTGAAGAACCTAGAATATAAGACATATTTTCAGTTGTTTCACACTTTTTTGTTAAGTATATAATTCCACATGTGTTAATTCATAGTTTTGATGCCTTCAGTGTGAATGTACAATTTTCAAAGTCATGAAAATACAGAAAAATCTTTAAATGAGAAGGTGTGTCCAAACCTTTGGTCTGTACTGTATGTGACCAGGGAGTGTGGGTGTCCAAAAGATAAACGTTCCAACACATCAACCCGGACACCTATGGGCAACATCCAAACTACGTATCCGTTTGAGATGGTCTCAATAGACTTTCTACATCTCGAGACGTGCAAGGGTGGTTACGAATACATATTGGTGGTGATGGACCATTTTACTCAATTTTCTCAAGCATATGCCACCACCAATAAAGCGGGATGAACAGCGGCAGAGGTTTGGGTTTCCTACGAGGTTACCCCACGACCAAGGAAGAGAATATGAGAACCAGCTCTTTGCCAAGCTAGGAAAGTACTGTAGAATTCAGAGATTCCACACAATGCCCTATCACCCAGAGGGTAATGGACAAGTGGAACGTTTTAACCGGACATTATTGTCGATGTTGCGCACTTTAACAGCTGACGAGAAGAAAGACTGGAAGAGTTCTCTGTCAAAAGTGGTACATGCCTATAACTGTACAAAGAGTGATGCAATGGGTTACTCACCCTTCTTCCTATTGTATGGACGATCGCCAAGACTGCCAATCGACATCATGTTGGATACTCTGGTGTCAGAGACTTACAGAACGTATCTGGAGTACATTCGGAAATGGAAGGAATGGATGTCAGAGGCATACAACATAGCGTCCAAAGTGGTTACGCAAGGACAGAGCAAGAGTAAGGAGTACTATGATCGAAAATATTATGGAGCAGAATTGGCACTGGGAAGCCGGGTGCTAATCAAGACCATACGTGAGAAAGGCGGTCCAGGAAAACTTTGTTCGTATTGGGAAGGCAAGGTGTATGTGGTCGTAAAGAGGAAAGCCGATGACAGTTCAGTGTATGAAATCCGATTGGAAATGGGAGACAAGAAAACCAGAATAGTCCATCGGAATTTACTACTACCCTGTGATTTTCTCCCACCACAACAAGACTTCCCAGAAGTAGACCGACATCGTCCAAGGGACCACAACAGACTGAAGCTCCGGAGGTGGATAGTGACCTTGAAAGTTCCGATGAAGAAGAGCACATCATTGTATTTCTCGGACCGGCAAGGAGAGGGATGTACCATCCTCAGGAGAGAGAACTAAGTCCCGAGGCTCCAGAGTTTGTACTAAGGAGTACAGATGAAGTCCAATTCAGATCTGATGATCGAACACCGGTCACTGGAGAGACCGATCGACACTCAGGAGAAGCGGAATTACCAGACCGTGTGGAACCAGGCGATTCCGGAGAAGTACAGGAACTTACGAAGGCAGTTCCAGGAGCATCTGAGGAAGCACGGGAAATGAGTGCGGCAGAAGAAACTCCTGTGACCGAAGAACCCGTGGTATCTGAGGAACAACCCACCTCCTTGATGTCGACTCGAGAAGTGAGGAGGTCCGTGATTCTGGCATATGAGACACTTGGTGAACTGAGTCAAGTGCCAAGGACTGTCGACTGGAAGCAGGTATCTCTGCCTACAGACCAGGTAAGCCCACTGTAGTGGTATTCACCACCAAGACGCAGTATGGATGTTGCCTGGTGGAAAGACTTGTTTTCATGCTTTGATTTTCCTTAAAAGACTTTGTGGAAGCAAAGAACTGTTAAAGCTTAGTGAGAGAGAGCTGGTTGAAGACGTACGAAAAGCTCCAGTTGAAGAGATGCTGATTGTTTTAATTGTGTTAATTGTTTATTTCATACAGGCGTCCTACCAGAAAAAGGTCGTAAGAATAGGTTGTTATCAATGTTAATGAATGTTATACTAATTTGACAATGCCAATTTGTATATAAAGTTACTCAACTGCTTTCAAAAGCATCCAGCAACTGTTACAAATAACACAAGCACAGGAGACAGGAAGTGTTGTGCTTCAGAAGCATCCAGAAACTAGAGGAGCTAACACAGTCACAGGAGACAGGGATTGTTTTAGCAGAGCCCCAGGAGGATTGTGGGGAACGTGTTATTGTAGTCTGGCTGAAGCCAAAGAGAAAGGTAGTGTGTTATCTGGATCTGACAGAAGGCAACTGGACAGGATTCAGATCAGGAGAGAAACTAAATTTTACGGATCCGGGTGGTGGAACCTCTGTGCTGCGGTGCAAGGAGGGACCAGAGGGGCGTAACTAGGTATCAACTCGGACTGACCAAGGTCGCACGGCGGCTCAATCGACTCCGTGAACCAGGGAAGGACCGAGAGAAGGACCAGGTGCTACTCTGGACCAGTTCTTGTATGAGAGCAGGTGACTCACACGGGTCAGAAGGCAGGGACTGACCGGTACAGCAGATGAGCACGGCAGGCAGGCTGATGGGTGATCCGGGAAGATGGACTGGCAGACAATACGGGTAACTGGCAGGAGCCTCCAGGTAGGCTGGCTGGTAGGCATGGCAGGTAACTGGTACGTTCTCCGGGTAGGCAGGCAAGACTGGCCCATAGACAGACTGGCGGGTTTGGACCATAGGCAGACCGTCGGGCTGGAGAGTGTACTTGGCTGGCGGAGACAGGTAGACAGACTGGCAAACTGGACTGGTAGTCAGGCTGGCGGATTGGACTGGTAGTCAGGCTGGCGGACTGGACTGGTAGTCAGGCTGGTGGACTGGACTGATAGTCATGCTGGTGGACTGGACTGGTAGTCAGGCTGGCGGACTGGACTGGTAGTCAGGCTGGCGGACTGGACTGAAAGTCATGCTGGCGGACTTGACTGGTAGTCAGGCTAGCGGACTGGACTGGTAGTCAGACTAGCAGCGGGACCTGAGGGCTGAAGCAGAGTTAGAACACAGAGCTACAACCTTGCACAGGCACCTCCATTTTGGAGGAGGTGCCTTTTATGTGAGAGGTCTTCCGACCATTGGCCGGGGACTCCTTAGAACGGCGCGCGCACCTTAAGCACAATGCTCGGGAAGCTGCGTGCGCCGGCAGCAGCAGCAGGAGGGCCGGAAGACGCCGGGCAGATATGCCGATGCTACAGTACCCCCCCTTTACGCCCCCTCTTTTTTAGGCCTGAAAAAAAATTTTTAAGAAGAAGGGGGGCGTGGATGTTCTCCCTGGGTTCCCAAGTCCTCTCCTCTGGGCCAAACCCCTTCCAATCCACCAGAAAAAAGTTTTTTCCTCTTACCCTCTTGGTGGCCAGAATGTTCTCTACCTCATAGATGTCCTCAGCGGAGACGGGAGCTGGGGAGGTACCGGGATCGTCGGAAAAAGAATTAAGAACAACCGGTTTGAGGAGAGATACGTGGAAGGAGTTGGGAATCCGTAAGGTGGCCGGGAGTTTTAACTTGTAGGCCACTGGATTGATTTGATTGAGGACTTCAAATGGACCGATGAACCGTGGACCCAACTTATAGGAGGGTATTTTGAGACGAACATGTTTGGAGGAGAGCCAAACCTTGTCTCCCGGACGGAATTGAGGCGGATCCAAACGTCTCTTATCAGCATGTCTCTTCATCCGCTCGGAGGATTGAAGAAGTGCGGATCTAGTGTCCTCCCAAATGGTGGAAAATTCGCTGACCAGAGACTCCGCGGCAGGATTGTCCACTGAAGCGGAGACAGGAAACGGAATCCGGGGGTGTTGACCGTAGACCACAAAGAACGGAGACTTGGAAGAAGATTCGCTCTCATGGTTATTATAGGAGAACTCGGCCCATGGTAAGAGCTCTACCCAATCGGTATGGTGAGCGTTGACGAAGTGCCGGAGGAAGCTTGTAAGGATCTGGTTGATACGATCCACTTGGCCATTGGACTGAGGATGATAAGCAGAGGAGAAATCCAGGGTGACATCCAACAGCTTACACGTAGCTCTCCAGAAGAGCGAAGTGAACTGGACCCCTCGATCAGACACAATGTGGAGGGGTAGGCCGTGGAGACGAAAGATGTGATGGATGAAGTCCTTAGCCAGCACAGATGCAGATGGGAGACCAGGTAGAGGGATAAAGTGGGCCATTTTAGAAAAGCCATCAGCGACCACCCAAATGACAGTACACCTGGCAGAAACAGGGAGATCAGTAATAAAGTCCAAAGCAATGTGTTGCCACGGGGCAGCAGGTACGGGAAGAGGCAGGAGATGGCCGGCTGGAAGATGTCTGGGAACCTTGTTGCGGGCACAGGATGAACAGGCCGTGACGAAGTCTACAACATCCTTGCGCAGAGAAGGCCACCAGTAATGCCGGGTAATGAGCAGGAACGTCTTCCTCTGGCCAGCATGGCCGGCTAGTTTAGATGAATGACCCCAGTGAAGATCCTTCTTACGATCCGGAACCGCTACAAACGTCTTACCGGGTGGGAGACTAGAAAGGTCCAAGGGAGCCACATTCATCACTTTGGAGGGATCGATGACATGCACAGGCTCCTCCTCTTGATCGGAAGACAGGAAGGATCGGGACAAAGCGTTGGCTTTAACGTTCTTGTCCGCAGGGCGGTAATATAGGGTAAAGTTGAAACGGGCGAAGAACAAAGACCACCGGGACTGACGCGGATAGAGTCTTTGGGCATTTTGTAGATAAGCCAGGTTTTTGTGGTCAGTGTAGATGACCACTGGGTGCAGAGCCCCCTCTAGCAGGTAACGCCACTCCTCCAGCGCCAATTTGATGGCTAGCAGTTCTCGGTCTCTTATGGAATAGTTGCGCTCGGACGAGGAGAAGAGCTTGGAGAAGAAGCCGCAGGTTACCATTCTCCCATACAGAGATTTCTGGGTGAGCACCGCTCTGGCTCCGGAAGAGGAAGCATCAACCTCCAGAAAGAACTGTTTGTTGCAATCCGGACGGTGCAGCACAGGGGCAGAAGAGAAGGCTTGTTTTAAGGAGAGGAAGGCCTCCTCCGCTTCGGACGTCCATTCCTTAGGATTAGCACCCTTACGGGTGAGCGCAGAGAGGGTGTAGTCCGGGAAGAGAAATGCGGGATGAAGAGGCGGTAATAGTTAGCGAAGCCCAGGAATTGCTGAATCGCCTTCAACCCCTCTGGTCGGGGCTACTTTAAGAAGGCAGAGACCTTCTCGGGGTCCATCCGTAGACCAGTCTTAGAGATAATATAGCCCAGGAACGGAAGAGAGGTCTGCTCGAAGAGGCATTTCTAAAATTTTGCGTATAGGTGATTCTGCCTGAGCCTAAGCAGGACCTGACAAACATCCCTCCAGTGTGTGGGTAGATCTGGAGAGAAGACCAAGATGTCGTCCAGGTACACCACCACGCATGAATATAAAAGGTCACGGAAGATGTCGTTAACTAGTTCTTGGAAGACGGCTGGAGCATTACAGAGGCCGTAGGGCATCACACGGTATTCATAGTGGCCATCCCGGGTACTGAATGCCGTCTTCAACTCGTCTCCTTGGCGGACCCGGACCAAGTTATACGCCCCACGAAGATCGAGCTTGGTGAAGATCTTCGCACCATGCGGTGCAAGGAGGGACAAGAGGGGCGTGACTAGGTATCAACTCGGACTGACCAAGGTCGCACAGCGGCTCAATCGACTCCGTGAACCAGGGAAGGACCGAGCAGTGGGACCAGGTGCTACTCTGGACCAGTTCTTGTATGAGAGCAGGTGACTCCCACGGGTCAGAAGGCAGGGACTGACCGGTACAGCAGATGAGCACGGCAGGCTGGCTGACGGATGATCTGGGAAGACGGACTGGCAGACACCACGGGTAACTGGCAGGAGCCTCCAGGTAGGCTGGCTGGTAGGCACGGCAGGTAACTGGTATGTTCTCCGGGTAGGCAGGCAAGCCTGGCCCATAGACAGACTATTGGGTTTGGACCGTAGGCAGACTGTCAGGCTGGAGAGTGTACTTGGCTGGTGGAGACAGGTAGACAGACTGGTGGACTGGAGTGGTAGTCAGGCTGGCGGACTGGACTGGTAGTCAGGCTGGCGGACTGGACTGGTAGTCAGGCTGGCGGACTGGACTGGTAGTCAGGCTGGCGGACTGGACTGGTAATCAGGCTGGCGGACTGGACTGATAGTCAGGCTGGCGGACTGGACTGGTAGTCAGGCTAGTGGACTGGACTGGTAGTCAGACTAGCAGCGGGACCTGAGGGCTGAAGCAGAGTTAGAAAACAGAGCTACAACCTTGCACTGGCACCTCCATTTTGGAAGAGGTACCTTTTATATGAGAGGTCCTCCGGCCATTGACCGGGGACTCCATAGGACGGCAGCAGCAGCAGGAGGGACGGAAGACGCCGGGCCAGGAGCGCGGCGGTAAGGGGGACGGCGTCTCTGCCTCTCAGGGGGCAGAGACGCCGATGCTACACTAAACACAGGTCAGATAAACTCCCTGAACTAACAGTGCAGAGTATTATCAGGCAGGAAGATAAGGACTGGAAGGAATTGTGTCACAGTGATCATCTCCTTCATCAAACCCTACCCCCTTCTTCTCCATGCAGGATAAAGAATGCTGTGTACTATTGTGTCCTTGTGAAGGAAAAGCCTGTGGTTGTGTATGCATAGAAGTGTGCTGCTACGAGATCTAATCTATGCTGAATTATGCTACTGAAAAAGCTATAATACTGTGCCTTGTGAAGAAACGACTGTATTGTTACTGGAGCCGGTTGCTCAAGAAACTCAGACTGTACTGTAATGAAGATTGTTGCTGTAATATCCCTGAATTGCACTGGCCATGCTTCAGATTAAATTCCAGTGTTAAACTGTTGAAAAAGACTCTTGTTAGATGTATCTGGTCATCAATTGAATCTATCGTGTGCCTGAGAGAAGCTGCAGCCTAAGGTCGCCCTGAGTAACGGCTCCCCCAGGATTCCAAAGAATTCATAAAGCCCATCTCTCCCTATTTGAACCTAGCGGAGTGTGTGTAACAATTCTGCCCAGGTATTTTTATGTGTTGAAGACTCTATTAGGTCTCATTGAAACTTTCCAGCTTCCAGTTTTTTTTCTGTAGTGTTTATACACACATTATTATTTACTGCCACTTTTTATTTTACCATACATTTTGTACAACAGTATAATTAATTTTTGACAACTTTTCAATCCCAGTTAATCAACCCTTGCCAAAAAGTTTTCATAAGAATTACTAGATATATAAGAACGTGTAGAGAAAGCAAAATGTGGCAGCAGACCACTGTATAACTGTGAAATTTATGGTTGGCAAATTGGGTTAGTAAAAAAAGAGGGATGAAAACAGATATTCACAGTCAAATAATTATATTTAGAAAAAAAATCCTTTTTTTTAACAAAATTCAACAAATTTCCAAAAAAAATGATAAAATAAAAATTGCAAAACTTGCAAGATAGGCACATGACCAAAATAAAAACACCTACAACACGACACTGTATTTGTATGGTGTGTTATGTAAAAATTGACTAGTAAAACAGATGTGCAAAAAAAATATTTGACACACTCATAGTTTGTGAGTTAGACTGTTGCAGTTGATTGTCTGGATTTTGAAGAATTTTTCAAAAATAATTATTCCCCCTCTTCACGAAATCTATTTCACAAAAAATTAAACAACCTCGTACAGCCACTATAGATAAGCAATCACACTTTCAGACACTGATTTCTGATATATACTTCAGTTAAAAAAATATTGTGTTGCCTGGCTTCTGACTGAGTGCATTAAGAATGAAGAAAATGTGTGTAATTGCAATTCAAATACAGCAGAACAAAACTCAGCTAGACCATATCACTGATCAATCAAACTAGTCTGGCACTGTTGCTAACATCTCTCTTATCTCTCTCCCCCTATCAATTGAAAAGAAAAAGTGAGCACTATCATGACTCCTGTATCATGCCAACAGTAAAGCATCCTAAGTAGTGTTGAGCGAGTACTAAAATGCTCGGGTGCTCGGAGCTCGGGCCGAGCTCGCCGTGATACTCGGGTGCTCGACCCGAGCAACGAGCCCAATGTTAGTCTATGGGAGACCCGAGCATTTTTGCAGCGGCACCCCACGGCAGTCTTTTAAAAGCCTAACAAGTGCCCAAAACGATAGTGACAGTGCTCAAATGACATGGGGACAGCATGGGGATCGCCCCAGGAAGCATTTCTGACCCCCAGGTCACTGCTGTCAACAACATGGTCAGAGGTATTAAGCCACTTTTAAGGGCTCACAATAAAATGTTCAAAAACGAAACTGAAACTGCTTTCCTGTGAAATATGTTAAGGAAGTTCCTTTCCAGGGTAAAGACTTGTGTATAAGGTAAAATAAATAACCCCCCAAAAAAATACTCCTCCACACCTTGGGCTATGTTCACAAGTAGCATTTTTTATGCGTTTTTGCACTTCTGTATTGCTTTCAACCGTGACAAATGCATTCACCGGGAAATGTCATTTCAACATTTTACAACCTTATCTGGCCATGTGCTGTGTGACACATGCATAGAGTGCTGAAAAGACATGGGAACAGCATGGGGAAGACCCCTGGAAGCATCTCTGACACCCAGGTCACTGCCTAAAAGTGTGGCCATCAGAAGTAATCCTTGCCGTATCAGAAGATGCAGACTTGCAACTATTCCCGTGCAAGTCCTTGTCCCAGGGCGGTGTTCAATTGTACCTCCCCCATTCCTTGCAATGCAAGCGCAAATGTGCAGCCAACCACCCACCCACCCGCAGGTTGCAGTACTATACTGCTAGCTTGCACTTGAAATGGGGCCTTTTAGTTTGGAGGAGGCCGAAGCAGGCCACAACCTTATGTCTGCTTTGGCAGCGAGGGTGTCCACGCTCGGTCCCCAGCCGCCAGGGGGCGGCCGGGTATCCATACTCGGTCCCCAGCCGCCCCGCGGCCGGGTGTCCACAAACGGTCCCCAGCCACCTGGGGGCGGCTGGGTGTCCATAAACGGTACCCAGCCGCCCCTATTTCTCCTGTCACCTTCCCACACACTTTTCTTAGCCTGGCCTGCTTTAGGGCAGCATTGGACGAGCCCACCAGAGAACCAGACTCCTCCGGTGGGCCCTGGCTTCTCCATCAGGGAAGTTGAGAGTGCCAAGGTGAGGAGCATGATGATGATGATAGAAGTTAGCATTTGCTTTGTTTTCTTTTAATGCAAGCGTAAGTGTGCAGCCTGCCACCCACCCACCACCAGGCTGCAATACCATACTGCTAGCTTGCACTTGAAATGGGGCCTTTTAGTTTGGAGGAGGCCGAAGCTGGCCACTACCTCATGGCTGCTTCGGCAGCGAGGTATCCATACTCAGTCCCCAGCCGCCCGGCGGCCGGGGGTCCACGCTCGGTCCCCAGCCACCTGGGGGCGGCGGGGTGTCCGTAAACGGTCCCCAGCCACCCCTATTTCTCCTGTCACCTTCCCACACACTTTTCTTAGGCTGGCCTGCTTTAGGGCAGCATTGGACGAGCCCACCAAAGAACCAGACTCCTCCGGTGGGCCCTGGCTTCTCCATCAGGGGAGTTGAGAGTGCCAAAGTGAGGAGCATTGTCATGATGATAGAAGTTAGCATCTGCTTTGTTTTCTTGGAATGCAAGCGCATGTATGTAGTAGCGGCTAGGCCTGAGGGAGTCAGCGTTTTGGCGCATATCCTACCTCCTCCGAGGATTGCTGGATGTTTTCCTGCTACTATCCCAGTTCTATGACTCCCTTCAAAACAAAGCTTCAGGTGATAAATTATGGATGAGGTGGTGGCAAAGGAGAAAGAGCAGGAGGAACAGGGACCATTCACATCAATATCAGGCCAGTCAACCACATATGTCTTGTAGGATATGTTTCTGTAACAAAAGGAGCGGTTCGGCTACACAGTTATAGGGCATACAGTGAGTGCAATGCCTACCAAAAATTTTGAGGCACTCCAATGCCCCTTGGAAATGACATGGAGGTCAGAGGGCCTTAACTAAACCGTTTTTTCCATTTATAGCAACTGGGTCTCCTGTACACTGTTGGCCTAAGCAGTGAATTGAAGGCTTTCCAAAAATTATGAGGAACTGCAATGCCCATTGAAACAGACGTGGATTACAGCGTACTAAAAACCTTCTACCCATTATTGGGGAATGGGTCTCCCTTAGTTTTCGCCTTTGCATTGAAAAGCAAAAGCTGACTAAAATTAGGAGGAAATGCAATGCCCGTTAAAAGAGTCGTGGAGGTTAGAGGTAATTAAAAACAACATTTCAATGCCCCTTGGAAGAGCTGTGGAGTTCAGAGTGGTTTAAGAAGACGCTTTTAATGCCCCTCGGAAGAGACGTGGAGGTCCCAGTAGCTTAACAAGATGGTTTTAATGCCCCTTGGAAAAGTGGTGGAGGTGGCAGTAGCTTAACAATACGGTTTTAATGCCCCTTGGAAAAGTGGTGGAGGTCACAGCAGCTTAACAAAATGGTTTTAATGCCGCTTGGAAAAGTGGTGGAGGTCACAGTAGCTTAACAAGATGGTTTTAATGCCCCTCGGAAGAGAGGTGGAGGTCACAGTAGCTTAACAAGATGGTTTTAATGCCCCTAGAAAGAGACGTTGAGGTCACAGTAGCTTAACAAGACGGTTTGAATGCCCCTCGGAAGAGACGTGGAGGTCCCAGTAGCTTAACAAGACGGTTTTAATGCCCCTTACAAGAGCCATACAGTACAGCATCTTAAAAACATTATTCCCATTATTTGGGAGTGGGTCTCCCATAGTCTTTGCTTATGCCTTCCAAGCAAAAGCTGCGAAAAATTAGGACGGAGGAACTTGCAATGCCCCTTACAAGAGCCATTCAGTACAGCATATTACAAAAATTATTCCCATTATTGGGGAGTGTGTCTCCCATAGTATTTGCTTATGCCTTCCACGCAAAAGCTGCCAAAAATTAGGACGAAGGAACTTCCAATGCCCCTTGCAAGAGCCATGCAGTACAGCATATTACAAACATTATTCCCATTATTGGGGAGTGGGTCTCCCATAGTCTTTGCTTATGCCTTCCAAGCAAAAGCTGCCAAAAATTAGGACGGAGGAACTTGCAATGCCCCTTACAAGAGCCATGCAGTACAGCATATTACAAACATTATTCCCATTATTGGGGAGTGGGTCTACCATAGTCTTTGCTTATGCCTTCCAAACAAAAGCTGCCAAAAATTAGCAGGAAATGCAATGCCCATTCGAAGAGTCGTGGAGGTTAGAGGTAATTAAAAACAACATTTCAATGCCACTTGGAAGAGCTGTGGAGGTCAGAGTGGTTTAACAAGACGCTTTTAATGCCCCTCGGAAGAGACGTGGAGGTCCCAATAGCTTTACAAGATGGTTTTAATGCCCCTTGGAAAAGAGGTGGAGGTCGCAGTAGCTTAACAAGACGGTTTTAATGCCTCTCGAAAGAGACGTGGAGGTCACAGTAGCTTAACAAGACGGTTTTAATGCCCCTCGAAAGAGACGTGGAGGTCACAGTAGCTTAACAAGACGGTTTTAATGCCCCTTACAAGAGCCATACAGTACAGCATCTTAAAAACATTATTCACATTATTTGGGAGTGGGTCTCCCATAGTCTTTGCTTATGCCTTCCAGGCAAAAGCTGCGAAAAATTAGGACGGAGGAACTTGCAATGCCCCTTACAAGAGCCATGCAGTACAGCATATTACAAACATTATTCCCATTATTGGGGAGTGTGTCTCCCATAGTATTTGCTTATGCCTTCCACGCAAAAGCTGCCAAAAATTAGGACGGAGGAACTTCCAATGCCCCTTACAAGAGCCATGCAGTACAGCATATTACAAACATTATTCCCATTATTGGGGAGTGGGTCTCCCATAGTCTTTGCTTATGCCTTCCAAGCAAAAGCTGCCAAAAATTAGGACGGAGGAACTTGCAATGGCCCTTACAAGAGCCATGCAGTACAGCATATTACAAACATTATTCCCATTATTGGGGAGTGGGTCTCACATAGTCTTTGCTTATGCCTTCAAAACAAAAGCTGCCAAAAATTAGCAGGAAATGCAATGCCCATTCGAAGAGTCGTGGAGGTTAGAGTTAATTAAAAACAACATTTCAATGCCCCTTGGAAGAGCTGTGGAGGTCAGAGTGGTTTAGCAAGACGCTTTTAATGCCCCTCGGAAGAGACGTGGAGGTCCCAGTAGCTTAACAAGACGGTTTTAATGCCCCTTGGAAAAGTGGTGGAGGTCGCAGTAGCTTAACAAGACGGTTTTAATGCCCCTCGAAAGAGACGTGGAGGTGACAGTAGCTTAACAAGACGGTTTTAATGCCCCTTGGAAGAGACGTGGAGGTCCCAGTAGCTTAACAAGACGGTTTTAATGCCCCTTACAAGAGCCATACAGTACAGCATCTTAAAAACATTATTCCCATTATTTGGAAGTGGGTCTCCCATAGTCTTTGCTTATGCCTTCCAAGCAAAAGCTGCGAAAAATTAGGACGGAGGAACTTGCAATGCCCCTTACAAGAGCCATGCAGTACAGCATATTACAAACATTATTCCCATTATTGGGGAGTGTGTCTCCCATAGTATTTGCTTATGCCTTCCACGCAAAAGCTGCCAAAAATTATTACGGAGGAACTTCCAATGCCCCTTACAAGAGCCATGCAGTACAGCATATTACAAACATTATTCCCATTATTGGGGAGTGGGTCTCCCATAGTCTTTGCTTATGCCTTCCAAGCAAAAGCTGCCAAAAATTAGGACGGAGGAACTTGCAATGCCCCTTACAAGAGCCATGCAGTACAGCATATTACAAACATTATTCCCATTATTGGGGAGTGGGTCTCCCATAGTCTTTGCTTATGCCTTCCAAACAAAAGCTGCCAAAAATTAGCAGGAAATGCAATGCCCATTCGAAGAGTCGTGGAGGTTAGAGTTAATTAAAAACAACATTTCAATGCAACTTGGAAGAGCTGTGGAGGTCAGAGTGGTTTAACAAGATGCTTTTAATGCCCCTTGGAAGAGACGTGGAGGTCCCGTTAGCTTAACAAGACGGTTTTAATGCCCCTTGGAAAAGTGGTGGAGGTCGCAGTAACATAGTAACATAGTTTGTAAAGCCGAATAAAGACTTGCGTCCATCAAGTTCGACCTGTTAGTTCTGTAATTGCTAAAGTTGATCCAGAGGAGGGCAAAAACCCCAAATGATTTGGCCAATCTTCACCTGAGGAAAAATTCCCTCCCGACTCTGAAACCAACAGTCAGAATAAATCCCTGTATCAACTTACTATTTTATTTTATTTTTAAGTATATGCTGAAATCTGCCTGGTATCTAGAAATGCATCCAGTCCCCGCTTGAACTGGTGTAGTGAATCCGACATTACCGTCTCCTCACTCAGTGAATTCCATATTCTCACTGCTCTTACTGTAAAGAACCCCTTCCTATGCTGGTGCTGAAACCTTTTCTCTTCCAGTCTTAGTGAATGCCCTCTTGTTAACGTAATATTCCTCCTTTTGAACAAATCCCTGGCAAGGTCTCTATACTGTCCCCTAACATATTTGTACACATTTATTATGTCCCCCCTCAACCTTCTCTTTTCCAGGCTGAATAGTCCTAGTTTTGCCAACCTCTCTGGGTATTGCAGTCCCTCCATTCCCTTTATTCATTTTGTTGCCCTCCTTTGTACCTTTTCAAGCTCATTTATATCCTTTCTATAAATTGGGGCCCATAACTGAGCACAGTATTCCAAGTGTGGTCTGACCAGTGCTTTGTACAGTGGAAGAACAATGTTCTCATCCTTTGCAGCTATACCTCTTCTGATACATCCCATTAGCCTGTTTGCCCTTACAGCAGCGGCCTGACTTTGGGCACTCCAATTTAGTTTGCTATCAATCAGGATGCCCAAGTCCTTCTCCATCTCTGAATTCCCCAATGATTTCCCATTCAGTGAGTACTGGTGACTTCCATTTTTCCTTCCCATATGTATGACCTTACATTTCTCCTCGTTAAACCTCATTTGCCATTTAATGCTCCACATACCCAGCTTATCCAAATCCCTCTGTAGGTCTGCACTGTCCTCTTTTGTATTAATTGTTTTACATAACTTTGTGTCATCTGCAAATATTTATATTTTACTATTTATCCCATTGACTATGTCGTTAATAAAGATATTAAATAACATTGGGCCTAGTACAGACCCCTGTGGTACCCCACTAGTGACGCTTACCCAATCTGAGTATATTCCATTTATAACCACCCTCTGCCTTCTATCCTTTAGCCAGTTAGCTACCCACTTGCAGACATTTTCCCCCAACCCCATCATTCTCATTTTGTATACCAACCTATTATGTGGCACGCTATTGAACTCTTTTGAGAAGTCGAGATACACGACATCCACTGGTTCCCCCTGATCTACTCGAGAGCTAACCTCCTCGTAGAAGTCAATCAGGTTTGTTTGGCAGGAGCGATTCCTCATGAATCCATGTTGGTTCGGGATTAAAAGATTATTAGCATCAAGATGCTCCGTAATTGCCTCTTTAATGAAGCTTTCAAAAATTTTGCCCACAACGGACGTCAGACTCACCGGCCGATAGTTTCCGGCGTCACTTTTCGCTCCCTTTTTGAATATTGGCACTACATTCGCCTGTCGCCAATCAAGTGGCACAGACCCAGTCTCAACAGAGTCCTTAAATATAAGATATAACGGTCTGTCTATCACATTACTTAGTTCCCTTAGTACCCGTGGGTGTATGCCATCAGGTCCTGGTGATTTGTTTATTTTAATGTTACTGAGGCGTTTCTGTACCCCAGCTTGGGTTAGATTTGTCATACTTAGTGGAGGATTAAGCTTGTCACTTCTCATTTCTCCTGTTAGTTCGATTTCCTTTGTGAAAGTTGTCGAAAATAAATTATTTAATAGATTAGCTTTATCCTCATCTTTCTCTATGATTTTGCCTTCCTCACTTTTTATCGGTCCAATATTATCCGATTTAATCCTTTTACTATTTATATACGTAAAGAACAGTTTGGGATTTGATCTACTTTTCCTAGCAATACGTCTCTCTGTTTCCTCCTTTTCTATTTTTATTTGTTTTTTACAGGTTCTCGTTTTTTCCTTGTAACACATTAGTGCCTCCTTACTGTTTTCCTGTTTTAATCTCTTGAATGCCTCTTTTTTGCTATTTAAGGTCCCTTTTACGTTCTTGTTCAACCATATTGGTTTCCTCTTATTTCTGGCCCTTTTATTCCCATACGGTATATACCTCTCGCACTGAGTATTCAGAATTCTTTTGAAGGTTTCCCATTTACTATTCGTATTCCTTTGATTAAGAACTTTGTCCCAGTCAATAAGTTGAAGGCTTTCTTTCAGCTGATCAAACTTCGCCCTCCTAAAGTTTAATGTTTTTGTTGTTCCCTTATTGATAACCCTACTGAAGGGCATTTTGAAGTCGATAATATTATGGTCGCTATTACCTAGGTGCCCCCCTATCTGTACCTCAGTTATTCTATCAGGCCTATTAGTCAATATTAAGTCCAACACGGCCTTCCCTCTCGTTGGTTCCTGCACTAGTTGGGAGAGATAATTATCCTTAATATTTGTCAAGAACCTTTTTCCTTTCTGAGATGTACAGGTTTCTGTTTCCCAGTCAATATCCGGGTAGTTGAAATCCCCCATTACAATCACTTCATTATGTTTTGCTACTTTGTCTATTTGTCCTAATAGCAGATTCTCATTCTCCTCTGTTATATTGGGTGGCTTATAGCAGACCCCCAGTAATATTTTATTATTATTTTTAGTTCCCTCTATCTCTACCCACATGGACTCGACCCCCTCTTCTCCCTCTCCTATATCTTCCCTTAGTCTGGGTTTTAGACATGACTTTACATATAAGCAGACTCCTCCGCCTTTCCCCTGTTTCCGGTCCCTTCTAAATAAACTAGAATCTAATAAATTTACCGCCCAGTCATAGCTATCGTCTAGCCAAGTCTCTGTTATACCTACGATGTCATACCTCTCCTCCGATATAAGCGCCAGTAGCTTAACAAGACGGTTTTAATGCCCCTCGAAAGAGACGTGGAGGTCCCAGTAGCTTAACAAGACGGTTTTAATGCCCCTTACAAGAACCATACAGTACAGCATCTTAAAAACATTATTCCCATTATTGGGGAGTGGGTCTCCCATAGTCTTTGCTTATGCCTTCCAAGCAAAAGCTGCCAAAAATTTGGACGGAGGAACTTGCAATGCCCCTTACAAGAGCCATGCAGTACAGCATATTACAAACATTACTCCCATTATTGGGGAGTGGGTCTCCCATAGTCTTTGCTTATGCCTTCCACACAAAAGCTGCCAAAAATTAGGAGGAAATGCAATGCCCGTTCGAAGAGTCGTGGAGGTTAGAGTTAATTAAAAACAACATTTCAATGCCACTTTGAAGAGCTGTGGAGTTCAGAGTGGTTTAAGAAGACGCTTTAAATGCCGCTCGGAAGAGACGTGGAAGTCCCAGTAGCTTAACAAGACGGTTTTAATGCCCCTTGGAAAAGTGGTGGAGGTCGCAGTAGCTTAACAAGACAGTTTTAATGCCCCTTGGAAAAGTGGTGGAGGTCACAGTAGCTTAACAAGACGGTTTTAATGCCCCTCGGAAGAGACGTGGAGGTCCCAGTAGCTTAACAAGACGATTTTAATGCCCCTTGGAAAAGTGGTGGAGGTCGCAGTAGCTTAACAAGACGGTTTTAATGCCCCCTGGAAAAGTGGAGGAGGTCAAAGTAGCTTAATAAGATGGTTTTAATGCCCCTCGGAAGAGACGTGGAGGTCCCAGTAGCTTAACAAGACGGTTTTAATGCCCCTTGGAAAAGTGGTGGAGGTCGCAGTAGCTTAACAAGATGGTTTTAATGCCCCTTACAAGAGCCATACAGTACAGCATCTTCAAAATATTATTCCCATTATTGGGGAGTGCGTCTCCCACAGTCTTTGCTTATGCCTGTTCAGATAGGATTTTTTTTAACAGTTCTGCAGCAAGGGCCTTCTTTTACTGCCCCAATTTTGTAGACCTCTCCACCTCAGGAATAAGAGAGTGAAAGTTCTCCTTGTAGCAGGGGTCTAAAAGTGTCGCCAACCAGTAATGACTGTCACCCAACATTTTGACAATGCGAGGGTCACGGTTAAGACAGCGTAACATAAAGTCAGCCATGCATGCCAGACTGGTAACGGGCAAGACTTCCGTGTCCTCACCAAGATGACGACTGACCATGCTCTCCTCCTACTCTTCCTCCTTCTCCCCCCTGTCCTTAGGCCACCCACGCTGAACCGACGGTATGACACTTGTACAGGTACTACCATCTACAGCACATGATACAAGCTCCTGTTCTTCCTCCTCCTCCTCCTCCTCTTCTCCCTCATTGTCCCCCAATGCACGTTGGGATGAGATGAGTCTGGGCTGTGTGTAATCGCCCGTACGGCTTCTTGATCCATCTCATCATACTCTGGCTGCAATGCCTCCTCTTTAATTCTCTGCAGAGAGTTGCAAAAGACAGACAAGTGGGATGCTGACGCTAATGATGGCGTCATCGCCACTCACCATCTTGGTGGATTCCTTAAAGTTTGTCAAGATGGTACATATGTCAGACATCCAGGTCCACTCCTGAGGTCTTATGTGTGGAGTCTGACCTGAATATCGACGGCCTTGTTGCAGCTGGTACTCCACAACTGCTCTCTTCTGCTCACAAATCCTTTGCAACATGTGGAGGGTAGAGTTCCAATGTGTGGGGACATCACACACCAGTCGGTGTGACGGAAGCTGCAAACGCTGCTGCAACACAGCAAGGGCGGCAGAAGCTGTAGCCGACTTGCGAAAATGAGCTGACAGGCGGCGTACTTTGACGAGCAGATCTGGCAACTCGGGGTATGATTTAAGAAACCGCTGAACCATGAGGTTATGCACATGAGACTGCATGGTACATGTGTGATCTCGCCTCGCCTCAGAGCCGCCACCAGGTTACGGCCATTGTCACACACGACCATGCCTGGATGTAGGTTCAGCGGTCTCAGCCACAGATCTGCCTGCTCTTTCACAGCTGTCCACAACTCACAAGTAGTGTGAGGTTTCTCACCTAAGCTTATGAATGTCAGCACGGCCTGTTGCCGCTTGGCGGAGGCAGTACCGCAGTGCTTCCAGCTTGTCGTGATATATGAGATGGAGGCTGAACATGAGGAGGAGGAGGATTCGCAGGAGCTGTACATTGTGGGGGCAACTCTGACTGACATAGGGCCCGCAATCCTCGGTGTGGGGAGGATGTGTTCCGTCCCAAGGTCCGACTGGGTCCCGGCTTCCACTATGTTTACCCAGTGTGCCGTCAGGGAGATGTACCGTCCCTGGCCACAAGCACTTGTCCACGTGTTCGTTGTCAGGTGGACTCTCCCAGTAACTGCGTTGTTGAGGGCACGGCAGATGTTTTGGGACACATGCTTGTGTAGTGCGGGGATGGCACACCGGGGAAAATAGTGTCGGCTGGGGACCAAGTACCGAGGGGCGGCCACCACCATAAGGTTGCAGAAGGATTCTGTCTCCACCAGCCTAAAAGGCAGCATTTCCAGAGCAAGCAGTCGTGAAATGTGCGAATTTAGGACTGTGGCCTGTGGGGCGTTAGCTGCGAATTTCCGCTTTCGTTCAAAGGTCTGGGATATGGACAATTGAACGCTGCGGTGGGATGTGGACGTTGATGCTGTTTCTTGAGAAACTGCCATAACAAGTGAAGACTGAGAGGAGGGGGCATCTTTGCATGCAGTATGGACAGGGGATTGCCTTGCACACACAACAGGGGGTTCTATTGCACGCAGAACAGCAGAAGAAGCAGTGGTGACTAGTGTTGAGCATTCCGATACTGTAATATCGGGTATCGGCCGATATTCGCGGTATCGGAATTCCGATACTTAATTCCGATACTTTTACAATATCGAATACCGGAATCGGAAGTTCCCATAATGCCTGCGCTCTGCAGTGTCTCTGAAGGATGACAAGCTGGGTGGCAGCGCTCAGCTGCGATCCAGCCTGTCATCAGAATGCCATCCCAGCGTGGGAGAATTCTCCTGATCGTTTAAAAGCCGGCGGGCGGTAAAAAGCCGCCGGCTTTTAAACAATCACACAGCCCCATACTGCTTCCCCGCAGCCTCCCACCCCGATCCTCCGCTCCCCTCGCCACCTCCCATCCCGATCGTAAGCTAGGACCGGGCGGGGAGCGCAGCACCAAGGAGCGAAGGACCCGGGCGGGGAAGCCGGCAATGAAAAGACTTCACCGCCGGCTTTCCCGTTCTGTGCTGCGCTTTCCCGCCGGTTATTTCAAATGAACAGCTGAGGTATCAGGTGATGCCGATCAGCTGTTCATTTGAAGTCGCCGCGGTGCCCTCAGAGGGTTCATGTGAGTTCATGCTTGACTGCATGAACTCACATGAACTTTCCCACGGCCGCACAGGTCAGCCTCACCTCCCAGACCATCAGCCCGTCATGATTAGTGTGTGTGCGGGGTGTGTGTGCGGGGTGTGTGTGCGGGGTGTGTGTGCGATGTGTGCGGGTGTGCGCGGTGTCTGTGCGATGTCTGCGAGTGTGTGCGGGTGTGCGCTGTGTCTGTGCGATGTGTGCGGGTGTGTGCGTGCAGGCAGACATAGGCCGATGTGACACTACTACTCCCATCGGCCTATGTCTGTCCCCCGTCCACTCGTGCCAGCAGGATCAGCTCGATGGGAGCAGTAGTTCCCATCAGCCTGATCATGCTATATAAATTGCCCTACTGTGTCCCCAATAAATTTTAAATACATGTCATTGGTGGCCAGTGGTTACCTACAATAAATTAGTTCATACATTACCTGTCCCCGCCGATCGCCACCTAAAATAAAGTAAAAAATAAAAAACTACACCTATACTCACCTAGACACCTAATTCCCCGAAGCCATCGATCTCCTGTAATAAAATATAAAATAATAAACCACAACCTTATCCTTACCCCTCCGTAGTAGTCCACGAGTGTCCCACGATGATCTCCAGTTCAGAGCAGCCACATAAAATGTGACCGCTCTGAACCGCTGCCGCCGCTAGAATGACGGGGCCGTAAGGGTTCACCGGAGTTCAGGCAGCGCTGCTCCGGTTAGCTCCTTTACGGCCCTGCTGTATCGTGAGAAATTCCCACGGCACAGCAGTGCCGTAAAGGGGGTCTCCGGAGCTGCGCTGACTGAATGCACTCCGGTGACCTCAGTCAGTGGCTCCCGCTGCCGGGAGCGGACGTGTTCCCGGCAGCGTGAGCTTACAGCAGCCATGACAGCTGTCACCATCTCCAGATGTGACAGCTGTGCATGGGAGATCAGCGCAGGAACGTGGACAGGTAACTATTATTTTTAGTAAACTAAGAATTAAATAAAATGGTGTGTTTTATTTCAAATAAATTATTTTTTTCTGGGTGTAGTGTGTTTTTTCTTTTTAACACTTTGTAGGTTAGTAATGGGGGTGTCTTATAGACGCCCATCATTACTAACCTGGGCTTCATGGCAGCTGGCTCTGACATGAACCCCAGCCCTATTACCCCCTGCCACCGCACCAGGGCAGCGTGGAAGAGTGAGGCTAAGTGCCAGAATTGGCGCATCCTATGGATGCGCCATTTCTGGGGCGGCTGACGGCTGGTGTTTCTAGCCTGGGAGGGGGCCATTATTCATGGCACCCTTCCTGGGCTATTAATATCAGCCCCCAGCTGTCTGCCTAGCCTTTGCTAGCTATTAAAATAGGGGGGACCCCACGTCATTTTTTTGGGGGGGGTCCCCCATTTTAATAGCTAGTAAAGGCTAGGTATTCAGCTGGGGGCTGATATTAGTAGCCTGGGAAGCTCCGTGGGTATTACCCCCTTCCCAGGCTTCAAACATCTGCCCCAGCCGTCTGCTTAACCTCCGCTAGAGACTAAAATTATGGGGGATCCCACGTCAATTTTTTTTTAAATAAATCCTTTATTTTAACACTAAATGACATTTGAGGAGTTAATAAAGATGCAGTCCCTAAATTATTATTTATTTTTTAATAAATTTTTCCCAAAACTTTTGACGTGGGCTTCGCCATATTTTTGTATGCCAGCCAGGTACAGCATCCAGCTTCTATGAACGCGCCATTTTCCGGGGCGGCTGCGGACTGCAATTTTCAGCGGGGGGGGGGCAGAAAGCTTGGGCCTCCCTGCGCTGCAGATTCCATCCCCCAGCTGCCTAGTTGTACCTGGCTGGACACAAAAATAGGGAGAAGCTCCACGTTTTTTTTTTTTTTAATTATTTCATGAAATTCATGGAATAATTAAGAAAAAAAGGGCTTCCCTATATTGTTGTGTACAGCCAGGTACAAATAGGCAGCTGGTGGTTGGGGGCAGCCCGTCCCTGCCTGCTGTACCTGGCTGGACACAAATATAGTGCAAAGCCCCACGTCAATTTTTTTTAATTATTTCAGGAAATTCATGAAATAATTAAAAAAAAATTATGTGGGGCTTCGCCCTATATTTGTGTCCAGTCAGGTACAGCAGGCAGGAACGGGCTGCCCCCAACCACCAGCTGCCTATTTGTACCTAGCCGGACACAACAATATAGGGAAGCCCTTTTTTTCTTAATTATTCCATGAATTTCATGAAATAATTAAAAAAAAAAATACGTGGGGCTTCGCCCTATTTTTGTGTCCAGCCAGGTACAACAAGGCAGCTGGGGGCTGGAATCCGCAGCGCAGGGAGGCCCAAGCTTTCTGGGCCCCACCCGCTGCAAATTGCAGTCCGCAGCCGCCCCGGAAAATGGCGCGTTCATAGAAGCGCCATCTTCTGGCGCTGTACCCAACTCATCCAGGGCCCTGGTGCGGTGGCTCACTGGGTAATAAAGGTGTTAAGGCCAGCTTGGCATTATCAGCTGGCCCTAAGCCCGAAATTCATGGGGTCACGCCAATATTAGACATGACCGCCATGAATTTCTAGTAAAGTATTTAAAAAAAACACAAACACCCAGAAAAAAGTCCTTTAATTGAAATAAAGACACAATTCTTTATTGTTCTAAATTAAACCATACTTACCATCACGCCCTTTCCAGCTGAAGCCAACGATCTCCTGCAATAAAAGAAAAATAATAAAGCAACCTCATCCTTACCTTTCCATGGTTCCCACGACAGCTTCAGCTCTGCTACATCGAGATGACAGGCTGGACCGCAGCAGAACGCTGCCATCCAGCCTGTCATCCCGCAGACACTGAGAAGCACAGGCATGCTTGCGCTCCTCAGTGTCTGGCTGTGACGGCATAAAGATGAGCCGAGGTCATGTTCAATGAACTCAGCTCACCTCATGCACGTCACTGACAGCGTGGGAAAATTCTCCTGCACTCAGCGCTTCAGCGTGAGAATTTTCCCACGCTGTCAGTGACGTGCATGAGGTCAGCTGAGTTCATTGGACATGACCTCACCTCATGTATGTCACTGACAGCGTGGGAGAAGTCTCACGCTGAAGCGCTGAGTGCAGGAGAATTTTCCCACGCTGTCAGTGACGTGCATGAGGTGAGCTGAGTTCATTGAACATGACCTCGGCTCATCTTTATGCCGTCACAGCCAGACACTGAGGAGCGAAAGCATGCCTGCGCTTCTCAGTGTCTGCGGGATGACAGGCTGGATGGCAGCGTTCTGCTGCGGTCCAGCCTGTCATCTCGATGTAGCAGAGCTGAAGCTGTCGTGGGAACCATGGAAAGGTAAGGATGATGTTGGTTTATTATTTTATTTTTATTACAGGAGATCGTTGGCTTCAGCTGGAATGGGCGTGACTGTAAGTATGGTTTAATTTAGAACAATAAAGAATTGTGTCTTTATTTCAATTAAAGGACTTTTTTTCTGGGTGTTTGTGTTTTTTTTAAATACTTTACTAGAAATTCATGGCGGTCATGTCTAATATTGGCGTGACCCCATGAATTTCGGGCTTAGGGCCAGCTGATAATGCCAAGCTGGCCTTAACCCCTTTATTACCCAGTGAGCCACCACACCAGGGCCCTGGATGAGTTGGGTACAGCGCCAGAAGATGGCGCTTCTATGAACGCGCCATTTTCCGGGGCGGCTGCGGACTGCAATTTGCAGCGGGTGGGGCCCAGAAAGCTTGGGCCTCCCTGCGCTGCGGATTCCAGCCCCCAGCTGCCTAGTTGTACCTGGCTGGACACAAAAATAGGGCGAAGCCCCACGTATTTTTTCTTTTAATTATTTCATGAAATTCATGGAATAATTAAGAAAAAAAGGGCTTCCCTATATTGTTATGTCCGGCTAGGTACAAATAGCCAGCTGGTGGTTGGGGGCAGCCCGTTCCTGCCTGCTGTACCTGACTGGACACAAATATAGGGCGAAGCCCCACATCAATTTTTTTTAATTATTTCATGAATTTCCTGAAATGATTTAAAAAAAATTGACGTGGGGCTTCGCACTATATTTGTGTCCAGTCAGGTGCAGCAGGCAGGAACGGGCTGCCCCCAACCACCAGCTGCCTATTTGTACCTGGCCGGACACAACAATATAGGGAAGCCCTTTTTTAAAAAAATTATTTCATGAAATAATTAAAAAAAAATTGACGTGGGGCTTCGCACTATATTTGTGTCCAGCCAGGTACAGCAGGCAGGAATGGGCTGCCCCCAACCACCAGCTGCCTATTTGTACCTGGTTGGACACAACAATATAGGGAAGCCCTTTTTTTCTTAATTATTCCATGAATTTCATGAAATAATTTAAAAAAAAAATGCGTGGGGCTTCGCCCTATTTTTGTGCCCAGCCAGGTACAACTAGGCAGCTGGGGGCTGGAATCCGCAGCGCAGGGAGGCCCAAGCTTTCTGGGCCACCCCCGCTGCAAATTGCAGTCCGCAGCCGCCCCAGAAAATGGCGCGTTCATAGAAGCGCCATCTTCTGGCGCTCTACCCAACTCATCCAGGGCCCTGGTGCGGTGGCTCACTGGGTAATAAAGGGGTTAAGGCCAGCTTGGCATTATCAGCTGGCCCTAAGCCCGAAATTCATGGGGTCACGCCAATATTAGACATGACCACCATGAATTTCTAGTAAAGTATTTAAAAAAACACAACACCCAGAATAAAGTCCTTTAATTGAAATAAACACACAATTCTTTATTGTTCTAAATTAAACCATACTTACCATCACGCCCATTCCAGCTGAAGCCAACGATCTCCTGCAATAAAAGAAAAATAATAAAGCAACATCATCCTTACCTTTCCATGGTTCCCACGACAGCTTCAGCTCTGCTACATCGAGATGACAGGCTGGACCGCAGCAGAACGCTGCCATTCAGCCTGTCATCCCGAAGACACTGAGAAGCGCAGGCATGCTTGCGCTCCTCAGTGTCTGGCTGTGACGGCATAAAGATGAGCCGAGGTCATGTCCAATGAACTCAGCTCACCTCATGCACGTCACTGACAGCGTGGGAAAATTCTCCTGCACTCAGCGCTTCAGCGTGAGAATTTTCCCACGCTGTCAGTGACGTGCATGAGGTGAGCTGAGTTCATTGGACATGAACTCGGCTCATCTGGATGACATCACAGAGAGACACTGAGGAGCGCAAGCACGCCTGCGCTTCTCAGTGTCTGCGGGATGACAGGCTGGATGGCAGCGTTCTGCTGCGGTCCAGCCTGTCATCTCGATGTAGCAGAGCTGAAGCTGTCGTGGGAACCATGGAAAGGTAAGGATGAGGTTGCTTTATTATTTTTCTTTTATTGCAGGAGATCGTTGGCTTCAGCTGGAATGGGCGTGCCAGTAAGTATGGTTTAATTTAGAACAATAAAGAATTGTGTGTTTATTTCAATTAAAGGACTTTATTCTGGGTGTTTGTGTTTTTCTTTAACTTTGACTATGGGGTTAGTAATGGGGGTGTCTTATAGACGCCTCTCCATTACTAACCTGGGCTTGATGTCAGCTGGTATTATAAGCTGACATCAACCCCAGCCCTATTACCCCCTGCCACCGCACCAGGGCAGCGTGGAAGAGCGAGGCTAAGTGCCAGAATTGGCGCATCCTATGGATGCGCCATTTCTGGGGCGGCTGACGGCTGGTGTTTCTAGCCTGGGAGGGGGCCAATATTCATGGCACCCTTCCTGGGCTATTAAAATCAGCCCCCAGCTGTCTGCCTAGCCTTTGCTAGCTATTAAATTAGGGGGGACCCCACGTTATTTTTTTGGGGGGGTTCCCCCATTTTAATAGCTAGTAAAGGCTAGGTATTCAGCTGGGGGCTGATATTAGTAGCCTGGGAAGCTCCGTGGGTATTACCCCCTTCCCAGGCTTCAAACATCTGCCCCAGCCGTCTGCTTAACCTCCGCTAGAGCCTAAAATTACGGGGAACCCCACGCCAATTTTTTTTTAAATAAATCCTTTATTTTAGCACTAAATGACAAGTACAGTAATCAACACTGTCACTGTGCTTCTTATATGTGTGACTGACATGTTTCTATCTATCTAATCTATGTGTGATTCTCTATTCTTTCTATTCTAAATTGTTGGGTACAGATGCTGAATTGCCGGCCGGCTTTCTTAAAGAGACGGTGCACGAAAACACTAATATTTTTTAAAATAAATCCTTTACACTAAATGACAAGCACAGTAATCAACACTGTCACTGTACTTCATATATATGTGACTGACATGTTTCTATCTATCTAATCTATGTGTGATTCTCTATTCTTTCTATTCTAAATTGTCGGGTACAGATGCTGAATTGCCGGCCGGCTTTCTTAAAGAGACGGTGCACGAAAACACTAATATTTTTTAAAATAAATCCTTTACACTAAATGACAAGTACAGTAAGCAACACTGTCACAGTACTTCATATATATGTGACTGACATGTTTCTATCTATCTAATCTATGTGTGAAGCTCTATTCTTTCTGTTGTAAATTGTCGGGTACCGGTGAATGCCGCTGATGAATTGCCGGCTTTTCATGTCATTCTACATTATTCTTAGTTGTTTTACTTCATGTAGAATTAACCTACAAGGAAAGAAAGGGTTTATTTTCATTCCGATATTTGTGTCCCATTGACTTGCATTGGTTTCCGGTATCGGAATCGGCGATATCCGATACTTTTTGGGTATCGGCCCGATCCAATCCGATACGATATTTCCTGATATCGGAAGGTATCGCTCAACACTAGTGGTGACACCCGCTGACATGGGTCGTGGACCCTGGGGTTCGCCCCACAAAGTCGGGTGCTTTGCTGCCATGTGCCTGATCATGCTGGTGGTGGTCAGGCTGGTATTTTTGTCACCCCTGTTGATGCTGGCATAGCAGGTGGTACAAATGGCTTTTTTGGGATTATCAGCAGAGTCTTTAAAAAAATTCCAAACTCTGGAAGACCTACAGGTTGTAATGGCAACGTCCCTCGTGTTGGTGTTACAGGGAACTGTTGCCTGCCTTCTGTGTGTGGCCACCACACTGCTTCTTCATGCCTGTTGGGGTACTCTGCCTCCCTCACCCTGTGTGCTGCTGACCTCGCTATGCATGTCCTCCTGCCACATTGGGTCAGTTACTAGATCATCCACCACCTCCTCCTCTTCCACTTGCGCACCACGATCCTCCTCCTCACTTCCTGGCAATTATGTCTCGTTATCATCCACCTCTTGTGACAAATTGCCAGAGTCGACTTCCTGTGGCCGTGGCTGTTCAAATATTCGGGCATCGCTACATGGGATCTCCTCTTCCACCACTTCAAGCGGAGCAGACGAGGGGCCCAAATATGGAAATGGACCAGTGAACAGCTCTTCAGAATGTCCAAGTGTGGGATCAGTTGCTGTCTGACGACACTCTGCATGGTGGGAGGAAGGAGCATCAGGGTGAGGAGGAGTATGCGGTCGAGACTCACGGCTACTAAGATTTGACCGTGTGGAAGACAGACCGGAGGTGGTGGTGCCCAGGTAACTGAAAGTATTATCTGCTATCCAATTTATAACCTGTTCAGACTGATCAGTTCGCAATACTGGTGTTGTTCTGTGCATCCCTAGTAATTCGGTCAAGAAGTGGGAGCGAGAAGATGTGGCTGTTGGTTGTGGCACGTTTTCACCTTGGCCACGGCCCCGTCCTCTGCACGCACCATCACCAGAACGTCCAGTTCCACGTCCCTTGCCACGCGCCTTGCCCATTGTAAAGGAAGTAAAATAGCTTACACTCGCACTATCAATGGAAAAAGGGTAATAAAAAGTAGATTAGAACTAGAGATGAGCGTTGTTCTACTCGAACTGTTCGCCAATCTCAAATTCGAGCTGTTTTGGGCGGTGTTCGAGCCGTTCGGCGAACACGAACAATTTGAGAAAAATTCGGCTGTTCGAGGTTATGTTCGATAACTGTTCGTGCACCAAAATCATAACTGGATTTTTTCTCAGTAATGATGAAAATTAATGTTAATACGCAGTTTGAGTGTACAGCGGGGTGGGGGGAGGGGCAGGGGATGGATCTCTGCAGGAACAATGAAGATCTCCATTTTTTTTTCTCTTTCCCGCATTTACAGTGGGGAGGTGCAATCTGTCAGCCTATCAGCAGCGCACACACGGAGCGAAGTGCTTTTTTTCACACAAGCAAGGGCATGTGTCATTGGCAGTGTATGTCACATGTCCTTGCCCTATAAGACCAAGCCATTTTCCCCGTCGCCACCATTTTCTCACTGCTGCAGCTGCGTGTTAGACGGCACTGCTGGTGCTGTGTGCGCTATACCTTGTTAATTTCAAGCCAATTGTCGCACAAATATACAGATAGCTTGGGAGTAGGGAATAGTTGTGATTGCAGTCCTTTTAAGGACTAGGTTACAGCATTTCCTACGACTTTTATCAGGGAGGTCTGTGCTCTTAAATAGATCGGTTGTGGGAGTAAAGACTAATTGTAATTGCAGTCCTTTTCAGGACTAGGTTACATGAGTTCCTATCAGTTTTTGCCAGGCAGGTCTGTGCCAGTGCTGTGCAAGTTTTTTTCACAGCATTTGGCTGAATCTAGCAAAGCTAATCCTTTTTGGCCTATTGCAGAGTGTGTTAGTCAGTGGAGTAGCCTATCTGTGTTGCAAGATATACCACCTGTGTATAGAATACCAATTTTTTTACTGCACCTAGTGAAGTAAAATCTTTTGGGCATAGCATCATTCTATTAGTCCATCTATACTGACCTCCATCAGGTTGCAAATTAAAACTAATTTTTATCTGCATCTACAGTACCTCTGAAAAAATATTTGGGCTTCTAGCAGTGTGTAGGACTTGTTCTATTAGTCCATCTATACTGACCTCCATCAGGTTGCAAACTGAATATATTTTTTTCTGCATCTACCTCTGAAAAAATATTGGGCTTCTAGCTGTGTGTGGGTCTTGTTCTATTAATCCATCTATACTGACCTCCATCAGGTTGCAAACTGAATATATTTTTTTCTGCATCTACCTCTGAAAAAATATTTGGCCTTCTAGTAGTGTGTCGGACTTTCTCTATTAGTCCATCTATACTGACCTCCATCAGGTTGCAAATTAAAACTAATTTTTATCTGCATCTACAGTACCTCTGAAAAAATATTTGGGCTTCTAGCAGTGTGTGGGACTTGTTCTATTAGTCCATCTATACTGACCTCCATCAGGTTGCAAACTGAATATATTTTTTTCTGCATCTACCTCTGAAAAAATATTGGGCTTCTAGCTGTGTGTGGGTCTTGTTCTATTAATCCATCTATACTGACCTCCATCAGGTTGCAAACTGAATATATTTTTTTCTACATCTACCTCTGAAAAAATATTTGGCCTTCTAGTAGTGTGTCGGACTTTCTCTATTAGTCCATCTATACTGACCTCCATCAGGTTGCAAATTAAAACTAATTTTTATCTGCATCTACAGTACCTCTGAAAAAATATTTGGGCTTCTAGCAGTGTGTGGGACTTGTTCTATTAGTCCATCTATGCTGACCTCCATCAGGTTGCAAACTGAATATAGTTTTTTCTGCATCTACCTCTGAAAAAATATTGGGCTTCTAGCTGTGTGTGGGTCTTGTTCTATTAATCCATCTATACTGACCTCCATCAGGTTGCAAATTCAAAATAATTTTTTTCTGCATCTAACCCAGCCAATAGTTTTGGCCTAATACCACAGTTTGGCCACTCAGCTCTGCTCGGTTACCATCCATTGTTTTTTTGTGCAAACAACTCCAGAGTTGTGAATTAGTTAACCACCAAAATGAGTGGAAAAAGGCCTGCTGCTGGTGGAAAGGGGAATAGGCGTGTTGGGAAGGGGAAAAAAGGTTGTGTCCGTGGGGTAGGTGTTAAAGCAACAGTAACATCTGCAGAAGAAAGACCATCTTCCAGCCAAACTAAAATGTCTACTTCTTTTAGCGGACAATGTGATAAGATCCCTTTCTTACGGCCACGCCAATCGCTACAAATTCCAGATGAGGCACAAAAACAGCAGGTGCTTCAACGGATATCAAGTGCTCCTTTAAGTGGGCTCTCCTCCACATCAACTTCAACATCACAAATACTCCAGTCCTCAAAGGTGTCACCCAAATCGCACTTGCTTCCTCACAGCTCCCAAATCTCCAGCTGCCCGTCTGAGTATGAGGTAGAACAGATGGTTGAGTCTGCAGAGCTGTTTACTCATACTATAGCCTGGGAATCAGAGGTCGACTCCAGCGCTTCTGTGAATCCAGACGAGGAAATGATCTGCACTGATGCCCAGAATCTTTATGAGTCGGATCCAGGACCAGAAGCAGAAGGTTCTGACCATAATGTAGACCCTCATTCCCAAACTGTAACTCCTGTTGGTGGAGACAATGAGGAAGACGATGATAAGACTCAAATACCTGATTGGAGCGACAACTTTAGTTTTTTGTCAGGGCAGGAACAGGTTGGCTCTGAGGACGACGGGTGTGATAACGCACAGGGTGATGATGATGAGGTCGGAGATCCCACTTACTGTCAACCCACAGGCAGCCAAGAGATGAGGTCAGCAGAGGAGGTGGAGGAAGATGCTAGTGACGACGAGGTCAGGTTGCGCCTTCCTGGACAGAGACGTAGTACTGGAAGCACGTCAACAACTGCATCCTCAAACACAACTCTGCCTCTCACCACAAGTCGTGGTGGCTCTTCAGGTCGCATGGGTGCTAAGCCTTGCATAGCCTGGGCATTTTTTCAGATCGATAAAGATGTCCCAACTCGTGTTATCTGTAACATTTGTCAGCAAAAGCTAAGTAGAGGCCAAAAAATACATAGTTTGAGTACTTCATGCATGAACCGGCACATGGACATGAAGCATAAGTTGCAGTGGGAAGCTCAGTGTGCTACAATGCGGCCTAGCCGGCCGGGCCAACCACCGTCTGCCATATCTTGTGCATCCGCGGCCTCTTCATCCTCTGTGACTGGGGGGACAGCAGTCACACCTGTTTTGGGGCGCAGACCTGCCACCTCTTTACCCGCAACAGCCAGCGTGATTGGCAGGTCATCATTTTCTTTGGAGGTGGTAACACCAGCTGGTGTTGAGCGCTGTCCGACATCGATAGCACCACCTTTGGATGAAGGCAACCTAACATGTCCGCCTGCATCTTCCTCACAGACCGGCAGTTTGCCGGGGACACCCTTATCAACCCCGTCTAAGCACAATAGCCAGCCCTCGGTCCCTCAGATGTGGACAAGTAAAAGACCATTTCCTCCTAGCCATGAGAAAGCTAAGAGGTTGAATTTCACCATCTGCAAGCTCTTGGCTACAGAAATGCTGCCTTTCCGCCTGGTGGACACAGAGGATTTTCGAGACCTTATGTCCGTCGCAGTGCCCCAGTACCAGATGCCCAGTCGGCACTACTTCTCAAAGAAAGGTGTGTCTGCGCTCCACCAGCATGTCGCACACAACATCACCGCTTCTTTGAGAAATTCTGTGTGTGACAGGGTGCATTTCACCACAGACACTTGGACGAGTAGGCATGGACAGGGGCGTTACATGTCGCTGACTGGGCACTGGGTAACTATGGTGACAGCAGGACAAGGGGCTGCTGTCCAAGTCTTGCCGTCCCCACGAGTTGTGCGTCAATCCTCTTTATGTCAAAGTTCCTCCACTGCTTCTGCCTCCTCAACCTCCTCTCGGTCTTCCACCTGCACCCAAAGCCTGTCTGGTCATGCCACAAGCTTTCTAACTGCGCAGAAGGGATCCTGCACACCTCCTTACTATGCTGGCAGTAGGGCTCAACGTCATCAGGCGGTTTTTACATTGAAATGTCTGGGAAATGTGAGTCACACAGCTGAGGAGTTGTGGTCAGCTCTGGAGAACCAATTTCATGAATGGTTGTCTCCACTGGACCTGAAACCAGGGAAGGCCGTGTGCGACAATGCTGCAAACCTGGGTGCGGCCCTTCGCCGGGGCAATGTCACACACGTGCCTTGTATGGCTCACGTGTTGAACCTGGTTGTCCAGCAATTTTTAGCCCACTATCCCAGACTAGATGGCCTTCTGCAGAGGGCACGGTCGCTCTGTGCTCACTTCCGCCGTTCGCATCCCGCAGCTCAGCGACTTACATCTCTACAGAAGTCGTTGGGCCTGCCACTTCACCGGCTAAAATGCGATGTGCCTATCCGGTGGAATTCAACTCTGCACATGTTGCAGCGACTGTGGCAGCACCGACAAGCCCTGGTGCAATACGTTCTGACGTATAGCTTGGGCCAACGAGATTCAGAGGTGGGGCAAATCACGCTGGAGGAGTGGTCTCAGATCAGGGACCTATGCACCCTTCTGCACAGTTTTGAAATGGCGGCGAAGATGTTTAGTGCTGACGATGCCATTATCAGCATGACTATTCCGGTGATTTACATGCTGGAGCACATGTTAAACAGAATTCGGAGTCAGGTGGTGGCACAAGAGGAGGTGGAGGAAGTAGAGGAGGAGGAGTTGTATGCGGAAGGGCTAACATCTGCAAGGTCCAGAAGGTCAGCAGCACCAAGGTGGCAGGCATGTGAGGGTGGGGGAGATGGTTTTACCAGGGCGCATGGTAGCAGCCAAACTAGTGAGGAAGGTGCAGGAGCCCAGGAAGAAGTGGAGGACGAACTGATGGAAGACTCATCAGATGAGCGAGACCTTGATCACATTTCTGTTGTGCGAGGTTGGGGGGAGAGGACAGAGGAAGGAAGCATGATTGTTACCTCGCCACCAACACAACAGGGACTTGGTGCTCCTGGATGCGCAACACACATGAGTGCCTTCTTGCTGCACTACCTGCAACATGACCCTCGAATTGTGAGAATTAGAAATAATCCTGACTACTGGGTTGCCACACTGTTAGATCCCCGGTACAAAAGTAAATTTGCAGAAATTATTCCTGCCATAGAAAGGGATGCACGCATGCAGGAGTATCAGCAGAGACTGTTGCAGAATCTTACATGTGCTTTTCCACAAAATACCAGTGGTGCACGTAGTGAATCTCACAGTTCCAACTTGCCAACCGTGGGACCGTCAAGTGTTCAGCACTCAAACCGTAACAGAACCACAGTATCTGCTGGCAACATCAATTTTGCGGAATCATTTCACCACTTTTTTAGCCCATCCTTTGCAAGGCCACAGGAGACAAGAAGTCTGACACATAGTCAAAGCCTAGAGACGATGGTACAGGAGTATCTCCAAGTAAACATTGAAGCCACGACTGTGTCACTGGACCCTTGCTCTTTTTGGGCTTCCAATCTGGATAAATGGCCGGAGCTAGCCACTTACGCCTTGGAGATCTTGTCATGCCCCGCAGCCAGCGTTCTGTCTGAACGTGTGTTCAGCGCTGCTGGTGGTGTGCTGACAGATAAGCGCACGCGGCTCTCCACTGATAATGTAGACAGACTCACGTTCATAAAGATGAACAAATCATGGATCCGAAACGACTTTTCTACCCCTGTGTCATCCTGGGGAGAGTAAAAGCTTGATGATTGGTTAAAATCACCCTACCAAACGTTTTAAGCTTTCAAATTACTAATCATGTTTATCTGTATCTTGACTGGAAAATAATTTGGGCTTTGTAGCAGTGTGCAGCACTGATCCTATTAGGCCATCTATAATAAGCTCCACCAGATTTAAAATTAAAAATAATTTTTAGCTGCATCTAGCCCGGAAAATAATTTTGGGGCTCCGAGATGCGCAAGACACATAAGTGCCTTCTTGCTGCACTACCTGCAGCATGACCCTCATATTGTCAGAATTCGAAGTAATCATGACTACTGGGTTGCCACACTCTTAGATCCCCCAAACTTTTCGATCAACCTTTTCATTTTAATAAAGACCAAAAAAATGGTCATTTTTGAAATTATAAGCATTAGCAGGTTGTTAGAAACTGAAATCAAACAGTTTTCAACTCAAAACTTTATTCAAGGTGATGTTACATTTTCACATAGGACCCCTTGTTCGAAAGGAGCTTCTGAACTCTCTCGTCCATTGAATTTGTCAGGTTTTGGATGGTTTCTGCTTCAATTGTTTTGCATGAGGACAGAATACCCTCCCAGAGCTGTTGCTTAGATGTGAACTGCCTCCCGCCATCATAGACACTCCTTTTAATGATGCTCCAAAGGTTCTGAATGGGGTAGAGGTCAGGGGAGCATGGGGGTCACACCATAAGTTTGTCCCCTTTTATGCCCATATCAGCCAGAGATGCAGATGTTTTATGTGCAGCATGAGATGGTGCATTATCATGCAGAAAAATGATCTTGCTGTGAAATACACGGTTCTTCTTCTTGAACCATGGCAGGAAGTGCTGTTTGAGAAAATCCACATACATTATGGAGTTCATCTTTAGCGCCTTCAGGGATCCTAAAGGGGCCGACAATCTCTCTCCCCATGATTCCAGCCCAAAACATTACTCCACCTCCTCCTTGTTGGCGCTGTAGCCGTGTTTGCGTGGGGTGTCCATCAACCAGTCATCCTCCACTCCATCCATCTGGACCATCGAGCGCTGCACGGCACTCATCCGTGAACAAAACAGTTTTGAAATCAGTCTTCATGTAATGTTTGGCCCACTGGAGCCGTTTCTGCTTGTGTGAAGTGGATAGAGGAGGTCGACAGGATGGCGTATGCACAGCTGCAAACCTCTGAAGGACCCTGCATCTTGTTATTCGGGGGACATTGGAGGCACCAGCAGCTTCAAAAACTTGTCTGCTGCTATGACAAGGCTTTTTTGCCGCTGCTCTTTCAACCTGATGTAATTGCCTGTAGGAAAGAGTCCTCAATTTGCCCTTATCAGCACGCACACGTGTGTACTGTGAATCAGCTACATACTTCTTGATTGCCAAGACACTTCATCCTGATCATCGCACAATGTTGATTGTAGTCATGCCTTGACCTAAACACTCCACAATTTGTTGCTTCTCAGCAGCCGACACATCCTTTTTCTTTCCCATTTTGGCAGAAAATGTAGGCTGCTTAATAATGTAAGAGAGCCTTCTTAAGTAGTCTTGCCTTTCATTGGACACACCTGCCAAACTAATTAGCACAGGTGTCTGCAATTGCTTACAGTGATATAAAGAGCCCTGACACACATCACCATCAATGAGTTTAACTGACAAACAAACAAATTCTTCCCTTATCACTCCTAAACACTTTTTGCATAATAATTTGGAACGCGGTGTACATGTGCTTTTCCACAAAACACCAGCGGTTCACGTAGTGAATCTTACAGTTCTAACTTGCCAACCGTGGTCTGTATGGAATTGTTCAATAAAGGGCCCAAAATTAAGATAACATAGATGGGAGAGGTCTCTATGAATAGGAATTCCTAAGTATTTGATACCCTGTGAGGGCCAGGCAAAGGGAAAGTTGGACTGGATGGAATCCTATATGGATTTGGGGAGGGAGACATCGAGGGCCTCAGACTTCGCTGCATTGATTTTAAAATTTTACCATGTAACAAAGTGATCTATTTCAGCCATAACAACATGGATGGATATATGTGATTGAGTGATATATACTAGGACATCATCAGCAAATAGAGAGCACTTGTACTCGGTGCCTCCCACCTCAATCCACCTAATATTGGGGTTATGGCGAATTGATGAGAGCAGGTGCTCCGTCACTAGGATGTATAAGAGAGGGGACAGAGGACATCCCTGCCTTGTCCCATTGGTGATTGTGAAAGGTGATGAAAATGTTCTGACGCACCCCCTGGGCCTTGGGACACCCGGAGCCGGACCCTTTTTGGTGGATGCTGGTGGTTGTAGTCTTCGTGGCGGCGACCCGGTTCCGTGGCTCAGGGCGGTCAAACCAGTGGCGGAACTATTTATGTGGTTTTGATGTTTAAATGTCCGACTACGCCACCCGTGGATTGCGGTCAGAGTGAACCGCCGCTACAGGGCAGACCGCTGAGGCTGGTGTTGTGGGTGCAGCAGAGCGTAGCATAACTCCCCACGGGAGGAGTATAGCCTCAGGGCAGTGTATGCGGAGGATGGGGGTGATGGTGCAGGGCAGCAGCAGTAACGACACGGAGTCAGTGATGCAGTCCAGGGCCTTTACTCACAGTTCTTATTATCCAGACCACGTCTGCAGGTAACGGCTGCCCACGTCGTACTGTGCTCACCAGGTGAGGGGCTCAGACAACTCCCAGATAACTTTGGAGCACTTCACAGGACCCCCTTTGTGTGTCCTTTGTCTGGCCTTTCTTACCAACACTTCTGTCCGGCTGCCTCGGGCCTCCTCTTGGTAAACTTGGCGCCAGTTTCCCTGACCCTATGTGGTGCCTTCCTAGCGGGTGTAGCAAGGGGCTGCGCCACATGAAATGTCAGAGCCTCCGGTTTCTAGCTGAGGGTCGTTTCCTGCCTCCACTAGTTCGGGGACCGGTCTCCCCCTTTGGCCTGACCCCTCCACGCAGGTGGATTCGGGCGTGCGGTGGCGACTCGCCCGTCCGCACCCCTGGGATCCCTTCATTCCTCGTTCCTGGAGCCTTCTCTGCTCCTCTTCCTTCCTTCTCCCTCTTCCAGGCCTGGGCCTCTGTTACTAGGCCTGCCTCCGGAGCAGAGCTCATGCAGAGCCCCTGCTCCCTGCCACTTCTGCTCAGACTTCTCTGCACTGAACTAAGATGGTGCCCACCTTTTATACTCCCTTCTCAATGCACCCAGGAACTGCTTCCTCCCTGCTCCTGCACTACAGGGTTCCCCTTCCTCAGTGTTCCCTCCCCCCACTCCAGCCAGGGACAGGGACTGTCGTGCCCATCTCAGGGGCATATTGGTCGCCCTGCCCCACGGCAATGTGGTGTAATGCATGCAGGTGTCGGGTCCTGATCCACACTCCATCCTTACCTGAGAGTGAGATATCACACCTCTGGGTGAGGTGCAATACGTCTGTAGCAACCGAGCCCTCAGGGTGCTACAGTTCCATTTATCTTCAGCCTAGGTGACGTATTGCGATACAGGGCCGTGATTTTGGCTATAAAAGGGTCCCCTAGACCCCTACCCCAAGCTTTTTAAGAGAATCATATATGGCGTGCCAGGAGACTCTATGGAATGCTTTCTCAGCATCCAACGAGAGTATCTAATTACAAATTTTTAACTGCATCTAGCCCAGGAAATACTTTGTGCCTAGTAGCAGTGTCTGCTAGTCAGCGGATTATCCCGGCTGTTAAGCAAGCTACACCACCTGTAGTTTAGACACTTAATTTTTTCAAAGGAAATGCTTCGGGACCATGGGATACTCAGTGAAGAGCATCAGGAGGCACCCCAAGGCATAGGGGCTGGGACTGGCAGTAGGATGCCTTGCGGTGGACAGCCGAGCTCGATCCTTATAAAAGCTTTTTAACTGCAGCAGCTTTAGTGGACGCTACTGGAGCTGGAATTACGCGGCTGCTGGCATGAGACTTGCCCTCCAATAGATCCTTGTAAATGGATTTAAAGTGTATTCATTCAAATTAGAGAGACAATTTAAATTAAAAAGCTTAGAGCTGCCTCCACCACAGGGGGGCTCGCTCGACCCACCAGCGGACAGGCACCAGTATTGGGAGAGGGGGGCTGGCCATCAGGGTTCACCGCGGCTCTGGCACAAACCCGGCGACACGGAGGTGGCACGGGCAGGAGCGGACTGGCCGTGTCGGCTTCTCACTTTTTGGATTTTAGAAGGGCATGACATGCCTATATCTGTGTCTCCCCCTCCTTTTACTCCTCCACCTCTTTTATTTTCGCATGACTATATGTACTTGTCACTTTTCCATGTGTTAGTTGTGTCTTCTGAGCAGTTTGTCAGCTTTTGGACACCTTTGAAGGTGTTTTCTATGTGTTTCTATGTGTTTTTGTTTGCCTGTCATTGGTTTTAACGGTGTTCGAAGGTGTTCGACGAACAGTTCGACGAACAGTTCGGCGAACACACGGGTGTTCGACGAACCGAACCGAACTCGAACACTACGGGGGTGGCTCAACACTAATTAGAACCGTGGAAGAGGAAAACCACAGTTCTATTTCTCTGGCCTACACCCGACTATTTTAAACAATCTGAACAATTAGGGAGAAACTATTACTGTTTTTCTTTACGGAAAAAATAACAAAAGCTGGATAATAGAGATTTTTTACCGTGCAACGGCAAAACCACAGTTATAATTTACTGGTGTATACCAGACTTTAAATATATATATTTGCGGCAGAACAGTGAGCGACACACTGAAACAGTATTTTTTTAGATACAAATGGCCCAAAAGTGGATAATACAGAGGTTCGAACTGTGGAACTGCAAAACCACACTTCTGTTTCTCTGGCCTACACCAGACTATTTTCAACAGATATATTTGTGTCTGAAAAATCAGGGAGACACTATTAGTTTTTTTTTTTTACGGCAAAAAATGCCAAAAGCAGGATAATAGAGATTTTTTACCGTGGAACAGCAAAACCACAGTTATAATTTACTGGTGTATACCAGACTTTTTTAAATATATATATTTGCGGCTGAACAGTGAGCGACACACTCAAACTGTTTTTTTTTAGATACAAATGGCCCAAAAGTGGATAATACAGAGGTTTGAACCGTGGAACTGCAAAACCACACTTCTGTTTCTCTGGCCTACACCAGACTATTTTCAACAGATATATTTGTGTATGAACTGTCACAGACACACTTTTTTTTTTTTTGGGGGGGGGGGACACCGAAAGGTTAATAAGACGGGTATTTGTACAGTGTGAAGGAGGAAAAAAAAAAGAGGATTTAGATGAAAAAAAAAGAATTTTTCCTGGCCCCTGAGCCCTGGAGCTAAGTCCAGCAATTTCAGCAACAGGAGCACACAGGACTGTAATGCAGCGTTTGCTGGTATAACCACTGCGTCTCCTATACAGCCTGCCTGCCTGATATCTGGGATGGATATTAGTCCTGAGAAGGACTGTTTGCTTGATCTGGCAGCCTTTACAGACCCTACACTAACTATTTCGCAGTATATATCTCTCCCTAAATCAGCAGCGCTGTCCCTACACTGTCTGATCCCAGCCGTCTATGTCCAAGATGGCGGCGCCCGGTTTTAAATACTCGAGGTGACACTGTGCGGCCAGCCAATCAATGTAATGCCCACAACCAACATGGCTGCGGCATTACAGTGACTGGCTGGCAATCCCTGCTTGTTCATTGGCTCTGTAAAGAGCGCCAAACATGCAGGGCGGAGACCAGAGCTCCCCCCCGAGTAACCAGTAAATGCTCGGGCGAGTACCGAGCAGTGTCGAGCATGTTCGCTCAACACTAATCCTAAGGCCACGGCCCCACTATCAGTATTCAGTTAGTATTCGGTCAGTATTTTTTCTCAGGAGTGGGATCGAAAACCAGGTGAGGAACAATCAGAGAAAAGGTATAACAGAAACAAGTGCACCAATTCTGAATTTATCACCCAATCCTGGTTTTGGATCCCACTCCTGAGAAAAAAATACTGACCGAATACTGACCAAATACTGATAGTGGGGCCATGGCCTAAGACATTCCATGTGTATGGTTGTTTTTTCAACCAAGGAAGTGGGCTCACTCACAATTTTGACTAAAAGATCTAAAAACACTAAAGCAGCAAATTTTGTGAATTTAAAATTTTATGTCAGTCTTAAAACTTTTGACCACGACAATACTAATAATATTGTGCAATCTGTTTTTTTTTTAACTTATTGGGATGTACTGATTTATCTGAATGTAATTCATGGCTTTATGTAATACAAATTACAGTTTCATTAAAAAATATTCAACATCCAATTAAAATTAGGTTTATTAGCAATATTTTCAAACTTTCTGCTTTTTGCAATAAACCAATCAAACAAGAACCATTTAAATAATTCAACAGAGCTAATATAACTAGAGGTGAATCCAAATTCATCACAAAATGCCACTTTTAATCCCTCGCCTTCACAGCCAATTTTCGTTTTCACATTTTCATTTTTATCTCCCTTTCTTCAAAAGCCATAACTTTCATATTTTTCTTTCGACTTAGCGGTATGAGGTGTAGTTTGTAGATATATGAGGGCTTTTATTTTGCAGAACGAGTTGTAGATTAGAATGACACCGTCCATATAATGTTCTGAAAAATAGGAAAAAAGTTTCCAAGTGAGATGAAATGGTAAAAAAATGGTGCTAAAACAGTATTTAAGTGGAAAAAATGTAATTTTTTGTTTTCACATCTAAATATAATTTTTCATGAATCACTTGTAGGATAAAAATGCTCAGTACACCACTACATGTATTCCTTGAGGGGTCTAATTTCCAAAATAAGGTATCTTTTGGGGGGTTTCTGCTGTTTTGGCATGTTAGGGGCTCTGCAAATGCCACATGGCATTCACAATCTATTCCATGCAAATTTACGCTCAAAAAAATCAAAAAGTACTTTCCTTTCTGAGCCCTTATGTGTGCCCATTCGAGAGAAATTGCGTAACAAATTATTGGGTCTGTTTTTTCCTATGATCCATTGTGAAAATTACAAATTTGGGGGTAAAACATTTTAGCAGAAAAAAAATTTTTGTTTTCACATTCACATTTTAAAACATTCTATGATTCACCTACGAGTTCAGCAAGCTCAACACACCCCTAGATGAATTCCGTGACCCCATTTTGGAAACACCCCCAGTTTCCAAAATGGGGTCACTTATGGTGGTTTCTGCTGTTTTGGCTCTGGTAATGAGACGTGGTATCTGCAATCTATTCCAGCCAAATTTGCATTCCAACTACCAAATGTTGCTTTTTCCCTTCCACGCCCTGCCATGTGTTCTAACAGAACTTTTTAACTACATGTGGAGTATCTCTGCCCTCAGAAGAAAGTAACAGTGTGGTCCACTTTTTCATGTTACCTCTTGCAAAAGTGAAAAATTTGGGGCTAAAGCAACATTTTCATGAAAAAAATTAAAACGTTCAATATGACGCCCTAATGTTATCAAATTCTGTGTAGTACCTGTCAGTTCAAAATGCTCACTATACCCCTTGATAAAATCCTTGAGGGGTGTAGATTCCAAAATTGGGTCACTTGTGGGATGTTTCTGCTGTTTAGGAAACTTAGGGGCCCTGCAAATGCAACATTTCAGGCAAATTTGTGTTCCAAAATTCAAATGGTGCTCTTTCATTCCCAAGCCCTGCCGTCTGTCCATAAAAAGGTTTCTGACCTGACCACATATGGGGTATCAACGCACTCAGAAGTAACTGTGTAATAAATTTCCAGGTCTATTTTATTGTGCTATTCCCGGTAAAAGTGAAAAAATTGGGCTAAAGCAACATTTCAGAGGAAAAATTACATTTTTTTTTTTTTCATTTCAATTTACATTAATTCCTGTGGCGCATCTGATGGGTTAAAAAAATTCCTGACAACAGTTTTGAAGTATTTGAGTGGTGTGGTTTTGAAAATGGTATCACTTTTGGGGAGTTTCCAATATATAGGCATCTCAAAGTCCATTTAAATCTGAATAGGTCCCTAAGGAAGCATGTTTTCTAAATTTCATGAACAAAATGATAAATTGCTGCTAAACGTTTTACCCTTCTAACATCCTGACAAAATAAAATTACGTTTGAAAAATGATGCAAATGTAAAACAGATATATGTGAAATATTATTTACTGATTATTTTATAGATCATGACTAACTGGTTTAAGGATCTAAAAATTGAAAATTTGAAAATTGCAAATGTTTCAAAATTTTCACTAAAATACCAATATTTTCAAAAATAAATGCAAATCATATCAACCTAAATTTACCACTAACTTAAAGTACAAGGTGTCCCAGAATTATTGGAATACGTTGAAGCTTTCCAGAGTTATGATCAAATGAAGTCACACTGGTCAGATTTCAAAAATTTGGCCTGGTCATCAAGGTCAAAATTGGCTCTGTCACTAAGGGGTTAAAATAGTTAATTGAAATTGTTTATAATTTTGTTCATTAACCCATTAGGGCAAAACAATTAATGGTGTCCTCAATGCTAAGAAATACAAACAGATGCTTATCCATCATGCAATACAATCAGGGAAGCATCTGATTGGCTACAAATTAATTATGATGCAGGTCAATGAGCCCAAGAATATTGCCAATGTCATTAAGAACTATCTTTATTCTTTATCAGTAAAGAATAACAAGGACTCTTGGAAGTGATATTATAGCTCTCTCAGAGTCATGATTTCAACATCATATAGCCAGCCTGTGTGTCATTGATTACATTAAGAGACAGAAGGATTTGCACAAGCCAACATCAACACAAGATCTGTGTTTAGTTCTCCAATATGTTTGGAACAACCTCACTGCCGAGTTCCTTCAAAAACTGTGTGCAGATGTACCTAGATGAATTGATGCTTTGATGCTGTTTTGAAGACAAGGGGTGATCACATCAAATATTGAAATGATTTTGATTTCTCATTTGTTCATTCACTTTGCATTTTTTTAATGATAAAAATGAACTATTAAAGGGATTCTATCAGCACAGAATGATTGCTTAAATAGTACAGGCTCTCAGTGCATTACGGCGTGGTCAATCATTTAAATACACCTTACAACCTATTTTTTCCCTTTATCTTCACTCCTCCCTCTTCTTTGATTGACAACTCTGGTTTCATAGAGCCAGAGAAGGGCAAAAATAGATGAAAAACAAGCAGGTGGGAGGGTGTATTTAAATTATCAGTCCTGCATGATGCACCGAGTGCCTGTTCTTGGTTTCAACAGTCATTCTGTGCAGATATAGTCACTTTAACACTTCTATTTTAAAGCATTCTTACTATGCTGCATTTTTTTCACACCTGTCTAAAACTTTCCCACAGTACTGGATGTCAATGCTAGGATCCACAAGTGTGGAGGGGGTTCAGGAGCTGATCTCCATCAACATGTGGTAGATAGTGATGAGCGAGCATGCTCGCTACTGCTTGGTGCTCGCCGAGTATTTCCGGGATTGCTCAGGGGGGAGCTTGGGTCCCCTCCCTGCATGTTTGGTGCTCTTTAGAGTGCCAATGAACATGCAGGGATTGTCTCCTACACACTGTAATGCTGCAGCCATGTTTGTTGTGGCATTACAGTGATTGGCTGGCCACACAGCGTCATCAGGGCTATATCAGACCTGGCGCCGCCATACTCGTCACAGTCTACTCCGGAATCAGACAGTGTAGGGAGAGGCGCTGCTAAGCTAGGGAGAGATTTGCTTGTTTCTTAGTTAGTGTAGGTATACTACAACATATTCTACACATACCCATCTCAACTAACAGTCCTTCTGAGGACTAATCCAGCTGCATAGATATCAGTGCTAGGCAGGCAGGCAGTGTATGTGGCAGACTGCAGAGCATATAGAAAGAGGATCCATTCCAGTTCTGTCTGCTGGTGCTTTTACAGATATTTCTAGAAATAGCCCCAGGTATCAGGGGCCAGGAATAGGGTTTTTTTTGGATCTTAATCCTGATTATTTGCTTAAAAAGCAATCCAGAAAACATTGTTTTCCTGCTCCATTTGCTTGTTGGCACTGCAAAATACAGGCAGATACTTTCCATATTACAGCGCTAAAAATCCATCTATTTAAAACTGTGGTTTGTCCATCACATGGATCGCATATAATTGCGCTGAAAATTCTGCCATTTCTGGCCTCCATTGAAATTTTGTTGCAGTGTGTCAGTGAAGTTATTGACACGAGGTTGGCACTGTTAAAAATAGTTACCTACAGGCTAGCTATTTAAAATTGTGGTTTTCTGTCACACGTATCACATAACCTGAGGTTCAAATACAGCCATTTGTACTGAACATGGAAAATATTGTCCTCCATTTAAAATGGGAAAGGCATGTGGCAAGGGACGGGGAAGTGGACGTGATGGTGCATGCAGACGACGAGTCCGAGGTCGTGGCTAGCTGAAATTGTGCCACAACAAACACCCATATCTTCTCGCTCGACCTTCCTGTCCCAATTAATAGGGGACCACAGAACACCACTCTTGAACACAGAGCAGTGTGAAAAGGTTATTGGTTGGATAGCAGATAATTCTTCCAGTCACTTAGCCACCATCACTACCACCCTGTCTTCCACACGGTCAAGTCTCAGTAGCCATAAGTCTGGACCGCATAATCCTCACCCTGATCCTCCTTCCTCCCACCATGCCAAGTGCCCAGAGACAACTGATCCCACACTTGGACACTCCGAAGAGCTGTTCACTTTTCCATTTATAGATTCGGGCTTCTCGCCCGGTCCACTTGAAGCGGGGCAAGAGGAGATCGCATGTAGCGATACCCAAATATTTGAGCAGCCACGGTCACACGAAGGCGATGGTGAGAAACTGTCACAAGAGGTGGATGATGATGAGACACAATTGCCAGAAAGTCAGGAGGAGGACCAGGGTGCGGAAGTGGAAGACGATGTGGTGGATGATATAGTAACTGACCCAACCTGGCAGCGGGACATACAGAGTGAGGACAGCAGCACACAGGGGGAGGGAGGCGTAGCACCACAACAGGCAGGAAGAAGCAGTGTGGTGGCCACAGACAGAAGGCGGGCAACCGTTCCCTGTGACATCAACATGACGGAAGTTGACAGTACAACTGTTAGGTCTTCCCGAGTCTGGTTGTTTTTTAAAGACTCTGCTGATAACCCCAAAAAGGCCATTTGCACCACCTGCCAGGCCAGCATCAGCAGGGGTAGCAAAACTACCAGCCTGACCACCACCAGCATAATCAGGCACATGGCAGCAAAGCACCCGACTAAGTGGGCCATACCCCAGGGTCCAGGAACAGTGTCTGCGGGTGACACCACTGATTCTTCGGCTGTTGTGCCTGCAAAGCAATCCTCTGTCCATGGCGCATGCGAAGATGCCTCCCGCCCTCCACCTGTCGTTGCACAATCTCAAGTAGCACCATCAGCAAGCACGTTCACATCCTTGTCCCAGCGCAGTTGTCCCTACCCCAGTCCTTGGAACGCAAGTGCAAATACGCAGCCAATGCCCCACAGGCCACACTACTAAATTCACACATTTCGCGACTGCTTGCGCTCAAAATTTTGCCTTTTAGGCTAGTGGAGACAGAAGCTTTCCGCAACCTGATGGCGGCAGCTGTCCCTCAGTACTCAGTCCCCTGCCACCACTATTTCTCCGGGTGTGCGGTCCCCGCATTACACGAGCACATGTCCCACAATATTAACCGTGCCCTCAACGACGCAGTTACTGAGAAAGTCCACCTAACCACAGACACGTGGACAAGTGCTTGTGGGCAGCGATGGTACATATTGCTGATGGCACACTGGGTTAACATAGTGGAAGCCGGGACACAGTCGGACCTTGGGACGGAACACGTCCTCCCAATTCCGAGGATTGCAGGCCCTGGGTCAATCAGGGTTGCCCCCACATTCTACAGCTCCTGCACCTTTCTTTTCTTTCTTTTCCTCCTCTTCAGCGTCCATCTCCGAAATGACCACATCAGTTTCAAGCTGGAAGCACTGCAGCACTGCCTCGGCCAAGCGGCAACTGGCTGTGCTGAAGCTAATATGCTTAGGTGACAAACCGCACAATTCTGAAGAGTTCTGGACAGCTCTGAAAGAGCAGACAGATCTGTGGCTGACACCACTGAACCTACAGCCAGGCATGGTCGTGTGTGACAATGGCCGGAACCTGGTGGCGGCTCTGAGGCGAGCTCACACATGTACCATGCCTGGCCCATGTGCTTAACCTCGTGGTTCAGCGGTTTCTCAAAACCTACCCGGAGCTGCCGGATCTGCTTGTGAAAGTACACCGCCAGTGTGCCCATTTTAGAAAGTCACCTACAGCTTCCGCCGCCCTTGCCGTGCTTCAGCAGCGTTTGCAGATTCCGGCTCACCGACTGGTTTGTGATGTCCCCACACGTTGGAACTTTACTTTGCAGATGTTGGGAAGGATTTGAGAGCAGAAGAGGGCAGTTGTTGACTACCAGCATCAACAAGGCCGTCGGTATTCAGTTCAGAGTCCACACATAAGACCTCAGGAGTGGACATGTATGCCAGACATACAGTATGTACCATCCTCCAAAACTTTGAGGACTCCACCAAGATGGTGAGCGGCGATGACGCCATAATTAGCATCACCATCCCTCTTCTCTGTCTTCTGAAACACTCTCTGCTCACAATCAAAGAGGATGCATTGCAAGCGGGGCACGATGAGATGGGGCAAGGAACCATACAGGGTGATTACACACAGCCCAGCCTCATCTCATCCCAACGTGGATTGGGTGACAATGAGAAAGAGGAGGAAGAGCTAGTTTCATGCGCCATAAACGGTACTACCTGCACAACTGTCATACCGTCTGTTCAGCGTGGATGGCCTGAGGACAGGGAGGAGGAGGAGGAGAGCATGGTCAGTTGTCCTCTTGGTGAGGACACGGAAGTCTTGCCTGTTAGCAGTCTGGCACGCATGGCTGAGTTTATGTTACGCTGCCTTTCCTGTGACCCTCGCATTTTCCAAATTTTGGGTGACAGTCATTACTGGTTGGTGACACTTCTAGACCCACGCTACAAGGAGAACTTTATATCTCTTATTCCCGAGGTGGACAGGTCTACTAAAATGGGGCAGTATCAGAAGGCCCTTTTTTTGAAATGATTAAAAAAATTCCCATCTGAAAACGCTGGCAGCAGAGGACACAGTTCGTTGGAGAACCAAGGACCTTTTGTTTTTGTATATTTATTTTGCCTTATATACTAGTCATTACCCTGGAGAGGATGTTCCTTAACATATCTCCCAGGAAAATCCATTTTGGTTTCGTTTTTGTATATTTTATTGTGAGTCCGTAAAAGTGGCATAATACCTCTGACAACGTTGTTGACAGCAGTGACCTGGGAGTCAGAAATGCTTCCAGGGGTCTTCCCCATGCTGTTCCCATGTCATTTGAGCACTGTTCCCATCGATTTGGGCAATTTTTAGGCCCTCTGCAGACCGCCGGGGGGAGATGCCTGAAAAATGCTCGAGTTTCCTATAGACTTACAATGGGCATCCAAGCATTCCAATTTGCTCGACCTGAGCATCAAGCACCTGAGCATTTTAGTTCTCGCCCATCACTAGTGGTAGATGCTGGTAGATACTGACTATTAGAAAGGCCAGAGCTGATCTTTGATTGTTTATGGTGAGCCATTAACTGCTATTGTTAATCTCTGAGAGCAGAATTTAAATGGAGCAGCTTCAATGGGCTCCAAACGTCGCGCAAGTGGAAAAAAGAGGTCTGACAGGGTAAAGGACCATCTTTTATTATACTCTAGGGCAGTGCTGGCGAACCTATGGCACGCGTGCCAGAGAGGGCAAGCAGAGCCCTCCCTAAGGGCACGCGCGCCATCGCCTCAGCACTAGGACCGGGCCCCGTGGGTGAGTACTTGGAGCCCACCGACTTCAGCTAGATGTGCGTTCTCTGACACACATCTAGCTGAAGTGTATTGCAGCACACGAACTTGCCAGGCCCGTGCGCCGCAATACACGCTGTCTGCAGCCGGCGTCAGTGTACAAGCAACTGGATGCATGGCAGTGACGTCATGTGCCTCGTCGTCAGGACGCTGAAATCAGCTGCCGGCTTCAGGACAGGACACGGCGTGGGAGAGGAAGGAAGGTGAGTAGGAGTGATTATTATGTTTGTCTGTTTTTACTATGAGATGAGCAGCAGTGCAAATACAAGTATGGGGGAGTATATTCATGGGTGGGGCATGTACCAGGATGAAGGATGGGAGACGACAACATATCTACAAGGATGGGGGGAGCAACATATATACCAGGATGGGGGAGCAGCATATATAGAAGGATGGGGGAGCAACATATTTACCAGGATGGGGGAGCAACATATATACCTGGATGGGGGGAGCAACATATATACCAGGATGGGGGAGCAACATATATAGAAGGATGGGGGAGCAACATATATACAAGGATGGGGGAGCAGCATGTATACAAGGATGGGGGGAGGGCAGCATATATACAAGGATGGGGGGAGGGCAGCATATATAGAAGGATGGGGGAGCAGCATATATAGAAGGATGGGGGAGCAACATATATACCAGGATGGGGGGAGCAACATATATACCAGGATGGGGGAGCAACATATATAGAAGGATGGGGGAGCAACATATATACCAGGATGGGGGAGCAACATATATAGAAGGATGGGAGAGCAACATATATACAAGGATGGGGAAGCAGCATATATAGAAGGATGGGAGAGCAACATATATAGAAGGATGGGAGAGCAACATATATACCAGGATGGGGGGAGCAAAATATATACCAGGATGGGGGAGCAACATATATAGAGGGATGGGGAGCAACATATATACAAGGATGGGGGAGCAGCATGTATACAAGGATGGGGGGAGGGCAGCATATATACAAGGATGGGGGGAGGGCAGCATATATACAAGGATGGGGAGCAGCATATATAGAAGAATGGGGGAGCAACATATATAGAAGGATGGGGGAGCAACATATATACAAGGATGGGGGGAGGTCAGCATATATACAAGGATGGGGGGAGGGCAGCATATATACAAGGATGGGGGAGCAGCATATATAGAAGGATGGGGGAGCAACATATATACCAGGATAGGGGAGCAACATATATAGAAGGATGGGGGAGCAACATATATACAAGGATGGGGGAGCAGCATATATAGAAGTATGGGGGAGCAACATATATAGAAGGATGGGGGAGCAACATATATACCAGGATGGGGGAGCAGCATATATACCAGGATGGGGGCGCAACATATATACTAGGATGGGGGAGCAGCATATATACAAGGATGGGGGAGCAGCATATATACAAGGATGGGGAAGCAGCATTTATACAAGGATGGGGAAGCAGCATTTATACAAGGATGGGGGCGCAGCATATATAGAAGGATGGGGAGCAACATATATAGAAGGATGGGGGAGCAACATATATAGAAGGATGGGGGAGCAGCATATATACAAGGATGGGCAAACATATACCAGGATGGAAGGGGGAGCATATTCTTTATATTTGCAGTCTCATACCCCTGCTCCTGTTTGTGGCTGCTTTCGGTTCCCCTCGCCTGCTCTCTGTATGAGTTGTTTTTCTAAACTAAAACCTCAGTATTCTGGTTAAATGACCATATTGGCACTATGCGATAAATAAGTGGGTTTTGGGTTGCAGCTTAGGCACTCCGTCTCTAAAAGGTTCGCCATCACTGCTCTAGGGTCTAGAGAGACTCCATAGCTTAATAAAAAAATATTTGATTCACATTGAATTCTTGTAAATGGGAGAGGTAAATTTCATAAAATGCATGAACATTAAAGAGGGGTTACTGCAAATTTTGCAATCAAACAAAACTTTCTTAATCTGTTTGAGTCTCAACATTTTCTTTCACTTTCATTTTTTCCTTCTTGCCTTCCAAGAGCCATAACTTTTGTATTTTTCTATTGACTTAGCCATATGACACTTTAATGCTGAACAAGTTGTAGTTTTGAACAATACAATTTTTTTGTGTTCTTGCAAAACAATCTGAAGTTTTTATTAGTGACATTTTGGAGTCTATATGGCTTTCCCATTTCTTTCTTTACCTCTTTTTTGCAAAGAAATACCGTATGATAAAAAAACAACAATTTTGCCTTTTTTTCATTTCAGCAGTTACCATATGGAATAAATATTATGATATATGGACCCAAGTGGTGATGTGTATACTCTAAACTGTAGATCAGGGTGAAAAACATAAATCTAAGGTAATGATGCAGCAGAGCTGGACTTGCTCGTCTGCACGTAGATCAGTGAGGACCAATGGGCATGCAAGATTAAAAGCCAGTACTAGATGTTTGGATAACAGGATGATTAATAGGCAAACTGGCATCTTGCTTGCAGTGATGCATTTACCGTAAAAAACAGCAGAGATTTATGTAACATCCCTGGCGGCGTGCTGGCATGGCTTACCATCTCCCACCATGCAAGATCGCCAACTTACCTACCAGTCCAGGCTGTGCACTATGCTCCTCTACTTGCTGTGTGCTTGTGTCTTGTATGCTGGCTTAGGGCAGTGGTGCTGGAGCTTCCTGATTCTTAAAGTTACAGTGTGCGCAGTCCTAATGCGTCCCGAGCCTATTGCTGTGAGTCACTGGATACTTAAACCTCCTCCATCCAGTGGGAGGTGCCTGAGCAACACTTTCTTACAGTGTGTTCTGTGCAACTGTGAGTTGCCAGATCCTGTCCTGAATCTTGCCTGTTTCTGCAACCCTGGGGGCTGAGTACCCAGGCCCGTTACCTGTATCTGTGACTTCTTGTCTTTTTCCGCCACCCTGGGGGCTCAGTACCCAGACCCGTTACCTGTATCTGTGACTTCTAGTCTATTTCCACCACCCTGGGGGCTGAATGCCCAGGCTCGTTCCTGTATTTCGTTCCTGTGTCAGTTCCTGTCTGAACTGTGTCCTAGCCCGTTACCTGTTTGTCTCTATGTCCGATCCTTCCCTTTTCCAGCAGTGTCTGAACCAGTAGCTAACTCCTACTTGTTGTCTCTGTACTTATTTTTGTGAGTTTTGTGTCCACTCGCTACTTCATAGGAAGTACCTTGTGTGTATCTGGTTCAGCTTGTCCCAATTCCCTGCCTCCGTATCTACCTCCTGTGTTCTGGCTATCTTCCTGTGTTTCCCGGTCCCTGTCTGTTCCATGTGAACAGAGTCCTGTCCTGTCTGTCTGCTCTTGCGGCACTGCTCTGCTTCCTCTCTGCACCTGTGGCTCTGCCCTGCTCCGCTTCCCCTCCGCACCTGCGGTTCTGCTCTCCTCCGCCCTGCTCCGTTTCCCCTCCACACCTGCGGCTCTGCTCTGCCCTGCTCCACTTCCCCTCCGCACCTGCGGCTCTGCTCTGCCCTGCTCCGCTTCCCCTCCCCACCTGCGACTCTGCTCTGCCCTGCTCCGCTTCCCCTCCGCACCTGTGGCTCTGCTCTACTCTGCCCTTCTCCGCTTCCCCTCCGCACCTGCGGCTCTGCCCTGCTCCGCTTCCCCTCTGCACTTGCGGCTCTGCTCTGCCCTGCTCCGCTTCCCTTCCACACCTGCGGCTCTGCTCTACTCTGCCCTGCTCCGCTTCCCCTCTGCACCTGTGGCTCTGCTCTGCTCTGCCCTGCTCTGCTTTCCCTTTGCATCTGCAGCTCTGCTCTGCCCTGATGCGTTTCCCCTCTGCACCTGTGGCTCTGCTCTGCCCTGCTCCGCTTCCCCTCCACACCTGCGGCTCTGTTCCTGTATCCCAGTCTGTACTGTTCCCTATCCAGCCTGTTTAGCTACCTGCCAGTACCCGCATGTCAGCATACCAGCCGTGCCTGCCAGTACCCACCAAAATGCATACCAGCCATGCCTGCCAGTACCCGCCTGTCTGCATACCAGCCGTACCTGCCAGTACCCCCCTGTCTGCATACCAGCCTAACCTGCCCGTTCCTGCATTCCCCGGTGTGGGTCAACAGCTGTGACCGGGGTCTGACCTGGAGTAGCACCTGGGATACCTCCCACGTCCCTCCTCGGACCACAGAGTCGATTAAGCCGCCGTGGTCGGATATGGCGAGATCCCTAGTCATGCCCCTCCAGGCACTCCTCGGTTCGTGGCCCAGTGGGACCACTAACCACGCTCATGCCAAACAGTCCGGGCGTGAGCGTAACAATTTATAAGCAGCCTGCTAACTTGCTTGCAGAGATGCAGCTACATGCAGGAATAAATAGGGATGTATAGGCAAACTAATTGGTTTGTAGAGCAATATTATTGATGCACATAAATGAATACATCTAATATGGTCTTCAGAGGTCAGATTATTAAAATATAACTGTCCGAATTAAAAAACTGAGGGAGAGAGTAAAATAATACAAATGAAAATGTGTGCACTTATACTAGCAAACAAAAAAATGTATTCCATAAATAAATACTTGGCCAAAAGAGAATGGCCAAGTGCACAAACACATAAACTTAGCATGGCTACTAGTAATGAGCGAGCGTGCTCACCACTGCTCGGTACTCGCCCAAGCATCTCACTGCTCGAGATGCTCGGCACTCCTCGAGTATTTCCGGGATACTCAGGCTGTAGCTCAGGTCCCCACCCTGCATGTTTGGCGCTCTTTAGGCAGCCAATGATCATGCAGGGATTGCCTGCCACTCACTGTAGTGCCGTAGCCATCTTGGTTGTGGCATTACAATGATTGGCTGGCCCCATAGCATCATCGGCTCTATATTTGTTGATGCTATGCTAGTTACAGTGTACCCCGGAAACACACAGAGTAGGGAGAGCTGCTGTAGAGTGAGGGAGAGATTTGCTTGTTTTTTAGTTAGTATAGGTATTCCACAACATATATATATCCATCTGAACTAACAGTCCTTCTGAGGACTAATCCAGCTGCATATATTACTGGTGATAGCAGGAGTTAGGCAGGGTTTGTGGACAGTGTATATAGCACAATAGGGTCCATTGAATATTCTGTCTGCTGCTGCTGCCTGTTACAGATATCCATTGGACTAGATATCAGGGCTAATTTGTTTTTTGCTCTTAATCCTGATTATTTCCTTAAAAAGCAATACAGTCCAACATTTTACTGCTCCATTTGCTTGTTAGCACTGCAGCATACAGACAGATCTTTTCCATCATCAGACGTGATCCCATAGTACTGTGATACAAATCCAGCAATTTATAGTGGACGTGCAAGACATTATACTCCATTTACAGTTTAGAAAAAGTGTGTTGGTGAACCTATTCACACATGGTGGCTGAGCAATACTAAACTAGATGGGCAGTGCTTAAAACCGTGGGCGTCCGTCAGACATATCAGATATTACTGCCATACTAATCTAGCAATTTGTAGGCGACGTGTGAGATATTATACTCCATTTACAGTTTAGCAAAAGTGTGTTGGTGACTAGTGATGAGCGAACATGCTCGCCACTACTCAGTACTCGCCTGAGCATCACTGTGCTCAATATTCTCGACATTTCCGGGTTGCTCGGGTGGGAGCTCGGGTCTCCACCTTGCATATTTGCCGCTCAATAGAGAGTCAATGAACATGCAAGGATTGTTTGCCATGCACTGTAATGCCATAGCCATGTTGGTTGTGAGCATTACAGTGATTGGCTGGCGACACAGCATCATCAGGTCTATATAAGACCTGGTGGCGCTATGCTCGTCACAGTCTACCCCGAAAACAGGCAGAGTCAGGGAGAGATTTGCTTGTTTATAGTTAGTATAGCAATTCCACAACATATATATATATCCATCTGTACTAACAGTCCTTATAAGGATTAATCCAACTGCATATATTCAGTGGTGATAGCAGGAGTTAGGTAGGCAGTAGTGTTGAGCCACCCCCGTAGTGTTCGAGTTCGGTTCGGTTCGTCGAACACCCGTATGTTCGCCGAACTGTTCATCGAACTGTTCGTCGAACACCTTTGAACACCGTTAAAACCAATGGCAGGCAAACAAAAACACATAGAAACACATAGAAAACACATAGAAAACACTTCAAAGGTGTCCAAAAGCTGACAAACTGCTCAGAAGACACAACTAACACATGGAAAATTGACAAGTACATATAGTCATGCGAAAAGAAAAGAGGTGGGGGAGTAAAAGGAGGGGGAGACACAGATATAGGCATGTCATGCCCTTCTTACCCCAAAAAAGTGCGAAGCCGACACGGCCAGTCCGTTCCTGCACGTGCGACCTCCGTGTCACCGGGTTTGTGCCAGAGCTGCGGTGGACCCTGACGGCCAGCCCCCCTCTCCCAATACTGGTGCCTGTGTAGCACCCTGAGGATTCGGCTGCTACAGGGGTATTGCACCTCAACCCAGAGGTGTGATATTCCACTCCCGGGTAAGGATGGAGTGTGGATCTGAGCTCGGTAGGCTGCATGCACTACACACATCCCATTTCCGAGGAGCAGACCAACGGTACTCCCACTTAGAAATGTGCAGGTACGACCGAGTCTGTTCCTGGCTGGAGTGGGAGGGGGGTGGAACATCCCAAGTAGTGTAGGGGCAGATAGGGGGAGCAGCCTGGGTAAAGATAGGAGCTTATTGGGTGCTGGTCACCTGAGCTCACACATAGAGGGTGTATATAAGGTGGGCACCATCAAAGAACAGGGTCAGTCTGTCAGAGTAAGAAGCAGAGGAGCAGAGCAGCCCAAGAGAGAGAGAGAGGAGAAAGAAAGAGAGACCCAGAGGGGGAAGCAGAAGAGAGGACTCTAAGACCCCAAATCCAATCCACGGGTGAAGAGTCGGCATCAGGGTACCGGAACCCAAGCTGGTGGGGGCAAAAACACACCCCAGCCAGAGACCGGAGGCCGTGGGCAGCGTCTGCCACGGCCACCCACCATATCCACCACGAAGGCATACCACGTGGAGGGTCAGGGAACCCAAGGCCAAGGGTCTCCCAACAGAAGGCCCGAGGGAGCTGGACCTGGGTGGATCACTAGTGGGGACGGCCAGAGAAAGGACAGAAGGAGAGCTCAGGGTCACGCTCCGGACTCGCTTGGGGGTTGGCTGGATCCAGGACCTGGTGGATGCAGCACGGCTCGGGTGGTCACTTGAAGCTAGAGTGACCGGAACATCAGCAGTGAGTAAACACCCTTAACTGCATAACCCGACTCTGTCTTCCTTTAACACCTATGCTGCACCACCACAACCCCCATCCTCTGCACCTGACCCCCTGAGGCTATACCCCACCCGTTGGGGGTTATACCATCACAAGCTGCACCTACACCATCAGCCTCAGTGGACCCTGCTGCAGCGGCGGCCATAGTGACCGCAATACAACGGGTGGCGTAGTCGACAATAAAGAACTTAATAACATCTGTAGGACTGCCACATACAACTGAGTTTGACACCCTGGGCACGGACCGGGTCACAGCCACTCGGAAGACTACAACTCCCATCTGATCCGGCTCCGGATATTCCCCCTAAAAGAATATGGCCCAGGGGGCGCGTCACCTGTCCGCTGGTGGGTCGAGCGAGCCCCCCTGCGATGGAGGCAGGTCTAATCTTTTTAATTTAAATTGTCTCTCTAATTTGAATGAGTACACTTTAAATCCTTTTACAAGGATCTATTGGAGGGCAAGTCTCATGCCAGCAGCCATGGTAATTCCAGCTCCAGTAGCGTCCACTAAAGCTGCTGCAGTTAAAAAGCTTTTATAAGGATCGAGCTTGGCGGTCCACCACAAGGCGTCCTACCGCCAGTCCCAGCCCCTGTGCCTTGGGGTGCCTCCCCGATGCTCTTCACTGAGTGTCCCAGGGGCCCCAAGCATTTCCTTTGAAAAAATTAAGTGTCCAAACTACAGGTGGTGTAGCTTGCTTAACAGCTGGGTTAATCCGCTGACTAGCAGACACTGCTACTAGGCCCAAAGTATTGCTTGTGCTAGATGCAGTTAAAAATTTGTAATTAGATACTCTCGTTGGATGCTGAGAAAGCATTCCATAGAGTCTCCTGGCACGCCATATATTATTCTCTTAAAAAGTTTGGGGTAGGGGACCCTTTTATAGCCAAAATCATAGCCCTGTATCGCAATCCGTCAGGCTGAAGATATATAGAACATTATCATCACCTTTCATAATCACCAATGGGACAAGGCAGGGATGTCCTCTGTTCCCTCTCTTATACATCCTAGTGATGGAGCACCTGCTCTCATCAATTCACGATAACCCCAATATTAGGGGGATTGAGGTGGGAGGCACCGAGTACAAGTGCTCTGCATTTGCTGATGATGTCCTAGTATATATCACTCAACCACATATATCCATCACTGCTGTTATGGCAGAAATAGATACATGGTCAAATTTTAAAATCAATGCAGCGAAGTCTGAGGCCCTCGATGTCTCCCTCCCCAAATCCATACAGGATTCCATCCAGTCCAACTTTCCCTTTGCCTGGCCCTCACAGGGTATCAAATACTTAGGAGTTCGTATTCATAGAGACCTCTCCCGTCTATTTTATCTTAATTTTGGGCCCTTTATTGAACAACTCCATAGAGATCTTACTTCTTGGCCGGTGAAGGATTTTTTCTGGTTCGGCAGAATAAATATACTAAAAATGAACGTCCTACCTAAACTCTTACACCTCTTCCAAACCATTCCCGTGGTAATTCCCTCAATTTTTTGGAAAAGACTATGCAGTAGCTTTTGCAGATTTATCTGGGCAAGTGGGCGTCCACGCATTCGGGGGGACGTTCTGATCAGACACAAACAAAATGGGGGCCTTAGCCTTCCGGATTGTAGAAGGTATTACATGGCAGCAGTACACGCTAGAATCCTGGACTGCTTCCATCATTCGGAGGGGAAATTGTGGGTCAAAATAGCTCAATCCATTTGTCCTAAAGCTTTTACCACTCTCCCATGGTGCGCCCATTTAATTGTCCCCTCCCTTGGCCTCATATCATATAGTACTTATGCCACTGCTTTGGCTTTGAGATCCCAAAAAAAAAGCTTATCCTCAATCGACCCCCAGGGCCCCTTGCTCCCAATTTCAGATAATCCAGATTTCCCACCAGGACTATCTGCAAATAGATTTCTCGGTTCAAATAAATCCCACCCGATATTATTTTCTCATGTCATCTCCAATACTTCGCTGCTCCCCCTCAATGACTTGTTACAGGGAAGAGCCACTTCCCCGAAGGCTAATTTTGAATATAGCCAGTTACAACACTTCTATTCAACTGTGAAGAAGCGCACACATAGAGATCTCACAAACTTTGAAAAATTGAGCCTATCATTGTCACCCCCTACACACTCCATCTCCCTACTGTATAATCTCCTCATTGCCCAGGTAACTGACAATAGGCCAGGATTCTGCGGTGCATGGGAAAGGGAACTGGGGAAATCCTTCTCTGACTCACAATGGGATAAATGTTTCTTCCTAACACATAAAACCTCAATAGGGTCCAAAGCTCAGGAAACCTCCTTCAAAATTATCTCTAGATGGTACCGGGTACCAGCAGTCCTTCATAGATGGTATCCAGTGGTCTCAGATGTTGGAGATGTGGGGAGGGGGAAGGGACAATGTCACACATATGGTGGGCATGCCCTATAATAAATGCATTTTGGGCAAAGGCGGTTCCCATGATGGAGAAAATAACTGGTTTGACTATCCCTAATACGCCAGAAGCCCTCCTTTTATCAATGTTACCAATAAGTAAATGTAGTTATAAAAGGTCATCAATAGGCTACCTAATACAGGCGGCTAAGAATGTCATTCCACGACACTGGAAAAGCAGAGACCCACCCACTGTGGAGGAATGGTTTGCGGAGATCTCCCTCCTTAATAGGATGGAGCATCTGATTGCCATCTCACCGGCTGATGTTGATAGATACTGTGTGATTTTGAGGGATTGGATTGATTTGCAAAACTCTGATGCCTACCATCTAGCCCCCAACTAAAGTTATCCGTGATGTCGGCACAACAATGATCATAATCGCACTCTATTGATTGGTGGTCTGCCGTGGTCCACTCCCTCTCTCTCTATCTTTCATATGGAAAAATACATGCTTGATCTGGATATTGATGGAAAACCCTCCCTGTACCCCCCAATGTACTGTCGTTATGCGTAGATTTATAGTTATACTACCCCTTTTACTATGTATATTGTATTTTCTTGTACGTTTTCAACACAAAAATTAAAAAAAACTTGAATTTGAAAAAAAAAAATTGTAATTAGATCTACAGGCGGTGGCTACTCCGCTGACTAGCAGACACTGAAGCTTTGGAGCAGACCTCTGATTCACAGGCTATAGTATGAGTAAACAGCTCTTCAGACTCAACCATCTGTGTTACCCCAAGCCATAGTGTATGTAGTTTCTTACGGTTAAAGACCCGACCCACCTGGAATTGACGATGGCAATGTCATGTAAAACACAGCAAGGGGACTCCAAAAGGAGTCTCCATTTTTTCCAAAAATTGTGGCACAGACACCACTTAAGTGGCATCAATTGTCCCAGAGTTGCTTAAAATGGTTGGTGAGGTGATTTTCCAAAATCCTCAAGCTTTTAGTCTCCCCAGAATGACACAGGTGGGGCAGATGGTGGTTGTCCCGGCCCGCTAGGCTGCATTGTAGCACAGTGAGCTTCGCACTGCAACTTATGCTTCATATCCATGTGACGGTTCATGCATGAAGTACTCAAACTATGGATTTTTTGGCCTCTACTTAGCTTTTGGTGACAAATGTTACAGATAACACGAGTTGGGTCATCCTTATCAATCTGAAAAAATGCACAGGCTATGCAAGGTTTAGAGCCCATGCGACTCTGCTACTAGCAATACTATCAAATGATTGGCTGGGTTAGATGCAGAGCGTCTGGGTTTGGTTGGGGGTCCCCACAGTCTGCCTAGGCTAGATGCAGTTAAAAATTATTATTAGCCCAGCTTCACAGCTGGGCTAATACGCCCAAAGTATTGGTAGACTCTATGCTAAATAAGGAAGGATTCACTGACTGTGGTGGCCCCTCCGTGGGCCGTGGCGATTGGTGGAAATTTGGTGGATGATTATAGGAGAAAGCTCCTTAATAGAGAAAGTTGGTGGATTTATACTTTAAATACACGTGTACCAGAGGGTTTAAACATCAGACATGATTTGATGTATCATTATGAGTGATCATTTATAGATTATTATTATATATTGTTCCTTTTTTCTTCTTTTCTTTTTCTTTTGGATTTTTTACATTTATATGCATTGTTTCTATGCTATACGATTTTAACATGGTATGTGTGTTTAAATTTCTGATTAACTCAGCCTTGAACAGGTGCATAGCAGGACATGACATATAAATACCGCTTCCTTGCTGTTTTTTTGCTATGCAATGATTAAGAACCTTTAGTTCGAAACACGTTTGCTGTTCTTCTCCAAGGTGGACTTTTAAAATATTTTTTGTATGACCCAATAAAAAGTGGATTTTAGAAGATTTTGTTCAGCTGGATCTTCCTGGTTCTTCATGTTCATCTGGTAGCACTCCTGGCTCCGTGCTGTTGATCTTCTAGGTGGGTGAGCTGATTTTTTCCTTTCTTTTTCTGCCATGTGGCGATTGGTCATCCACTTTCGCTGCCCCTTACTCAACGAATTCACAAACATCTCCCGTCGGTTTGGAGTCCCATTATGCCCAACCAAAAACATAGGCCCCACAACTAAAAAAAATCGTTCTTAGGCATCGAAATCGACACCACAGCAAGGTTGTTCCACCTCCCATGGGAAAAAATACCAAAACATTACACCTGATCTAGGTTTTTTGTGCAGTATGGAAAGTAACACTACAGCAGATGCAAGTATTACTAGGTCTCCTCGTGTTTGCGAACCGGGTGATGCCAGTCGGAAGGGTTTTTTCTCTTCATTTATCGCCCGCAACAAAAGGGGCATCTAAACCGAGTCATACAATCAGAATCAGCAGACAGCTACGGGCGGACTTAGAGGTGTGGAAAACCTTCTTATAATCATTCAACGGTCACACGTTACTTATGTCAGCAGAACAGTCCAACATTCAACTAAAATTATTCACCGAGGCGGCAGAATCAGACGGATATGCAGCGATACTAAATAACCAATGGTGCACAAGCTTATGGCCTCCGTATTGGGCAGAACAAGTGCTGACAAAAAAACAGACAGTCCTGGAACTCTTTCCAATAGTGGTAGCAATAGAAATATGGGGCGCACTCCTGGCTAACAAAAATATACTCTTCATAACAAAAAACACAAGCCTAGAGCACTTCATTAATAATATGGCATCATCGTCTCTCCCAGTGCTAGGCCTATTACGCCGGCTAGCATTCCTGTGCCTAAAACACAATGTATGGGTCCGCGCTAGCCACGATGCTGAGGGGTCTAACGCTGCTGCTAACGCTTTATCACAATTCAATTGGCAGATTTTCACAGAGCTCCTCCCCAACGCCCACCCATCGGGCAACAGTTGCCCAGCCTCCCTATGGGATCTAGTGGAGAATAGTTGATGCCATTAATCAGAGCGTCAGTTGCCCCGTCGATGTGGCAAGCATACAGTAAGGCATGGGAACAGTGGACATGACTAGTAGCAGGCACACGGGTTGACAAATGTGAACAAGCCAGATTACAAGTCACCATAGAATTTCTCCACCAGCTAATGATGAGGGGTATATCACAGCGTCAGTGCAGCAGTGGCTGACCGGAGTAGCATTTCACTTCCAACTACTGAATTGGGGACATGTGACAAAGAGATTCATCATCAGACAATCCATAAAAGGGTGGAAAAGGGGTCAGCCAAGTCAGGAGTGTAGACGTCCCGTCCCGTGTCACTAAACGTGATTTCTCACATCATATCCCTAACACCATTAACATGACACTCAGAATTCGAAGCAACACTACTGTCTACTGTATTTGCGATCGCCTTCTTCGGGGCGCTATGCATAAGCGAATTAGTCCCTCAATCCAAAATTAACACCAGTGGAGGCTTATTACACCAGGACGTAGTCATAGCCAATAATGCAATACGTCTACGCATACACCAATCGAAAACGGTTCCAGTGGGCAGGGGCACTTGGGTACTTCTACAACCCACAAACGGTACGCTGAGTCGGGTAACAATAGTAAAAACATATATAACCATCAGATCACAAAGTAATTTCTTCCTATCACACATTGATGGAACGCCATTATCAAGATACCAGTTCCAAGCCATATTTAATAAATGCATAACATCAGCAGGGAAACACCCCAAAGATTATGTGACACACTCATTCCGCATAGGCGTGGCCACGGAAGCAGCAAGAGCCGGACTGTCACTAACGGAAGTTCAGAGGATAGGGAGAAGGCGATCCACATGTTTGGCGAGATACATAAGACCGGACTTGTTATCCTAACGTGGTTTGTTTAATTTACAAGTGACGCTAAGCCAACAATGTGGGTGATAGGCCACTCGTATATATATTGTGCAGAAAAAAGGGCGAAAGTCTGCCCAGGCGGGAGGAAATTTGAGTTTCATAACACATATTTGAACTGGAGAAGTATTAGAGGCCTGCAATGGCCACAGGTACTAATGGAGGTAATCAAGGTAGGGAGAGAGGCAAGAGGTCCGGTCATCTTAGTTATACAGGCCGGGGGAAACGACCTAGGTTATCACAAGAGCACATAACTAATGGCAATAATGAAACTAGACACTGAGTGCTTCAGAGAATTTTTCACAAAAATAGTCAGAGATTGTGCCGAGCGCGGTATGGCAAGGTGCCCGAGACATCACGGCCATCGAACGGACAAGGCGGCTAATAAATATTTGGATGCCAAAATTTATAAGAGACAGAGGCGGACAACTGGAAGGAGATAAAGCAGGCCTCATACGGCCCAACTGTGTTCACTTAATGGATATTGGACTGGACATATTCCTGTCAGGACTCCAGGACTGAGTGGAACAAGCGTTAAGAGTGATGGATGGGGTCAGAGTCCTGCATAGGAGTACGCAGGATCCTCCGTGGCCTGGAAATAGAAAGGACATGTTGGAGAGTTACACTTGTTGGCCAACTTGCCGTTGTGGAGACTGGAGACACAGGGCATGCTGCAACAAGCTGAATTATTTTAGAAATAAAATGCCTTTCTAATGTAATGAATATAAACAGTTAATAAAGCTGTGACCAATCCTCACCCATCCAGTTGTAAGAGTTGCATGATTGTATTGTCAATGAAAGGGGGGGTAGGGGGCTGAGCGTCTGGGTTTGGTTGGGGGTCACCACAGTCTGCCTAGGCTAGATGCAGTTAAAAATCATTATTACATACACAGGCGGTGCAGCTTGCTTCGCAGCTGGGTTACTACGCTGAAAAGCAGACACTGAAGCTTTGGAGCAGACCTCTGAGTAAACAGCTCTTGAGACTCAACCATCTGTGTTACCCCAAGCCATAGTGTATGTAGTTTCTTACGGTTAAAAGGGGGGGGGGAGACCCAACCCACCTGTAATTGACGATGCCAACGTCACGTAAAACACAGCAAGGGGACTCCAAAAAGAATCTGCATTTTTTCCAAAAATTTGGGACACAGACACCACTTAAGTGGCATCAATTGCCCCAGAGTTGCTTAAAACGGTTCTTGAGGTGATTTTAACAAATCCTCAAGCTTTTACTCTCCCCAGGATGACACAGGGGTAGAAAAGTCCTTGCGGATCCATGATTTGTTCATCTTTATGAACGTGAGTCTATCTACATTGTCAGTGGACAGCCGCGTGCGCTTATCTGTCAGCACACCACCAGCAGCGCTGAACGCACGTTCAGAGAGAACAAAAATTATTATTAATAGTGTTGAGCCACCCCCGTAGTGTTCGAGTTCGGTTCGGTTCGTCGAACACCCGTGTGCTCGCCGAACTGTTCGTCGAACTGTTCGTCGAACACCTTCGAACACCGTTAAAACCAATGGCAGGCAAACAAAAACACATAGAAACACATAGAAAACATCTTCAAAGGTGTCCAAAAGCTGACAAACTGCTCAGAAGACACAACTAACACATGGAAAAGTGACAAGTACATATAGTCATGCGAAAAGAAAAGAGGTGGAGGAGTAAAAGGAGGGGGAGACACAGATATAGGCATGTCATGCCCTTCTAAAATCCAGAAAGTGAGAAGCCGACATGGCCAGTCCGCTCCTGCCCGTGCCACCTCCGTGTCGCCGGGTTTGTGCCAGAGCCGCGGTGAACCCTGACGGCCAGCCCCCCTCTCCCAATACTGGTGCCTGTCCGCTGGTGGGTCGAGCGAGCCCCCCTGTGGTGGAGGCAGCTCTAAGCTTTTTAATCTCTAATTTGAATGAATACACTTTAAATCCATTTACAAGGATCTATTGGAGGGCAAGTCTCATGCCAGCAGCCGCGTAATTCCAGCTCCAGTAGCGTCCACTAAAGCTGCTGCAGTTAAAAAGCTTTTATAAGGATCGAGCTCGGCTGTCCACCGCAAGGCATCCTACTGCCAGTCCCAGCCCATATGCCTTGGGGTGCCTCCTGATGCTCTTCACTGAGTATCCCGTGGTCCCGAAGCATTACCTTTGAAAAAATTAAGTGTCCAAACTACAGGTGGTAGCTTGCTTAACAGCCGGGATAATCCGCTGACTAGCAGACACTGCTACTAGGCACAAAGTATTTCCTGGTCTAGATGCAGTTAAAAATTTGTAATTAGATACTCTCGTTGGATGCTGAGAAAGCATTCCATAGAATCTCCTGGCACGCCATACATGATTCTCTTAAAAAGCTTGGGGTAGGGGTCTAGGGGACCCTTTTATAGCCAAAATTACGGCCCTGTATCGCAATACGTCACCTAGGCTGAAGATAAATGGAACTGTAGCACCCTGAGGGCTCGGTTGCTACAGAGGTATTGCACCTCACCCAGAGGTGTGATATCTCACTCTCAGGTAAGGATGGAGTGTGGATCAGGACCCGACACCTGCATGCATTACACCACATTGCCGTGGGGCAGGGCGACCAATATGCCCCTGAGATGGGCACGACAGTCCCTGTCCCTGGCTGGAGTGGGGGGAGGGAACACTGAGGAAGGGGAACCCTGTAGTGCAGGAGCAGGGAGGAAGCAGTTCCTGGGTGCATTGAGAAGGGAGTATAAAAGGTGGGCACCATCTTAGTTCAGTGCAGAGAAGTCTGAGCAGAAGTGACAGGGAGCAGGGGCTCTGCATGAGCTCTGCTCCGGAGGCGGGCCTAGTAACAGAGGCCCAGGCCTGGAAGAGGGAGAAGGAAGGAAGAGGAGTGGAGAAGGCTCCAGGAACGAGGAACGAAGGGATCCCAGGGGTGCGGACGGGCGAGTCGCCACCGCACGCCCGAATCCACCTGCGTGGAGGGGTCAGGCCAAAGGGGGAGACCGGTCCCCGAAACTAGTGGAGGCAGGAAACGACCCTCAGCTAGAAACCGGAGGCTGTGACATTTTATGTGGCGCAGCCCCTCGCTACACCCGCTAGGAAGGCACCACATAGGGTCAGGGAAACTGGCGCCAAGTTTACCAAGAGGAGGCCCGAGGCAGCCGGACAGAAGGGTTGGTAAGAAAGGCCAGACAAAGGACACACAAAGGGGGTCCTGTGAAGCGCTCCAAAGTTATCTGGGAGTTGTCTGAGCCCCTCATCTGGTGAGCACAGTACGACGTGGGCAGCCGTTACCTGCAGACATGGTCTGGATAATAAGAACTGTGAGTAAAGGCCCTGGACTGCATTATTGACTCCGTGTCGTTACTGATGCTGCCCTGCACCATCACCCCCATCCTCCGCATACACTGTAATCCAGCAGAGACCAAAAGACTTATTATGAAGATATCAACTAGATATAGCAAATAAGTACATAAAATATAACTTTTATTAATGAAAAGTCTAAAAAGAAATTTATAACATGATGCCCATATGGTGTATCATAAGTAAAAAGATATAAATATCTACGATATAGCTGGACAGAATATCAGGCCCTATTAGGTCCAGCATAAGTAAGAATAATGAAGGTATTCAAGCTATGAAGTCCAAAAAGAGAACCCCACAGATACGCAAAAAAACAAGGTATATCTCACCAAATGCCCATATAGCAATATAGACGGTGATTATACCTATATCTGTGTATACCCATAGACAAAACCAGCCATTATTAAATGGTAAATAAGTATACAATCAAATAGAGCTATGAGGGGCCTTCTATTATCATCCAGGCACTCAATCCTCATAAGACATGGAAACATCTCACCCGGGGTCTTTTTATATATATCTGCTCCCCCTTTACATTCCAGGTGATGAGTTAATCCATGGAACATCCCAAGCCGAGGTATACCTCACCAAATACCCATATAGCAATATATACGGTGATCATACCTATGTCTGCATATACCCATAGACATAACAAGCCATTATTAAATGGTAGGTATGTATACAGAAATAGAACTATGAGGAGCCTTCTATTACCATCCAGGCATTTAAATCCTCATAGAACATGGAAACATCTCACCCGGGGTCTTTTTATGTCTGCTCCCCCTTTACATTATAGGTGATCAGTTTGTCCACGGAACATCCCGACGCGTTTCAATCCTTCATCAGGGGTATATAGTTCCTCTTCATTAAGGGTATATCATTCCTCATTCCTGCATTGGTTCCTTAATCATATCCTAATGCCTCAAGTGGGTACACATTATGCCCTGCTTTATATGCGTGCGTTAAGCCGCGCTCCTTCATAATTACCGCGCTGACCGTGACGTGTTTCCGGTCCCAGAATACCACACTGCCGGAAGTAAACATGACAACCCCGTTGGCTAGGTCACACTCATTAAAAACCATGGTTTCTTCCCACCAGCCCAGGAGCAAATTAGCATAAGAGGGAGCACATGGGCTCCCCATTGCTGTGCCCCTGAGCTGGTGGAAATATTCCCCATCGAACGTGAAGACGTTGTTATTGAGACAAAATACAAGGAGTTTCAAGGTGAACTCATTATGTATAGTGAATTGTCTACCCCTTGATCTTAGGTAGTAGTCAACGGCTCTTAAACCAAATTCATGGGGGATCGAGGAGTATAAGGCTTCTACATCCACACTCCCCAAAATCATGTCTTGCTCCAATACAACACCCTCGAGTTTCCTCAAGAGGTCCGCTGTGTCACGCACATACGAATTTAAAGCTATCACAAATGGTCTCAGAATTTTATCAATATATGTGCCTGCCTTATGTGTGAGGCTGTTAATTCCAGACACAATGGGTCTTGCTTTTAGTGGTTCCAGACCTTTATGGACTTTAGGAAGACCATAAAAAGTCGCTGTGATCGGGTAGGCTGGGACCAGATAGTCCTTTTCATTTTTATCAATCACTTTGTTAATGAAACCTTCCTGTACCAACTCCCTGAGTTTGTTATGTAAATCCTTAGTTGGGTTATGTGATAGTCTCCGATAACCCTCCTTCTGTTCGAGTAACCCCAAACACATTGCACGATAATGGTCAGTATCCATGATGACTAAATTCCCGCCTTTGTCAGACGGTTTTATTACAATATTTTTGTCCCCTTCCAATCTCAGCAAACATTCCATTTCCCCCTTAGATAGATTATGGCTTCGATCGTTTCTACCGTATTCAAGGTCAACCAAGTCTTTTGTCACTAGATTTAAAAATACGTCTATAGAGCAAATGTCACCAGATGATGTTGGTATCTTCTGACTCCTATTCTTTAAGGCCGTAAATGGGCCTTTTCCATCAATATTGGGGTTTAAATCTCCCAAGTGGTACAGAAGTCTAACGTCCTCCAGTAGATCTTCTTCAATCCCCAAGTCCCTACTACTTTTCTTGCCTTCCCTAATAAAGTGCTTTTTCCATTTTAATTTACGAACAAACAAATGTAAATCCTTAACCACTTCAAAAGCATCAAAATTGGTAGTAGGGACGAAGGATAGGCCCTTGCTGAGGACACACATTTCGTTTTCTAACAACTGTCTTTTAGAGAGATTAATAATCTGAAGCTCTAGTTGGGGTTGTTGAATCTGCTTCTGAGAGGATATTGTAGGTCTAAAAAATTGCTCCTCTGTGGTGATCTCTTACTGGAGCTCCTCCCCTGATTAAATCCTCTACCTCTCCCCCTAATTTTGTGATTTTTACCCTTCCCCTCAGTTTCCGATACCTCAGTTTCCGAAGAAGAAGGGTCAATATCAGTGGTCCTTGTATTTCTAATCACTGGAAAGGTGTAGGCCTTATTATCTTTAAATTCTGCCAGATCTTTACTGAAGAACTTATGTTTTCTCTCTTTTAGATGGAACTGAAAACGTTCAATCGTATTCTGCAAACTTAATTCCTTCTGTATAAATTCTGGCTCTGAGGAAAATTTTTTTGTGACCTCTATCTGCTCTTTCAAAGACTCATTAAGTGTGAATAAAGTTGATTTTTCTTCTTCCAATAGTATCTTCATAAACCTGATCGAGCTCTCAGTGGCTTCCCTTTCCCACTTAGTCATTCATTAAGGTAGAACTCTTATAGCGATATCCAGGTGAGAGGGCAATCCGCAGGTGTCTAGGTACAATACCCGCCTTAATATAATTTTCAAGAGACTGTACCTCCCACCAGGATGCTATTTGATCCTTATAGAGTTTTGTAAGTTCTTTGAACGCTGAATTGAAAGAGGGAGTATATTTTTTTTGAGTGAACAATCTATCTGAGAATACCTCCTTTGCTTCATCTATCCATTGATCAGTATTGATACCAACAGTGAGAAAGCCTGCCATGCTATAATATAAATATAATCCAGCAGAGACCAAAAGACTTATTATGAAGATATCAACTAGATATAGCAAATAAGTACATAAAATATAACTTTTATTAATGAAAAGTCTAAAAAGAAATTTATAACATGATGCCCATATGGTGTATCATAAGTAAAAAGATATAAATATCTACGATATAGCTGGACAGAATATCAGGCCCTATTAGGTCCAGCATAAGTAAGAATAATGAAGGTATTCAAGCTATGAAGTCCAAAAAGAGAACCCCACAGATACGCAAAAAAACAAGGTATATCTCACCAAATGCCCATATAGCAATATAGACGGTGATTATACCTATATCTGTGTATACCCATAAACAAAACCAGCCATTATTAAATGGTAAATAAGTATACAATCAAATAGAGCTATGAGGGGCCTTCTATTATCATTCAGGCACTCAATCCTCATAAGACATGGAAACATCTCACCCGGGGTCTTTTTATATATATCTGCTCCCCCTTTACATTCCAGGTGATGAGTTAATCCATGGAACATCCCAAGCCGAGGTATACCTCACCAAATACCCATATAGCAATATATACGGTGATCATACCTATGTCTGCATATACCCATAGACATAACAAGCCATTATTAAATGGTAGGTATGTATACAGAAATAGAACTATGAGGAGCCTTCTATTACCATCCAGGCATTTAAATCCTCATAGAACATGGAAACATCTCACCCGGGGTCTTTTTATGTCTGCTCCCCCTTTACATTATAGGTGATCAGTTTGTCCACGGAACATCCCGACGCGTTTCAATCCTTCATCAGGGGTATATAGTTCCTCTTCATTAAGGGTATATCATTCCTCATTCCTGCATTGGTTCCTTAATCATATCCTAATGCCTCAAGTGGGTACACATTATGCCCTGCTTTATATGCGTGCGTTAAGCCGCGCTCCTTCATAATTACCGCGCTGACCGTGACGTGTTTCCGGTCCCAGAATACCACACTGCCGGAAGTAAACATCACGCGTTACCATGGGCATGGAACGCACTTCCGGTCCCAGAATACCCCGTTACCGGAAGTCAACGTCACGCGTTCCCATGGATATGGAACGCAAGCGTGCTGCTAGGAAACACGCATCACCTTGCCAATACGTGGTGCCGCCTCACGCCATGCTGGAACCCACAGGTTCCTCCCCCATGCGATCCAGCAATCATATTAAGTGGGATAAAGGATTTTCAACAGCGGGAAAAGGCCACCCTCCGTTGTCCACATCTCTATCAAAACAAATACCCCAAATAATAATAATGTGTAAGAAGGCTCTATCTGTTAGTCACCAGAAAAACTGCCTAATTGTCTAAGTAAACACGTACAGTTCTCTCCACGCCGCCACGGAGACTACAACCACCAGCATCCACCAAAAGGGGTCCGGCTCCGGGTGTCCCAAGGCCCAGGGGGTGCATCAGAACATTTTCATCACCTTTCACAATCACCAATGGGACAAGGCAGGCATGTCCTCTGTCCCCTCTCTTATACATCCTAGTGACGGAGCACCTGCTCTCATCAATTCGCCATAACCCCAATATTAGGTGGATTGAGGTGGGAGGCACCGAGTACAAGTGCTCTCTATTTGCTGATGATGTCCTAGTATATATCACTCAATCACATATATCCATCCATGCTGTTATGGCTGAAATAGATCACTTTGTTACATGGTCAAATTTTAAAATCAATGCAGCGAAGTCTGAGGCCCTCGATGTCTCCCTCCCCAAATCCATATAGGATTCCATCCAGTCCAACTTTCCCTTTGCCTGGCCCTCACAGGGTATCAAATACTTAGGCATTACTATTCATAGAGACCTCTCCCATCTATGTTATCTTAATTTTGGGCCCTTTATTGAACAACTCCATACAGACCACGGTTGGCAAGTTAGAACTGTAAGATTCACTACGTGAACCACTGGTGTTTTGTGGAAAAGCACATGTACACTGTGTTCCAAATTATTATGCAAAAAGTGTTTAGGAGTGATAAGGGAAGAATTTGTTTGTTTGTCAGTTAAACTCATTGATGGTGATGTGTGTCAGGGCTCTTTATATCACTGTAAGCAATTGCAGACACCTGTGCTAATTAGTTTGGCAGGTGTGTCCAATGAAAGGCAAGACTACTTAAGAAGGCTGTCCCACATTATTAAGCAGCCTACATTTTCTGCCAAAATGGGAAAGAAAAAGGATGTGTCGGCTGCTGAGAAGCAACAAATTGTGGAGTGTTTAGGTCAAGGCATGACTACAATCAACATTGTGCGATGATCAGGATGAAGTGTCTTGGCAATCAAGAAGTATGTAGCTGATTCACAGTACACACGTGTGCGCGCTGATAAGGGCAAATTGAGGACTCTTTCCTACAGGCAATTACGTCAGGTTAAAAGAGCAGCGGCAAAAAAGCCTTGTCATAGCAGCAGACAAGTTTTTGAAGCTGCTGGTGCCTCCAACGTCCCCCAAACAACAAGATGCAGGGTCCTTCAGAGGTTTGCAGCTGTGCATATGCCATCCTGTCGACCTCCTCTATCCACTTCACACAAGCAGAAACGGCTCCAGTGGGCCAAACATTACATGAAGACTGATTTCAAAACTGTTTTGTTCACGGATGAGTGCCGTGCAACGCTCGATGGTCCAGATGGATGGAGTGGAGGATGGCTGGTTGATGGACACCCCACGCAAACACGGCTACAGCGTCAACAAGGAGGAGGTGGAGTAATGTTTTGGGCTGGAATCATGGGGAGAGAGATTGTCGGCCCCTTTAGGATCCCTGAAGGGGTAAAGATGAACTCCATAATGTATGTGGGGTTTCTCAAACAGCACTTCCTGCCATGATTCAAGAAGAAGAACCATGTATTCCACAGCAAGATCATTTTTATGCATGATAATGCACCATCTCATGCTGCACATAAAACATCTGCATCTCTGGCTGATATGGGCATAAAAGGGGACAAACTTATGGTGTGACCCCCATGCTCCCCTGACCTCTACCCCATTCAGAACCTCTGGAGCATCATCAAAAGGAGTGTCTATGATGGCGGGAGGCAGTTCACATCTAAGCAACAGCTCTGGGAGGGTATTCTGTCCTCATGCAAAACAATTGAAGCAGAAACCATCCAAAACCTGACAAATTCAATGGACGAGAGAGTTCAGAAGCTCCTTTCGAACAAGGGGTCCTATGTGAAAATGTAACATCACCTAGAATAAAGTTTTGAGTTGAAAACTGTTTGATTTCAGTTTCTAATAACCTGCTAATGCTTATAATTTCAAAAATGACCATTTTTTTGGTCTTTATTAAAATGAAAAGGTTGATCGAAAAGTTTGGGGGATCTAAGAGTGTGGCAACCCAGTAGTCAGGATTACTTCGAATTCTGACAATATGAGGGTCATGTTGCAGGTAGTGCAGCAAGAAGGCACTTATGTGTCTTGCGCATCTCGGAGCCCCAAAATTATTTTCCGGGCTAGATGCAGCTAAAAATTATTATTAATTTTAAATCTGGTGGAGCTTAGTATAGATGGCCTAATAGAATCAGTGCTGCACACTGCTACAAAGCCCAAATTATTTTCCAGCCAAGGTACAGATAAACATGATTAGTAATTTTAAATCTGGTGGAGCTTAGTATAGATGGCCTAATAGAATCAGTACTGCACACTGCTACAAAGCCCAAATTATTTTCCCGCCAAGATACAGATAAACATGATTAGTAATTTTAAATCTGATGGAGCTTATTATAGATGGCCTAATAGAATCAGTGCTGCACACTGCTATAAAGCCCAAATTATTTTCCATCCAAGATACAGATAAACATGATTAGTAATTTGAAAGCTTAAAACGGTAGGTGAGGTGATTTTAACCAATCATCAAGCTTTTACTCTCCCCAGGATGACACAGGGGTAGAAAAGTCGTTTCGGATCCATGATTTGTTCATCTTTATGAACGTGAGTCTGTCTACATTATCAGTGGAGAGCCGCGTGCGCTTATCTGTCAGCACACCACCAGCAGCGCTGAACACACGTTCAGACAGAACGCTGGCTGCGGGGCATGACAAGATCTCCAAGGCGTAAGTGGCTAGCTCCGGCCATTTAACCAGATTGAAAGCCCAAAAAGAGCAAGGGTCCAGTGACACAGTCATGGCTTCAATCAGGGTCGGACTGGGGTGTCTGGGGCCCACAGGGAGAACTGACTCTAGGGGCCCACCTACAGCCATATGCAAATATCTGTTATTCGCTATCCCTGTTATAGTGGAGCATTGACTGGCGACTCCTGCACATCTACTGAGTGACACTAACTGGGATGTACAATTACGGTAGTTTGCATTAAAGGGCTTCTTTGGTTAAAACAAGTTATCACCGATCCATGGGCTCTACAGGATAGGTGGTAACTTATTGATCGTTTGGGTCCGAACATTGGAAAACGCACCTATCAGAAGAATGGGGAAGTTTTATCCCTGACAGGACACTTATCCCCATTTTAAAATGCAGCGGCAGGTGGGACGTCTGACCGCAGCTCCATTCATTCTCTTGGGGGCTTCCAAAAAAGAGCAGTGCTCACAGCCACTTTAGGAATGAATGGATCAGTGGTTGCATCTCACATGCCGCTCCAGTCTAATGGGGAGAAAAACTCCACATTCTGCCAATTGTGTCCCAGCAGTCAGACCCCCACCAATCAATATTATCACTGATCCTGTGGAGAGGTGATTACTTGTTTTCCCTGGAGAACCCTTGTAAGTGCATCTCTGCCGCTCTGGTCCAAGTATTTAATCTCTAAGGCCACGGCCCCACTATCAGTATTTGGTCAGTATCCGGTCAGTATTTTTTTTTTCAGGAGTGGGAGCCAAAACTAGATGAGGAACAATCAGACAAAAGGTATAATAGAAACAAGTCACCAATTCTGCATTTATCACCCACTACTTGTTTTGGCAGCGACTCCTGAGAAAAAATACTAACCAAATACTGATGGTGAGGCTGTGGCCTAATGGAAAAAATCTTTTCCTAGTTAATATCAGCAAGAACAAAATGACCGCCATACACAACACAGTTCACTATATCAACACCAATAATACCACATACAAAAGGGACAAATATCGCCACACCATGACTAGATCACATATTACCACCACATAGTGACTGAATAATACCACATACAAGGAACAAATATGGCCACACCATGACCAGACCACATATTACCACCCCAAAGTGACCCAATACTACAATACTGATCATGAATACAAACCACAATACTAACAACACTGTTATTGCCACCAGCGACATTATACACAGGAGCTCTGTATATAGTGTTAGTGTACAGGTAACACAGTGATCACCAGTGACATTATACACAGGAGCTCTGTATATAGTGTCATTGTACAGGTAATACACTGCTCACCAGTGATATTATACACAGGAGCTCTGTATATAGTGTTCGTGTACAGGTAATAAATACAGTGATCACCAGTGATATTATACACAGGAGCTCTGTATATAGTGTCAGTGTACAGGTAACACAGTGATCACCAGTGACATTATAAACAGCAGCTCTGTATATAGTGTACAGGTAATACAGTGGTCACCAGTGACATTATACACAGAAGCTCTGTATATAGTGTATACGTAATACAGTGATCACCAGTGACATACACAGGAGCTCTGTATATACTATACACACAAGTGATCAGAATTGTTGGTACCCCTCGTTTAATGAAAGAAAAACCCACAATGGTCACAGAAATAACTTGAATCTGACAAAAGTAATAATAAATTTAAAAATCTATGAAAATGAAGAAATGAAAGTCAGACATTGCTTTTCTGCTTCCACAGAATTAAAAAAAAATTAAACTCATGAAATAGGCCTGGAAAGAAATTAAGGTACCCCTGAAAATAATGTGACAAAAGGGACATGTTAAATCAAGTTGTGCCCACTAATTAGCATCACAGGTGTCTACAATCTTGTAATTAGTCAGTGGGCCTGTATATAGGGCTACAGATACTCACTGTGAGGTTTGGTGACATGGTGTGTACCACACTCAACATGCACCAGAGGAAGCAAAGGAAAGAGTTGTCTCGGGAGATTAGAAAGAAAGTTATAGAAAAGCATGTTTAAAGGTAAAGGTTATAAGACCATCTCCAAGCAGCTTTATGTTCCTTTGACTACAGTGTCACATATTATTCAGAAATTTAAGATCTATGGGACTGTAGCCAACTTCCCTGGACGTGGCCACAGGAGGAAAATTGATCACAAATCAAAGAGACGGATAATATGAATGGTAACAAAAGAGCCCAGGATAACTTCTAATGAGATTAAAGGTGAACTTCAAGCTCAAGGAACATCAGTGTCAGATCGCACCATCTGTCATTGTTTGATCCAAAGTGGACTTCATGGGAGATGACCAAGGAGAACACCATTGTTGAAAAAAAAAAATAATAAAAAAGCCAGACTGGAATTTGCCAAACTACATGTTGACAAGCCACAAAGCTTCTGGGAGAATGTCCTATGGACAGATGAGACAAAAATGGAAGTTTTTGGCAAGGCACATCAGTTCTATGTTCACAGACAGAAAAATGAAGCATATCAAGAAAAGAACACTATCCCTACTGTGAAACATGGGGGAGGCTGTTATGTTCTGGGGCTGCTCTGCTGCATCTGGCACAAGGTGTCTTGAATCTCTGCAGGGTACAATGAAATCTCAAGACTATCAAGGGATTCTAGTGAGAAATGGGCTGCCCAGTGTCAGAAAGCTTGGTATCAGTCACAGGTCATGGGTCTTGTAACAGGATAATGACCCAAGAATGGCTAAGAGGAAAACATTGGACTATTCTGAAGTGGCCTTCTATGAGCCCTGACCTAAATCCTATTGAGCATCTTTGGAAAGAGCTAAAACATGGAAAAGGCAACCTTCAAACACGAGACAACTGTAGCAGTTTGCTCATGAGGAGTGGGCCAAAATACCTGTGGAGAGGTGCAGAAGTCTCATTGACAGTTACAGGAATCCTTTGATTGCAGTGATTGCCTCAAAAAGTTGTTCAACAAAATATTAAGTTAAGAAGAACCATCATTTCTGTCCAGGCCTATTTCATGAGGTTAATTTTTTTTTTAATTCTGTGGAAGCAGAAAAGCAATGTCTGACTTTCATTTGTTCATTTTCAAAAGTTTGTAATCTATCAGATTCAAGTTATTTCTGTGACCATTGTGGGTTTTTCTTTCATGAAACGAGGGGTTCCAACAATTTTGACCACGTGTGTAGTGTAAGTGTACATGTAATACACTGACTCACCAGTGACGTCTCTAGGTGAAGTCCTTCATCTTCGCTTTTCTTCTTCATCAGGCACAGACGGCTATCACTTCTTCCAGCCAGGAATCGACTATGCAGAAAATAACACACAGGTATCAATAACTGATCTCTTCTAGAGAATTTTCCCACTCCCCCCCGACTTTTACACTACACCAGTTGAAGAAAAAAAGCAACATAGTGCCATCCTGCACAGTAACAGGACTCCTCTTTTGTCCCATCCCATGGAAAACAGTTTCCTAAAAAGTAAATTATATTACTGAAGTAATAATGTAATAATAATAATTGGAATCTAAAGTAATAATGTTCCCCACTGGCCACCATAAACTAATAAAGTATGTTCCTCAATCTGGCCCCCAAACAGTAATTAAGTCCCTTGTCCAGCCAGGCACCCCCATATGTCCCTTCTGGCCCCCATATGTCCAGGGTGGCCTCTCCATATATTTATCCTAGTCCACATGTATCGAGCCTGCCCTCCCCCCTCCATATATCCATCCTAGTCCCCATGTGGCCAGACTGCCCCCCCCCCACATATCCATCCTTGCCTCCATGTTTCCAGCCTGCCCCTCCATATATCCATCCTGGACTCCATGTATCCATCCTGACACCCCCCTGCATATATCCCTTCTGGCCCCCATTTGTCCAGTTTGACCCCTCCATATATTTATCCTAGCACACGTGTATCGAGCCTGCCCCCTCCCATATACCCATCCTAGCCCCCCATGTGGCCAGCCTGCCCCCCCACATATCCATCCTGGCCTCCATGTTTCCAGCCTGCCTCCCCATATATCCATCCTGGACTCCATGTGTCCAGCCTACCCTCTATATATCCATCCTGCCCCCCCCTGCATATATCCATTCTGACACCTCCCCATATATCCATCCTGCCCCCCCATATATCCATCCTGGACTCCATGTGTCCAGCCTGCCCCACCCATATATCCATGTGTCCAGCCTGCTCCCCCTACATATCCATCCTGGCCTCCATGTGTCCAGCCTGCCTCCTCATATATCCATCCTGACACCCCCCATATATCCAGCGTGCCCCTCCATATATTTATGTTCGCCCACGTGTATCAAGCCTGCCCATCCACATATCCATCCTAGCCCCCCATGTGTCCAGCCTGTCCCCCCTTCCATATATCCATCCTGGCCTCCATGTGTTCAGCCTGCCCCCCCCCATAGATCCATCCTGGCCTCCATGTGTTCAGCCTGCCCCGCCCATAGATCCATCCTGGCCTCCATGTGTCCAGATTGCCCCCTCCCATATATCCATCCTGGCCTCCATGAGTCCAGCCTGCCCCCCCATGTATCCATCCTGGCCTCCCATGTGTCCAGCCTGCCCCCCCATATATCTGCCCTGGCCTCCCATGTGTCCAGCATGCCCCCCCATATATCCATCCTGACCTCCATATGTCCAGCCTGCCCCCCATATATCATCCTGGCCTCCATGAGTCCAGCCTGTCCCCCCATATATCCATCCTGCCCACCCCCCCTTTGCCTGGGTCCAGCCAGGGTCCCCCCTTGTGTGTCCAACCAGGGTCCCACCTTGTGTGTCCAGCCAGGGTTCCCCCCTTGTGTGTCCAGCCAGGGTTCCCCCCTTGTGTGTCCAGCCAGGGTTCCCCCCTTGTGTGTCCAGCCAGGGTTCCCCCCTTGTGTGTCCATACGGGGTTCCCCTTTCTGTGTCCAGCCGGGGTTCCCCCCTTGTGTGTCCATCCAGCTGGGCTTCCCCCCTTGTGTGTCCGTCCAGCTGGGCATCCCCCTTTGTGTGTCCGTCCAGCTGGGCTTCCCCCCTTGTGTGTCCGTCCAGCTGGGCTTCCCCCCTTGTGTGTCCGTCCAGCTGGGCTTCCCCCCTTGTGTGTCCGTCCAGCTGGGCTTCCCCCCTTGTGTGTCCGTCCAGCTGGGCTTCCCCCCTTGTGTGTCCATCCAGCTGGGCTTCCCCCCTTGTGTGTCCGTCCAGCTGGGCTTCCCCCCTTGTGTGTCCGTCCAGCTGGGCTTCCCCCTTTGTGTGTCCGTCCAACTGGGCTTCCCCCTTGTGTGTCTGTCCAGCTGGGCTTCCCCCCCTTGTGTGTCTGTCCAGCTGGGCTTCCCCCCTTGTGTCTCTGTCCAGCTGGGCTTCCCCCCCTTGTGTGTCTGTCCAGCTGGGCTTCCCCCCTTGTGTGTCTGTCCAGCTGGGCTTCCCCCCTTGTGTGTCTGTCCAGCTGGGCTTCCCCCCTTGTGTGTCTGTCCAGCTGGGCTTCCCCCCTTGTGTCTGTCCATCTGGGCTTCCCTCCTTGTGTGTCTGTCCAGCTGGGCTTCCCCCCTTGTGTGTCTGTCCAGCTGGGCTTCCCCCCTTGTGTGTCTGTCCAGCTGGGCTTCCCCCCTTGTGTGTCTGTCCAGCTGGGCTTCCCCCCTTGTGTGTCTGTCCAGCTGGGCTTCCCACCTTGTGTGTCTGTCCAGCTGGGCTTCCCCACCTTGTGTGTCTGTCCACTGTCCAGCTGGGATTCCCCCCTTGTGTGTCCAGCCAGGGGCCCAGACCATTACATACACACATACACACACACACACACACACACATACACCTCTTACCTTCCTGCGATCCCGTGCGGCGTCCTCCTTCTCCGGAGTTGCGCGCCTCCTTCACAGCAGGCGCATGACGATGACGTCATAAGCCGGCCGGCGAAGGGAGACGCGCAGCTTCAGCTGCTTCACAGGGACGTGCGCCGCGGTGGTTCAGGTAATGAACGCCGCGTGCGCGCGTCCCCGCATACACTGTGCCTGCGCTTTTAAAGGGCCCGTGCCCCTTAAAACCGCAGGATTTTTTTTTTGCTCTCTTCTCCCCCTCTCCTCTGAAGCAGGGGGCGGGGCCCACCGGGAAAATTCCCGGTATCCCGCCAGCCCAGTCCGACCCTGGCTTCAATGTTTACTTGGAGATACTCCTGTACCATCATCTCTAGGCGTTGACTATGTGTCAGACTTCTTGTCTCCTGTGGCCTTGCAAAGGATGGGCTAAAAAAGTGGTGAAATGATTCCGCAAAATTGATGTTACCAGCAGATACTGTGTTTCTGTTTCGGTTTGAGTGCTGAACACTCGACGGTCCCACGGTTAGCAAGTTGGAATTGGGAGATTCACTACGTGCACCACTGGTGTTTTGTGGAAAAGCACATGTAAGATTCTGCAACAGTCTCTGCTGATACTCCTGCATGCGTGCATCCCTTTCTATGGCAGGAATAATTTCTGCAAATTTACTTTTGTACCGGGAATCTAACAGTGTGGCAACCCTGTAGTCAGGATTATTTCTAATTCTCACAATTCGAGGGTCATGTTGCAGGTAGTGCAGCAAGAAGGCACTCATGTGTGTTGCGCATCCAGGAGCACCAAGTCCCTGTTGTGTTGGTGGCGAGGTAACAATCATGCTTCCTTCCTCTGTCCTCTCCCCCCAACCTCGCACAGCAGAAATGTGATCAAGGTCTCCCTCATCTGATGATTCTTCCATCAGTTCGTCCTCCACTTCTTCCTGGGCTCCTGCACCTTCCTCACTAGTTTGGCTGCTACCATGCGCCCTGGTAAAACCATCTCCCCCACCCTCACATGCCTGCCGCCTTGGTGCTGCCGACCGTCTGGACCTTGCAGATGTTAGCCCTTCTGCATACAACTCCTCCTCCTCTACTTCCTCCACCTCCTCTTGTGCCACCACCTGACTCCGAATTCTGTTTAACATGTGCTCCAGCATGTAAATCACCGGAATAGTCATGCTGATAATGGCATCGTCAGCACTAAACATCTTCGTCGCCATTTCAAAACTGTGCAGAAGGGTGCATAGGTCCCTGATCTGAGACCACTCCTCCAGCGTGATTTGCCCCACCTCTGGATCTCGTTGGCCCAGGCTATACGTCAGAACGTATTGCACCAGGGCTTGTCGGTGCTGCCACAGTCGCTGCAACATGTGTAGAGTTGAATTCCACCGGGTAGGCACATCGCATTTTAGCCGGTGAAGTGGCAGGCCCAACGACTTCTGTAGAGATGTAAGTCGCTGAGCTGCGTGATGCGAACGGCGGAAGTGAGCACACAGCGACCGTGCCCTCTGCAGAAGGCCATCTAGTCCGGGATAGTGGGCTAAAAATTGCTGGACAACCAGGTTCAACACGTGAGCCATACAAGGCACGTGTGTGACATTGCCCCGGCGAAGGGCCGCACCCAGGTTTGCAGCATTGTCGCACACGACCTTCCCTGGTTTCAGGTCCAGTGGAGACAACCATTCATGAAATTGGTTCTCCAGAGGTGACCACAACTCCTCAGCTGTGTGACTCACATTTCCCAGACATTTCAAAGTAAAAACCGCCTGATGACGTTGAGCCCTACTGCCAGCATAGTAAGGAGGTGTGCAGGATCCCTTCTGCGCAGTTAGAAAGCTTGTGGCATGACCAGACAGGCTTTGGGTGCAGGTGGAGGACCGAGAGGAGGTTGAGGAGGCAGAAGCAGTGGAGGAACTTTGAGATAAAGAGGATTGACGCACAACTCGTGGGGACAGCAAGACTTGGACAGCAGCCCCTTGTCCTGCTGTCACCATAGTTACCCAGTGCCCAGTCAGCGACATGTAACGCCCCTGTCCATGCCTACTCGTCCAAGTGTCTGTGGTGAAATGCACCCTGTCACACACAGAGTTTCTCAAAGAAGCGGTGATGTTGTGTGCGACATGCTGGTGGAGCGCAGGCACACCTTTCTTTGAGAAGTAGTGCCGACTGGGCATCTGGTACTGGGGCACTGCGACGGACATAAGGTCTCGAAAATCCTCTGTGTCCACCAGGCGGAAAGGCAGCATTTCTGTAGCCAAGAGCTTGCAGATGGTGAAATTCAACCTCTTAGCTTTCTCATGGCTAGGAGGAAATGGTCTTTTACTTGTCCACATCTGAGGGACCGAGGGCTGGCTATTGTGCTTAGACGGGGTTGATAAGGGTGTCCCCGGCAAACTGCCGGTCTGTGAGGAAGATGCAGGCGGACATGTTAGGTTGCCTTGATCCAAAGGTGGTGCTATCGATGTCGGACAGCGCTCAACACCAGCTGGTGTTACCACCTCCAAAGAAAATGATGACCTGCCAATCACGCTGGCTGTTGCGGGTAAAGAGGTGGCAGGTCTGCGCCCCAAAACAGGTGTGACTGCTGTCCCCCCAGTCACAGAGGATGAAGAGGCCGCGGATGCACAAGATATGGCAGACGGTGGTTGGCCCGGCCGGCTAGGCCGCATTGTAGCACAGTGAGCTTCCCACTGCAACTTATGCTTCATGTCCATGTGCCGGTTCATGCATGAAGTACTCAAACTATGTATTTTTTGGCCTCTACTTAGCTTTTGCTGACAAATGTTACAGATAACACGAGTTGGGTCATCTTTATCGATCTGAAAAAATGCCCAGGCTATGCAAGGCTTAGCACCCATGCGACCTGAAGAGCCACCACGACTTGTGGTGAGAGGCAGAGTTGTGTTTGAGGATGCAGTTGTTGACGTGCTTCCAGTACTACGTCTCTGTCCAGGAAGGCGCAACCTGACCTCGTCGTCACTAGCATCCTCCTCCACCTCCTCTGCTGACCTCATCTCTTGGCTGACTGTGGGTTGACAGTAAGTGGGATCTCCAACCTCATCATCATCACCCTGTGCGTTATCACACCCGTCGTCCTCAGAGCCAACCTGTTCCTGCCCTGACAAAAAACTAAGGTTGTCGCTCCAATCAGGTATTTGAGTCTCATCATCGTCTTCCTCATTGTCTCCACCAACAGGAGTTACAGTTTTGGAATGAGGGTCTACATTATGGTCAGAACCTTCTGCGTCTGGTCCTGGATCCGACTCATAAAGATTCTGGGAATCAGTGCAGATCATTTCCTCGTCTGGATTCACAGAAGCGCTGGAGTCGACCTCTGATTCCCAGGCTATAGTATGAGTAAAACCTACAAAAGGCAAAAATATATCTCATACCCTACCATCATTATATATAAATGTAAAGCAAAGTTGCATAATAAATATAGGGTACTTAGTGAACTATTTTTGATCAAAAAAGTATACAAGCCGTCCCACCAGCGGCAAGGTGACCCTAAATTGGGACGGTACCTATACTGCCTATATTAAAAACCTTACTGTATATCAAAGTTGAAGTAATGCATATAAAAGGGTAGACAAATAGGACCGGGTCCCAACTCCAGACCACCTAGGCCCGTGGTAAGCTACATATATACTAATCAGCTCAACAAAGGGGATGCCACACCCTTAAATTGCACAGAATGCAAACAAGACAAAAAACCAAGCAATGTGAACTGAGGTCTAAGATGGTAGACATGCAAGAAATAGGAGCATGTTCACACTAGCAAAAAGAAGCAAAACCTACAAAAGACAAAAATATATCTCATACCCTACCATCATTATATATAAATGTAAAGCAAAGTTGCATAATAAATATAGGGTACTTAGTGAACTATTTTTGATCAAAAAAGTATACAAGCCGTCCCACCAGCGGCAAGGTGACCCTAAATTGGGACGGTACCTATACTGCCTATATTAAAAACCTTTCTGTATATCAAAGTTGAAGTAATGCATATAAAAGGGTAGACAAATAGGACCGGGTCCCAACTCCAGACCACCTAGGCCCGTGGTAAGCTACATATATACTAATCAGCTCAACAAAGGGGATGCCACACCCTTAAATTGCACAGAATGCAAACAAGACAAAAAACCAAGCAATGTGAACTGAGGTCTAAGATGGTAGACATGCAAGAAATAGGAGCATGTTCACACTAGCAAAAAGAAGCAAAACCTACAAAAGACAAAAATATATCTCATACCCTACCATCATTATATATAAATGTAAAGCAAAGTTGCATAATAAATATAGGGTACTTAGTGAACTATTTTTGATCAAAAAAGTATACAAGCCGTCCCACCAGCGGCAAGGTGACCCTAAATTGGGACGGTACCTATACTGCCTATATTAAAAACCTTACTGTATATCAAAGTTGAAGTAATGCATATAAAAGGGTAGACAAATAGGACCGGGTCCCAACTCCAGACCACCTAGGCCCGTGGTAAGCTACATATATACTAATCAGCTCAACAAAGGGGATGCCACACCCTTAAATTGCACAGAATGCAAACAAGACAAAAAACCAAGCAATGTGAACTGAGGTCTAAGATGGTAGACATGCAAGAAATAGGAGCATGTTCACACTAGCAAAAAGAAGCAAAACCTACAAAAGACAAAAATATATCTCATACCCTACCATCATTATATATAAATGTAAAGCAAAGTTGCATAATAAATATAGGGTACTTAGTGAACTATTTTTGATCAAAAAAGTATACAAGCCGTCCCACCAGTGGCAAGGTGACCCTAAATTGGGACGGTACCTATACTGCCTATATTAAAAACCTTTCTGTATATCAAAGTTGAAGTAATGCATATAAAAGGGTAGACAAATAGGACCGGGTCCCAACTCCAGACCACCTAGGCCCGTGGTAAGCTACATATATACTAATCAGCTCAACAAAGGGGATGCCACACCCTTAAATTGCACAGAATGCAAACAAGACAAAAAACCAAGCAATGTGAACTGAGGTCTAAGATGGTAGACATGCAAGAAATAGGAGCATGTTCACACTAGCAAAAAGAAGCAAAACCTACAAAAGACAAAAATATATCTCATACCCTACCATCATTATATATAAATGTAAAGCAAAGTTGCATAATAAATATAGGGTACTTAGTGAACTATTTTTGATCAAAAAAGTATACAAGCCGTCCCACCAGCGGCAAGGTGACCCTAAATTGGGACGGTACCTATACTGCCTATATTAAAAACCTTACTGTATATCAAAGTTGAAGTAATGCATATAAAAGGGTAGACAAATAGGACCGGGTCCCAACTCCAGACCACCTAGGCCCGTGGTAAGCTACATATATACTAATCAGCTCAACAAAGGGGATGCCACACCCTTAAATTGCACAGAATGCAAACAAGACAAAAAACCAAGCAATGTGAACTGAGGTCTAAGATGGTAGACATGCAAGAAATAGGAGCATGTTCACACTAGCAAAAAGAAGCAAAACCTACAAAAGACAAAAATATATCTCATACCCTACCATCATTATATATAAATGTAAAGCAAAGTTGCATAATAAATATAGGGTACTTAGTGAACTATTTTTGATCAAAAAAGTATACAAGCCGTCCCACCAGCGGCAAGGTGACCCTAAATTGGGACGGTACCTATACTGCCTATATTAAAAACCTTACTGTATATCAAAGTTGAAGTAATGCATATAAAAGGGTAGACAAATAGGACCGGGTCCCAACTCCAGACCACCTAGGCCCGTGGTAAGCTACATATATACTAATCAGCTCAACAAAGGGGATGCCACACCCTTAAATTGCACAGAATGCAAACAAGACAAAAAACCAAGCAATGTGAACTGAGGTCTAAGATGGTAGACATGCAAGAAATAGGAGCATGTTCACACTAGCAAAAAGAAGCAAAACCTACAAAAGACAAAAATATATCTCATACCCTACCATCATTATATATAAATGTAAAGCAAAGTTGCATAATAAATATAGGGTACTTAGTGAACTATTTTTGATCAAAAAAGTGTACAAGCCGTCCCACCAGCGGCAAGGTGACCCTAAATTGGGACGGTACCTATACTGCCTATATTAAAAACCTTTCTGTGTATCAAAGTTGAAGTAATGCATATAAAAGGGTAGACAAATAGGACCGGGTCCCAACTCCAGACCACCTAGGCCCGTGGTAAGCTACATATATACTAATCAGCTCAACAAAGGGGATGCCACACCCTTAAATTGCACAGAATGCAAACAAGACAAAAAACCAAGCAATGTGAACTGAGGTCTAAGATGGTAGACATGCAAGAAATAGGAGCATGTTCACACTAGCAAAAAGAAGCAAAACCTACAAAAGACAAAAATATATCTCATACCCTACCATCATTATATATAAATGTAAAGCAAAGTTGCATAATAAATATAGGGTACTTAGTGAACTATTTTTGATCAAAAAAGTATACAAGCCGTCCCACCAGCGGCAAGGTGACCCTAAATTGGGACGGTACCTATACTGCCTATATTAAAAACCTTACTGTATATCAAAGTTGAAGTAATGCATATAAAAGGGTAGACAAATAGGACCGGGTCCCAACTCCAGACCACCTAGGCCCGTGGTAAGCTACATATATACTAATCAGCTCAACAAAGGGGATGCCACACCCTTAAATTGCACAGAATGCAAACAAGACAAAAAACCAAGCAATGTGAACTGAGGTCTAAGATGGTAGACATGCAAGAAATAGGAGCATGTTCACACTAGCAAAAAGAAGCAAAACCTACAAAAGACAAAAATATATCTCATACCCTACCATCATTATATATAAGTGTAAAGCAAAGTTGCATAATAAATATAGGGTACTTAGTGAACTATTTTTGATAGTATGAGTAAACAGCTCTGCAGACTCAACCATCTGTTCTACCTCATACTCAGACGGGCAGCTGGAGATTTGGGAGCTGTGAGGAAGCAAGTGCGATTGGGGTGACACCTTTGAGGACTGGAGTATTTGTGATGTTGAAGTTGATGTGGAGGAGAGCCCACTTAAAGGAACACTTGATATCCATTGAAGCACCTGCTGTTTTTGTGCCTCATCTGGAATTTGTAGCGATTGGCGTGGCCGTAAGAAAGGGATCTTATCACATTGTCCGCTAAAAGAAGTAGACATTTTAGTTTGGCTGGAAGATGGTCTTTCTTCTGCAGATGTTACTGTTGCTTTAACACCTATCCCACGGACACAACCTTTTTTCCCCTTCCCAACACGCCTATTCCCCTTTCCACCAGCAGCAGGCCTTATTCCACTCATTTTGGTGGTTAACTAATTCACAACTCTGGAGTTGTTTACACAAAAAAACAATGGATGGGAACCGAGCAGAGCTGAGTGGCCAAACTGTGGTATTAGGCCAAAACTATAGGCTGGGTTAGATGCAGAAAAAAATTATATTCAATTTGCAACCTGATGGAGGTCAGTATAGATGGACTAATAGAACAAGTCCCACACACAGCTAGAAGCCCAAATATTTTTTCAGAGGTAGATGCAGAAAAAAATTGTATTCAATTTGCAACCTGATGGAGGTCAGTATAGATGGACTAATAGAGAAAGTCCTACACACTGCTAGAAGGCCAAATATTTTTTCAGAGCTAGATGCAGATAAAAATTATTTTTAATTTGCAACCTGATGGAGGTCAGTATAGATGGACTAATAGAGAAAGTCCCACACACTGCTAGAAGGCCAAATATTTTTTCAGAGCTAGATGCAGAAAAAAATTATATTCAGTTTGCAACCTGATGGAGGTCAGTATAGATGGACTAATAGAACAAGTCCCACACACAGCTAGAAGCCCAAATATTTTTTCAGAGGTAGATGCAGATAAAAATTATTTTTAATTTGCAACCTGATGGAGGTCAGTATAGATGGACTAATAGAGAAAGTCCCACACACTGCTAGAAGGCCAAATATTTATTCAGAGCTAGATGCAGACAAAAAATTATTTTGAATTTGCAACGTGATGGAGGTCAGTATAGATGGACTAATAGAACAAGTCCCACACACAGCTAGATGCCCAAATATTTTTTCAGAGGTAGATGGAGAAAAAAAATATATTCAGTTTGCAACCTGATGGAGGTCAGTATAGATGGACTAATAGAGAAAGTCCCACACACTGCTAGAAGGCCAAATATTTTTTCAGAGCTAGATGCAGACAAAAAATTATTTTTAATTTGCAACCTGATGGAGGTCAGTATAGATGGACTAATAGAGAAAGTCCCACACACTGCTAGAAGGCCAAATATTTTTTCAGAGCTAGATGCAGACAAAAAATTATTTTTAATTTGCAACGTGATGGAGGTCAGTATAGATGGACTAATAGAGAAAGTCCCACACACTGCTAGAAGGCCAAATATTTTTTCAGAGCTAGATGCATAAAAAAATTATATTCAGTTTGCAACCTGATGGAGGTCAGTATAGATGGACTAATAGAACAAGTCCCACACACTGCTGGAAGCCCAAATATTTTTTCAGAGGTAGATGCAGAAAAAAAATATATTCAGTTTGCAACCTGATGGAGGTCAGTATAGATGGACTAATAGAGAAAGTCCCACACACTGCTAGAAGGCCAAATATTTTTTCAGAGCTAGATACAGACAAAAAATTATTTTTAATTTGCAACCTGATGGAGGTCAGTATAGATGGACTAATAGAGAAAGTCCCACACACTGCTAGAAGGCCAAATATTTTTTCAGAGCTAGATGCAGACAAAAAATGATTTTTAATTTACAACCTGATGGAGGTCAGTATAGATGGACTAATAGAGAAAGTCCCACACACTGCTAGAAGGCCAAATATTTTTTCAAAGCTAGATGCAGACAAAAAATTATTTTGAATTTGCAACGTGATGGAGGTCAGTATAGATGGACTAATAGAACATGTCTCACACACTGCTAGAAGGCCAAATATTTTTTCAGAGCTAGATGCAGAAAAAAATTATATTCAGTTTGCAACCTGATGGAGGTCAGTATAGATGGACTAATAGAACAAGTCCCACACACTGCTAGAAGCCCAAATATTTTTTCAGAGCTAGATGCAGAAAAAAATTATATTCAATTTGCAACCTGATGGAGGTCAGTATAGATGGACTAATAGAGAAAGTCCCACACACTGCTAGAAGGCCAAATATTTTTTCAGAGCTAGATGCAGACAAAAAATTATTTTGAATTTGCAAGCTGATGGAGGTCAGTATAGGTGGACTAATAGATCAAGTCCCACACACTGCTAGAAGGCCAAATATTTTTTCAGAGCTAGATGCATAAAAAAATTATATTCAGTTTGCAACCTCATGGAGGTCAGTATAGATGGACTAATAGAACAAGTCCCACACACTGCTAGAAGCCCAAATATTTTTTCAGAGGTAGATGCAGAAAAGAATTATATTCAGTTTGCAACCTGATGGAGGTCAGTATAGATGGACTAATAGAACAAGTCCCACACACAGCTAGAAGCCCAAATATTTTTTCAGAGGTTGATGCAGAAAAAAAATATATTCAGTTTGCAACCTGATGGAGGTCAGTATAGATGGACTAATAGAGAAAGTCCCACACACTGCTAGAAGGCCAAATATTTTTTCAGAGCTAGATGCAGACAAAAAAATCTTTTTAATTTGCAACCTGATGGAGGTCAGTATAGATGGACTAATAGAGAAAGTCCCACACACTGCTAGAAGGCCAAATATTTTTTCAGAGCTAGATGCAGACAAAAAATTATTTTGAATTTGCAACGTGATGGAGGTCAGTATAGATGGACTAATAGAACAAGTCCCACACACTGCTAGAAGCCCAAATATTTTTTCAGAGCTAGATGCAGAAAAAAATTATATTCAATTTGCAACCTGATGGAGGTCAGTATAGATGGACTAATAGAATGATGCTATGCCCAAAAGATTTTACTTCACTAGGTGCAGTAAAAAAATTGGTATTCTATACACAGGTGGTATATCTTGCAACACAGATAGGCTACTCCACTGACTAACACACTCTGCAATAGGCCAAAAAGGATTAGCTTTGCTAGATTCAGCCAAATGCTGTGAAAAAAACTTGCACAGCACTGGCACAGACCTGCCTGGCAAAAACTGATAGGAACTGATGTAACCTAGTCCTGAAAAGGACTGCAATTACAATTCGTCTTTACTCCCACAACCTATCTATTTAAGAACACAGACCTGCCTGTTAAAAGTCATAGGAAATGCTGTAACCTAGTCCTTAAAAGGACTGCAATCACAACTATTCCCAACTCCCAAGCTATCTGTAGATTTGTGCGAAAATTGGCTTGAAATTAACAAGGTATAGCGCACACAGCAACAGCGGTGCCGTCTAACATGCAGCTGCAGCAGTGAGAAAATGGTGGCGACGGGGAAAATGGCTTGGTCTTATAGGGCAAGGACATGTGACATACACTGCCAATGACACTTGCCCTTGCTTGTGTGAAAAAAAGCACTTCGCTCCGTGTGTGCGCTGCTGATAGGCTGACAGATTGCACCTCCCCACTGTAAATGCGGGAAAGAGAAAAAAAAATGGAGATCTTCATTATTCCTGCAGAGATCCATCCCCTGCCCCTCCCCCCGCCCCGCTGTACACTCAAACTGCGCATTAACATTAATTTTCATCATTACTGAGAAAAAATCCAGTTATGATTTTGGTGCACGAACAGTTATCGAACATAACCTCGAACAGCCGAATTTTTCTCAAATCGTTCGTGTTCGCCGAACGGCTCGAACACCGCCCAAAACAGCTCGAATTTGAGATTGGCGAACAGTTCGAGTCGAACAATGCTCATCTCTAATTATTAATTTGAAAGTTGGTGGAGCTTAGTATAGATGGCCTAATAGAATGAGTACCACACACTGCTACAGGCCCAAAGTTATTTTCCGGGCTAGATGCAGCTAAAAATTATTATTAATTTGAAAGCTTAAAACGGTTGGTGAGGTGATTTTAACAAATCCTCAAGCTTTTACTCTCCCCAGGATGACACAACACAGGGGTAGAAAAGTCCTTGCGGTTCCATGGTTTGTTAATCTTTATGAACATGAGTCTGTTTACATTGTCAGTGGACAGCCGCGTGCGCTTATCTGTCAGCACACCACCAGCAGCGCTGAACACACGTTCAGAGAAAACGCTGGCTGCGGGGCATGACAAGATCTCCAAGGCATGAGTGGCGAGCTCCGGCCATTTATCCAGATTGGAAGCCCAAAAAGAGCAAGGGTCCAGTGACACAGTTATGACTTCGATGTTCACTTGGAGATACTCCTGTACCATCGTCTCTAGGCGTTGACTTTGTGTCTGACTTCTTGTCTCCTGTGGCCTTGCAAAGGATGGGCTAAAAAAGTGGTGAAAGGATTCCGCAAAATTGCTGTTACCAGCAGATACTATGTTTCTGTTACGGTATGAGTGCTGAAGACTCGACAGTCCCACGGTTGGAAAGTTAGAACTGTGAGATTCACTACGTGCAACACTGGTGTTTTGTGGAAAAGCACATGTAAGATTCTGCAACAGTCTCTGCTGATACTCCTGCATGCGTGAATTCCTTTCTATGGCAGGAATTATTTCGGCAAATTTACTTTAGTACCGGGGATCTAAGAGTGTGGCAACCCAGTAGTCAGGATTATTTCGAATTCTGAAAATTCGAGGGTCATGTTGCAGGTAGTGCAGCAAGAAGGCACTCATGTGTCTTGCGCATCCAGGAGCACCAAGTCCCTGTTGTGTTGTTGGCGAGGTAAGAATCATGCTTCCTTCCTCTGCCCTCTCCCCAAAACCTCGCACAACAGAAATGTGATCAAGGTCTCCCTCATCTGATGAGTCTTCCATGCCCATCGCCAGTTCGTCCTCCACTACTTCCTGGGCTCCTGCACCTTCCTCACTAGTTTGGCTGCTACCATGCGCCCTGGTTAATCCCTCTCCCCCACCCTCCCATGCCTGCCTCCTTGGTGCTGCCGACCATCTGGACCTGGAAGATGTTAGCTCTTCCGCATACAACTCCTCCTCCTCTACTTCCTCCACCTCCTCTTGTCCCACTACCTGACTCCGAATTCTGTTTAACATGTGCAGCTAAAAATTATTAGTAATTTGAAAGCTGGTGGAGCTTAGTATAGATGGCCTAATAGAATGAGTACCACACACTGCTACAGGCCCAAAATTATTTTCCAGGCAACATGCAGCTAAAAATTATTAGTAATTTGAAAGCTGGTGGAGCTTAGTATAGATGGCCTAATAGAATGAGTACCACACACTGCTACAGGCCCAAAATTATTTTCCAGGCAAGATGCAGCTAAAAATTATTAGTAATTTGAAAGCTGGTGGAGCTTAGTATAGATGGCCTAATAGAATGAGTACCACACACTGCTACTATGCCCAAAATTATTTTACAGGCAAGATGCAGCTAAAAATTATTAGTAATTTGAAAGCTGGTGGAGCTTAATATAGATGGCCTAATAGAATGAGTACCACACACTGCTACTATGCCCAAAATTATTTTACAGGCAAGATGCAGCTAAAAATTATTAGTAATTTGAAAGCTGGTGGAGCTTAGTATAGATGACCTAATATAATGAGTACCACACACTGCTAATATGCCCAAAATTATTTTACAGGCAAGATGCAGCTAAAGATTATTAGTAATTTGAATGCTGGTGGAGCTTAGTATAGATGGCCTAATAGAATGAGTACCACACACTGCTAATATGCCCAAAAGGTTTTACTTGGCTAGGTGCAGTAAAAAATTTGTATTATATACACAGGTGGTGTAGCTTGCAACACAGATAGTGTGTGTTAGTCAGTGGAGTAGCCTATCTGTGTTGCAAGCTACACCATCTGTGTATATAATACAAATTTTTTACTGCACCTAGCCAAGTAAAACCTTTTGGGCATATTAGCAGTGTGTGTTAGTCAGTGGATTAGCCTGCTAATATGCCCAAAAGGTTTTACTTGGCTAGGTAAAGTAAAAAAAATTGTATTACATACACAGGTGGTGTAGCTTGCAACACAGATAGGCTACTCCACTGACTAACACACACTGCAAGAGGCCCTAAAGGATTTGCTTAGCTAGATTTTGCCAAATGCTGTGAAAAACACTTGCACAGCACTAAAACAGACCTGCCTGGCAAAAAGTGATAGGAACTGATGTAACCTAGCCCTCAAAAGGGCTGCAATTACAACTAGTCACTACTCCCAACCTATCTGTTTATTTAAGAGCACAGACCTGCCTGCTAAAAGTCGTAGGAAATGCTGTAACCTAGCCCTCAAAAGGGCTGCAATTAGAACTAGTCCCTACTCCCAAGCTATCTGTCTATTTCAGATAAAATTCGCTTGCAATTCACACAGTTATACTGTATAGCGCGCACACAGCAGCAGCGGTGCCGTCTAACACTCAGCTGCAGCAGTGAGAAAATGGCGGCGACGGGGAAAATGGCTGGGTCTTATAGGGCAAGGACATGTGACATACACAGCCAATGACACATGCCCTTGCTTGTGTGAAAAAAAGCACTTCGCTCCGTGTGTGCGCTGCTGATAGGCTGACAGACTGCACCTCCCCATTGTAAATGCGGGAAAGAGAAAAAAAAATGGAGATCTTCATTATTTCTGCAGAGATCCATCCCATGCCCCTCCCCCCGCCCCGCTGTATACTCAAACTGTGTATTAACATTGATTATCAGCATTACTGTGAAAAAATCCAGTTACGATTTTGGTGCATGAACAGTTATCGAACATAACCTCGAACAGCCGGATTTTTTTCAAATCGTTCGGGTTCGTCGAACTGCTCGAACACCGCCCAAAACAGCTCGAATTTGAGATTGGCGAACAGTTCTATTCGAACACCGCTCATCTCTAGTAGGCAGGCAGTGTATGTGGCAGACTGCAGTGCATCTAGTGCAAGAGGGTCCATAGCACGTTCTGACTGCTCCTGCTATTACAGATATTTGTAGACATAGCCCCGGATATCAGGAACCAGAGCTATTTTTTTTTAATCTTAATCCTGATTATTTGCTTAAATAACAATCCAGAGTACACAATTTTTCTGCTTCATTTGCTTGTTAGCACTGCAGAATACAGCCAGATCTTTTCCATATTACAGCGATAAAAATCCAGAAATTTGTAGTGAGCGTGGAAAATATTGGCCTCCATTTCCATTTTGTTGCAGCGTGTCGGCGAAGCTATTCACACGAGGTCGCTGTGAAGAATAATATTAGTAAACTACAGGCCTGCAATTTAAAACCGTGGTTCTCCGTCAGATGTATCACATATAACTGCGGTCCAAAATCAGCCATTTCTGGCTTCCAGTTCCATTTCGTTGCAGTGCATCAGCAAAACTATTCACACAAGATCACTGTGAAGAATAGTATTAGTAAACTACAGGCCTGCAATTTAAAACCGTGGTTCTCCATCAGATGTATCACATATAACTGCGTTCCAAAATCAGACATTTCTGGTTTCCATTTCCATTTTTTTGCAGTGTGTCGGTGAAGCTGTTCACACGAGGTCGCTGTAAGCAATAGTATTAGTAAACTACAGGCCCGCTTTTTAAAACTGTGGTTCTCCGTCAGACGTATCACATATAACCGCGTTCCAAATTCAGCCATTTCTGGCTTCCATTTCCATTTTGTTGCAGTGTGTCGGTGAAGCTATTCACACGAGATTGCAGTGAACAATAGTATTAGTAAACTACAAGCCCGCTATTTAAAACCGTGGTTCTCCGTCAGACGTATCAGATATAACTGCGTTCCAAATTCAGCCATTTCTGGCCTCCATTTCCATTTTGTTGCCGTGTGTCGGTGAAGCTGTTCACACGAGGTTGCTGTGAAGAATAGTAACCTACAGGCCCACTATTTAAAACCGTGATTGTCTGTCAGACGTATCACATATAACTGTGGTTCAAATCCAGCCATTTGTAGGGAACATGGAAAATATTGTCCTCCATTTAAAATGGGCAAGGTGCGTGGAAGTGGACGTGATGGTGATGGTGCATGCAGAGGTCGAGGCCGTGGGCAAGTTGAATTTGTGCCACAACAAACACCCACATCTTGTCACTCGACTTTCCTGTCCCAATTACTAGGGGATCACAGAACACCACTATTGAACACAGAGCAGTGTCAAAAGGTTGTTGGTTGGATAGCAGATACTGCTTCCAGTCACTTAGCCACCATCACCACCACCCTGTCTTCCACACGGTCAAGTCTCAGTAGCCGTGAGTCTGGACCGCATATTCCTCACCCTGGTCCTCCTTCCTCCCACCAATCAAAGTGCCCAGAGACATCTGATCCCACACTTGGACACTCAGAAGAGCTGTTCACTTTTCCATTTATAGATTCGGACCCCAAGCGGAAGGAGAACGCGTGTAGCGATGCCCAAATATTTGAGCAGCAACGGTCACACGAAGGTGACGATGGGAAACTGTCACAAGAGGTGGACGATGCGGAAGTGAAAGACGATGTGGTGGATGATATAGTAACTGACCCAACCTGGCAGGGGGACATACAGAGCGAGGACAGCAGCACACAGGGGGAGGAAGAAGCTGTGTGGTGGCCGCAGACAGAAGGTGGGCAACCGTTCCCCGTAACATCAAAACGACAGAAGTTGCCAGTACAACTATTAGGTCTTCCCGAGTCTGGTTGTTTTTTAAAGACTCTGCAGATAACCCGAAAAAGCCCATTTGCACCACCTGCCAGGCCAGCATCAGCTGGGGTAGCAAAACTAGCAGCCTGAACACCACCAGCATGATCAGGCACATGGCAGCAAAGCACCCGACTAAGTGGGCTGAACCCCAGGGTCCAGAAACAGTGTCTTCAGGTGACACTAATGCTTCTTTGGCTGTTGTGCATGCACGCCAATCACCTGTCCATGGCACATGCGAAGATCCCTCCCGCCCTGCACCTATCTTTGCACACTCTCAACTAGCACAATCAGCATGCATTTACTTGTCCCAGAGAAACATTCAGTTGTCCCTACAACAGTCCATGGAACGCAAGCGCAAATGCGCAGCCAATGGCCCACAGGCCACACTACTAAATTCCCACGAATCTAGTACGAATTTCGCGAATTCTTGTGCTCAAAATGTTGCCTTTTAGTCTCGTGGAGATGGAAGCTTTCCGAAACCTGATGGCGGCGGCCATCCCTTGGTACTCGGTCCCCAGCCACCACTATTTTTCCCCGTGGGCCGTTCCCGCATTACACAAGCACGTGTCCCAAAACATTAGCCGTGCCCTCAAAACCTAACCACGGACACGTGGACAAGTGCTTGTGGGCAGGGATGGTACATCTTGCTAACGGCACACTGGTTTAATATAATGGAAGCCAGGACCCAGTCGGACCTTGGGATGGAACTTGTCCTCCCGACACTGAGGATTGTTATGATCTGCAACATAAAGCTGTCCCTACAGTAAGACTAAGCTGAATCCCTACGATGTAGCGGACTGCCTGTTCCTTGTGAACAGACCCGCCTTCGTCCTCGGCTAGTCTGAACGGAGACCTATAGAATAAAGGGAGGGGTCCCTAAAAGAACTAAGGACTGGGACAAAAATGGGACACCTCCTAACAGAAGTTGTTGCAGAGCAAAACGACAAACTGACAAAAAGTACTAGAGATCCCAGAGGACCAAGCAAACTGACAGAGATAGGCACCGAAGCACCTGGCTAGAAAGACAGTCTAGAAAACACTGAAGTCCAGCAAAGCCAGAAGGGCGGAGCTGGAATATATAGGCAGCTGGTCACGTGACCGCAAAACACAAGATAGCAAAAACTAACAGGAGGGTTCTAACAAGGATTGCAGGCCATGGATCAATCAGGGTTGCCCCCACATTCTACAGCTCCTGCACCTCCTCCTCTTCTTCAACCTCCATCTCCAAAATGACCACAATAGCCACAAGCTGGAAGCACTGCAGCACTGCCTCGGCCAAGCGGCAACAGGCTTTGCTGAAGCTAATATGCTTAGGTGGCAAACCGCACAAAGCTGAAAAGTTGTGGACAGCTCTGAAAGAGCAGGCAGAACTGTGGCTGACACCACTGAACCTACAGCCAGGCATGGTCATGTGTGACAATGGCCAGAACCTGGTGGCGGCTCTGAAGCGAGGCAATCTCACACACGTACCATGCCTGGCCCAGGTGCCTAACCTCGTGGATCAGTGGTTTCTCAAAATCTACCCAGATCTGCCATTTCTGTTTGTCAAAGAATACCGCGTGTGTGCCCATTTTAGAAAGTCAGCTACAGCTTCCGCCGCCCTTGCCGTATTTCAGCAGCGTTTGCAGCTTCCAGCTTACCGACTGGTATGCGATGTCCCCACGCATTGGAACTCTCCATTGCATATGTTGGTAAGGATTTGTGAGCAGAAGAGGGCAGTTGTTGACTACCAGCATCAACAAGGCCATCGGTATTCAGGTCAGACTCTACACATAAGACCTCAGGAGTGGACATGGATGTCAGACATCTGTACCATCCTCCAAAACTTTGAGGACTCCACCAAGATGGTGGGTGGCGATGATGCCATAATTAACATCACCATTCTGCTTCTCTGTCTTCTGAAACGCTCTCTGCTCACAATTAAAGAGGATACATTGAAGGCGGAGCACAATGAGATGGAACAAGGAACCATACAGGGTGATTCCACATAGCCCAGCCTCATCTCATCCCAGCATGGATTGGGTGACAATAAGGAAGAGGAGGAAGAACAGGAGCTAGTTTCCTGTGGTATAGATGGTACTACCTGCACAACTGTCATACCATCTGTTCAGCGTGGATGACCTGAGGAGAGGGAGGAGGAGGAGAGCATGGTCAGTCGTCCTCTTGGTGAGGACACGGAAGTCTTGCCTGTTAGCAGTCTGGCACACATGGCTGAGTTTGTTACGCTACCTTTCCCATAACCCTCGCGCTGTCCAAATTTTGGGTGACATGCTACAAGGAGAACTTTCTATCTCTTATTCCCGTGCTGGAAAAGCTTATCAAAATGGGGCAGTATGAGAAGGCCCTTGTTGCGGAATTATTAAAAAAATTCCCATCTGAAAATGCTGGCAGCAGAGGTCACAGTTCATTTTACCACCAAAGAGTACAAGCGAGAGAGACACATATGCAATCCAGCAGAGGCAAGGGAACACTGTCAAAGTTCTGGGACAGTTTTCTCAGACCCTACCAATGCACAGGCCCTGAGGCGCAGGGTACTCTCACAGGGAGGGAAAAGTTTGGGAAGATGCTGAGGGAGTACCTTGCCGACCGTACCAACATCCTTCGTGATTCCTCTGTGCCTTATAATTATTGGGTATCCAAGCTGGACATGTGGCATGAACTGGCTCTCTACGCCTTGGAGGTCTTGGCCTGCCCTGCTGCTAGCATTTTGTCAGAGCGGGTTTTTAGTGCCGCTGGTGGAATTATAACCGATAGGCGCATCCGCCTGTCAACTGAAAATGCTGACAGGCTGACTCTTATAAAAATGAAAAAGGGCTGGATTGGGCCAGACTTCTCAACACCACCGAATGATAGCAGCATATGATAACCTCAAATACAGTGTCTTTTTTATGGGAAGTCTAACTCTATTCCCATGCACCTCTGTCTTCACACCCAGATATGTCTATTTGCACTTTTCCTCCTCCTTCTCCTCATGCTCATCTTCCACCACCATATCATCACCATATCTACCATATCACCATATCTACATCTCTTGCAAGGGGCATTGGAGTTCCTCCAAATTTTTGGCAGCCGTTGCATTCACTGCATAGGCAAACAGTATGGGAGATCCAATTCCTAATAATGGGAACATTGTTTTCAGGAGCCCCTCCTCTACGTCTCTTGCAAAGGGCATAGGAATTCCTCCAAATTTTTGGCAGCCATTGCATTCACTGCACAGGCAAACAGTATGGGAGACCCACTTCCTAATAATGAGAACATTTTTTTCAGGAGGCCCTCTGACCTCTACGTCTCTTGCAAGGGGCATTGGAATTCCTCCAAATTTTTGGCAGCCATTGCATTCACTGCATAGGCAAACAGTATGGGAGACCCACTTCCTAATAATGGGAACATTTTTTTTAACAGGCCCTCCTCTACATCTCTTGCAAGGGGCATTGGAATGCCTTAAAATGTTGCCAGCCATTGCATTAACTGCATATGCAAGAACAGTGTGGGAGACTCGCTCCTTTCTAATGGGAACAGCTCTATGTGTCTTTAAATTGTTGTTGGGGTTTTTCCTAAATTTTGGCAGCCGTTGGACTTACTGCATACCCTATAACTGTATAGCAGACCCTCTCCTTTCTAATGGGAAGATGGCTTTACTGTGGCCCAGCTCTATGTTTTCTTTAAATTGTTATTGGGGTTTTTCCTAAATTTTGGCAGCCGTTGGACTCCCTGCATACCCTATAACTGTATAGCAGACCCGCTCCTTCCTAGGAACATGTCATTTCTGTGGCCCAGCTCTATGTGTCTTTAAATTGTTATTTGGGTTTTCCTCAATTTTGGAAGCCGTTGGACTCACTACATAGGCAAACAGTATGGGAGACCCATTTCCTAATAATGGGAACATTGTTTTCAGGAGGCCCTCCTCTACGTCTCTTGCAAGGGATTTTGAAGTGCCTCCAGATTTTTGGCAGCCATTGCATTTACTGCATAGGCAAGAAGTATGGGAGACCCACTTCCTAATAATGGGAACATTGTTTTCAGGAGGCCCTCCTTTACATCTCTTGCAAGGGGCATTGGAGTTCCTCCAATTTTTTGGCAGCTGTTGCATTCACTGCATAGGCAAACACTATGGAAGACCCACTTCCTGATAATGGGAAAATTTGTAGGAGACATGTAAAATATTCTACTCCATTTAAAGTTTAGTAAAAGTGTGTTGGTGAACCTATTCACACGTGGTCGCTGAGCAATAATAATAGACTACAAGGCCGGTGCTGATACATGTATCAGATATTACTGCGATGAAAATCCAGCAATTTGTAGGGGACGTCACGCTTAACATGTCGCTCTCTGTAAGGAGAAATGTTACCCCTTAGATACTGGTCTGACGCCTCTCACCCAGCCATACCAGAACTCACACTTTGCACTGACGAGGGGCAGTACCCCAAAACACCGTGTCTGCAAATTGAGTTTCTGGTTCTGGGTTATATCTAAAGTCATGTGATAAGGCTCGTTAAATGGTCACTATTGACTTTTAGGATTGCTACTTCCTGTAGGTGGCACTAGAGTTCTGGACCTCTTCCTCTCTGAACAGACAATTTGCATATTTCCCAGAGGAGCATTGCAGCTTTAAAAGTACTCTCACAGTGACATGCTTAACATGTCGCTCTCTGCAAGGAGAAATGTTACCCCTTAGATACCGGTCTGACGCCTCTCACCCAGCCAAACCAAAACTCACACTTCGCACTGACGATGGGCAGTACCCCGAAACACAGTGTCTGCAAATTGAGTTTCTGGTTCTGGCTTATATGCTAAGTCATGTGATAAGGCTCGTTAAAGGGTCACTTTTGAATTTTATCATTGCTACTTCCTGTAGGTGGCACTAGAGTTCTGGTCCTCTTTCTCTCTTTTTTAGAGATAATGGCGTTTGATTGTGATGCTAGGGAAGCAGCTTCAAGCAAATAGAGTCTGACCACCTTTCCTCCCCCTGCACCAGTAGAGGATAGTGACTCAAATGTCCAAATATGATTATAATAAGTTGGTAGTACCCTTTCAGACCAACTTAAAGGATATTATTGACCACCTTGACAAGGATATTATGGAGAAAATAAGAAGTAAATTAAACCGGGACAAAGCAGGCTATATGATAAGGGCCTACATTATAAATGTAAACATTGGGGAAATTCACGTAACCCCTTGTTCATTAAGCCTACTGAAGGATGTTCTATGTCCAGTGTGGGCCACAGTGATTTTTTTAAGCGACACCGACGGAGGATGAGACGTGGTAGACACAAGCAAAAGGCCAGATCCAAAGTTCAACAGGACCATAACTACTAGGACGCAGAGGCGGAGGAACAAATTCTAAGTCAGACTGGTAACCAACTACAAATCATCAACCTTTCTACATATACCTTGACTAACATTGAAAGGTCGGGATTACAAAAGGGTCTAACCTTTTCTCCTATGGTACCTGTTGATAAATTTACTTTGTTGAAGGACTTATACCTGTTTTGCAGGAAAATCATCTTTAAGGTTATCTATAGCAAACCTGACTTGCTACCCGAACTTTGCTCCCCTACTGACAGACAAGTCCTTTCAGACTTACTAGAATTGCTACAAGAGAATCAGGCTCACCAAGGTAGGCTTAAATTTCCACATTGGCTACAGTCTAAAATTTTACCGTCTTTGTCTTTGGTCCCTGCAGTCTCAACATTTTTTGAGGTTATGAAAGATGAAATAAAGAGGATGTCTACCAATAATGTCTCATCAAAATCAAACCCCCTTGGAAAAATGTGCTCTCCTTAGCCTTCTGAAGAATCAGGAATTTTTAATCAAAGAGGCAGATAAGGGGGCAATATTGCCTGCAGCCCAGAAACATGTATATTGAAGAGGTACAGAGGCAACTTAATAACAGCAACTATTACCTTAGGCTCCCCTCCGATCCCACACAAATTTTCTCTGCCAAACTTGAGAGCTTAGTTTTAAGAGCATTTGCCATGGGAATAATAAACAAACAATAAAAGGAATACATGCTTGTAAAAAAAATAACTTTACCAACGTTTTACGTTTTGCCTAAAGTGCATAAAAACCTGGAACATCCACCGGGAAGACCAATTGTGTCAGGGATTGGAGGTATCTGTGAAAAAGCCTGTATTTATATAGATTTCTTTTTGCAGCTACTTGTCCCAATTTGCCCTTTTATCTTAGAGATTCGTCCCACCTGATCCAGATCCTGAACTCTCTGAACTTACCTGACCAAGTCTTGCTTATAACCATTGATGTTGAATCATTGTACTCAAATATAGTCCATAAAGATGGATTGACAGCGGTACTGTACTTTTGAGCAGAGGTAACCGTTTACACGATTCTTTTATTGTGGACCTCCTTGATTTTGTACTTACCCATAACTATTTTTTTTTTATTACATTTTTTATCGTCAGATCTCTGGGACTGCCATGGGTGCACTGTGTGCGCCCTCCTTTGCCAACCTCTTCATGGGTTGGTGGGAGGGCTCCCACGTGTACCCTTCATCTGAGTTCAATTAACATGTTTTTAAATGGTTTTGTTTAATATAAACAAGATATTCATTATTTGGATGGGTACTGAGTCAGAGGCGCTTAATTTTATTGACAAGCTGAACAACAATGATTTAAACATCCATCTTACTTATCATATATCTTCTGTTGTAGTTAGTTTCCTGGATTTGGAGATCAAGTTGATGGGCAGCTCCCTTATGACCAAACTGTACAGGAAAACGACTGCAACAAATAGTCTCCTTCATTACCAGAGCTTTCATCCTATAAATCTGAAGAACGACATTCCGGTGGGGCAATTTTCACCGGTTAAGAGGAACTAATCAGCGTTGGAGGATTATAAAGTTGAGGCCAGGAATCTTGAACGAGGATACCCAAAATCAGTGGTATCCAAAGTGCATCAGAAGATTGTAGCCAAGCCACGAGAATCTCTTTTACAGTCTCGTGTGAAAACAGAGGACTCACAGATCAGATTTATTACTAGGTTTAATAACCAGTGGAATTAACTAGGTAGTATGTTGCGCCGACATTGGAGTATAATCAAGATGAACAGCCGTGTATCTAATCTATTACCAGTAAGGCCTGCGTAATGCACACGCCCGGGCTGAGTGGCGTGTGCGTGTATATGTAGTGATTCCACTGGACTGTGCCGGAGAGTGAATGCCTGGAGGGGCGTAGCTAAGTATCCACCCGATCCGACCAGGGTCGCACGACGGCATACGACGCCAGTGCACCAAGGAGGAACCGAGCAGAGGGACCAGGTGCTACTCCAGGACAGACCCCGGACACGGCTGTTGACCCACACAGGGGAATACAGGAACAGGCAGGTTAGGCTGGCACACACACTGCTGGGTATAGGCAGACACGGCTGGTATGCAGACTGGCAGATGCTGGTAAGCACGACTGGTATGCAGGCAGGGAGGTACTGGCAGGTACGACAGGTTGGAGCACCGAGTGGATAGGACCCAGTACAGACTGGGACTCAGGAACAGAACCGCAGATGCGGTGGACAAACAGCAGAGTGAGGCCGCCCAGAGCGGCGAGCAAGAGCAGAACAAGACGAGACCGCCGGGAGCGGTGAGCGAGAGAAGAGCAGGACAAGGCCGCCAGGAGCGGTGAGCGAGAGAGGAGCAGGACGAGACTGCCAAAGCAGCGAGCAAAGGGTCAGAGCAGAGCAAGACCGCCGGAGCAGCGAGCAAAGGGTCAGAGCAGAGCGAGACTGCTGGAGCAGCGAGCAAAGGGTCAGAGCAGAGCGAGACTGCCGGAGCAGCGAGCAAAGGGTCAGAGCAGAGCGAGACTGCCAGAGCAGCCAGCAAAGGGTCAGAGCAGAGCGAGACTGCCGGAGCAGCGAGCAAAGGGTCAGAGCAGAGCGAGACTGCCAGAGCAGCGAGCAAAGGGTCAGAGCAGAGCGAGACTGCTGGAGCAGCGAGCAAAGGGTCAGAGCAGAGCGAGACTGCCGGAGCAGCGAGCAAAGGGTCAGAGCAGAGTGAGACTGCCGGAGCAGCGAGCAAAGGGTCAGAGCAGAGCGAGACTGCCGGAGCAGACAGCAAAGGGTCAGAGCAGAGCGAGACTGCCGGAGCAGCGAGCAAAGGGTCAGAGCAGAGCGAGACAGCCGGAGCAGCGAGCAAAGGGTCAGAGCAGAGCAAGACTGCCGGAGCAGCGAGCAAAGGATCAGAGCAGAGCGAGACTGCCGGAGCAGCGAGCAAAGGGTCAGAGCAGAGCGAGACTGCCGGAGCAGTGAGCAAGGCAGAGCAGGCAAGAACCACCGGAGCGGTGAGCAAGGCAGAGAAGAGGGGACAGGGCTCTGTTCACACGAAACAGACTGGAAGGGAAAGGCAGAACCAGGTACACACAGGATACTTGCAATGAAGTAGCAAGTGGACTCTAAACTCACAAACGGGAGTACAGGGACAACGAGTAGGAGTTAGGTACGGGATCAGATTCTGCAGGAAAAGGGAAGGTACGGACATAGAGAAAAACAGGTAACAGGCTAGGAGAGTATTCAGACAACAACAGACACAGCAGCAAGATACAGGAGCGGGTCTAGGTATGCGGCCCCTAGAAGGCGGAACGAAAAGGCTAGGAGCGTGTTCAGACAGTAACAGGCAAGATACAGGAACGGGTCTAGGTATGCGGCCCCTAGAAGGCGGAAAGAACAGGCTAGGAGCGTGTTCACACTGGCCTGGAAATACAGCCTCCAGGATAGGCAGAAGACAACAAGCTAGAAGATAGTTCAGACAGGACACAGTTCAGACACGGGAACTGATACCGCAAGGCAGGAAGCATAGACAAGACCTGGCACATCAGTGACAGGAAGCCAACTAACAGAACACAATGCTCAGGCATGGATTCCAGGGAGGAGCTGGGTTAAATACCAGGTGACAGACAGCAATAGGCTGAGGACGCACAAGGGGTGTGCCTGCAGCAGCTACAAGAAGCAGGAAGTGATCGGGCGCCGCCCTTAAGCAGCAGAAACAGAGGCAAGCAGACAGCATGGAGGGAAGCCAGGCTAGCAGACTGGACTGGAGATCAAGTGCGCGCTCTTGCACAGTGGGAGATGGACCACTATGCAAGGACGCCACCAGGTATGTTACTGCCTCTACTGATGGCTAGAAGTGCACCAAATTTGATGGATAAACTTGTATGTAGCCATTATACCCGTCCTTATAATACCTCTGGAGGGACTAGGTTTAAAGGGTCTTACCCATGTGGTGATTGTTCTCCTTGCCCGTATCTCTTACCTGGAAAAATGTTTACTTACCCGATTGATAATCAACAATACCCTCTCAGGGATTTTATTAATTGCAGGTCTACTAATGTTATCTATGCCCTGGTGTGTCCTTGTCCTAAGATTTACGTGGGACAAACTTCCCAGGAGCTATGTAGAAGAGTGCAACAGCACGTTTCGAATATTAATTTGGCTGACCAAGACTTAAAAAAAAGAAAAACAATCTCTACTGTGGCTCTACATTTCCTTCATCTACATTCTAGTAATTCCAAAAATCTGCGCGTGGTGGGTCTCCAAAAAATTAAATCGAATTTTGCAAATCTGATTATACTGGCGACTTGTTGAGATCAGAATCCAGATGGATCTTTACTCTCGATTCTGTGGCCCCTAGAGGTATTAATGAAGATTTCTCGTTCACTAGATACTTGGCTTAGAGACCCTTGTTTGATCCCTTCTCCCTCAGCTTTCTTTCCCTCTTTCCCCTCTCTTTCTTTAAATATGATCTGTTGATCAATTGCGGCATGGTAAATGTATGCATCTCTGTCCAGATCCTTTGGATTCTCTCAAAAAAATTCTCTTCAAGCTAACAGACGCGACAGAAGGTCATGGTGGGTATGATAAAATAAGATAAAATATATGTGTGTGTATACACACAGAAATATTTATGTTTAAATTTGTGTCATCAATCTTCTTTATGTTTGTCTATCCACCATTTATACCGAGTATTTTGTCTATTGTCTGTGGCATTTGTCTTTTGTTGTTTGTCTTTTGTCTTATGTTTTGTCATTTGTCTTACTAACTGATGGACATTTCTCATCTGGCTGATGTATCACTGACTCTGATGATCATTTACCTCTGCTCCTTCTCTTTTCTTATGTGCACACTATCTTACCCCTGTGAGCGTTTCCCTTTAACTGTTTTTTTGTGGCCACTTCCGGATTGCATTCCACCATGGTGACTGGGTGGAACGCATAGGTTCGTTTGGCTTGCACATCTTCCGGCTAGGATCACTTGATGGGGGCATGCCAGTTCGCTGGATATGGTGGACCGCCCACTTCCGGTTGCGTTCCACCGCAATGAATGGGTGGAACGCACCTGACACAAGTGATATCTGCATCTCTTCTGGTATGTCAGTGTCTCACATTGATGTAAGTGAGATGTACCGCATTCAAATTTGCTTAACCTTTATTAATCTTTATTCTAATCACGCCATGCATTACCACCTTCAGAGGGTCACTCTAATTAGACTCCTTATTTAAATAAAAAAGGTCCACGGACCATTTACCCCTGACGAAGCTGCATTCCAGCAGCGTAACGCGTATGGTCTCCAGTGCTTGCAGGTAATTATTACACCTTATTGTTATCCTATCTACCCAGGCTGAACTATCATGTCTTCTAAGGGAATATTTAATCTCTTGTCTACATTCACTCTTTTGCTTGTATTGTGAATATTAGCCTCCATAGTGTAACATACCTGGTGGCGTTCTTGCATAGTGCTCCTTCCCCCACTATGCAAGATCGCAAACTTGACCACCAGTCCAGTCTGATAGCCTGGCTTCCTTCCATGCTGTCTGCTTGCCTCTGTTCTGGCTGCTTAAGGGCGGCGCCCGATCTCTTCCTGCTTCTTGTAGCTGCTGTGAGCACACCCCTAATGTGTCCCCAGCCTATTGCTGTCCGTCACTTGATATTTAAACCAGCTTCACCTGGAAGCTGGTGCCTGAGCATCGTGTTCATTCAGTGTGCTCTTTCACTCTGAATGTGCCAGGTCCTATTCTATGTTTTCTTGCCTGCCTGTCTGCCTTCCTGGAGGCTGTATTTCCAGGCCTGTCTGAACACGCTCCTAGCCTGTTCGTCCCGCCCTCTGGGGGCCGCATACCCAGACTCGCTCCTGTATCTCGCTGCAGTAACAGTTCCTGTCTGAACTGTCTCCTAACCTGTTTCCTGTTTTTCTCCATGTCCGTACCTTCCCTTTCTCCTGCATTGTCTGAACCAGCACTTGGCTTTACCTTGGCTCGTTCCTGTATTTGTTGCAGTAACAGTTCCTGTCTGAACTGTCTCCTAACCTGTTTCCTGTTTTTCTCCATGTCCGTACCTTCCCTTTCTCCTGCATTGTCTGAACCAGCACTTGGCTTTACCTTGGCTCGTTTCTGTATTTGTTGCAGTAACAGTTCCTGTCTGAACTGTCTCCTAACCTGTTTCCTGTTTTTCTCTATGTCCGTACCTTCCCTTTTTCTACAGAGTCTGAACCTTCTCCTAACTCCTACTCGTTGTCGCTGTACTTCCGTTTGTGAGTTTAGAGTCCACTCGCTACTTCATTGCAAGAATCTTGTGTGTATCTGGTTCTGCCTTTCCCTTCCAGTCTGTTCCGTGTGAACAGAGCCCTGTCCCCTCTGCTCTGCCTTGCTCGCCGCTCCGGCGGTTTCTGCCCGCTCTGCCTTGCTCGCCGCTCCGGCAGTTCTTGCCTGCTCTGCCTTGCTCACCGCTCCGGCGGTTCTTGCCTGCTCTGCCTTGCTCTCCGCTCCGGCAGTTCTTGCCTGCTCTGCCTTGCTCACCGCTCCGGCGATTTTTGCCTGCTCTGCCTTGCTCACCGCTCCGGCGGTTCTTGCCTGCTCTGCCTTGCTCACAGCTCCTGCGGTTTCTGCTCTGCTCTGCCTTGCTCACAGCTCCTGCGGTTTCTGCTCTGCTCTGCCTTGCTCACCGCTCCTGCAGTTTCTGCTCTGCTCTGCCTTGCTCACTGCTCCTGCGGTTTCCACTCTGCTCTGCCTTGCTCACCACTCCTGCGGTTTCCGCTCTGCTCTGCCTTTGCTCACTGCTCCGGTGGTCTCGCTCCGCTTTGCTCTTGCTCACCGCTCCAGGCGGCCTCGTCCCGCTCTACTCTTGCTCACCGCTCCGGCGGCCTCGCTCTGCTCTGTTTGTCTACCGCATCCGCGGTTCTGTTCCTGAGTCCCAATCTGTATTGGACCTTATCCCGTCTGTGCGCCAACCTGCTTGTGCCTCCCTGCCTGCACTCTAGCCGTGCTTGCCTGTACCCCTTGCCTGCATACCCGCCTGCCTGCATACCCACCTGCCTGCATACCAGTCGTGCCTGCCTGTGCCCCCAGTCGGTGTGCCAGCCGAGCCTGCCTGTTCCTATATTCCCCGGTGTGGGTCAACAGCCGTGTCCGGGGTCTGACCTGGAGTAGCAACTGGTCCCTCTGCTCGGTTCCTCCCTGGTGCACTGGCGTCGTATGCCGTCGTGCGACCTTGGTCGGATCGGGCAGATACTTAGTTACGCCCCTCCAGGCACTCTCCGGTTCATGGTCCACTGGGATCACTAAACACGCACATGCCAGTCAGTCCGGGCGTGTGCATAACACATAGTACCCCTGGTTAACCTGGGAATCATTTATTCTGGGACATTTGGTATATACTGTAACGGGTCTGGGAGGCGGAACCTCTGAGCTACTATACAAGGGGGCGGTCCTTGTAAGGGAGCGGGTGGCGACCAGGCAGGCAGTCACAGCAGGTGACCGGGACAGTCTCTGGAAGAACGGGCAGGAGATCACGGCAAGTGACTGGGGCAGTCTCTGGGTGAACGGGCAGATGGTCACGGCAAGTGACCGGGACAGTCTCTGGAAGAACGGGCAGGAGATCACGGCAAGTGACTGGGGCAGTCTCTGGGTGAACGGGCAGATGGTCACGGCAAGTGACCGGGACAGTCTCTGGAAGAACGGGCAGATGGTCACGGCAAGTGACCGGGGCAGTCTCTGGGTAAAGGGTTGGTACGACCTGTGGCGGCTGATGGTAGACTTGAGCTCCCAGGTGAGCAGGCGAGAGTCTCTGGATAAACGGGTGGTCACAGCATGTGACGGCGGAGCCTCCAGGAAGACCAAACAGACAGGCGGCAGATGAGCGCTCCCAGGTGAGCGGGCGAGAGTCTCTGGATAAGCGGGTGGTCACAGCACGTGACGGCAGAGCCTCCAGGTAGGCTAGCAGACAGGCAGCAGATGAGCACTCCCAGGTGAGCGGACAGGAGTCACTGGACAGGCAGGTGGTCACAGCACGTGACGGCGGAGCCTCCAGGTAGGCTAGCAGACAGGTAGCAGATGTGCGCTCCCAGGTGAGCGGGCAAGCTGGTCCATAGACAGACTGACAGGAGTTGGAAGGCAGACCGTCGGACCTCAGGCAAGCAGGCAGGTAGCTGAAGTGCGCTCCCAGGTGAGCGGGCAAGCTGGTCTTTAGACAGACTGACAGGAGTAGTAAGGCAGACCGTCGGACCTCAGGCTAGCAGGCAGGTAGCGGAATATCAGGCAGGAATAAGACAGCAAGCTGGCAGGAATCTGGCAGGTATCTGGCAGGTAACTGGCAACGGGACCTGAGGGCTGAAGCAGAGTAGTGAACAGTGCAACAACATTGCTCGGGGACCTCCATTTTGGAGGAGGTGCCTTATATATCGTGAAGTCCTCCGGCCATTGACCGGGGACTCCTTAGGACGGCGCGCGCGGCCCCTTTAAGAGGGAGGGAGAGCGCGCGCGCCCTAAGCACAGTGGCCGGGAAGGAGCGCGCGCTGCCAGCAGAGCGGGAGGAGGACGCCGGGCACGGAGCAGGGAGGTGAGGGGAACAGCGTCCCTGCCTAGCAGAGGGCAGGGACGCCGGCGCTACAGTACCCCCCCCTTTAGGCCCCCCCTTTTTTAGGCCAGACAGAAATTTAGCAAGGATAAGAGGGGCATGGATGTTCTCCCGGGGCTCCCACGTTCTCTCCTCAGGACCAAACCCCTTCCAATCTACTAGAAAAAAGGTCTTTCCTCTTACCCTTTTGGTGGCAAGAATGTTCTCTACCTCAAACTCGTCCTCAGCAGAAACCGGAGCAGGAGGCGTACCTGTAGACTTGGAAAAAGAGTTAAGTACCACAGGTTTGAGGAGAGATACATGGAAGGAGTTAGGGATCCGTAAGTTGGCCGGGAGTTTCAAATTATAGGCCACCGGGTTGAACTGACTGATGACCTCCAGGGGGCCGATGAACCGAGGCCCTAACTTGTAAGAAGGTATCTTGAGTCGGACATATTTAGATGAGAGCCAGACTTTATCTCCGGGACGAAATTGTGGAGGATCCAGGCGTTTTTTGTCAGCGTGTCTTTTCATCCGTTCGGACGACTGAAGGAGTGCGGATCGGGTACTCTCCCAAATGGAGGAAAATTTGCTAACGAGAGATTCCGCAGCCGGGTTGTCCACAGAGGTGGAGACAGGAAAAGGAATCCGAGGATGCTGACCGAAGACTACAAAAAACGGGGATTTGGAGGAGGATTCGCTCTCGTGATTGTTATAAGAGAACTCGGCCCATGGTAGGAGATCCACCCAGTCTGAATGATGGGCATTAACGAAGTGCTGGAGGTAACTGGTCAGGTTCTGATTGATCCGCTCCACTTGACCATTGGACTGTGGGTGGTAAGCGGAAGAGAAGTCCAGGGTGACGTCTAGCAGTTTACAAGTGGCTCTCCAGAAGCGTGAGGTGAACTGTACCCCACGATCTGACACGATGTGGAGGGGCAGGCCATGAAGACGGAAGATGTGACGAATAAAGTCTTTAGCTAGCTCGGGTGCAGACGGGAGGCCTGGCAGGGGAACGAAATGAGCCATCTTGGAGAAGCGGTCAGCGACCACCCAAATGACCGTACAACCGGCAGAGACTGGGAGGTCTGTTATAAAGTCCATTGCTATATGCTGCCAGGGGGCAGCAGGTACTGGGAGCGGAAGGAGGCGACCGGCTGGCAGATGTCTCGGAACCTTGTTGCGGGCGCAGGACACACAGGCAGAAACAAAGTCTATTACGTCCTTGTGCAGGGTAGGCCACCAGTAGTGCCGGGTAATAAGCTGGAGGGTCTTTTTCTGACCGGCATGGCCAGCCAGTTTAGACAAGTGACCCCAGTGAAGGATCTTCTCCCAATCAGGTACTGATACGAACGTCTTTCCGGGAGGGAGACGATTTAGACTCACGGGAGCCACCTGCATTACTCTGGCGGGGTCGATGATGTGTTTCGGATCTTCCTCGAGATCAGACACCAGAAAGGATCGAGACAAGGCGTCCGCCTTGACGTTTTTGTCAGCCGGGCGAAAATGAAGAACAAAATCAAAGCGAGCAAAAAACAAGGACCACCGGGCTTGGCGCGGGTTAAGTCTCTGGGCATGCTGGAGGTAAGCCAAGTTCTTGTGGTCAGTGTAAATTATTACCGGGTGAAGAGCCCCCTCGAGCAGGTAACGCCACTCCTCCAATGCCAGTTTGATGGCCAATAACTCTCGGTCTCCTATGGAATAATTGCGCTCTGAGGAGGAGAAGAGTTTAGAGAAGAAGCCGCAAGTTACCATCCTCCCGGAAGATGATTTTTGAGTAAGTACCGCTCCGGCTCCAGAGGAGGAGGCGTCAACTTCCAGGAAGAACTGCTTGTTGCCGTCCGGGCGATGCAGCACCGGGGCGGAAGAGAAGGCCTGTTTTAAGGAAAGAAAGGCCTCCTCAGCTTCGGGCGGCCACTCTTTGGGATTAGTACCCTTACGGGTGAGCGCGGAAATTCGGGCAGTCCGGGAAGAGAAGTGTGGTATGAAGAGGCGGTAGTAGTTGGCGAAGCCCAGGAACCGCTGAATGGCCTTCAACCCCTCCGGTCGAGGCCATTTCTCGATGGCAGACAGTTTCTCTGGATCCATTCGTAGGCCGGTCTGAGAAATAATGTAGCCCAAAAACGGAAGCGAGGTCTGCTCAAAGAGGCACTTCTCGTATTTAGCGAAGAGGTGATTCTGCCTGAGCCTGAGCAGGACCTGACGACCGTCCCTCCGGTGAGTCTGGAGATCCGGAGAGAAGACCAAGATGTCGTCCAGGTACACCACTACGCAGGAGTAGAGAAGGTCCCGGAAGATGTCATTGACCAACTCTTGAAAGACGGCAGGAGCGTTACAGAGACCAAAGGGCATTACCAGATATTCATAGTGGCTGTCCCGGGTGTTGAATGCCGTCTTCCATTCATCCCCCTGACGGATACGAACCAGGTTGTATGCCCCACGGAGGTCCAGTTTGGTGAAGATTCTAGCCCCTCTCAGACGATCAAATAACTCCGGAATGAGCGGAAGGGGGTACTTATTCTTCACCGTGATCTGGTTAAGGCCTCTATAGTCTATACAGGGACGGAGAGAGCCATCCTTCTTTTTTACGAAGAAGAAGCCTGCTCCCGCCGGGGAGGTAGATTTCCGGATGAATCCCCTGGCCAGATTCTCCTCAATATATTCGGACATCGACCGGGTCTCAGCAGCGGATAATGGATAAATACGCCCACGGGGAGGAGTAGTACCGGGTAATAAGTCGATAGGGCAGTCGTATGGTCTATGAGGGGGTAGTGTCTCTGCTTCCTTTTTATTAAAGACATCAGCATAAGACCAATAAGGAATCGGAAGTCCAGGTAGATTAGCTGGGGTAGGAGAAGGACGGACGGGATGGACGGGAACCAGACAGGTCTTATGGCAGTCCTGTCCCCAGCGAAGGACTTCTCCGGTCTGCCAGTCAAGCACGGGTGCATGTCTCTGGAGCCAAGGTAGACCTAGCAAGAGGGCGTGAGAGAGTCCAGGCAGAACATGAAAGGAGATACTCTCAGAATGCAGCATTCCCACCTGCAGAGTAATGGATTCGGTGATGAGTTGGATGGGGCGTGGTAAGAGACCCCCATCCACGGCAGCAACAGACAAGGGTACAGCCAGAGGTTTGGTGGGGATGCGGTATTTCTCTACCAGGGACTGTGAAATAAGATTCCCGGCTGCTCCAGAGTCCAGTTGGGCTAGTTCGAAATAACGGTTCTCCCCGCAGACGATTGAAACTGACAGCAGCAGAGATGGAGAGGATTTATTCTTGTCTAGGTCGACCTCTCTGAGCGAACCTAGACACAGGCGTTTCCCGACCTCTCTGGGCAGGCACGGATCCGGTGCTCCTTACTGCCACAGTAGAAGCAGCTCCCCTCGGCACGGCGTAAGTCCTGACGGGTTTTGACCATCTTGGTCTGGTCGACCTGCATAGGCTCAGGAGAGTGTACCTGGGGAGAGACGGAGGGAGTGACGGGTTTCTGAAAAGTAGGAGCTAGACGTGGAAACCTCCTCTCACGGGTGACCTCTTTGGCACGCTCCTGGAACCGTAGGTCAATCCGGGTGGCAAGAGTTATTAGGTCATCAAGAGTGGTAAGAATGTCCCGACCGGCAAGTTCATCTTTAATACGGCCGGACAGACCCTCCCAGAAGACGGATACCAGAGCGTCATTATCCCAGGCCAGCTCCGAGGCAAGGGTACGGAACCGTATGGCATATTGGCCCACGGTGAGACCTCCCTGACGGAGGCGTAGCAGAGATGATGCGGATGAGGTTCGTCGAAGACTTTCCGGAAAGCCGTGAGGAAGGCAGGCAAGTCGGACACCAGGGGGTCTCCTCTCTCCCATAGAGGATTTAGCCAGGCCAGGGCCTCCCCGGTGAGATGGGACATGATGAAGGCAATTTTGGCCCGGTCGGAGTTAAACTGGTGGGACAATAGTTCAAAGTGCAGGGTGCACTGATTTATGAAGCCCCGAGCCTGGGCGGAGTCGCCTCCGAAGCGAGGAGGTGCAGAAAGCCGGGGTCCGGGGTAGGATACCATGGTATTGGTGGGCAGCGGAGCTGCCGGGTTGCGAGTCATGGCACTGGCGGTGGTTGCTGGTGGAGCAGTCAGAGTGTCCAGGCGAGAATTGACATTCCGCAGGTGACCCAGGATGGACTCCTGTTGGGACCTCTGACGGGACAGTTCATGACAGAGGTCCGAGAGTGAGGGAGCTTGGGTGCCACCGGGTTCCATGGCCCGAGCAAATTGTAACGGGTCTGGGAGGCGGAACCTCTGAGCTACTATACAAGGGGGCGGTCCTTGTAAGGGAGCGGGTGGCGACCAGGCAGGCAGTCACAGCAGGTGACCGGGACAGTCTCTGGAAGAACGGGCAGGAGATCACGGCAAGTGACTGGGGCAGTCTCTGGGTGAACGGGCAGATGGTCACGGCAAGTGACCGGGACAGTCTCTGGAAGAACGGGCAGGAGATCACGGCAAGTGACTGGGGCAGTCTCTGGGTGAACGGGCAGATGGTCACGGCAAGTGACCGGGACAGTCTCTGGAAGAACGGGCAGATGGTCACGGTAAGTGACCGGGGCAGTCTCTGGGTAAAGGGTTGGTACGACCTGTGGCGGCTGATGATAGACTTGAGCTCCCAGGTGAGCAGGCGAGAGTCTCTGGATAAACGGGTGGTCACAGCATGTGACGGCGGAGCCTCCAGGAAGACCAACAGACAGGCGGCAGATGAGCGCTCCCAGGTGAGCGGGCGAGAGTCTCTGGATAAGCGGGTGGTCACAGCACGTGACGGCAGAGCCTCCAGGTAGGCTAGCAGACAGGCAGCAGATGAGCGCTCCCAGGTGAGCGGACAGGAGTCACTGGACAGGCAGGTGGTCACAGCACGTGACGGCGGAGCCTCCAGGTAGGCTAGCAGACAGGTAGCAGATGTGCGCTCCCAGGTGAGCGGGCAAGCTGGTCCATAGACAGACTGACAGGAGTTGGAAGGCAGACCGTCGGACCTCAGGCAAGCAGGCAGGTAGCTGAAGTGCGCTCCCAGGTGAGCGGGCAAGCTGGTCTTTAGACAGACTGACAGGAGTAGTAAGGCAGACCGTCGGACCTCAGGCTAGCAGGCAGGTAGCGGAATATCAGGCAGGAATAAGACAGCAAGCTGGCAGGAATCTGGCAGGTATCTGGCAGGTAACTGGCAACGGGACCTGAGGGCTGAAGCAGAGTAGTGAACAGTGCAACAACATTGCTCGGGCACCTCCATTTTGGAGGAGGTGCCTTATATATCGTGAAGTCCTCCGGCCATTGGCCGGGGACTCCTTAGGACGGCGCGCGCGGCCCCTTTAAGAGGGAGGGAGAGCGCGCGCCCTAAGCACAGTGGCCGGGAAGGAGCACGCGCTGCCAGCAGAGCAGGAGGAGGACGCCGGGCACGGAGCAGGGAGGTGAGGGGAACAGCGTCCCTGCCTAGCAGAGGGCAGGGACGCCGGCGCTACATATACCTATTCATTTACCTGCATGCTAATGGGTTCTTCCACTTTGGTTATTAGACCTGAACCCTATTTATGATTGTTTAGTGCATTGTTTTGCTTATTTTAAATGTTTTTATCTTTTGTGTATGTGGCTGTTTATATACTTGTTATAATAAAGTTTCTTTGATAAATTTATATTCTGGGTGTGCACATGGTTTTCTATTTCTATGATACCTATTATCTTTTTCTTCTAAAAAGTGCAATTACTGTCGCAAGAGGTGGATGATGATGTTGACCTTGATGAGACACAATTGCCAGAAAGTCAGGAGGAGCACCAGGGTGCGGATGTGGAAGGTGAGGTGGTGGACGATGAAGTCACTGACCCAACCTGGCAAGGTGACATGCACAGCGATGACCGCAGCACAGAGGGGGAGGGAGGCATAGCACCACAACAAGCAGGAGCAAACAGTGGGGTGGCCACAGACACAAGGTGGGCAACTGTTCCCCAGAACACCAACACTACAGAAGTTGCCATTCCAACTGCTAGGTCTTCCAGAGTCTGGCTCTTTTTTAAAGACTGTCCAGATAACTCCAAAAAGGCCATTTGCAACATCTTCCAGGCCAGCATCAGCAGGGGCTGCAAAACTAACAGCCTGACCACCACCTGAATGTTCAGGCACATGTCAGCAAAGCACCCAACTAGGTGGGCCGAATGCCAGGGTCCAGAAACAGTGTCTGCAGGTGCCACCACCACTGTTCCGCTGTTGTGCGTGCACGCCAATCTCCCGTCCATGGCGCAGGCGAAGATGGCTCCCACCCTGCACCTGTCATTACACACTTGCAACCACCACCATCAGCAACCACGTCCATGTCCTTGTCCCAGCGCAGTGTTCAGCAACGTTTTCAGCTCCCAGCTCACCGACTCTTGTGCAATGTCCCCACGCGTTGCAACTCAACCTTGCAGATGTTGGGAAGGATTTGTGAGCAGCACAGGGCAGTTGTTGAGTACCAGCTTCAAAACGCCCGTCAGTATTCAGGTCAGCATCCGCACATAAGAGCTCAGGAGTGGGCATAGATGTCAGACATCTGTGCCGTCCTCCAAAACTTTGACAGCATAATTAGTGTCACCATCCCACTTCTCTGGATACTGAAATGCTCTCTGCTCACAATTAAAGAGAAGGCATTGCAAGTGGAGCATGATGAGATGGAGCAAGGAACCATACAGGGTGATTACACACAGCCCAGCCTCATCTCATCCCAATGTGGATTGGTTGACAAGGAAGAAGAGGAGGAGGAGGAAGAGCAAGAGATTGTTTCCTGCATTATAGACGGTACTACCCACACAACTGTCATACCATCTGTTCAGTGTGGATGGCCTGAGGAGAAGGAGAAAGAAGAGGAGGAGGAGAGCATGGTCGTCCTCTTTGTGAGGACACATAAGTCTTGCCTGTTAGCAGTCTGGCACACATGGCTGAGTTTATGTTACGCTGCCTTTCCCATGACCCTCGCGTTGTCCAAATTTTGAGTGACAGTCATTAATGGTTGGTGACACTTCTAGACCCACGCTACAAGGAGAGCTTTCTATCTCTCCTTCCCACGGCAGAGAGGTCTACTAAAATGTTGCAGTACCAGAAGGCCCTTGTTGCAGAATTATTAAATAATTTCCCATCTGAAAATGCTGGAGGCAGAGGTCACAGTTCGTTGGACAACCAAGGAGTACAGGCGAAGGAGACACAAACATAATGCAGCAGAGGCAGGGGGACACTGTCAAAGGTGTGGGATAGTTTTCTCAGACCCTCCCAGCGCACAGGCCCTAATGCATGGGGTACGCTCACAAGGAGGGAAAAGTTTTCGAATAGGCGGCAGGAGTACCTTGCCGACCGTACCAACGTCCTCCGTGATTCCTCTGTGCCTTATAATTATTGGTTATCCAAGCTGGACACGTGGCATGAACGGGCTCTCTACGCCTTGGAGGTCCTGGCCTGCCCTGCCAATAGCGTTTTGACAGAGCAGGTTTTTAGTGCCGCTGGGGGCATTATAACTGATAGGCGCATGCGCCTGTCAACTGAAAATGCTGACAGGCTGACTCTTATAACAATGAACAAGGGCTGGATTGGGCCAGATTTCTCAACACCACTGGATGATAGCAGTGGAACGTAAACTCAAATCCAATGTTTTTTGTGGGAGGTCTATTCCATTGCACCTCTTCACACCCAGACGCTGTATACGCTTCCTGATTTTGTCTATTTTCTGTTGTTCTCCTTCTCCTCATCCTCCACCACCACCATATCACCAAGGTGACCGCGATGCAACACCCACATAATTTTTTTTAAGGGTGTTTATGATGCCCATATGAATTGTTTTGAGAGACCTACCTCTAGCATTCTTTATGATATATAGTATGTTCATGTATACCCCCCAGGGGTAAATGTTTTTCAGCCCATGCATATAGTGTAGGAGAGCCACTCCTTAACAATGGTAACAGTTTTTTGAATGAGGACCTCCTCTACATCTCTTCAAAGGGGTATTGGAGTGCGTCCAATTTTTTGGCAGCCCTTGCATTCACTGCATACGCATTACCACTATTGGAGACACACTCCTTTATAATGGGAACATTTTTTTTTACTGAGGCCCTCCTTTATGTCTCTTCAAAGGGGTATTGAGGTGCATCCAAATTTTTGGCAGTCCTTGCATTCACTGCATAGGCAATAACAGTATAGGAAACCCGCTCCTTTATAATGGGAACATTTTTTTTATTGAGGCTCTCCTCTATATCTCTTCAAAAGGGAGTTGGGATGCGTGGACATTTTTGGCAGCCCTTGCATTCACTGCATAGGCAATAACAGTATAGGAGACCCACTCTTTAATAATGGGAACAACAAATCATAGCCGGCTGATGGCCCTCTAACAATAGTGAGGGCCAACTGTTGGCCCTTTAACAATAGTAAGAACTACCTGATGGCCCAGTAAAAATAGGCTTTGTGACTTTCAGAGTCCCTCCTTCATAAATGAAACAGGATGTATTTGATCATGTCTCACACACCACATGGCCAGATAAGGTAGTAAAATGTTAAAATGACATTTACTGGTGAATGTATTTTTCACCGTTGAAAGCAATGCAAAAGTGCAAAAACACATCAGAACGGTACATGTGAACATAGCTAAAGGTGTGGAGGAGCATTTCTTTTGTGTGCTTTTTTTTACCTCATATACAAGTCATTACTCTGGAAAGAATGTCCTTTGACATTTTTTCCATGAAAATCCATTTTGGTTTACTTTTTGTATGTTTTATTATGAGTCCATAAAAGTGGCATAATCTTCTGACAACATTGTTTACAGCAGTGACCTGGGAGTCTCAGATGCTTCCAGGGGTCTCCCCCATGCCGTTCCCATATCATTTGAGCACTGTTTCCATCGATTTGCGGAGTTTTTAGGCCCTCTGTTGACTCTGTGGGGGCTGCCAGAAAAATACTCGAGTTTCCCATTGACTTACATTAGGCTCATTGCTCGGGTCGAGCACCCAAGCATTACAATTTGCTTGACTCAAGCAACAAGCACCCAAGCATTTTAGTGCTCGCTCATCACTAGTGGTTACAAAACATAAATATTTCATTGATGTAGTAAACATCTGGAGCTTGAATTGTACATTTTCTGCAGTTTCTGAAGGTGGAGGGTAGTACGAAAAGTAAGTTAGGTTTTTTTGCTATTATTATAATGATTTGTTATTATTATAATAATTATTATTATGTTGTTATTATTATAATGATTTGCTAAAACTGTAATATTCCTTCAAATAGTTTAACCTCTAGATTCCTTATCTGCTAAGCCAGGGGTCTCCATCTCCGCTAAGTATATGGGCCACACATAGAAAAAATTTGAATTTGAAGGGCCGCATTCTTTGCAGGATGATATGAAATTTTAATGATACCATATTGTTTTTTCTATACAACTTTTGGATCATTTTTTGAACATTTTGGACTTTTTTATCTTATTCTTTTACATGGCATTCATTTATGGGCTATGGTACAGTGTTATAGTTTTTACAAGTTTACAGTTTTACAGTTTTTACAATTTTTATTTCCTTTTTGTGTCCCCTAATTGGCCACATACAGTGATTTTTTTTCTTACAATATGAACCATATAGTAATTCTGACAAACTTGTTATAGTACTGTCTCCATCTTGAAGTAGTTTCCCCATCTTGTGGTAATGTCCCCATCCTTGTCTGCATCTTGTAGTAATGTCCCCCATCTTGCTCCTCATCTTGTAGTGATGTACCCATTCTGGTCTCCATCTTGTAGTAATGTGCCCATCCTGGTCCCCATCTTGTAGTAATGTGCTCACCCTGGTCCCTATCTTGTAGTAATGTGCCCACCCTGGTGTCCATCTTGTAGTAATGTGCCCATCCTGGTCCTCATCTTGTAGTAATCTGCCCATCCTAGTCCCCATCTTGTAGTAATGTGCCCATCCTGGTCCCCATCTTGTATTAATATGCCCATCCTGGTCCACATCTTGTATTAATGTGCCCATCCTGGTCCCCATCTTGTAGTAATGTGCCCATTCTGGTCCCCATCTTGTAGTAATGTGCCCATCCTGGTCCTCATCTTGTAGTAATCTGCCCATCCTAGTCCCCATCTTGTAGTAATGTGCCCATCCTGGTCCCCATCTTGTATTAATATGCCCATCCTGGTCCACATCTTGTATTAATGTGCCCATCCTGGTCCCCATCTTGTAGTAATGTGCCCATTCTGGTCCCCATCTTGTTTGTAGTAATGTGCCCATCCTGGTCCCCATCTTGTAGTAATATGCCCATCCTGGTCCCCATCTTGTAGTAATGTGCCCAACTCGGTCCCCATCTTTCAGTAATGTGCCCATCTTGGTCCCCATCCTGTAGTAATGTGCGCATCCTGGTCCCCATCTTGTAGTAATGTGCCCATCCTGGTCATCATCTTGTAGTAATATGCCCATCCTGGTCCCCATCTTTCAGTAATGTGCCCATCTTGGTCCCCATCCTGTAGTAATGTGCGCATCCTGGTCCCCATCCTGTAGTAATGTGCCCATCCTGGCCCCCATCTTGTAGTAATGTGCCCATCCTGGTCCCCATCTTGTAGTAACGGCCCATGCTGGTCCTTAACTTGTAGAACATTCAACTGAAAAGATTCACTGACTTCGGCGGCCCTCAGCACCAGGCCACAATCATTACGGGGGCTTGGTGCCTGCGGGCCGGATTAAGCAGCCTCAGGGGCCGCATGTGGCCCTTTGGCCACGTGTTTGAGACCCTTGTGCTAAGCAGACAAATGGTGTCCTCTGGAATTATTTTTACTCAGCAAGTCATATTTATTCACAAGAAACATAATTGCGGTTTGTTAGATTTTCCTTTTTTCGTCATTTGCAAGAGAAGTCGAACAGCAAACATTATTCAGACAAAATAAATTTGAAAGAATAATTATTGCTTTTGCTATGGCTAATTGAAGTCATATCTTCATATCAATATACAGTCTGTTTGTTTAGAGTTCTGAGCAGTTATATTATGAGCTCATGCTACTTATCAAGAGGTTGAGAATGGTTTGTGTAGTTGACTCTGAAAATGAATGTACAGCCACAAACAGGATATTCCTGTTGGCAAGTAATATTGTATTTGTTTAAACCATCAGCAAAATGTTTTGCAACAGTCAACACCAGGCATCAATTTCCCTTAAGGAAAGGTGACTGCAGTTTGACATTAAGCAATGAAACTATACAAAAGTATTGAGAAATAATATAATATTTTCATTTCCTTATTTCCACTGCACTATATGTGATTGACCTCATCGGTATCTCATGTATCTGTGTTTGATTAAATAGCCACTGTACTTTTAGACAACTTGATCTTATTTGATAAATAGCGTAGTATATAAGCAATCTGTTAATAGCTTTATTAAAATTCCTTGAAAAAACAATTTAAAATGCTGACCAGTAGGTATCTGGCTTCCATTTTTTGCTGTCCACTGTCTGTTGTCAAGTATAACCTATCTCTAGCAACAGAGATGCTAAAATGGATTGCAGGAGGTGGTGGGTCTTTGTCTCTCCGCACTTTTCCTGTATGACATTACCCAATCATAAGTAGAAGGCATCATGAAGGGATACAAAAGAACCCACCCTCAGAGAAGGTCAGACCCGGCTTTCCCTGTGTAAGACCTTTAATGACATATAGCCTTGCTATCCTCACTGATCTCACTGCTGGCACCTGATGTGATTACAAGCGAGAGAGGGAAGTCATTCCAAACACCTCTGCAGCTGCAGCTCTCATCTCACAGTGCTATCAGTGTGGGGGGAGAGGAAGTAGAGCAGACCTGTGTGTCATTACAAATGCTACTGCAGCTCTCATCTCACAGCGCTGTCAACTTTGCTCTATTCCCCCTACACTGACAGTGATGTGAAACGAGAGCTGCAAGAGGTTTTTGTAATGACACAGCTCTGCTCTATTCCCCTCCACCTTGTGTAATCACAGTAAGTGCTGGGAGTGGGATCAGTGAGGAAAGCAGGGTTGTGTGTCGTGACATGTCTCACACAGAGAAAGGTAGGTCTGACATTTTCTGGGAGGTTGGGTCCTTTTTCTTCCTCTGTATGATGCCTTCAGCTTATGATTGGACAATCTCTGCTAATTCCCTATTGGTTGAAAGGTAAATTTGAATATAAACTTTACAAGCTAATATTTCTGTATTGGAGATGAAAAATTGAAAAAGTAAAAACAAGTTTTATTCAGCTTAGCTCTGTAGCCACTATTCCATGATGTGGCCAGTTGAACATGCTAAAACTGTTGAAAGCTCCTCTTTAACATATACACCAGAACGTATGCAGTATGGTAAATGAATGCCTCATATGTGGCTTCCATCACCTTTAGGGTCCAATTTTAAAAAAGTGTTTTATAATAAATGCCATTGCTTGGAACAGAGTGATCCAATATACTATTCCAAACTATATCAGTATAACGAGACAAGTACTGGCCAAAAGATACTCTTTTGGCCTCAGTATGCGTGAGGTATCCATCCTGAACTGATTTAGTTTGTAAGTTCTGAAGTACACACTAAATGAGATGCAAGCGCAGCCTTAGCCAGTGCAGCTACAGTATGTCACAACTATATCACAAATATATTTGAGTGTATGTTTTATGTAGTATGTAATGTGTGTATATAATAATGTATTTTATATCTATACAATATTGTACGTATTATGTTCATAGTACAATTCAACAACCTAGGAAAGATTAAAGGAACCATGAAAGAAGGATTTGCCCTTAGAACATATTAGGACCGCTTTGTCATCCTGTATTATCACTAACAGCTGTGGTAATATGTCTAAAAACTAAATTTAATGCCGGTGTCCGTGAAACGGACTAGTCTGAGCCTGCCATTATTCACTCCAACAATGTGCTGGAATCACGTCTTCAGCTTGGTGATTGTCATCCCAGCATGTGCAGGTAGAGCAAGAAGGAAGAGATACTTCTCCTCCTCTCTGCTCTCCCTGCACATGCTGGGATGTCAATCACATCGCTGTGGGCATGATAACAGCTCATTGTTGGAGTGAGTAATGCCGGTCTCATCTACACACATATGAGCATTTAATTTCATTTGTAAACATTTTACAGCACCTGTTAGTGATAATACAGGCTAATAAAGTGCTCCTAATACCTTCTAGTGGTAAATTCTATTGTCATATTCCCTTTTTAGTATACACCTAAACAAGTCTGATATACAGCAGATTTTGTGTCCTAAAAATCCAAAGTGTATTAAATATCAGCATTGTGAATCAGATTTTTAGTAAATGTTGAGACCCTGGAGAAAATTAGCAGTGGAAATTAATCAGCACTAATTTGACACTTGCATCTCGTTAATGATGCTATGCATGATTACCGCTGTTTCACTCTGCATTGCAAAGAGCGCTATCTTCGAGGCTCAATGGAAAATAAGTATTTGCTGTTATGCATTTGTTTGTGCGGCAGGATGAACAAAGAAAAAGAAATTCTGCTTTTTAGTCGTTTTTTATAACGATCATGTGGGTTATACACTCCTCAACATTGGAAATGCAACACTAAGAAAGTACCAGTGGAGAAGACTAGAGGAGTGCGGTTACCATACATTATGACACCCACACTATGGTCCTGAGAGTAGGATCAGTGAAACATTCCCTCAGAAGGCCTCTTCATTGGGTTGCACACCTAGTTTCCTTATTCGTGTTGCAATTTCAATATTAAACAGTGTATAATGTGAATGTTCCATAGTTCTGGTTGATGCCATTATGGGTCGTCCTTTACTCAAACAATTATATTGGCTTAAGCATACTGAATTGACTGTGACAGTGTTGTTGGTGGAATATTTCAGGATTCAGGGCCAAGCTTTGATTTTTTTCCCATGGCCACAATTTGTCAGGGCTTGTGCAACGTCTTGGGCTCAGGGCTAGAATTAAGCTCAGAGTGAGGGTTATGCCTAGAGCTAGGGTTAGAGAAAGGTAATAAACTTTTACATTAAAAAAGCCCCATAAAAAAATAAAAAGGAAAAAAATATATGACAACATAAAACCTTTTTATTATTAACCCCTTTCCGACATTTGCAGTAATGGTATATCCTTGGGCCAGGGACATACTATTACGTGCAATGTGATGGCGCCCGCACACAAGCTTTGCAAGGAGATCGTCATCGGGTGTCAGCTGATTGTCACAGCTGACACCCGGTATTATGTGCAGGGAGCGGTGCCACACCACTCCTTGCACATTAACCCCCAAAATGCTGCGATTGAAGTCGATCGCAGCATTCCAGGAGCAAGGGGAAGTAAGCAAAGCTTACTTATCTCCACTCCGGCGTCCCGCGTTGTCTGTGTGGGGTCCCGGAAGTTGTCATGGTGCCCCGATGACATCATGACATCCGGGTCACCAGACAGCAGGAAGTTACTTTGATCATGAACAGTGCGCGATCAACGTAACTTCTGCCTGTGTAGCGCTGACAGGCTGTGTAGCATAGAGATGCTGATGCTATACAGGCGATCAGACTGCAAAAAGTGAAAGTCCCAAACTTGGACAAAGTGTAAAAGTAAAAAAGTATCAGAAAGTGAAAAAACAAATTAAAAAATTTTGTAAAAATATTTTAAAAAATGAAAAAAATAATTAAAATATATATATATATACTGTACCCATAAATAAATATTATTATGAAAAAAAACAATAAAAGTACACATATTTGTATCGCCGCATCCAGATCAACCTGACCTATAAAACTGAAAACTGTCCCACTAGTTAACCCCTTTAGTGAACACGTAAAAAAAAGAAATAGAAAACAAAGCAAAAAAGATACTTTATTTTCATACCACCAAATGTTGGCCGAAATATGTAAAAATTATAGCTCTCAAAATATAGCGATGCAAAAACTAGTCTTTGCAAAAAAAAGGCGAATTTTAGTGTGTGACAGTTGTCAATCATACAAACGCAATATGAATCTGGTATCACACCGACCCGAAGAATAAAGGAACGGCGTAAAAAATAAACTCTAGGGTTAGGGTTGTGATGGGGTTAGATTTAGGGTTATGCTAAGGTTAGGGTTAGGGTTATGCTAGGGTTAGAGTTATGCTAAGGTTAGGGTTGGGCTAGGGTTAGGGTTGTGCTAGGGTTAGGGTTAGGGATGTGCTAGGATTAGGGATATTCTAGAGTTAGGGTTGTGCTAGGGCTAGGTTTAGGGTTTTGGTAGGGTTAGGGTTGTGGTAGAGTTAGGGTTATGCTAAGGTTAGGGTTGTGCTAGGGTTAGGGTTGTGCTAGGGTTAGGGATGTGCTAGGGTTAGGGTTTTGGTAGGGTTAGGGTTGTGGTAGGGTTAGGGTTGTGGGTTAGGGTTGTGGGTTAGGGTTGTGATAGGGTTAGGGTTGTGTTAGGGTTGTGCTAGGGTTAGGGTTGTGCTAGGGTTAAGGTTGTGCTTGGGTTAGGGTTGTGTTAGGGTTGTGTTAGGGTTAGGGTTGTGTTAGGGTTGTGTTAGGGTTAGGGTTGTGCTAGGATTAGAGTTAGGGTTGTGCTAGGGTTAGGGTTGTGCTAGGTTTAAGGTTGTGCTAGGGTTAGGGTTGTGCTAGTGTTAGGGTTAGGGTTGTGCTAGGGTTAGGGTTGTGCTAGGTTTAGGGTTGTGCTAGGGTTAGGGTTGTGCTAGGGTTGGGGATGTGCTAGGGTTGGGGTTAGGATTGTGTTGGGGTTGAGATTTTTTCAAGAGTAAAGAAAAAAAATGATGACAATATGGTGACTAGTGTTGAGCGCAAGTGCTCGCTAATTGAGTTTGCATTGGGTGCTCGGGTATGCACCGAGTATCGTGGGTGCTCGAGTGACATGCTCGAGTCTCCGTCCCATATTTTTCGCAGCTGTTATACAGCCAAAAAAACCTCACAGGGATTGCCTGCCATGCACGAGCGATCAGTGTATGTTTTTTTGGGTGTCTAATAACCGTAAAACATGCGGGGCAGGGACTTGAGCATCCGTAATACTTGGTGCATACCCGAGTACCCGATGCAAGCTCAAGTAGCGAGCACTTGCGCTCAAGACTAGTGTTGAGCGAGTATGTTCTGTCCGAGTATTCTCGGGACGAGCTCTGAGTATTTATAGCTGCTCGGTGATATGGTTGAATCGCTCCCGTGTGCATGATTTGCAACTGTTTGACAGTTTTATTACATGTGAGGAATGTGTAAGAAATAGACATTCCTCACATGTAATAAAACTGTCAAGCAGTTGCAAATCATGCACACGGGAGCAATTCAACCATATCACTGAGCAGCTATAAATACTCGGAGCTCGGCCCGAGTATACTCGGCGAAAGGGTTAATAGAACATACTCGCTCAACACTACTCAAGACTAATGACAAGTTATTCAATATGACGACCTAATGGTATCAAATTCTGTGTCATACCTCTGGGTTCAAAATGTTCACTATACCATTGATAAAATTCTTGAGGGGTCTAGTTTCCAAAATGGTGTCACTTGTGGGGGAGTTTCCACGGTTTTGGCACATCAGGGGTTCCCCAAAAACGACATGGCGTCCGCTAATTATTCAAACAAATTTTACATTCAAAAAGTCAAATGGCGCTTCTTCCCTTCCGATCCCTGCCGTGTGCCCAAACAGTGGTTTTCCGCCACATATGGGGTATTGGCTTACGCAGGAGAAACTGAACAACCAATTGCATGGTGCAATTTCTCCTGTTATCCTTATGAAAATCAAAATTGGGGGCTGAAAAACATTTTTGTTGGAAAAATGTGAACATTTTATTTTTACAGCTCAATGTTATAAACTTCTGTGAAGCACCTGGGGGTTCAAGGTGTTCACCACACATCTAGATGAGTTCCCTGAGGGGTCTAGTTTCCAAAATGATGTCACTTGTGGCTCGTTTCTACTGTTTAGGCACATCAGGGGCTCCCCAAACACGACATGGCGTCCGCTAATTATTCAAACAAATTTTACATTCAAAAAGTCACACAGTGCTCCTTCCCTTCCGTTCCCTGCCGTGCGCCCGAACAGTGTATCTGCGTGCTCAGAAGAAATTGCACAACAAATTTTCGCGTCCATTTTTTCCTGTTACTATTGCAAAAATAAAAAAAAATGGGTCTAAAGTAACATTTTTGTGAAAAAAAATAAATGTTAATTTTTTTCTTCCACATTCCAAAAATTCCTGTGAAGCACCTGAAGGGTTAATAAACTCCTTGAATGTGGTTTTGAGCACCTTGAGGTGTGCAGTTTTTAGAATGGTGTCACTTTTGGGTATTTTCTGTCATAAAGGCCCCTCAAAGTCACTTCAAATGTGATGTGGTCCCTAAAAAAATGGTTTTGTAAATTTTGTTGGAAAATTAGAAATCGCTAGTCAATTTTAACTTTTATAACTTCCTAACAAAAAAAAATTTGACTTCCAAAATTGTGCTAAGGTAATGTAGACATGTGTTAAATGTTATGTATTAACTATTTTATGTGACATATCTCTGATTTAAGGGCATGAAAATTCAAAGTTTGAAAATTGCGAAATTTTTAAAATTTTCGCCAAACTTCCAATTTTTTCACAAATAAACACAAGTCATATCGAAGAAATTTTACAACTATCATGAAGGACAATATGTCACGAAAAAACAATCTCAGAATCAGTGGGAACCATTGAAGCGTTCCAGAGTTATTACCTCATAAAGTGACAGTCATCAGAATTGTAAAAATTGGCCTAGACATTAACATGCAAACCAACTTCGGGGGTAAAGGGGTTACAATTAGGGTTGAGCGAGCACTAAAATGCTTGGGTGCTCGAAGCTCGGGCCGAGCTCACCGTGATACTCGACCCGAGCAACGAGCCCAATGTTAGTCTATGGGAGACCCGAGCATTTTTGCGGCGGCACCCCCGGCAGTCTGTAGAAAGCCTAAAAAGTGCCCAAAACGATAATGACAGTGCTCAAATGACATGGGGACAGCATGGGGATCGCCCCAGGAAGAATTTCTGACCCCCAGGTCACTGCTGTCAACAACGTGGTCAGAGGTATTAAGCCACTTTTATGGGCTCACAATAAAACGTTCAAAAACAAAACTGAAACTGTTTTCCTGTGAAATATATTAAGGAACATCCTTTCCAGGGTAAAGACTTGTGTATAAGGTAATAAATAACCAAAAGCAAAAATACTCCTCCACACCTTGGGCTATGTTCACAAGTAGCATTTTTCATGCGTTTTTGCACTTTTGTATTGCTTTCAACCGTGACAAATGCATTCACCAGGAAATGTCATTTTAACATTTTACAACCTTATCTGGCCATGTGCTGTGTGACACATGCATAGAGTGCATGAGAACAGCATGGGGAAGACCCCTTTAAGCATCTCTGACACCCAGGTCACTGCCTAAAAGTGTGCCCATCAGAAGTGATCCTGGCCGCATCAGAAGATGCAGACTTGCAACTATCCCCATGCAAGTCCTTGTCCCAGGGCAGTGTTCAATTGTACCTCCCCCACTCCTTGCAATGCAAGCACAAATATGCAGCCAACCACCCACCCACCCGCAGGCTGCAATACTTTACTGCTAGCTTGCACTTGAAATGGGGCCTTTTAGTTTGGAGGAGGGCAAAGCTCACCACTGCCTCATGGCTGCTTCGGCAGTGAGGTCTCCATACTCAGTCCCCAGCCGCCACTATTTCTCCCGGTAACCTTCCTCACACTTTTCTTAGCCTGGCCTGCTTTAGGGCAGCATTGGACGAGCCCACTAGAAAACCAGACTCCTCCGGTGGGCCCTGGCTTCTCCATCAGGGGAGTTGAGAGTGCCAAGGTGAGGAGCATGATGATGATGATAGAAGTTAGCATCTGCTTTGTTTTCTTGGAATGCAAGCGTAAGTGTGCAGCCTGCCACCCACCCACCCCTAGGCTGCAATACCATACTGCTTGCTTGCACTTGAAATTGGGCCTTTTAGGCATGTGGAGGCGGAATCTGGCCACCACGTCATGGCTGCGTCGGCGGCCTGGTATCCATACTCAGTCCCCAGCCGCCCGGCGGCCGGGTTTCCACGCTTGGTGCCCAGCCGCCAGGGGGCGGCCGGGTGTCCATACTCAGTCCCCAGCCGCCCCGCGGCCGGGTGCCCTCCCCAGTGCCACCCACTCCCAGGCTGCAATACCATACTGCTTGCACTTGAAATTGGGCCTTTTAGGCATGTGGAGGCGGAATCTGGCCACCACGTCATGGCTGCGTCGGCAGCCTGGTATCCATACTCAGTCCCCAGCCGCCCGGCGGCCGGGTGTCCACGCTTGGTCCCCAGCCGCCAGGGGGCGGCCGGGTGTCCATACTCAGTCCCCAGCCGCCCCGCGGCCGGGTGTCCATAAACGGTCCCCAGCCGCCCCTATTTGTCCCGGTGTGCCTTATACACAAGCGCGCATACCAAAACATTACCTGTGCCCTCCCCAGTGCATTTAGTGGGAAGGACAGCCTAACCTCAAACACGTGGACAAGTGAATGTGGCCAGGGATGGTCCATCTCACTAACGCCTTAACACTGGGTTAATATTGTGGAAGTCGGGACACAGTTGGACACTGGGATGCAACACGTCCTCCAGACATAGAGGATTGCGGGTCCTGGGTCATTCAGGCTTCAACACAAAGTTCAGAAGGTAGACAGCAGCAGTGGTCGGCCTCCTACACAACGAGTAAATTATTCATGATCATGAGGCCATCCATCTCCTTAGCTTTCTGTTCCTTGGAAAGCAAGCGCATGTATGTAGTAGCGGCTAGGCCTGAGGTGGTCAGCGTTTTGGCGCATATCCTACCTCCTCCGAGGATTGCTGGATGTTTTCCTGCTACTATCCCAGTTCTATGACTCCTGTTAAAACAAAGCTTCAGGTGATGAATGATGGATGAGGAGGTGGAAAAGGAGAAAGAGCAGGAGGAACAGGGACCATTCACATCAATATCTGGCCAGTCAACCACACATGTCTTGTAGGATATGTTTCTGTACTAAAGGAGCGGTTCGGCTACACAGTTATAGGACATACAGTGAGTGCAATGCCTACCAAAAATTTCGAGGCACTCCAATGCCCCTTGGAAGTGACATGGAGGTCAGGAGGCCTTAACTAAACCGTTTTTTCCATTTATAGCAACTGGGTCTCCTGTACACTGTTGGCCTAAGCAGTGAATGGAAGGCTTTCCAAAAATTATGAGGAACTGCAATGCCCCTTGAAACAGATGTGGATTACAGCATACTAAAACCTTCTACCCATTATTGGGGAGTGAGTCTCCCTTAGTGTTCGCCTATGCATTGAAAAGCAAAAGCTGACTAAAGTTAGGAAGAAATGCAATGCCCGTTGGAAGAGTCGTGAAGGTTAGAGGTAATTAAAAACAACATTTCAATGCCCCTTGGAAGAGCTGTGGAGGTCACAGTAGCTTAACAAGATGGTTTTAATGCCACTTGGAAGAGTGGTGGAGGTTACAGTGGAATAAAAAGACAATATCAATGCCCCGTGGAAGAGACGTGGAGGTCACAGTAGCTTAACAAGATGGTTTTAATGCCCCTTGAAAGAGTGGTGGAGGTCGCAGTGGAATAAATAGACAATATCAATGCCCCTTGGAAGAGACGTGGAGGTCCCAGTGGAATAAAAAGACAATATCAATGACCCCTGGAGGAGATGTGGAGGTCACAGTAGCTTAACAAGACAATTTTAATGCCCCTTACAAGAGCCATGCAGTGCAGCATATTAAAAACATTATTCCCATTATTGGGGAGTGGGTCTCCCATAGTCTTTGCCTATGCCTTCCAAGCAAAAGCTGCCAAAAATTAGGATGGAGGTACTTGCAATGCCCCTTACAAGAGCCATGCAGTACAGCATATTAAAAACATTATTCCCATTATTGGGGAGTGGGTCTCCCATAGTCTTTGCCTATGCCTTCCAAGCCAAAGCTGCCAAAAATTAGGATGGAGGAACTTGCAATGCCCCTTACAAGAGCCATGCAGTACAGCATATTAAAAACATTATTCCCATTATTGGGGAGTGGGTCTCCCATAGTCTTTGCCTATGCCTTCCAAGCCAAAGCTGCCAAAAATTAGGACAGAGGAACTTGCAATGCTGGCAACATGGACCACGGTCACCCTGGTGGCATAGTGGTGGTGGAGGCTGAGGATAAGGAGAAGAGTAAAAAACAGCCAAAATGAGGAAGCGTATACCCATGTATGGGCGTGAAGCGGTGCATGGGAATACACCTCCCGAAATAACACAGTGGATTTGACTTTATGTTACTCTGCTGTCATTTGGTGGTGATGAGAAGTCTGGCCCAATCCAGCCCTTGTTCATTATGATAGGATCAGCTTGTCAGCATTGTCAGTTGACAGGCGAGTGCGCTTATCAGTTATAATTCCCCCAGCGGCACTAAAAACACGCTTCGATAACACGCTAGCGGCAGGGCAGACCAGGACCTCCAAGGCGTACAGAGCGAGTTCATTCCAAGTGTCCAGCTTGGATACCCAATAATTAAAAGGCACAGAGGAATCACGGAGGACGCTGGTACAGTCGGCAAGGTACTCCCCACTATCTTTTGAAACTTTCCACTCCTTGTGAGAGTACCCCGCGCCTCAGGGCCTGTAAGCTGGGCGGGTCTCAGAAAACTGTCCCAGAACGTTGACAGTGATCCCCTGCCTCTGCTGGATTGGAATTGCGTCTCTCTCGCCTGTACGCCTTGGTTGGGCAACGAACTGTGACCTCTGCTGCTAGCGTGTTCAGATGGGAATTTTTTTAACAGTTCTGCAGCAAGGGCCTTCTGGTACTGCCCCATTTTTGTAGACCTCTCCACCTCAGGAATAAGAGAGTGAAAGTTCTCCTTGTAGCGGGGGTCTGAAAATGTCACCAACGAGTAATGACTGTCACCCAACATTTTGACAACGCGAGGGTCACGGTTAAGGCAGCGTAACATAAAGTCAGCCATGCGTGCCAGACTGGTAACAGGCAAGACTTCCGTGTCCTCACCAAGATGACGACTGACCATGCTCTCCTCCTCCTCCTCCTCCTCCCCCCTGTCCTCAGGCCACCCACGCTGAACCGACAGTATGACAGTTGTACAGGTACTACCGTCTACAGTGCATGACACGAGCTCCTGTTCTTCCTCCTCCTCCTCCTCCTCCTCTCCCTCATTGTCCCCCAATGCACATTGGGAAGAGATGAGGCTGGGCTGTGTGTAATCGCCCGCTATGGCTTCTTGATCCATCTCATCATACTCTGGCTGCAATGCCTCCTCTTTAATTCTCTGCAGAGAGCGTTGCAAAAGACAGACAAGTGGGATGCTGACGCTAATGATGGCGTCATCGCCACTCACCATCTTGGTGGACTCCTCAAAGTTTGTCAGGATGGTACATATGTCAGACATCCAGGTCCACTCCTGAGGTCTTATGTGTGGAGTCTGACCTGAATATCGACGGCCTTGTTGCAGCTGGTACTCCACAACTGCTCTCTTCTGCTCACAAATCCTTTGCAACATGTGGAGGGTAGAGTTCCAACGTGTGGGGACATCACACACCAGTCGGTGTGCCGGAAGCTGCAAACGCTGCTGCAACACAGCAAGGGCGGCGGAAGCTGTAGCCGACTTCCGAAAATGAGCTGACAGGCGGCGTACTTTGACGAGCAGATCTGGCAACTCGGGGTACGATTTAAGAAACCGCTGAACCACGAGGTTAAGCACATGAGACAGGCATGGTATGTGTGTGATCTCGCCTCGCCTCAGAGCCGCCACCAGGTTACGGTCATTGTTACACACGACCATGCCTGGATGTAGGTTCAGCGGTCTCAGCCACAGATCTGCCTGCTCTTTCACAGCTGTCCTCAACTCACAAGCAGTGTGAGGTTTATCACCTAAGCTTATGAGTTTCAGCACAGCCTGTTGCCACTTGGCTGAGGCAGTACTGCAGTGCTTCCAGCTTGTATCTGATGTGGTGATATCTGAGATGGAGGCTGAACATGAGGATGAGGAGGAGGATGATGCGCAGGAGCTGTACAATGTGGTCGCAACTCTGACTGACATAGGGCCCGCAATCCTCGGTGTGGGGAGGATGTGTTCCGTCCCAAGGTCCGACTGGGTCGCTGCTTCCACTATGTTTACCCAGTGTGCCATCAGGGAGATGTACCTTCCCTGGCCAAGAGCACTTGTCCACGCGTCCGTTGTCAGGTGGACTCTCACAGTAACTGCATTGTTGAGGGCACGACAGATGTTTTGGGACACGTGCTTGTGTAGTGCGGGGATGGCACCTCGGGCAAAATAGTATCGGCTGGAGACCGAGTACCGAGGGACGGCCACCGCCATAAGGTTGCGGAAGGATTCCGTCTCCACCAGCCTAAAAGGCAGCATTTCCAACGCAAGCATTTGTAAAATGTGCGAATTTAGGACTGTGGCCTGTGGGGCGTTGGCTGCGAATTTGCGCTTTCGTTCAAAGGTCTGGGATATGGACAATTGAACTCTGCGGTGGGACGTGGACGTGGACGCTGATGCTGTTTCTTGAGAAACTGCCATAACAAGTGAAGACTGAGAGGAGGGGGTATCTTTGCATGCAGTATGGACAGGGGATTGCCTTGCACGCACAACATGGGGTTCTCTTACACGCACAACAGCAGAAGAAGCAGTGGTGACACCCGCTGACACTGGTCGTGGACCCTGGGGTTCGCCCCACAAAGTTGAGTGCTTTGCTGACATGTGTCTGATCATGCTGGTGGTGGTCAGGCTGGTAGTTTTGTCACCCCTGCTGATGCTGGCCTGGCAGGTGGTACAAATGGCCTTTTTGGGGTTATCAGCAGAGTCTTTAAAAAAATTCCAGACTCTGGAAGACCTACCGGTTGTCCTGGCAACGTCCCTCGTGTTGGTGTTACGGGGAACGGTTGCCTGCCTTCTTTCTGCAGCCACCACACTGCTTCTTCCTGCCTGTAGGGGTACTCTGCCTCCCTCCCCCTGTGTGCCGCTGGCCTCGCTCTGCGTGTCCTCCTGCCTCGTTGGGTCAGTTACTAGATCATCCACCACCTCCTCCTCTTCCACTTCTGCACCACGGTCATCCTCCTCACTTTGTGGCAATTGTGTCTCGTCATCGTCCACCTCTTGTGACAAATTGCCAGCGTCGCCTTCCTGTGGCCGTGGCTGTTCAAATATTTGGCCACCGCTACATGGGATCTCCTCTTCCACCACTTCAAGCGGAGCAGGTGAGGGGCCCAGATATGGAAATGGACCAGTGAACAGCTCTTCAGAGTGTCCAACTGTGGGATCAGTTGCTGTCTGACGACACTCGGCATGGTGGAAGGAAGGAGCATCAGGGTGAGGAGGAGTATGGGGTCGAGACTCACGGCTACTAAGACTTGACCGTGTGGAAGACAGACCGGAGGTGGTGGTGCCCAGGTGAGTGGAAGTATTATCTGCTATCCAATGAATAACCTGTTCACACTGATCAGTTCACAATAGTGGTGTTGTTGTGTGCTTCTATAGTAATTCAGTCAAGAACTGGGAGCGAGAAGATGTGGCTGTTGGTTGTGGCACATTTTTACCTTGGCCACGGCCCCATCCTCTGCACGCACCATCACCAGAACGTCCAGTTCCCCGTCCCTTGCCACGCGCCTTGCCCATTGTAAATGAAGTAAAATAGCTTACACTCGCACTATGAATGGCAAAAGGGTAATAAAAAGGAGATTTGAACCGTGGAAGAGGAAAACCACAGTTCTAGTTCTCTGGCCTACACCAGAATCTTTTAAACAGATATATTTGTGTCTGAACAGTCAGCAAGACACTCAAACTGTTTTTTTTATGGAAAAAAGGCAAAAAGGTGGATTACACCCAGATTTGAACCGTGGAAGAGGAAAACCACAGTTCTATGTCTCTGGCCTACACCAGTATCTTTTAAACAGATATATTTGTGTCTGAACAGTCAGCGAGACACTCAAACTGTTTTTTTTTATGTAAAAAAGGCAAAAAGGTGGATTACACCCAGATTTGAACCGTGGAAGAGGAAAACCACAGTTCTATTTCTCTGGCCTACACCAGAATCTTTTAAACAGATATATTTGAGTCTGAACAGTCAGCGAGACACTCAAACTGTTTTTTTTTATGTAAAAAAGGCAAAAAGGTGGATTGCACCCTGATTTGAACCGTGGAAGAGGAAAACCACAGTTCTAGTTCTCTGGCCTACACCAGAATCTTTTAAACAGATATACTTGTGTCTGAACAGTCAGCGAGACACTCAAACTGGGTTTTTTATGCAAAAAAGGCAAAAAGGTGGATTACACCCAGATTTGAACCGTTGAAGAGGAAAACCACAGTTCTAGTTCTCTGACCTACACCAGAATCTTTTAAACAGATATATTTGTGTCTGAACAGTCAGCGAGACACTCAAACTGTTTTTTTTATGGAAAAAAGGCAAAAAGGTGGATAACACCCAGATTTGTACCGTGGAAGAGGAAAATCACAGTTCTATTTCTCTGGCCTACACCAGAATCTTTTAAACAGATATATTTGTGTCTGAACAGTCAGCGAGACACTCAAACTGTTTTTTTTTATGTAAAAAAGACAAAAAGGTGGATTACACCCAGATTTGAACCGTGGAAGAGGAAAATCACAGTTCTAGTTCTCTGGCCTACACCAGAATCTTTTAAACAGATATACTTGTGTCTGAACAGTCAGCGAGACACTCAAACTGTTTTTTTTATGGAAAAAAGGCAAAAAAGTGGATAACACAGAGATTTGAACCGTGGAACTGGAAAACCACAGTTCTAGTTATCTGGCCGAGACCAGACTCTTTTAAACAGATATATTTGTGTCTGATCACTCACAGACACACTCAATTTTATTTTTTTGGGGGGGGGGGATACCAAAAGGTTAATAAGACGAGTATTTGTACAGTCTGACTGAGGAAAAAAAAAAAAAGAGGAATTAGATGAAAAAAAAGGATTTTTCCTGGCCCCTGAGACCTGGGGCTAAGTCTAGCAATTTGAGCAGCAGCAGCACACAGGACTGTAATGCAGTGTTTGTTGGTATAACCACCGCGTCTCCTATACAGCCTGCCTGCCTTCCTGATATCTGGGATGGATATTAGTCCTCAGAAGGACTGTTTGCTTGATTTTGCAGGCTTTAGAGACCCTACACTACCTATTTTGCAGTATAAATCTCTCCTTAGCTCAGCAGCACTCTCCCTACACTGTCTGATCCGGAGCGACTGTGTCCAAGATGGCGGCGTCCGGTTTTAAATACTCGAGGTGACGCTGTGCGGCCAGCCAATCACTGTAATGCCCAAAACCAACATGGCTGCGGCATTACAGTGACTGGCTGGCAATCCCTGCATGTTCATTGGCTCTGTAAAGAGTGCCAAACATGCAGGGCGGAGACCTGAGCTCCCGCCCAAGTAACCCAAAAATGCTCGGTGCTCGCCGAACATCCCGAGTAGTAAGATGCCCGGGCGAGTACCGAGCAGTGTCGAGCATGCTCGCTCAACACTATTTAAAATATCTAATTTCAGCAAAAAGCAGAAAAAACTAGGTCAAGGCGCAAACAGTAATTTCATCAGTTTTTCCCTCAAAGTACAACACATGAGGATAAATGGTTCAATACTGGACTAGTGGAAGTTACTCATGGAACACTAAGGCCATGTTCACCTGTTCGGTATTTTACATCAGTATTTGTAAGCCAAAACCAGGATTGGGTGAAAATGCAGAAATGGTGCACGTGTTTCTATTATACTTTTCCTGTGATTTTTCCACTCCTGATTTTGGCTTATAACTACTGATGTAAAATACTGACCAAATACTGAACGTGTGAACATGGCCTAACAGTTCACAGGTTAGAGGGTGCAAAAATACTTGCCTTGCCCCAGGCACTGGCAGCCCATGGTATGCCATTGCTATTTTTTGGTCCAAAGTGCCACAATGCCATAATGAACCAATCCCAAGGACCACAAAAAATGTAAAGGGGTACTTACATGAATACATCAACAGAACCACCATCAGTACATTATTAAAACTTCACCAGAACCAAATTTTGAGTATTTGAGGAGGATTTGGAGAGATTCTGCTCTATTTCTGCTCCAAAAACTACGTGAGAACATTCATTAACTTGAACCGTGAGTACATGAATGCAGCATCAGAACTACTATCAGTACATGAATGCAGTGTCAGTATATGAATGCAGTGTCAGAACCACCATCACTATGTGAATTCAGCACCAGAACCACCATCAGTGCTTGAATGCAGCACCAGAACCACTGTCAGTACATGAATAAATGACCAAGCTTAGTAAAGCGATCAATTGCGATGTCAAGAAGAATAACAAATAAACAATTACGTACATGTACCTTATAGGTAACATCTTCTCTGTTTGAAGTCGTTCCCATTCCTTTTGTCACCATGTAGCACAGACGCAATGATGAGATTTCATGTCCTGAGCTCATCTCTGCAGACTTCCCTTTTCTGTGGTCTTCTGCAGCACTTCCCGACATGGTGCCCTTAAAAATAAAATGCATCATTATACTGCCCCATGAATAAAAATATCTCCCATGCTGTGTCCCTGAATAAATAATTGCCCCTCACTGTGCTTTCTGTACAAAATATCTCCCCCACACTGCCCTTCTTCAAAATATCCCTCCACACTGCACCTCTCCATAATGCTCCCCCCATACACCCCTCTCCAAAATATTCCCCGCACACTGCCCCTCTACAAAATATCCTCCATACACACCCCTTGGGAAAATATCCCCCACACACTGCCACCTGCAAAACATTTCCCACTCACTGCCCCTCTCCAAAATATCTCCTGCACACTGCACTTCTGCAAAATATCCTCCCACTGCCCCTCTCCAAAATATCTCCCCACTAATCTTCTCCAGAATATCCCCCGCACACTGCCCCTCTCAAAAAATACCCTCCAGTAATCTTTTCCAAAACATCATTCCCCACTGACCCGCTCCAAAAAATCCCCCCCACACACTGCCTCGCTGCAAAATATAACCTAAACACTTACCCTCTGAATAAAGTACCCCCCACTGCCTCTAGCAAAACTGTGCCCCCTTTCACAATTCTCCCCCCATTATGTGCCCTCACAGTAACATTAAACACCCACCCATTCACAATGATTTTCTTTGAATTTTCTGCTCCTTGATGGAGTGCTTACTGTTGCCTGCGGCGTCTCTGCTCTTCTGTGGAGCGGCAGTTCTGGCAACAGTGTGATGATGGTAGCAGCGTGCTGACATCATCACGTTCCTGGACATTGGGGTCAGGGCTGATGAGCGCTTCCCTGACAAGTTCCAGCGCCACAGTGTTCAAATGTATTCGTATCTGAAAGGGAGCAGCATCTCTGCAGGCCGCACAACATCCTTCGGTGGGCTGCATGCGGCCCACGGGCCGTATGCTGTGCAGTCCTGCTCTAACCCAAGTGGGTCTGTAGAAATTTGTTAGATTCACTCACAAAAATGAGGAAAAAAAGACTATGTAAATGTTTAACCTCAGTGCTTTCTAATCATTTACTTTCTAGGCACTGCTGTACTATTTTATGAAATAAAACAAGATTATAATCTTGCCAATATATTTTCTGTGTAGAGAAACAGAACTTGTAAGACATGTTACATACAGACTAAGGTCTCATCCAAAAAAATAATACTGGTGTCATCAGCGTTGTGCATCAGTGTGTCATTTGTGTGTCCATTTTTACCATCAGTGTGTCATTAGTATTTCTCACGGATAAAGAATTAAATTAAATTACAAATCTTATGCTATCCTTTGCAATGTTAGACACGGAATGCCATCCATGTGCTGTATGTGTTTTTCTCGTACCTATGGACTTGTTTGGCCCTTTTCATCCATGCTGTAAGAAAAAAATGGACAGATGAGCAGCCCCATAGATTATAATGGGTACCTGGGGCATCCATAAGAAAAACAGACACCACATGTACTAGAAACATGGACATCTGAATGAGGCCTTATACATAAAAGGAGGACAATATTTATATTAGGGTTAAATTTTACTTATGTTTGTGTCTAATATATGTAATATAACGGAAGAAAATAACCAGTGATTATTATAGTAAAGCTATGCGAGTGTGTGACATGTTTTGTCACTTTAACCTTGACAGCTGTTACTCTGATATTATATCTCCCTCTAGTGGTTGAATTTTTTTTTTCATGTAGTGAAACTACAAAAAAATAATCTTAACAGCTAAAGCCAAAGTTTAGCCGCGGTCACTGCTTATAGGGAATACTTACATGATATTTCTCTTCTTAGCATTAGCTGCTTCCAGTTTTAGTTTTAGATGCAGTTGTATCTACATTACAGGCACATCTGAACCGAGTGAGTGTTATACTTTTCCAAATAAGAAATGTGATTTATTTTTTTTGTCTGAAGTTTGGAGCACCATTGGGTGTTTCTTTTTGTATCTGTGCATGCAGGTGATTAGTAAAAGGGTTCACAATGCAGAGAACACAAACAGCAAGAAGATAGTTGGAACCATTTATCCAAATTAAAGGGTTACTCCCAAAATGGCTTTATTTTCCCCAAACACAGCAAATGCATACTTATTATTAATATACAGACTAAACCCAACATAACATTTCTTTTTTGCACCTTTGTGTATTTTTTCATCTCTGTCTGCTCCTCAGTGCTCCAAGCTTCATATAGCTGAATGAGCATACCTACAGTTATATGAAAACGTTTGGGCACCCCTATTAATCTTAAGCTTAATGTTTTATTAAAATTGGTGTTTTTGCAACAGCTATTTCAGTTTGATATATGTAATAACTGTTGGACACAGTAATGTTTCTGCCTTGAAATGAGGTTTATTGTACTAACAGAAAATGTGCAATCGCATTCAAACAAAATTTGACAGGTGCATAAGTATGGGCACCCTTATCATTTTCTTGTTTTAAATACTCCTACCTACTTTTTACTGACTTACTAAAGCACTTTTTTTGGTTTTGTAACCTCATTGAGCTTTGAACTTCATAGCCAGGTGTATGCAATCATGAGAAAAGCTACTTAAAGTGGCCACTTGCAAGTTGTTCTCCTGTTTGAATCTCCTCTGAAGAGTGGCATCATGGGCTCCTCAAAACAACTGTCAAATGATCTGAAAACAAAGATTATTCAACATAGTTGTTCAGGGGAAGGATACAAAAAGCTGTCTCAGAGATTTAACCTGTCAGTTTCCACTGTGAGGAACATAGTAAGGAAATGGAAGAACACAGGGACAGTTCTTGTTAAGGCCAGAAGTGGCAGGCCAAGAAAAACATCAGAAAGGCAGAGAAGAAGAATAGTGAGATCAGTCAAGGACAATCCTCAGACCACCTCCAGAGAGCTGCAGCATCAACTTGCTGCAGATGGTGTCACTGAGCATAGGTCAACTATACAACGCACTTTGCACAAGGAGAAGCTGTATGGGAGAGTGATGCGAAAGAAGCCGTTTCTGCAAGCACGCCATAAACAGAGTCGGCTGAGGTATGCAAAAGCACATTTGGAGAAGCCAATTTATTTTTGGAAGACGGCCCTGTGGACTGATGAAACCAAGATTGAGTTGTTTGGTCATACAAAAAGGCATTATGCATGGCGGCAAAAAAACACAGCATTCCAAGAAAAACACTTGCTACCCACAGTAAAATTTGGTGGAGGTTCCATCATGCTTTGGGGCTGTGTGGCCAATGCCGGCACCGGGAATCTTGTTAAAGTTGAGGGACGCATGGATTCCACTCAGTATCAGCAGATTCTTGACAATAATGTTCAAGAATCAGTGATAAAGTTGAAGTTGAAGGGGATGGATCTTTCAGCAAGACAATGATCCAAAACACCGCTCCAAATCTACTCAGGCATTCATGCAGAGGAACAATTACAATGTTCTGGAAAGGCCATCCCAGTCCCCAGACCTGAATATCATTGAACATCTGTGGGATCATTTGAAGAGGGCTGTCCATGCTCGGTGACCATCAAACTTAACTGAACTGGAATTGTTTTGTAAAGAGGAATGGTCAAAAATACCTTCATCCAGGATCCAGGAACTCATTAAAAGCTACAGGAAGCGACTAGAGGCTGTTATTTTTGCAAAAGGAGGATCTACTAAATATTAATGTCACTTTTCTGGTGAGGTGCCCATACTTATGCACCTGTCAAATTTTGTTTGAATGCAGATTGCACATTTTCTGTTAGTACAATAAACCTCATTTGAAGGCAGAAACATTACTGTGTCCAACAGTTATTACATATATCAAACTGAAATAGCTGTTGCAAAAACACCAATTTTTATAAAACAATAAGCTTAAGATTAATAGGGGTGCCCAAACTTTTTCATATAACTGTATTCTTTTTTGCTAAATCTACATTGGGGATGAGCGGGTCTATTCATGGGACTCTGGTCTAGCATCTATGTCATTGGTGCCTGGTTGCAAGATGGGCGTCCCTTGAATCTCCTACATTCTGGCATCCTGCGCAGCTTTTGATTAGCCAGGGCTGGTGCAACGTCATCTGTGTATCACATTGCCGGGGTAACATTGTGCCAGCCCTGACAAATTAAATGCCATGCCAGGGAAGGTAAGAGATTTGCAGGACACCCGTCTACATGCCCGGAATCGATCCCCTCATCTCCTCGTTATTGGCACCCATGAAGTTTAAGTACATAATGTGGAATATCTCCTGAAAAAATTAATCAAGTCAATCAGATTTTTTGTATAGATCACTTGTGTTAAATACAAAAGAGCAAATGATAAAAAAAATAATTTAAAGCCAAAAACAATGGGAGGGAAAAATAGAAAAACCTAAAGCTTGCTGTGACACTGGTATTGGCACCCTTTACATTCATTTAGTATGGAAACACATTTTGACTCTCCTGTGGTAAATCACAAAAGAGATTCACTTGTGATTAATTGTCGGTGCCAATGTGACATGAATTAGCCAATGAATGATGACTTCAGTGTTTTAAAAAGCCACATAGTAGGCCCTGTTCCTTTGTCACAATGGCAAAGACAAAGGAGCTGTCTGAGGACATTAGAACTGCTATTGTTAGCAAACACAAGACTTCCAAAGGGTATAAGGCCATCTCCAAAGACCTTGGTATCCAAGTTTCAACAGTTTGCAATGTTATTAAGAAGTTTGCCAAGCATTGAACCGTCAAGAACCTCCCTGGACGTGGGGGAAAGAGGAAAATTGACAAGAGATGTCTTTGAAGATTGGTGCTAATGGTGGAAAAAACACCACGTCAAACATCCAAAGACCTGAAGGCCAACCTGGAACAGTCTGGGGTCATGGTTTCAACAAGTACCATACGCCGCACACTAAGCCAAGCAAAGCTTTATGGGAGCAGGACAAGGAAGAAACCATTGCTGAAGAAAAGACATAAAAAGGAACAACTGATCTTTGCCAAAGTGTACCTTGACAAACCTTAATCTTTCAGGAAAAATTTTCTGTGGACAGATGAAACAAAAATAGAGCTATTCGGCAATGCAAAACAACAGTTTGTTTACAGACGGTGCAATAAAGCTTATAAGGAAAAGAACACCTTACCAACAGTTAAGCATGGTGGAAGATCCATAATGCTGTGGGGTTGCTTGGCTGTGTCCGGTACTGTAGGCCTTGACCGTATCACAGGAATCATGAAATCAGAGAATTATCAAGAGATTTTAGAGCGATATGTTCTACCCAGTGTAAGAAAACTTGGTTTGAGTCGAAGATTATGGGTCCTCCAGCAAGGCAATGACCCAAAACACACATCCAAAAGTACACAGGAATGGTTGAAAAAGAGAAAATGGACTGTTTTAAATTGGCCAGAAATCCCATTGAAAATCTTAAAGGTGAGCTGAAATTTGCCATTGAGAAAAAGAACCCTGCAAACATTCAAGAGCTTGAACAAATTGCAAAGGAAGAGTGGGAGAAAATTCCATCTGAGAAGTGCAAGAAGCTTATAGATGGCTCCAAGAAACGTTTGGAGGCTGTCATCAATGCCAAAGGGTGTGCAACCAAGTATTAATTAGGGGTGCCTTTATTGCTGCACATGCTGTTTATTCTGTTTCTTGTTTGAAATTGCAACATGGAAGTTAAAAAACAATATTTTACTGTTGTATTACTTTGGACCACTAATTAAAAAATCCTGAGGATATAACATTTCCTACTTATTTCTGAAGATATTGTACAGTCTATAAAAAAATGAAGGGGTGCCAAAATTGGGGACCAGCACTGTATATCCTGCAGCACTTGAATCTCCTCAGTCCTGCAGATCCCTCTCCCCTTCTCATGTCTGCTCCTGGCAAGCCCCACTATGAGTTATCATCAAGCTAATATTAGTGTAGAATTCACATTATGCTTCTGTACACTTGTTACTCCTGTAGAGTACTTTGCTGGTCGATTTAATGTTCTTCCTGCTACAGTGGCATCTATAAGTTTGGGCACCCCTGGTCAAAATTACTGTTATTCTGAACAGTTAAGCAAGTTGTAGATGAAATGGTCTCTAAAAGGCCTAAAGTTATAGATGACACATTTCCATTGTAGTTAGGCAAAAAAACTGTATAATTATATAAAGCCAGGTGATACAGATTTTCCAGCTTTATAAAAACTGCCCCTCTGCTTGGGGTGTCTGGGCTACATGAGCCATTGGCCTCTATGGGTGACATGTTTTCTGATGCTTAGTATACTTTGGTTAGCATAGGGCACCTTATCTAGCACTAGGCACTTTAGCTATTACAGCTTTGGCTAGGAATAGTCTATGAGCGTTTTTTTATATGTGGCTATAATAACCTTATAAGCATCTCTATTTACCTGCTATAAACTTTTCTTGTGTCTATTTATTGTTGGATAATTTGATACATTTGGCTACAGCTATTTGAGATTACCATTAATTAATATATTATTTGAGATTTATTACATTGGTTTACATATTGCAACCTTATAGTATATTTCAATCTTTCTGTAGCTCATCTCCAGTATGACTTGGTTTCACTGGTGTGGGATATAGCATACCATTTTTTTATCCTTTAGGATTATTGGGGTATTATATGGTGTCCTCTATATGCATTATGCATGGGTTATACTAATTCTATGTACCATTGCTAGCAATATTTATAAAAAATGGTGCATTATTATGCTGTTTTGTCTACCTTTTGGTATGTCACCTTAGCCCATGTTCGCACCTATGTGCGGTTCAGTTTGTTTCATTGATATTTTACATATGTTTATGCTTGTACACCAATAAAAGTTGTTTTTATTTAGGTATGCGCATCATTAGTGTATTTCTTTTTACTCCCTCGTGTAAAGTTAAAGATGACACATTTCCTTTGTATTTTTGGCAAAAAAATATATATACAGTTGAAACCAGAAGTTTACATACACTATATAAAAAGACACATATGCATGTTTTTCTCAATATCTGACATGAAATCAGAATAAACCTTTCCCGTTTTAGGTCATTTAGGATTACCATAATTTTTAATATTTGCCAAATGCCAGAATAATGAGAGAGAGAGAATGTTTTAAGGCATTTTTATTACTTACTGCAAGTAAGTCAAAAGTTTACATACATTTCATTAGTATTTGGTACCATTGCCTTTAAACTGAATGACTTGGGTAAAACGCTTGGGATATCCTTCCACAAGCTTCTCACAATAGTTGGTCGGAATTTAGGCCCGTTCCTCCTGACAAAACTGGCATAACTGATCCAGGTTTGTAGGTCGCCTTGCTCGCACCTGCCTTTTCAGCTTTGCCCATAAATTTTCAATAGGATTGAGATCAGGGCTTTGTGATGGCCACTCCAAAACATTGACTTTGTTATCCTTAAAGGGGTATTCCCATCTCCAAGATCCTATCCCAATATGTAGTAGGTGTAATAAAAATAATATTGGCAAATACCTCCAATTAGAAATTTCTGATTCGCTATGTCTCTTTCCTCATGTGCAGGCATTGCAGGACCTTAGGTAGCCATGGTTACGTCCACTGATAAAGTCACAGTTAGTTAGCTAGCTGCTAGTGGTCGTAACCGCGGATACCTAAGGTCCTGCAATGACTGCACATGAAGAAAGAGACACTGAATTTTATGGTGAGGACGCAGGAGAGGTTTTCTTCTGACGACTCTTCCATGAAGGCCATATTTGTGCAGGTGTCTCAGAACAGTAGAACAATGTACCACAACTAATGTTGCTGTATGCCGCTTTGCAGTCTCACAAAACAATTTTCTTGTTATCTTTTCAGAAATTTTTCAGTGATGTCCAATTCTAGATAATATCACTGTTGTGTCAAAATTAAGCCACTTCAGTGTTCCATATTCAGTGGGGAAAATAAGTATTGGATACACTTACGATTTTGTAAGTTTTCCCACCTACAAAGAATGGAGAGGTCTGTAACTTTTATCGTAGGTACACTTCAACTGTGTGAGACAGAATCTAAAAATAAAAACAGAAAATCACATGATATGATTTTTAAATAATTACAGTGGTGGCTAAAAGTATTGGCACCCCTGCAATTCTGTCAGATAATACTCAGTTTCTTCCTGAAAATGATTGCAATCACAAATTCTTTGGTATTATTATCTTCATTTAATTTGTCTTCAATGAAAAAACACAAAAAGAATTGTCCTAAAGCCAAATTGGATATAATTCCACACCAAACCTAAAAAGGGGGTGGACAAAAGTATTGGCACTGTTTGAAAAATCATGTGATGCTTCGCTAATTCGTGTAATTAACAGCACATGTAACTTACCTGTGGCACCTAACAGGTGTTGGCAATAACTAAATCACACTTGCAGCCAGTTAAAATGGATTAAAGTTGACTCAACCTCTGTCCTGTGTCTTTGTGTGTACCACATTGAGCATGGAGAAAAGAAAGAAGACCAAAGAACTGTCTGAGGACTTGAGAAACCAAATTGTGAGGAAGCATGAGCAATCTCAAGGCTACAAGTCCATCTCCAAAGACCTGAATGTTCCTGTGTCTTCCGTGCGCAGTGTCATCAAGAAGTTTAAAGCCCATGGCACTGTGGCTAACCTCCCTAGGTGTGGACGGAAAAGAAAAATTGATGAAAGATTTCAACGCAAGATTGTGCAGATGGTGGATAAAGAACCTCGACTAACATCCAAACAAGTTCAAGCTGCCCTGCAGTCCGAGGGTACAACAGTGTCAACCCGTACTATCCGTCGGCGTCTGAATGAAAAGGGACTGTATGGTAGGATACCCAGGAAGATCCCACTTCTTACCCCGAGACATAAAAAAGCCAGGCTGGAGTTTGCCAAAACTTACCTGAGAAAGCCTAAAACATTTTGGAAGAATGTTCTCTGGTCAGATGAGACAAAAGTAGAGCTTTTTGGGAAAAAGCATCAACATAGAGTGTACAGGAAAAAAAAAGAGGCATTCAAAGAAAAGAACACGGTCCCTACAGTCAAACATGGCAGAGGTTCCCTGATGTTTAGGGGTTGCTTTGCTGCCTCTGGCACTGGACTGCTTGACCGTGTGCATGGCTTTATGAAGTCTGAAGACTACCAACAAATTTTGCAGCATAATGTAGGGCCCAGTGTGAGAAAGCTGGGTCTCCCTCAGAGGTCATGGGTCTTCCAGCAGGACAATGACCCAAAACACACTTCCAAAAGCACTATAAAATGGTTTGAGAGAAAGCACTGGAGACTTCTAAGGTGGCCAGCAATGAGTCCAGACCTGAATCCCATAGAACACCTGTGGAGAGATCTCAAAATGGCAGTTTGGAGAAGGCACCCTTCAAATATCAGGGACCTGGAGCAGTTTGCCAAAGAAGAATGGTCTACAATTCCAGCAGAGCATTGTAAGAAACTCATTGATGGTTACCGGAAGCGGTTGTTCGCAGTTATTTTGGCTAAAGGTTGTGCAACCAAGTATTAGGCTGAGGGTGCCAATACTTTTGTCTGGCCCATTTTTGGAGTTTTGTGTGAAATGATCAATGATTTGATTTTTGCTTCATTCTCTTTTGTGTTTTTTCCTTGCAAGCAAATTAAATGAAGATAATAACACCAAAGAATTTGTGATTGCAATCATTTTCAGGAAGAAACTGAGTATTATCTGACAGAATTGCAGGGGTGACAATACTTTTGGCCACCACTGTAAATTGCATTTTATTGCATGAAATAAGTATTTGATCACCTACCAACCAGCAAGAATTTTGGCTCTCATAGACCTGTTAGTTTCTCTTTAAGAAGCCCTCCTACTCTGCACTCATTAACTGTATTAATTGCACCTGTTTGAACTGTTATAAAAGACACCTGTCCACACACTCAATCAATCACACTCTATCCTCTCCACCATGGCCAAGACAAAACAGCTGTCTAAGGACACCAAGGGCAAAATTGTAGACCTGCATAAGGACTACAATGGGCTACAGGAAAATAGGTAAGCAGCTTGATGAGATGGCAACAACTTTTGGCGTAATTATTAGAAAATGGAAGAAACACAAGAACACTGTCAATCTTCCTCATTCTGGGGCTCCATGCAAGATCTCACCTCGTGGGGTAAGTATGATTTGTGAAAGGCCAGAAATCATCCCAGAACTACAGGAGAGGACCTGGTCAATGACCTGAAGAAAGCTGGGACCACAGTCTCAAACATTACCGTTACACCACAATATGCCGTCATGGATTAAAATTCTGCAGGGCATGCGAGGTCCCCCTGCTCACAGCAGCACATGCCCAGGTCCATTTTTAGTTCACCAATGACCATTTGGATGATCCAGAGAAGGCATGGGAGAAGGTCATGTGGTCATATGAGACAAAAATAGAACTTTTTGGTATCAACTCCACGCCGTGCTTGGAGGAAGAAGAAGGATGAGTACAACCCCAAGAACACCGTCCCAACAGTGAAGCATGGTGGGGGAAACATCATACTTTGGGAGTGCTTTTCTGCAAAGGGGACAGGACGACTGTACCGTATTGAAGGGAGGATGGATAGTGTCATGTACCATGAGATTTTGGCCAGCAACCTCCTTCCCTCAGTAAGAGTATTGAAGATGGGTTGTGGTTGGGTCTTCCAGCATGACAATGACCAAAATCATACAGCCAGGGCAAGTAAAGAGAAGCATTTCAAGGTCCTGAAGTGGTCTGGCCAGTCTCCAGACCTGAGCCCAGTAGAAAATCTTTGGAGGGAGCTGAAACTCAATGTTGCCCAGCAGCAGCCCCAAAATCTGAAAGATCTGGAAAAGATCTGTATGGAGGAGTGGACCAAGATCCCTGCTGCAGTGTGTGCAAACTTGGTCAAGAACTACACTGTGTGCAGAATTATTATGCAAATGAGTATTTTGATCACATGATACTTTTTATACATGTTGTCCTACTCCAAGCTGCATAGGCTTGAGAGCCAACTACCAATTAAGTAAATCTGATGATGTGCATCTCTGTAATGAGGAGTGGTGTTGACTAATGACATCAACACCCTATATAAGGTGTGCTTAATTATTAGGCAACTTCCTTTCCTTTGGCAAAATGGGTCAGAAGAGAGATTTGACGGGCTCTGAAAAGTCCAAAATTGTGAGATGTCTTGCAGAGGGATGCAGCAGTCTTTAAATTTCCAAACTTTTGAAGCGTGATCACCGAACAATCAAGCGTTTCATGGCAAATAGCCAACAGGGTCGCAAGAAGCGTGTTGGCCAAAAAAGGCGCAAAATAACTGCCCATGTATTGAGGAAAATCAAGCGTGAAGCTGCCAAGATGCCATTCGCCACCAGTTTTGCCATATTTCAGAGCTGCAACGTTACTGGAGTACCAAAAAGCACAAGGTCTGCGATACTCAGGGAAATGGCCAAGGTAAGGAAGGCTGAAAAACGATCACCTATGAACAAGAAACATAAGATAAAACAGCAAGAATGGGCCAAGAAATATCTTAAGACTGATTTTTTAAAGGTTTTATGGACTGGTGAAATGAGAGTGACTCTTGATGGGCCAGATGGATGGGCCAGAGGCTGGATCAGTAAAGGGCAGAGATCTCCACTCTGACTCATACGCCAGCAAGGTGGAGGTGGGGTACTGGTATGGGCTGGTATCATCAAAGATGAACTTGTGGGACCTTTTCGGGTTGAGGATGGAGTGAAGCTCAACTCCCAGACCTACTGCCAGTTTCTGGAAGACAACTTCTTCAAGCAGTGGTACAGGAAGAAATCGGTACCGTTCAAGAAAAACATGATTTTCATGCAGGACAATGCTCCATCACATGCATCCAACTACTCCACAGCGTGGCTGGCCAGTAAAGGTCTAAAAGAAGAAAAAATAATGACATGGCCCCCTTGTTCACCTGATCTGAACGCCATAAAGAACCTGTGGTCCATCATAAAATGTGAGATCAACAGGGAGGGAAAACAGTACACCTCTCAGAACAGTGTCTGGGAGGCTGTGGTGGCTGCTGCACGCAATGTTGATCGAAAACAGATCAAGCAACTGACAGAATCTATGGATGGAAGGCTGTTGAGTGTCATCATAAATAAAAGGTGGCTATATTGATCACTAATTTTTTTGGTTTTTGTTTTTGCATGTCAGAAATGTTTATTTCTAAATTTTGTGCACTGATATTGGTTTACCTGGTGAAAATAAACAAGTGAGATGGGATTATATTTGGTTTTTATTAAGTTGCCTAATAATTCTGCACAGTAATAGTTACCTGCACAAACAGATATCCTCCTAAGATAGCCAAATCGAAAAAAACCCACTCCAACTTCCAAAAATATTAAGCTTGGATATTTATGAGTCTTTTGGGTTGATTGAGAACATAGTTGTTGATCAATAATAAAAATAATCCTCTAAAATACAACTTGCCTAATAATTCTGCACACAGTGTAGAGGAATCATCTGACCTCTGTAATTGCAAACAAAGGTTTTGTATCAAATATTAAGTTTTGTTTTTCTATTGTATCAAATACTTATTTCTTGCAATAAAATGCAAATTAATTATGAAAAAAATCATACAATGTGATTTTTTTTTAGCTTTTGTGTCTCACAGTGGAAGTGTACCTACAATAAAAATTACAGACCTCTCCAATCTTTGAAGATGTGAAAACTTGCAAAATCGGTAGTATATCAAATACTTATTTTCCCCACTGTATGTGTTCAAAAAACTTCTGTTTGGGCACATGGCAGGGCTCGGAAAGGTAAGATTGCTATTTGATTTTTGGAGCGTAAATTTGTCTGGAATAGATTGTGAATGCAATGTCACATTTGCTGACCCCCTGACGTGCCAAAACAGCAGAAACCTCCCATAAGTGATCCCATTTTGGAAACTAGAATTCATCTAGGGGTTTTTCAACCTGCAGGTGATTCACAAAACTTTATAATATTTAGATGTGAAAAACCCAAAAATATTTTTTTTCACTAAAATACTGTTTTAGCACCAAAATTATAATTTACACGAGTTGTAATAGGAGAAAATGGGCCCCATAATTTGTTATGCAATTTCTCCCAAACACAGTGATACCCCATATGTAGTCAAAAACGAATGTTTGTGCACTTGGCAAAACTCGGAATGCAAAGAGTGGAATGGCCCACAAATTTGGTTACCATGTTGCATTGGCAGAGCCCCTGAGGTGCCAAAAAAGCAAAAACACCCACAAGTGACCACATTTGGTAAGCTAAACCCCATAACGAATTCAGCTTTTGGTGTGGGGAGCATTTTTAACCGACAAACTACATCACAGAACTTTATAAGTGGGCCATGAATGCGAAATTTTACTTTAGCTTTAAAGTTTTCATTCACAAGGGGTAATAGGAGAAAATGGACTGGACAATTTGTTATGCAATTTTTACCGAATGTGACAGTATGCCATATGTGGTTGTACACTAATGTTTGAGCACACGGCGAGGATCGGATTGCAAGGAACGCCACTTGATTTTTAGAACACAGATTCTGTTTGAATAGATTGTGGGCTCCATTAGCAGAGCCCCTAAGGTGCCAGATGAGCAGAAACTCCCACAAGTGACCACATATAGGAAACTCACTGCTTAAGGATTTTATCTAGAAGTGTAGTGAGAATTTAGAACCCACAGGTGTTTCACATAATTTTATAACACTGGGAGTTAGAAATATAACATTTTAGTGGTAAAATGTCATTTTTTTATTTGTTGCAAATTTGTTGGTTACACAAGGGTTAATAGGTGAAACTGGACCCCACAATTTATTGAACAATTTCTCCCAAACACAGTGATGCCCCCTATGTCTTCAGAAATTACTCTTTGGCCACACATGAGGGCTGGGAAGGAAGGAGCACTATTTCGCTTTTGGAGCACAAATTTTGCTGGAATAGTTTGCGGGCAACATTTGTTGAGGTCCTAATTAGTGTTGAGCGAGGACTAAAATGCTCGGGTGCTCGAAGCTCGGGCCGAGCTCGCCGTGATACTCGGGTGCTCGACCCGAGCAACGAGCCCAATGTTAGTCTATGGGAGACTCGAGCATTTTTGCGGTGGCACACCCGGCAGTCTTTTAAAAGCCTAACATGTGCCCAAAACGATAGTGACAGTGCTCACAATGGTATTAAGCCACTTTTAGGGGCTCACAATAAAACGTTCAAAAACGAAAGTGAAACTGCTTTCCTGTGAAATATGTTAAGGAACATCCTTTCCAGGGAAAAGACTTGTGTATAAGTTAAAATAAATGACCAAAAACAAAAATACTCCTCCACACCTTCGGCTATGTTCACAAGTAGCATTTTTTATGCGTTTTTGCACTTTTGTATTGCTTTCAACTATGACAAATGCATTCACCGGGAAATGTCATTTTAACATTTTACAACCTTATCTGGCCATGTGCTGTGTGACACATGCATAAAGTGCTGAAAAGACATGGGAACAGCATGGGGAAGACCCCTGGAAGCATCTCTGACTCCCAGGTCACTGTCTAAAAGTGTGCCCATCATAAGTGATCCTTGCCGCATCAGAAGATGCAGACTTGCAACTATCCCCATGCAAGTTCTAGTCCCAGGGCAGTGTTCAATTGTACCTCCCCCATTCCTTGCAATACAAGCGCAAGTATGCAGCCTGCCACCCACCCACCCCCAGGCTGCAATACCATACTGCTTGCTTGCTTGAACTTGAAATTGGGCCTTTTAGGCATGTGGAGGCGGAATCTGGCCACCACGTCATGGCTGTGTTGGTGGCCTGGAATCCATACTCAGTCCCCAGCCGCCCGGCGGCCGGGTGTCCACACACGGTCCCCAGCCGCCTGGGGGCAGCCGGATGTCCATAAACGGTCCCCAGCCGCCCCTATTTCTCCTTGGAACATCCCCCCACACACTTTTCTTAGCCCGGCCTGCTTTAGGCAGCATTGGACGAGCCCACCAGAGAACCAGACTCCTCCGTGGGCCCTGACTTCTCCATTGGTGGAGTTGAGAGTGCCAAGGTGAGGAGCATGATGATGATGACAGAAGTTAGCATCTGCTATGTTTTCTTTTAATGCAAGTGTAAGTGTGCAGCCTGCAACCCACCCACCCCCAGACTGCAATTCCATACTGTTAGCTTGCACTTGAAATGGGGCCTTTTAGTTTGGAGGAGGCCGAAGCTGGCCACTACCTCATGGCTGCTTCGGCAGCGAGGTATCCATACTCAGTCCCCAGCTGCCCCTATTTGTCCTGGTGTGCCTTATACATAAGATTAAGCGCGTATACCAAAACATTACCTGTGCCCTCCCCAGTGCATTTAGTGGGAAGGAGAGCCTATTCCGCTGTAGTGTGTGCATGCCAAACCCCTGTTCATGGTACATGCAAAGATGCTCCCACCTTGCACCTGTCGTTGCAGACTTGCAACTATCCCCATTCAAGTCCTTGTCCCAGGGCAGTGTTCAATTGTACCTCTCCCATTCCTTGCAATGCAAGCGCAAGTATGCAGCCTGCCACCCACCCACCCCCAGGCTGCAATACCATACTGCTTGCTTGCTTGCTTGCACTTTAAATTGGGCCTTTTAGGCATGTGGAGGCGGAATCTGGCCACAACGCCATGGCTGTGTCGGCGGCCTGGTATCCATACTCAGTCCCCAGCCGCCTGGTGGCCGGGTGTCCCCGCTTGCTCCCCAGCCTCCAGGGGGTGGCCGGGTCTCCATACTCGGTCCACCCCTATTTGTCCCGGTAACCTTTCCCACACTTTTCTTTGCCTGGCCTGCTTTAGGGCAGCATTGGCCGAGCCCACCGGACTATCAGACTCCTCCGGTGGGCCCTGGCTTCTCCATCAGGGGAGTTGAGAGTGCCAAGGTGAGGAGCATGATGAGGATGATAGAAGTTAGCATCTGCTTTGTTTTGTTGTAATGCAAGCGCATGTATGTAGTAGCGGCTAGGCCTGAGGTGGTCAGCATTTTGGCGCATATCTTACCTCCTCCGTGGATTGCTGGATGTTTTCCTGCTACTATCCAAGTTCTATGACTCCCGTTAAAACAAAGCTTCAGGTGATAAATGATGGATGAGGTAGTGGCAAAGGAGAAAGAGCAGGAGGAACAGGGACAATTCACATCAATATCAGGCCAGTCAACCAGATATGTCTTGTAGGATATGTTTCTGTAACAAAAGGAGCGGTTTGGCTACACAGTTATAGGGCATACAGTGAGTGCAAAGCCTACCAAAAATTTCGAGGCACTCCAATGCCCCTTGGAAATGACATGGAGGTCAGAGGGCGTTAACTAAACCTTTTTTTCCATTTATAGCAACTGGGTCTCCTGTGCACTGTTGGCCTAAGCAGTGAATGGAAGGCTTTCCAAAAACTATGAGGAACTGCAATGCCCCTTACAAGAGCCATGTGTGGCACCCCAGGGGTCTGGTCACCACAGTAATAGAGATATTACGTCAGAGAGCAAGTGGGAGGTTTCCTGGTCAGGATCCCTTAAACATGCAACATCTTCCTGCCCCAGTCCTGGGAGGGGAGAATTCTGCCCTTATAAACTGGATCTGGGGCGGGGTTGAGTGAGTCAGAGAACAGAGAACAGTCAGAGTCAGAGTGAGAGCAAGGGAAAGTAACAGCAAGGAGCTCTGTAGGAGCTAGAAGCTAAAGACCAGGGGCTGGAAGCTGAGCAGAGCTCGCCCTGGCAGAAGACAATAGGAACCGGACACAGGAGTCCGAGGCTGTGAGAACTTATATATCCAGCAGCAGAAACCAGCCGGCAGGGGATTTCAGGTCCTCTGGCCATAGAAGCCCGGAGGCTCAGTCACAAGCAAGGGACCAGCACTGCCGTCGTGGAGCGGAGGCTAACAGAAGGCCCCAAGTCACCAGCCATACGGGTGAGCACTACACGGTACACTCAGGGATGTGCGCTACTTCTACTCGCTTCCAGCAAGGTAGCCAGGAAGAGTGCAGACAGACGGGGACGCTTACAACTCCACCTGGCCAGGGGAACTCCTGCTTGCACACAGACTGACCAGGCCTCTTATGCTAGCCAGTACTCCCGGGAGGGTCTACCTTATAATCATCAGTAAAGACCCTGAACTGCACTGCAAAGACTCTGAGTCATTCCTGCTGCGCTCGTGCACCATCACCCCCATCATCCACACTCACTGCTCTGAGGCTATACTCCTCCCGTGGGGAGTTATCCCATTCTCTGCTGCGCACACAACACCAGCCTCAGCGGTCTGCCTCGCAGCGGTGGTACTCCCTGACCGCAATCCACGGGTGGCGCAGTCGGTCAATTAACCTCAAAACCTAAGAAAGACTGCCACTGGTTTGACCAGCCTGAGCCACGGGACCGGGTCACCGCCACGGAAACTACAGACCCCAGAGACCCGGCACCGGGTATCCCACACACGTGTACACACGGCCCAGGGGGCGCGTCACATGCAGTACAGCATATTACAAACATAAGTACCATTATTGGGGAGTGGGTGTCCCATAGCATTTGCTTATGCCTTGCAAGCAAAAGCTGCCAAAAATTAGGACGGAGCAACTTGCAATGCCCCTTACAAGAGCCATGCAGTACAGCATATTACAAACATAAGTCCCATTATTGGGGGGTGGGTCTCCCATAGTATTTGCTTATGCCTTGCAAGCAAAAGCTGCCAAAAATTAGGACGGAGCAACTTGCAATGCCCCTTACAAGAGCCATGCAGTACAGCATATTACAAACATAAGTCCCATTATTGGGGAGTGGGTGTCCCATAGTATTCGCTTATGCCTTGCAAGCAAAAGCTGCCAAAAATAAGGACGGAGGAACTTGCAATGCTGGCACCCTGGTGGTATAGTGGTGGTGGAGGCTGAGGATAAGGAGAAGAAGATAAAACAGCCGAAACGAGGAAGCGTATACCCATGTGTGGGTGTGAAGCGGTGCATGTGAATACACCTCCCGAAATAACACAGTGGATTTGACTTTAGGTTACTCTGCTGTCATTTGGTGGTGATGAGAAGTCTGGCCCAATCCAGCCCTTGTTCATTTTGATAAGGGTCAGCTTGTCAGCATTGTCAGTTGACAGGCGAGTGCGCTTATCAGTTATAATTCCCCCAGCGGCACTAAAAATACCCAATAATTAAAAGGCACAGAGGAATCACGGAGGACGCTGGTACGGTCGGCAAGGTACTCCCTCACCATCTTTTGAAACTTTCCACTCCTTGTGAGAGTACCCCGCGCCTCAGGGCCTGTAAGCTGAGCGGGTGTCAGAAAACTGTCCCAGAACGTTGACAGTGTTCCCCTGCCTCTGCTGGATTGGAGTTGCATCTCCCTCGCCTGTACGCCTTGGTTGGGCAACGAACTGTGACCTCTGGCACTAGCGTGTTCAGATGGGAATTTTTTTAAGAGTTCTGCAGCAAGGGCCTTCTGGTACTGCCCCATTTTTGTAGACCTCTCCACCTCAGGAATAAGAGAGTGAAAGTTCTCCTTGTAGCGGGGGTCTACAAGTGTCACCAACCAGTAATGACTGTCACCCAACATTTTGACAACGTGAGGGTCATGGTTAAGGCAGCGTAACATAAAGTCAGCCATGCGTGCCAGACTGGTAACGGGCAAGATTTCCGTGTCCTCACCAAGATGACGACTGACCATGCTCTCCTCCTCCTCCTCCTCCTCTTCCTCCTCCCCCCTGTCCTCAGGCCACCCACGCTGAACCGACAGTATGACACTTGTACAGGTACTACCGTCTACAACGTATGATAGCAGCTCCTGTTCTTCCTCCTCCTCCTCCTTCTCCTCCTCTCCCTCATTGTCCCCCAATGCACGTTGGGATGAGATGAGGCTGGGCTGTGTGTAATCGCCCGCTACGGCTTCTTGATCCATCTCATCATACTCTGGCTGCAATGCCTCCTCTTTAATTCTCTGCAGAGAGCGTTGCAAAAGACAGACAAGTGGGATGCTCACACTAATGATGGCGTCATCGCCACTCACCATCTTGGTGGCCTCCTCAAAGTTTGTCAGGATGGTACATATGTCAGACATCCAGGTCCACTCCTGAGGTCTTATGTGTGGAGTCTGACCTGAATATCGACGGCCTTGTTGCAGCTGGTACTCCACAACTGCTCTCTTCTGCTCACAAATCCTTTGCAACATGTGGAGGGTAGAGTTCCAACGTGTGGGGACATCACACACCAGTTGGTGTGCCGGAAGCTGCAAACGCTGCTGCAACACAGCAAGGGCGGCGGAAGCTGTAGCCGACTTGCGAAAATGAGCTGACAGGCGGCGTACTTTCACGAGCAGATCTGGCAACTCGGGGTACGATTTAAGAAACCGCTGAACCACGAGGTTAAGCACATGAGCCAGGTATGGTGCGTGTGTGATCTCACCTCGCCTCAGAGCCGCCACCAGGTTACGGCCATTGTCACACACGACCATGCCGGGATGTAGGTTCAGAGGTCTCAGCCACAGATCTGCCTGCTCTTTCACAGCTGTCCACAACTCACAAGCAGTGTGAGGTTTATCACCTAAGCTTATGAGTTTCAGCACAGCCTGTTGCCGCTTGGCGGAGGCAGTACTGCAATGCTTCCAGCTTGTAACTGATGTGGTGATATCTGAGATGGAGGCTGAACATGAGGAGGAGGAGGATGCGCAGGAGCTGTACACTGTGGGGGCAACTCTGACTGACATAGGGCCCGCAATCCTCGGTGTGGGGAGGATGTGTTCCGTCCCAAGGTCCGACTGGGTCCCGGCTTCCACTATGTTTACCCAGTGTGCCGTCAGAGAGATGTACTGTCCCTGGCCACAAGCACTTGTCCACGTGTCCGTTGTCAGGTGGACTCTCCCAGTAACTGCGTTGTTGAGGGCACGGCAGATGCTTTGGGACACGAGTAGTGCGGGGATGGCACACCGGGCAAAATAGTGTCGGCTGGGGACCGAGTACCGAGGGACGGCCACCGCCATAAGATTGCGGAAGGATTCCGTCTCCACCAGCCTAAAAGGCAGCATTTCCAACGCAAGCAGTCGTGAAATGTGCGAATTTAGGACTGTGGCCTGTGGGGCGTTAGCTGCGAATTTCCGCTTTCATTCAAAGGTCTGGGATATGGACAATTGAACGCTGCGGTGGAACGTGGACGTGGACGTTGATGCTGTTTCTTGAGAAACTGCCATAACAAGTGAAGACTGAGAGGAGGGGGCATCTTTACATGCAGTATGGACAGGGGATTGCCTTGCACACACAACAGGGGGTTCTATTGTACGCACAACAGTGGAAGAAGCAGTGGTGACACCCGCTGACACTGGTCGTGGACCCTGGGTTTCGCCCCACAAAGTCGGGTGCTTTGCTGCCATGTGCCTGATCATGCTGGTGGTGGTCAGGCTGGTAGTTTTGTCACCCCTGCTGATGCTGGCATGGCAGGTGGAACATATGGCCTTTTTGGGGTTATTAGCAGAGTCTTTAAAAAAAATTCCAGACTCTGGAAGACCTACCGCTTGTACTGGCAACGTCCCTCGTGTTGGTGTTACGGGGAACGGTTGCCTGCCTTCTGTCTGTGGCCACCACACTGCTTCTTCCTGCCTGTTGGGGTACTCTGCCTCCCTTCCCCTGTGTGCTGCTGGCCTCACTAAGCATGTCCTCCTTCCACGTTGGGTCAGTTACTAGATCATCCACCACCTCCTCCTCTTCCACTTGCGCACCACGATCCTCCTCCTCACTTCCTGGCAATTGTGTCTCGTCATCGTCCACCTCTTGTGACAGATTGCCTACGTCGACTTCCTGTGGCCGTGGCTGTTCAAATATTTGGGCACGGCAACATGGGATCTCCTCTTCCACCACTTCAAGCGTATCAGGCGAGGGGCCCAAATATGGAAATGGACCAGTGAACAGCTCTTCAGAGTGTCCAAGTGTGGGATCACTTGCTGTCTGACGACACTCGGCATGGTGGGAGGAAGGAGCATCAGGGTGAGGAGAAGTATGCGGTCGAGACTCACGGCTACTAGGAGTTGACCGTGTGGAAGACAGACCGGAGGTGGTGGTGCCCAGGTAACTGGAAGTATTATCTGCTATCCAATTAATAACCTGTTCACACTGATCAGTTCTCAATACTGGTGTTGTTCTGTGCTTCCCTAGTAATTTGGTCAAGAAGTGGGAGCGAGAAGATGTGGCTGTTGGTTGTGGCACATTTTCACCTTGGCCACGGCCCCGTCCTCTGCATGAACCATCACCAGAGCGTCCACTTCCACGTCCCTTGCCACGCGCCTTGCCCATTGTAAATGAAGTAAAATAGCTTACACTTGCACTATCAATGGAAAATGGGTAATAAAGAGTAGATTAGAACCGTGGAAGAGGAAAACCACAGTTATTGTTTACTGGGGTATACCACCCTTTTTTACATAGAGATATTTGCGGCTGAACAGTGAGCGACACACTCAAACTGCTTTTTTTTTAAATACCAAAGGCCCAAAACTGGATAGTACAGCGATTTCACCCGTGGAACTGCGAAACCACACTGGGATGTCGGGCCTACACAAGACTATTTTCAACAGATATATTATTGTATGACAACAGTCAGGAGACACTACTGTTTTTCTTTACGGAAAAAACTACCAAAAGCTGAATAATAGAGATTTTTTACCGTGGGATGGCAAAACCACAGTTATTGTTTACTGGGGTATATCACACTTTTTTAAATAGAGATATTTGCGGCTGAACAGTGAGCGACACACTCAAACTGCTTTTTTTTTTAGATACCAAAGGCCCAAAACTGGATAGTACAGCGATTTGACCCGTGGAACTGCGAAACCACACTGGGATGTCGGGCCTACACAAGACTATTTTCAACAGATATATTTTTGTGTCACAACAGTCAGGAGACACTACTGTTTTTCTTTACGGAAAAAACTACCAAAAGCTGAATAATAGAGATTTTTTACCGTGGGATGGCAAAACCACAGTTATTGTTTACTGGGGTATACCACACTTTTTTAAATAGAGATATTTGCGGCTGAACAGTGAGCGACACACTCAAACTGGTTTTTTTTTAGATACCAAGGGCCCAAAACTGGATAGTACAGCGATTTGACCCGTGGAACTGCGAAACCACACTGGGATGTCGGGCCTACACAAGACTATTTTCAACAGATATATTTTTATGTCACAACAGTCAGGGGACACTACTGTTTTTCTTTACAGAAAATATACCAAAACCTGAGTAATAGAGATTTTTTACCGTGGGATGGCAAAACCACTGTTATTGTTTACTGGGGTATACCAGACTTTTTTAAATATATAGATTTGCGGCTGAACAGTTAGCGACACACTCAAACTGTTTTTTTTTTTAGATACAAATGGCCCAAAATGGATAATACAGAGGTTTGAACCGTGGAAGTGCAAAACGACACTTCTGTTTCTCTAGCCTACACCAGACTATTTTCAACAGTTATATTTGTGTCTGAAAAATCAGAGACACGCTTTTTTTTTTGGGGGGGGGGGGACACAACAAAAGGTTAATAAGACGGGTATTTGTACAGTGTGAAGGAGGAAAAAAAAAGGAAGATTTAGATGAAAAAAAAGGATTTTTCCTGGTCCCCGACACCTGGTGCTAAGTCCAGCAATTTCAGCAACAGGAGCACACAGGACTGTAATGCAGCGTTTGCTGGTATAACCACTGTGTCTCCTATACAGCCTCCCTGCCTGGTATCTGGGATGGATATTAGTCCTGAAAAGGACTGTTTGTTTGTTCTGGCAGCCTTTACAGACCCTACACTAACTATTTCGCAGTTTATATCTCTCCCTAAATCAGCAGCGCTGTCCCTACACTGTCTAATCCGGAGCGACTGTGTCCAAGATGGCGGCGCCCGGGTTTAAATACTCGAGGTGACGCTGTGTGGCCAGCCAATCACTGTAATGCCCACAACCAACATGGCTGCAGCATTACAGTGACTGGCTGGCAATCCCTGCATGTTCATTGGCTCTGTAAAGAGCGCCAAACATGCTGGGCGGAGACCCGAGCTCCCGCCCGAGTAACCCGGAAATGCTCGGTGCTCGCCGAACATCCCGAGTAGCGTGATGCTCGGGCGAGTACCGAGCAGTGTCGAGCATGTTCGCTCAACACTAGTCCTAATGTGTCAGAACAGCAGAACAAAAACAAAGTGACCCTATTTTAGAAATCGCACCTCAAAATTAATTCATCTATGGCTGCAGTAACTATTTTGGCCCCATAGGTGTTTCTACATTGTAAAATCCAAGCCATGCTTTTTTGGGGGGAAAATATAAATATGCCAGTTTAATGCCCATATATTGTGCCCAGCTTGTGCTTCTGGCAACATGCACCCTGTAAATTGTTAATTGGGCTGTCCACATGACAGTAATGCCAAACATGTGGCCGCTTAATGAGGTTTAGGCACGGTGGTCCTCCAAAGGAGGGGTCATTCGGATTTGGAAGCACAGATTTCACTTGATTTTATTTGAGGGGGTGGGGGTGTCACTTTTCCAGAGTCTTTTTTGTACCAATAATGTGGGAACACTCTGTATTTCCAGTGACAGATGACGGACTTGAGTGGAGGTTGGTTTTGTGTGGAGTAAATTAGGGGTTTTATTGGTAACATTTTTGGAGTACGTAACATTTTTTGATCGCTTTCAGTATAAGGCTAGAATCAGATTCTTGTGTTCTTGTTCTATGCTGAGCATTTCCGAAAGGGTTTCCATGAAAATCCCACAAAAATGCGATTTAGATATAATCCCTGATGGAACCACTCACTCTAATGTAGCAGATAGAGACACTTTGGACTATGTTTAGCGTCTGTTCTGGTGGTGGTATCCTTCTTTTTAGGCATGCACAGAACTGTGGTCGACCACACTTGTGTGCTAAGATGACAACTAAAATGATGGTACACCACCGAAACAGAGACCAAAATGACTCTGTCTGCCTCGTAAATGAGCGGTTCCGAAAAGGGTTTTGTCTGAGTAGCGGTTTTTGGAATTTACACAGAAACCTGATGTAAGTGCTCAGTGGAAAGCACAGGATAAATGTGAACCGAGCCTTATTCCAATTTTTGGGTGGTAGAATGAACAAATAGACATTACACAAATAGTTTTTAGTTTTATTTTTGCACGATCCATCGTGAGGTATAAGTGATTAGACAGATTTATTCTTTGGGTCAGTGTGATTACAACAATACCAGATTTATATTTTTTATGCTTACCTACTATCACACACTAAATATGCTTTTTCCTAGAAAATAGTTTTTTCCTTGCTATATTCTGAGATGGGGGCTTATTTTTGTGCGATGAGTTGAAGATTTTTTTAGTACCATTTTAGGGTATATAACATTTTTTGATCACTTTCTATTTAGATTTTTCAGAAGCATAATGAACAAAAACCTGCAATTCAATATTTTTTTTTTTTTTTGGCGCAGCTCATCATGTGGTAAGAGTGTTAAGACCGATTTATTCTTTGAGTCAGTACAATTATAACTATATCAGATTTATATAGTTTTTTATGCTTTGCTGCTTTTACACATTAAAAACAATATTTTTCAAAAGGGTATTTATTTTTACATTACCATATTCTGAGAGCTGTAACTTTTTTATTTATTTTTTTCGAATGAGCCATATTAGGTCTTGTATTTTGCGGGACAATTTTATGTTTTGATTTATAATATTATTTTTACATATAACTTTTTGATCACTTTAAATTACATTTTTTGTGTGTCAGTATGATGAATAAGCTAAATTTTGGGGGAGTTTTTTATTATTTTTTTACGGTGTTCATCATACAGAGTAAATAACATGACAGTTTTATAGTTCAGGTCATTCTGGACGCTGCGATAAAAATTCTATGTACTTTTTGTGTTTATTTTCGTTTTAACACAAAGGCTGTGTTTTTAGCATGCAAAACAGGTTTTCGTGATTTGTGTGCACATTTTTTGTGTGTCTTTTTACTTTTTTTACATATTTTATTTCACTTTTTTTTTATTTTTAATTTAGTCCCACTGTGGGACATGTACAGTATATTCTTCACTTTGATCGTTGGTCTCATATACTGTAGTACTCGTACAGTGAATGAGACCAATCAGTTTCTCACTGATAGAGTCTCTAAGACCCTGTTTATAGCTTGATCTGACTGTCTACTGTACCCTGAGGTCGTCAGATGACCTTAGGGTGCTATGGCAACTATCAGCACCTGCGATGACAATCGCGGGGGGTCCATAGTGTTAAAGGGCGTGTTTGAACCCCCTTTTAGCCACTTAGATATACCGTATTTTTCGGACTATAAGATGCACCGGACCATAAGACGCACCCCAAATGTTGGGGTGGAAAATAGGAAAAAAAATATTTTTTATAAGATGGGGGTCCATCTTATAGTCTGAAAAAGTACGGTATCTAACCTGGGGGGCAGTGGAGCGAGGGTCACAGGAGGCAGGGTCCTTCAGCGGGGAGTTGCAGTGGAGCAGGATTGCAAGGCCCAAAGTTCCTTTCCTCAGGAACCCAGCGGCTGCAGCATAAAACGTGAGATCCTGTGGGGCCTGTGCCTGGCTGGGGCCTGTGCCGAGGCCCTTAGCCTGGCTGGTTCCTATGTCGGGTCGGGGTCTGGACGAGTTCCTGTGCAGGGTTGGGGGCCTGTGCAGGGCCGTTGTTGTTAGCCTGGCTGGTTCCTGGGCCGCGCCGGGTGGCCTGTCACCTGTGCTGGGCCTGTGCAGGGCTGGGGGACCTGTGCCAGGCCTGTGCTGGGCTAGGGGCCTAGTGCCGGGCCTGTGCAGGGCAGAGGGGCCTAGTGCCGGGCCTGTGCAGGGCAGGGGGCCTAGTGCTGGGCCTGTGCAGGGCTAAGGGGCTTAGTATCGGGCCTATGCAGGGCTAAGGGGCCTAGTGCCGGGCCTGTGCAGGGCTAAGGGGCCTAATGCCTGGCCTGTACAGGGCTGGGAGGCCTGTGCCGGGTCTGTACAGGGCTGGGGGGCCTGTGCTGGGCCTGTACAGCTAAAGCTGTGATCTACAGTAAAATGGCCACCGGAGCTACCGGTCTGCACATTTTCCTGTAGATCGCCGCCTCAGTAAGACACCGACACACGCGGAAAGCCGCACAGACCGCTCTGCTTCCCCGCTTGACGCAGCTGACAGCCTGACACCGGCCCTAGCCGCTCTGCCTCACCGCCGCTGCCGCCGCCACCTCGTTCCCGAAGGAGGGAGGGCACTCCCGCTCCACCACCACCGCAAGTATCCATGACATTCGGACCATAAGACGCACCCCCCATTTTCCTCCCAATTTTGGGGGAAAAAAAGTGCGTCTTATGGTCCGAAAAATACGGTAGCTGTCGCAAGTGACAGTGGCATTTAAGGGGTTAATCGCCCCAGATCAGTTCAAAAAGGGTGTCAGCTGTCACCTGTGGGATGTTTGCCCACTGGGGGGTGCTATTTACTTATTTATGAGAAAGGAGAAGACAGTTGCTGCTGATAAGATCTATCTAGATTGGATGGAGCGTTGCTATGGATACAATTCTATGTAGACAGGAGAAAGGAGGAGCTAGAGGCAGACCTCCACCCTCCTCCCATCTGCATAAAATTGTATCCATAGCAACTGCCATCTCCTTTCTCAGTAATGGGAAAGTCTGTCTTCACTGAATACAGATTTTACCGTAAAACTGAGAATTTTGATAATCACTGATCAGTTTTGCCAGAGAAAGAAGCAATTTTTTTCTGATAAGATATACAAAATTGCTTATTTTCATGTGTACTATTGATTTATGAAATAAAAATGAAACCGACAGTTACTTGTTAAGTGGTTAAGAGAGCTGCAGGAATTTCTGGCAAGTACTGGTTACCCCTCTAAATATAGCCACAACCTGCAGTATATCAAACCTTTCAGCCCCCTCTATACACAACCCCATTCTGCAGTATCTCTCCTTTCAGCCCCCTCTACATACACTGTGTGCAGAATTATTAGGCAAATGCGTATTTTGATCACATGATACTTTTTATACATGTTGTCCTACTCCAAGCTGCATAGGCTTGAGAGCCAACTGCCAATTAAGTAAATCTGGTGATGTGCATCTCTGTAATGAGGAGGGGTGTTGACTAATGACATCAACACCCTATATAAGGTGTGCTTAATTATTAGGCAACTTCCTTTCCTTTGGCAAAATGGGTCAGAAGAGAGATTTGACGGGCTCTGAAAAGTCCAAAATTGTGAGATGTCTTGCAGAGGGATGCAGCAGTCTTGAAATTTCCAAACTTTTGAACTGTGATCACCGAACAATCAAGCGTTTCATGGCAAATAGCCAACAGGGTCACAAGAAGTGTGTTGGCCAAAAAAGGAGCAAAATAACTGCCCATGTATTGAGGAAAGTCAAGCGTGAAGCTGCCAAGATGCCATTCGCCACCAGTTTTGCCATATTTCAGAGCTGCAACGTTACTGGAGTATCAAAAAGCACAAGGTCGGCGATACTCAGGGACATGGCCAAGGTAAGGAAGGCTGAAAAACCATCACCTATGAACAAGAAACATAAGATAAAACATCAAGAATGGGCCAAGAAATATCTTAAGACTGATTTTTTTAAAGGTTTTATGGACTGATGAAATGAGAGTGACTCTTGATGGGCCAGATGGATGGGCCAGAGGCTGGATCAGTAAAGGGCAGAGATCTCCACTCCGACTCATACGCCAGCAAGGTGGAGGTGGGGTACTGGTATGGGCTGGTATCATCAAAGATGAACTTGTAGGACCTTTTCGGGTTGAGGATGGAATGAAGCTCAACTCCCAGACCTACTGCCAGTTTCTGGAAGACAACTTCTTCAAGCAGTGGTACAGGAAGAAATCGGTATCGTTCTAGAAAAACATGATTTTCATGCAGGACAATGCTCCATCACATGCATCCAACTACTCCACAGCGTGGCTGGCCAGTAAAGGTCTAAAAGAAGAAAAAATAATGACATGGCCCCCTTGTTCACCTGATCTGAACCCCATAGAGAACCTGTGGTCCATCATAAAATGTGAGATCTACAGGGAGGGAAAACAGTACACCTCTCGAAACAGTGTCTGGGAGGCTGTGGTGGCTGCTGCACGCAATGTTGATCGAAAACAAGCAACTGACAGAATCTATGGATGGAAGGCTGTTGAAAATATGTCTTATATTCTAGGTTCTTCAAAGTAGCCACCTTTTGCTTTGAGTGTGCAAAGCAGTCATCAAAGCAAAAGGTGGCTACTTTGAAGAACCTAGAATATAAGACATATTTTCAGTTGTTTCACACTTTTTTGTTAAGTATATAATTCCACATGTGTTAATTCATAGTTTTGATGCCTTCAGTGTGAATGTACAATTTTCAAAGTCATGAAAATACAGAAAAATCTTTAAATGAGAAGGTGTGTCCAAACTTTTGGTCTGTACTGTATTTTCTTTTGCACGCATAACATTCAAGCTTGTTTGTTTGTCTATATGAGCCTGAACAAACAGTATGTTGGTTTAACTGCTAACTACAAGAGTTAGGGTCCATCCTGATTGGGTACACCTTGTCGCGGTGGGATGGCTTTTACACTCTTTTGATCAAAATAGTGTCAACTAAGTACTCCTTGTCATTTACATGTACCATTACTATTTATTTACTTACTGCAGGGGATTTGCTCATTTTGCTTTTATCCTAGGTTGTTTCTCTTTTTCTATATGTACATCAATTTTGAGGATGCTTCTTACAAATTGTGATACGTAAGAATCAATAGCCATTCAAAAATATAAAAATATAATTTTATTGAATAAATTCTATCTAAAAATTCAGAAAATACACGGGGGGTGTAAGACAGAACCAAAGTTCATGAATAAAGCATCAGATAAGGGGGCAAAATACATAGTCAGTACAAAGTCTACGTGTAATATTGGTTACACATTGAAAACATAATACTATATGGAATCTCTGCATAGAAGGTATATATAGCAAAGAGTAATAATTGAAAATGTGAATGTGCAAAAAATGTGAAGTGAAGGGAAAAAAATATACAGCAGCTATTATTTGACAAATAAAATACCAAGATTCTAGATTTCCAAAGTAATAATGGAAGTATCAATAGTTATACTGACCAGGAAGTCCCTAAAACTCCATCGCATGTTTCGCCTTGGCTTTCTCAAGGGCTCATTTCAATATGAGATGCTGTGGATTTTTTTTCCCTTCACCTCATTTTCCATTTGTAATTATTACTCTTTGCTATTTATATCTTCTATGTAGAGATTTCAGATGGTATTATGCTTTCAATGTATAACTTTTAATACACATAGACTTTGTACTGGCCATGTATGCTGCTGCCTTATCTGATGCTTTTTTCATGAACTTCGGTTCCAAGATTCTTTGTAGGTTATCATTATATGGGATATCCACTAAATTTTTATGTTAATTTATTATCATTTGTAGGGTAATATGGTGATACGTAGTAATCGGAGTTATTATTGTTATACAATACAATATAATATATAAATACCAACACAATTAATTATTTAAACAAAATAAGGTAAAATTACTGAAATTGTAAAATTATAACATTTTCTTTTTCAGACTAAGAAAAGAAAGCAAAAACATATTTTCTGCATACATCTTTAAGTACTATGCCATCTCTCAAACACTCCACTGCCTTGTATTACGGCCAAAGGAAGCATATTGGAATATTTATAAGTTTGATATCTGTAGCCAAGTGAACGAGTGAGTGGAAATGTTAACAGCAGATCTGGAAACGTTAAAGAATAAATGATTAACCCTTTTCCCTCATTTCATAGTAAATGGAATTCCATTGGGTATCTTGAAGACATTGGATCTCTTTATGAGGCAATTGTTAGATATTTCAGGAAAAAGAGCAAAAATACTTGACATTGCAAACTCAACCACTTGATTCTGCAGCGACTGACCAACAAAACGTCAGAGCAGTCCAAAGATACGAAGCCTTGAGTGATGAAAGCATAATCTTTCACTATTGTTCTTAGGCAGATGTCATCATGTTCTTATAGACAGTGCAGTGTGCCTGATGTCACTAAAGTATGCAGGCTGTGCTGGACTTCAATACATGATCCAAGGGATTACTTCTTACCTCTGAATATACTATATAATGAAATATAATAAAAATATACCTGCATTTTAGTTATTAAAGCAGATCTGTCACAAGATTTCATAGTACCAACCGCATACACTAACCCCTTAACACGATGGCCATTGTACATATACAGTGTACTATCACTATGTGGAGTGGGCTCAGGAGCTGAGCTGGCTCTTTGAGGTGTGGGTGCCGTCTGTGTTATATGACCAGTACTGGACAGTACTTGATGTGATGGGAGCTAGCTCAGATCACATCAGTTTAACATCTTAAGTGCTTTTGTCAAGCATAACAGAGGCATTTAACAGGCTTCAAAATGTTGCCCGTCACTTCTGATGGCCATCAGAACCCTGCACAATGCCATTGCAGGTTGCCAATGAATTGCGATGGCAGCCAAGGGCCTTCTGAAGGCTTCCATGTTTGCAATGTAAAATCTCCTACTAAACCTCTACTGTGAACCTGATGATTTCCTACGAAGCTCAGCCAGATAGATGATGCATAGGATATCAAGCGATCACAGGTTCAAGAGTCGTAAGGGGACAATTTAAAAAAGTTAAAACATTAATTATTTAAAAAAATATATAAAAAAATGTTAACAAAATTTCCCCAAAAGTAAATATCAATATATAAAAAATAACATATTTGGTATGCGTGCTTACTTATCTTTTATAGGGAACACCAACATGGAAAACAAATAAAAATCGAAATTGACATTTTCAGGTTGCCACAATTTCCAAAATATGCAACAAAAAGTCACCAGAACATCATATGTACCCTAAATTGAAATAAAAAAAAACAAAACCTAACACAGCTCCATGGAAAAAAGAAGAAAAAAGTTACAGGTCTCAATAAAATATGAAAAAAGGTTATAAGTAATGCTTTAATCATGCTGACCTGAAGAATCATATTGGCAGGTAATTTCTAACGTACAATAAGTGCCATAAAAACTAAACAAAAAAAAAAAACAATTGCAGAATTTTTTCACCAATTCAGTACACATAATATAGAAAAATGAATTGTATCACTTAACTCCAACCTGTCCCACAAAAATCAAGCCCTCATATGGTTACAAGGTTTGCATTAGATCATGTAAAGAACATGTCTACAACTGTTAACATTTGATTTTCTTTTTATTGTGAAGCAAACAACAAATAGAACAAAATAAAACTTCAGTGTACATAACTATTCACACCCTAAAGTCAGTACTTTGTAGAGCCTCCTTTTGCGGAAATTATGGCTGCAAGCCACTTTGGATAAGTCTCTATGAGCTTTCCACATCTTGCCACTGGGATTTTTGTCCATTACTCAAGGCAAAACTGCTCCAGCTCTTTCAAGTTAGATGGTTTCCTTCGGTGAACCGCAATCTTCAAGTCTGACCACAGATTCTCAATTGAATTAAGGTCTGGGTTTTGACTAGGCCATTCCAAAACATTAACACATTTTCTCTTAAACCACTGGAGTGTTGCTTTAGCAGTATGCTTTGGGTCATTATCTTGTTGGAAGGTGAACCTCTGTTCCAGTCTCAAATACCTGACAGACTGAAACAGGTTTTGCTCAAGAATATCCCTGTATTTCGCACCATCCATCTTCCCCTTGAATCGGACCATTTTCCCTGTCCCTTCTACCGAAAAACATTCCCACAGCATGATGCTGCTAAGTCCATGTTTCACTGTGGGGATGGTGTAGTTGGGGTGATGAGCTGTGCTGGTTTGATGCCAGACGTAGCGTTTTCCTGGGTGGCCCAAAAGTTCAATTTTGGTCTCATCTGACCACAGCGCCTTCCTCCATACAGTTGGGGAGTCTTTCACATGGCTTTTCGCAAACTCAAAATAAGCCTTACAATTTTTGTGTGTAAGTAAAGGTTTTTTTCTGCCCACTCCTCCATAAAGGCCACCTTATTGTGGTCGTATGGACAGATACTACATTCTCTACTTGGGAACTCTGCAGTTCCTTCAGGATTACCTTTTGTCTCTGTGTTGCCTCTCTGATTAATGTCCTCCTTGTCCGGACTGAGAGTTTTGGTCTTTACTGAGTTGTTTGGTTAGTGGCCTCTTGCTTAATAATGTTGCAGCCTCTGTAGCCTTTCAGAAAGGGTGTGTATATACTGACAGACCATGTGACACTTAGATTGCACACAAGTGGACTTCCTTTCACTAAGCATGTGACTTAGGAAGGTAATTGCTTGCACCAGAAATTGGTAGGGGCTTCATAGCAAAAGGGGTGAATATACATGCACATGCCAATTTTTAGTTATTTAATCCCATAAATTTAGTTTATGCCTATATTTGTTTATATATAGTTTATGCCTATGCCTATGAAGCTGTCACATTCACGTCAGGAGACCCACAGCTAGTCCGTGCATGCTCGGATCAATTTGAATGGAGGTCTGCATGAGCCCTTAAACCTAAAGAGGCTGGTCATCTTACTTTGGCAATTGATGTTAGACTTGCTTTGTAATTTAAATTTTAACATTTTAGAACATAAAATACTCATTTTAATATTGGGGGAAAGTTTACAAAATAATTATACAGTCATTCTGACATGGATTTATAAAGTAAGTACATCAGGAAAAAGAAGACTATATAGCAATGTATGGAGATCGACTTTGACAATGAATCATTGATTAAAATTGATTAAATGATTATAAAACATTAGGCTCTCAGGGGTATTGTTTCTCATGGCAGAGATCCAACATTGGAAGTCTTAAATTGAAGTTATCATCAGCGAATGACTTACTGATTAAATCTGGATTTTGTATTTAAATGTGTTTTTTAGCAATGTTTTTTTCTGTTACTGACCACAATCTGCATTAAAAATAAAAAATGGAAATCTTGCAATTTTCCCACTGGCCACTGTGGCTTTTTTGGACTTAGTCATCCTTTTGTTTCAGGAAACAAAACATGTACATTGCCACAATGGTCAGACTCCAATTCTGTCTCTTACATTGAAGCATCTAATGAGCCTGTGCAAAAGTCAATCTGAAGGGAAGCAGGTGGTGCTGTGACATCACCTATTGTGATTTTTGGATGCTTTGTTATCACATGTCAATGTAACCCTGCCTCTATTTAGTGAAAAACTTCTGCAAACTGTTCCTGAAAGGACAGAAAGTAAAGACCAAGTGGCCATTATAAAAAAAATAAAGATTTATAATTTTGTTTTTTTAATAAAGATAGAGATATGAAAAACATTTTTTTTAAATACATGCAATATGTACACTATATGACATATAACAGATTGTTCAGTGTGCATCTGAAGCGGGGCTGGCCTGAATAAAACAGGCTATTGAAAGACCTCTGACTGGCAAACATGTTGCTGTTTGGAGGTTTTTTAATGCTGTGCATCACACACTGTAAATACACCCATACATGCAATGCTTCCTAAAATATTGGCACTAATCACAGGATATTTTTTACTTTGTTTAACATGTACAACATGATGTGGTCCTGTATGCAGGACATGTCCATTTAACCCCTTCACGACATTTGACATACATTTATGTCATGGTCAGGAAGGGGTTCCCACAAAATTACATAATTATATGTTATGGTGATCATGTGGGACAAGAGCCATGTTCGTGCAATCGCCACCGGGTGTTAGACGTAAGTCATAGCCGAGCTCAGGCTGTCCCAGCCAGGAGTGGTGAAAAAAACACCCCGGGCCTTTTAACCCCCTAAATACTGCAATTAATAGTGAGTAGCATTTAGAGGGCTGGGAGAGGGAGAGTACGCCCTCTCCCATGTGATCGGCAGCCCGCAACATCATCACGAGGGCCCAATCGTTGTCATGGCAACCCAACGTCATCATGACGACCTCCAGGTCTGCCAGCTACAGAAGCCTGTTTAGACCATGACCTGCCTGAAGCATGGTCTAAGAGGCTTCTATCAGTGCAGTACTGACAGGAATAATTCACTCCAATGTGGGTGCACTGCAATGCATTATATCAGCGATCAGAGTAATAAAAGTCCCATAGAGGAACTAAATGTAAAAATGTAAATAAAAAGTAAAAAAAAAATAGTAAAAAATCTTTTAAAAAATCATAAAATAAACAAAAAAAATGAAAAGCAATAGTAATCCAATAAATAGGTATATTTATGTAAAAAAATACATATATTTGGTATCTCTGCATCCGTAACAAACCGTTCTATAAAACTGTTACACTATTTAGCCCTGTCAGTAAGCTCCCTACAAAAATGAATAATAAAACAACAAACTTTGCTTTTTCATCATGCCGTCAAAAAAGTGGAATAAAATGCAATCAAAAAGTGAAATGTAAATAAAAATGATATCACTGAAAACATCAACTTGACCCGTAAAAAACAAGGTGCCGTATAGCTCTGTCAGTGGAGAAATAAAAAAGGTATAGCTCTCAGAATATAGTGATACAAAAACAATTATTTTTTCTATAAAAATAATTTTTATTGTTTGAAAGCGCCAAAACACAAAAAAATGATATGAATGTGGAATCGCTGTAATCTTACTGACCCAAAGAATAAAGCTGCCTTTTCAATTTTACTATATGGTGAGTGGCATGGAAAGAAAAAATCCTGAATTGCTGGATTTTGTTCACTCTGCCTCCCAAAAGTTGGAATAGAAAGTGATCAAAAAATGTTATGTGCCCGAAAATGATACCAATAAAAACTTCAACTCGTCCAGCAAAAGTAAGCCCTCACATGACTCTGTTGGCAGAAATATAGAAGAATTATAGCTTTCAAAATATGGCGATGCAAAAACTTGTTTGTTTTTTTTTAAAAGCAATTTAGTGTGTGATAGCAGCTAAACATAAAAAAACTATATAAATCTGGTATCACTGTAATCACACCCACACGAAGAACAAAGCCATCTTATCACTTACACCGCACGAGGAACGGTGTAAAAAATAAATAAAACCAATTATTTACCTGCTGTTGATTTGTTAATTTTGCCTCCCAAAGATCGCAGTAAGGCTCAGCTCACATTTATTCTGCACTCTACGCTGAACGCTTACACCAGGGTTTCCATGTCAATCTCTGAAGTACGTGCTTAAGACGGAACCCCCGATGTAAGATTCAGTATAAATAGGCAGATAAATAGGCAGATGGAGACACGGAGGGCTCTGTCTGGCCTATGATCGAGCGATGTCTGTCTTTTTGCGGATGCATAAAAGTACAGTCGGCCATAGTTTTGTGCACTTCTGAAAAGAAGGACTTTGCTGAACTGGGGCCAGATGGTGTCCAGAGTAACTCTGATGCCTCATTATAGTGCATACATCCGGCCGGGGTTTCATCTGAATTATGTCATTCGTAGATATAGATGGAAACCCCAATGTTAGTGCTCAGCATAGAGCACAGGATAAATGTGATCCAAAATGTTATGTAAAATGTTCCCAATAAAAGCTTCAACTCAATCCACACAAAAAGCAAGTCCCCACTCAGGTGTCTCATTTGACAATAGATATATAGGGGGCCTCCACATTACTGGTAGCACAAAGGCTCTGAAAAAGTGACATGGCTCCCTCCCCCTCAATTAAAACCCAGTGATATCTGCGCTCCCAAATCCAAATGCCCACCAAAAAATCCAGCAAATTCTGCACTCCTAAATACAAATGCCCCTCTCCTTTCTGAGCCCCGCAGTGTGCCTAAACCACATTTAACGACCACGCTTGGCATTTCTGTAGCAATGAGAGCCCACTTAATTTATGGGTGCGTGTCTCCAGAAGCACGAGTTGGCATAATGTACGGGCACTACAACGTACTGGGCACTACAGTGTACTGGGCACCACACTGGCAGATTTGCAGTTTTCACTCAGCAACATCAACTGCTGCTTGTTTCTGTAAAACACTTACGGAATCAAAATCGTCACTACACCTGTAGATAAATTCTCAGAAAGGTGTAATTTCCAAAATGGGTTCACTTGAGAGGGGATCCTGCTCTTCTGGCACTTAAGGGTTCTGTATATGGAGTCCACAAACTATTCTATGATAATTTGTTCTCCAAGAGTCAAATGGCGATCCTTCCATCCCGTGTGGCTAAGCAGTACTGTACAGTCACATATGGGGTATTACCGTGTTCAGCAGAAATTGTGTGACAAATTTTGGTGCCATTTTTCCCCATTTCCCCATGTGAAAATGTAAAATTTGGGGCTAAAACAACATTTTGGTGGTAAAAATGTAATTATTTTTTCTTCACTTCCCAATGGTATAAAATTGTGTGACACACTTGTGTTGTCAATACGATCACTAATGAATTCATTGAGATTTGTAGTTTGTAAAATGGGGTAACTTATGGGAGGGTTCTGCAGTTCCGGCACCTCAAGGGCTCTTACAGTGGGTCATGGCACCCGCAAACCATAACTGCAAAATCTTCAATATGGCGCTACTTCCCTCCTGAGCTTTCCACTGTGCCTGAAAAGTATTTCCTTATTACATGTAGGGTATTTTCACACTCAGGAAAAATTACATAGCAAACGGTGAGGTCTATTTTTTCCTGTTAGCCCTTATAAAAATTAAAACTTGGGGCTAAAACAACATTTTATTGGTAAAAATGTAATTATTCTTCCTTCACCGCCCAATGGTATAAAATTCTGTGAGGCACATGTGGTCTCAACATGCTCACTTAGATGAATTCATTGGGGGGTGTAGTTTGTAAAATGGGGTCACTTATAGAGGGTTTCTGCTGTTCTGGCAGCTCAGGGGCTCTGCCAATGTGACATGGCACCCTCAAACCATTCCAGCAAAATCTGAACTCCAAAATGGCGTTTCTTCCCATCTGAGATTTGCACTGTGCCTCAAAAGTAGTTTTTGACCACATATGAGTTATTGATGTACTCAGTAGAAATTGCGTAAAAAATTGTACCATTCATTTTCTCCTATTATCCCTTTTGAAAATGAAAAACGTGGGACGAAATCAACATTTTAGTGGAAAAAATGGTAATTTTCCATTTAGTCAACTTAATGTTATACAATTCTGTGAATCGCCTGAAGGTTTAAAATGCTCACTATACCCCTAGATGAATTTCTCAAGAGGTGTAGTTTCCAACATGGGGTCACTTGTAGGAGTTTCTGTTGTTTTGGCATATCAAAGGCTTTTCAAATGTGATATTGCATCTGCAATATATTCCAGCCAAAATTGAGCTCCAGAATTCAGTTGGCGCTCCTTCCTTTCCGAGAGCTGCCATGTACCCAAAATTTTTTGGGGAAAAAAATATTTTTTTATTTACTTGATGTTATAAAATTTTTTGAAGCACCTGTGGGTTCAAGGTGCTCACTACACCTCTTGATAAATTCCTTGACGGGTGTAGTTTACAAAATGGAATCACTTTTGGGGGGTTTCCACTGTTTAGGCACGTCAGGGGCTCTCCAAACGCAACATGGTGTCTGCTAATTATTCAAGCAAACTTTACATTCAAAAAGTCAAATGGCGCTCCTTCCCTTCCAAGACCCTGCCGTGAGCCCAAACAGTGGTTTTCCACCGCATCTGGGGTATCTGTGTACTCAGGAGAATTCACAAAGTAAATTGTATGGTCCATTTTCTCCTGTTACCCTTGTGAAAATGCAAAATTTGGTGGTAAAATAAATTTTTTGTGGGAAAAAGTACATTTTTCATTCATTTCTTTCACATTGCTTTAATTCCTGTGAAGCACCAAAAGGGTTAATAAGTTAATTGAATGTGATGTAGACCACTTTGAAAGGTGCAGTTTTTAAAATGGTGACACTTTCGAGTATTTTCTGTCATATAGGCCCCTCATAGTCACTTCAAATGTGATGTGGTCCCTAAACAAACTGGTTTTGTAAATTTTGTTGGAAAATTGATAAATTGCTGATCAATTTTTAACCCTTCTAACTTCGTAACAAAAAAAATATGTTTCAAAAATGATGCTGGTCTAAAGTAGACATGTGGTAAATGTTATTAATTAACTATGTTGTGTGATATAACTATCTGGTTTATGGGTACAAAAGTCAAAAGTTTGAAAATTGCTAAATTTTCACCAAAATTCTGATATTTTCACAAATAAACGCAAAAAATATTGGCCTAAATTTACCATTAACATGATGTACAATATGTTGCAAAATAACAATCTCAGAATTACTGGGATACATTGAAGCGTTCCAGAGCTATTACCACATAAAGTGACCCTGGTCAGAATTGTAAAGTTTGGCCTCTTAAGGAAGGTAAAAAAAAGGCTAGGGGGCGAAGGCGTTAATAGATGCCTGTGATCAATGCCATACACATCCATAGACTTCGAAATGTAAAAATAAAATGTATATGTTTAACGAATATGTTTTTACTAGACATTGCAAGATGGAATAGAATATTTTTTTGTGGGAGGGTAGTACATTGATTTATACTACACAGACAGAGACAGAAACGACAGTCCTGTAGCCTCCATCAGACACATAAACTTTTGCATTGGCACATTTTCCTTTTTGTACTTTTTAAAATGTAAAAAATGACAATATACATTTTTTTGCCTAAAATACAAAGGAAATGTGTCATCTTTAACTTTAGCCCTTTTAGAAACCATTTAATCTTCAACTTGCTTAACTGTTCACAATAACAGTAATGTTGACCAAGGGTGCCCAAACCTTTACATGCCACTGTATCTGTATGTAAAATAAATAGCATATGGACAGCACACTAATCAATGCAAATCAATAGTCTAGTGCCCATGAATGTTTTTACACACCCATAATAGTATTGAAATAGTGTTTAGAGAGTCTGTGTTAGCTCATGTTAAGCACCTGAATGGTTACCAAACAAGAATGAAAGAATTAATTAATTAAAAATTCCTTTTCTTCCCATTAAAATGTAGTTTTAGCCTCAAATTTTTCACAAAAAGAATAATAGAAGAAAACCACACAATTCTTTTTATAAACTTCTCCTGAGTATGTAAATACTCTAAGGCTATGTGCCCACGATGCAGAAATGAAGCAGAAAATTTCTGCAGCATTTCTGCATCTCCCTGGCAGAAAAAACGCATGCAGATTGTACATGCAGATTGTGCATGCATTTTTCCTGCAGAATACATGCGGATTCACATGCGTACCCACATGCGTTAACGCATGTGTTTCCGCATGCGGACTGACAAGCACTTTCCAAGCGATAGCATCACTTGGAAAGTGCTTGACAACTAGGTCAAACTATATAAATCCATGCAAAAGGCATGGATTTATATAGTGTGACCGTAAAAATAAAAAAATAAAGCTATACTTACCCCCGATCCCCCGCCGCGTGTGCTGTCGCTCTCGTCCTGGCTTCTTCCGGGTTGCCGGCATCTCGCGAGACAGCCTGCGACGTCATCTCAGGTCCTGGAAGGAGAAGCGCTGCAGGGGCCGCCGGACAGGTGAATATATACTTTATTTTTTATTTTATTCTTTTTTTTACAGGTACAATGGTACCCAGGTCTGGATGAGAGTCTTCTCTCCTCCAGAACTGGGTACCATCCGCACATAGAGACGCATAAAATCCGCTTGTACAAATGTACAGACACGGATTCTATGCGTCTCAATGCAAGTCAATGGCGGCGCTTCCGCTGCGCTTCAGCAAAATTAATAAACATGCTGCGGATTTATTTGCGCTGCAGAAACGCTGCGGAAAAATCCACAGCATGTGCATTGACATTGCGGAATGCTATTGGGGACCATGGGGTGTGAATTACCATGCGTTTTTGATGCGTTTCCGCTGCGGAAATTCCGCAGCATAAACGCATGAAAAACGCATCGTGTGAACGCAGCCAAACTATTGTTGTATACTACTGTTCAGGAAAACGGCAGACCTCCAAAGAGTAGGAGCGCCATTTGTAGCTCAAATTGTGCTGGAATGGTTTCCTATCTCTATTTTGCATCTGGAAAAGCTTTGACTTATTAGTCTTGAGGAAATTGGAAAAAGTGACCCAGTTTTTGGAAACTATACCCTTCACAGCATTTATGATGGGGTGTAGTGACAATTTTGACTTAAAAAGTGTCTTGAAGTAAACTAAAATGTTATGGCAAAAAGTAAAAATTTCACATCTTTTTTCCCAATAATGGTTTAATTTTTCACTGTGTTGCCTAAGTGATATATTAATATTAATCTTTCGGTCAGTACAATTAGCGAGACACCAAATTTATATACTATTACAGCAGGTGAAATAAGTATTGACTACGTCACCAATTTTCTAAGTAAATATATTTCTAAAGGGGCTATTGATATGAAATAACGTAATTGTTAATCAGTAACAACCCATCCAATCCACACAGGCGAAGAATACAAACCATAGATGTCCATCAATTAAGTTATGTGTAATAATGAGAAATGACACAGGGAAAAAGTATTGAACACGCTTATTGAAATTTAATTAATATTTCATACAAAAGCCTTTGTTGGTGATGACAGCTTCAAGACTAGTGTTGAGCGAATTTGTTTAGCATTTCAAATTCTTGTTCGTGTTCAGGGTTCCGGCTTGTTCACACCGAAAAATCGGCTCCACCCGCAAACATCCCTGATTTGCCATGCTGTCACACAGATGTTATCTGCCGAGCACGCTAAAATACTCGGCGATCATCACTATTTGTTAGGCATTCCTCACATGTATTAAAGCTGTCAAAAAGTCGCAAATCATGCACACACAGTGTCTCAAACATAACATTCGAGCACTCCGCAAATACTCGGTGAGCACCTGAGCATGCTTGCCGAAAGGGTTAACAGAACATGCTCGCTCATCACTACTCGTTACTACTGATAAGTGACCGTGTTCTGTTAACCCTTTTGGTGAGCACGCTGAAGATACTCAGAAACCACCTGAGCATGCTCATAAATCTCGAGTAACGAGCATGCTTGCTCATCACTACTCAGTACATTTGTTCATTCTTCCTTCCTTCAATTATATGACATTTGACAGTGCTGTATGCTGAAAAACAGCCCCAACACCATGATGTTCCAGCTTCCAAACTTCATTGTTTGTATGTTGTTTTTGGGGTTATATGCAGTGCCTTTTGGCCTCCAAACATGGTGTGTATTATGGCATCCAAAGAGTTCAATTTTGATCTCATCTGACCGGCCTATATTCTCTCAGTATTTCACAGGCTTGTCTAGCAATGGTGTCTTGCGTGGTGAGCTTGCATACAGGCCATGGAGATTGAGTGCATTACTCATTGTTTTCTTTGAAACAATTGTACCTGCTGATGCTGATTTTCAATCTTTCTGTAGTTCTCCACAGGTGGTCTTTAGCTCTTGGACAACTATCCTGATAATTTTTTTTCACTCCCCTGTCTTAAATATTGTTGGGAGTATCTGGTCATGGCCATTTTATGGTGAAATGATGTTCTTTCCACTTTTGGATTATGGCCCCAACAGTTCTCACTGGGTCCTTCAGGAGATTAGAAATTCTTCTGTAACCAATGCCATCAATATGTTTGACAACAATAAGGTTGCAAAAGTCTTGAGACAGCTCACTGGTTTTACCCATCATGAGAAGTTTCTTGTGTGGCACCTTGGTAATGAGTCACCTTTTTATAAGCCATCAGTTAAACAAGCAACTATTATTTTTCACTAAATGGCAGGATTTCTTTCTAATTACAGATTGATTTCAGCTGGTGTCATGACTTTCCATGCCTTTTTGCACTTCTCTTTCTTTATGTGTTCAATACCTTTCCCTGTGTCATTTCCCATTATTACACATTACTTAATTTATGTACATCTATGGTTTGATTTCTTTGACTGTGTTGATTGGATGGGTTGTTACAGACATCTGATGAGAATTTCATGTCAATAGAACTTTTAGAAGTAGAAATATATTTACTTAGAAAATTGATGACTTGTTCAATACTTACTTTACCAGCTGTATTTATGTTTTACTATGTTTGCACATTTAAAATTCTTTCTATGAGAACTTATTTTTTGCAGGATGAAATGTAGTTTTTAATGGTACCATTTTGGGAAGTGTATTAGTGGCTATATGCACACAGTCCTTTTTCTGAGGGTTTTTTTAGAGGAAACTTAGCATAACCTCCAAGATTTTGAGGAATTTTGCATTTTTGAAGAGGATTTGCAGCTTCCTCTCAGTTTCCTTTCGGTTTCCTCTCAGTTTCTGCTCCAAAATCTCCCTGAAACCTTCATGCCACTTTTTGATCGCATATTATTCCTTCTTTTATGACACATGTAGACAATAAAAATAGCAATTATTGTTGTTTTCACTAGGCAAGATGAATAGCATGCTCACTTTATAGTCTGAGTTGTTGCAGACATAATGATAGCAAATATGTATTGTGTATTTGTATTTTATTACTGTTTTAGAACAAAATCCAATTTTTAAAAAATGTGTTTTTTTTTCTGTTGCCTTATTGTAAAAGGCATAACTTCTTTATGTTTCATTAACAGAAATGTGTGAGGACTTATTGGTACCCATTTGGGATTCACGACACTTCTAATAAAGTTCTCATTTTATAGTTTGGGTCATTATAGACACTGTCATATCACATATCTATAGTTTATTTATACTTTATTACTTTCTCACAATATAATCCCATTTAAACAAAAATTAAACACTCCTGACTAGTGTTGAGCGATACCTTCCGATATCGAGAAATATCGGATCGGATTGTATCGCACCGATACCCAAAAAATATCGGATATCGCCGATTCCGATACCGGAAACCAATGCAAGTCAATGGGACACAAATATCGGAATGAAAATAAACCCTTTCTTTCCTTGTAGGTTAATTCTACATGAAGGAAAACAACTAAGAATAATGTAGAATGTATTGGGGGAGGTGGGGGAGACAATAAAGGCATAGATGTTTAGCCCAATCAAATGGAATAGCAGGAATTAATATTTTTTTAAGACGTTCTGAGTTATGGAAATATTGACTATGTTAAGTTTTTTTATATTTTGTCAGATATTTATGTTTCACTACTTCCATGCTCTTCACCTTCTTTTTTACTTCTCCCACACTTTCTCCTTAATCATCCTTAGCATCAGCCTCTTTTTCATCAACTTCTTCTTCGCCTTCTTCATCTTCTTCTTCTTGACCTTCTTCGTATTATTCTTTTTTTTTACATTCTTCATATTCTTCTTATTCAACTATTATTCTTCTTCATATTCTACTTCTTCATCTTCTTCATCTTCTTCTTCTTCATCATATTCTTATTTGTGACAGGCATTCCTGTAGTTGTTATCTATAAAAGTTTGAACATTACACCTTTCGTTCTGCCCGTCACAAAAGATTTACAACAGGATTTGTCAACGTTCAGTTTGGCCTGCAGCAGCAGGTCTTTTCCAGGGGCACCATGAGGAGGAACGGACTCACCCCCATACACTGCTTAGTCATCTTCTGCTTATAATTTAGATAATATCTTTTGCTCTGATTTTTAGTCTTATGCTTAATGTTCTTCCGCTTTTTGTTCTGCAGCTTCTTGTACTTCTGCTTCTTGGTTTTCTGTCTCTTGTTCTTCTGTATCTTGGTGGTTGTCTTCTTGTTCTTTGTCCTCTTGGTCATCTTCTTCAGGGTCATCTTCTTGGTCTTCTTCGGGGTGGTCTTCAGGGTCGTCGTCTTCAGGTTCGTCGTCTTCGGGGTCCTCGTCTTCTTCGGGGTGGTCTTCAGGGTCCTCGTCTTCAGAGTCGTCGTCTTCGGGGTCCCCGTCTTCTTCGGGGTGGTCTTCAGGGTCCTCGTCTTCAGGGTCCTCGTCAGGGAGATCCAGAGTGATTACCAAGAACCATTTCAAAAAGCTTGAAATTGGAAATGTAGCAGAAGGTACAAGAAGGCTGAGGAACTGCCGAGAACCAGCTGATGGTACTGGAACCCGGATGGGTAGCAGAAGGTACAAGAGCCAATGGAACTACCGAGGACCAGCTGACGGTACTGGAACTCGGTTACTAAGCAAGAGGTACCTGTGCCAGAAAGCACTACCAAGGACCAGCAGACGTTGGTGGAACTTGGATACCGAGAAGGAGGCACCTAAGTCAAAGGCACTGCCGAGAACCAGCTGATGGTACTGGAACCCGGATGGGTAGCAGAAGGTACAAGAGCCAATGGAACTACCGAGGACCAGCTGACGGTACAGGAACCCGGTTACTAAGCAGGAGGTACCTGTGCCTGAAAGCACTACCAAGGACCAGCAGACGTTGGTGGAACTTGGATACCGAGAAGGAGGCACCTAAGCCAAAAGCACTTCCGAGAACCAGCTGACGGTACTGGAACCCGGATGGGTAGCAGAAGGTACAAGAGCCAATGGAACTACCGAGGACCAGCTAACGGTACTGGAACCCGGTTACTAAGCAGAAGGTACCTGTGCCAGAAAGCACTACCAAGGACCAGCAGACGTTGGTGGAACTTGGATACCGAGAAGGAGGCACCTAAGCCAAAGGCCCTGCCGAGAACCAGCTGACGGTAATGGAACCTGGATGGGTAGCAGAAGGTACAAGAGCCAATGGAACTACCGAGGACCAGCTGACGGTACTGGAACTCGGTTACTAAGCAGGAGGTACCTGTGCCAGAAAGCACTACCAAGGACCAGCAGACGTTGGTGGAACTTGGATACCGAGAAGGAGGCACCTAAGCCAAAGGCCCTGCCGAGAACCAGTTGACGGTACTGGAACTCGGATGGGTAGCAGAAGGTACCCATGGAAAAAAAAGTTGCAAGGCCGCGAGCCGGCCGCAGTTACCAAAATCCACAGTCCTACAGGGGGTGCTTGTCCTATTGGCACTATGGAACCAGCCTTCATTGCCAGATCCCACAGCCCACATAGGAGTCGCCTAAACTTCAGGCACCATAGAGTCGACTAACCCGACCGCAACACGACAGGACAACGCATTGGAGGCAAAGTGTCGTTGACACTACCCGGAAACAGCTGGCGCGCTGGAACCAGGCTGGGCAGGAGGGAGTACCCGTGCCAAAGACACTGCCGAGAACCAGCTGACGGTACTGGAACCCGGATGGGTAGCAGAAGGTACAAGAGCTAATGGAACTACAGAGGACCAGCTGACGGTACTGGAACCCGGTTACTAAGCAGGAGGTACCTGTGTCAGAAAGCAATACCAAGGACCAGCAGACGTTGGTGGAATTTGGATACCGAGAAGGAGGCACTTAAGCCAAAGGCACTGCCGAGAACCAGCTGACGGTACTGGAACTCGGATGGGTAACAGAAGGTACCCATGAAAAAAAAAGTTGCAAGGCCGCGTTCCGGCCGCAGTTACCGAAACCCAGTCCTACAGGGGGTGCTTGTCCTATTGACACTATGGAACCAGCCTTCATTGCCAGATCCCACAGCCCACATAGGAGTCACCTAAACTGCAGGAACCATAGAGTCGGCTAACCCGACCGCAACACGACAGGACAACGCATTGGAGGCAAAGTGTCGTTGACACTACCCGGAAACAGCTGGCGTGCTGGAACCAGGCTGGGCAGGAGGGTGTACCCGTGCCAAAGACACTGCTGGGAAACAGCTGGCCATACTGGAACCCAGGGTAAATACTAAAAACAGATTGGAGCCAGAGGTCTAATTGGAGCAACTTTAAAATCAGTAGTAGACTAGTAGTGTGAATGTGGACAGAGCAGCAGAAATTGCCGTACACACAGCAGGGGAACAGCTGACGTTACTGAACCTCAATAACAAGGCAGCAAGTGTTGACTGTGCAGACGGCACTTCTGAGCGCCAACTGGCGGTGTTGGAGCTCAGGGATAATACTGAAAACAGAGGAGCCAGAGGTGTAATTGGAGCAACTTTAAAATCTGTAGTAGTGTGAATGTGGACAGAGCTGGAGAAATTGCCGTACGCACAACAGGGGAACAGCTGACGTTACTGAACCCCAATAACACGGCAGCAAGTGTTGACTGTACAGACGGCACTTCTGAGAGCTAACTGGCGGTGTTGGAGCTCAGGGATAATACTGAAAACAGAGGAGCCAGGGGTGTAATTGGAGCAACTTTAAAATCTGTAGTAGTGTGAATGTGGACAGAGCAGGAGAAATTGCCGTACGCACAGCAAGGGAACAGCTGACGTTACTGAACCCCAATAACACGGCAGCAAGTGTTGACTGTGCAGACGGCACTTCTGAGCGCCAACTGGTGGTGTTGGAGCTCAGGGATAATACTGAAAACAGAGAAGCCAGAGGTGTAATTGGAGCAACTTTAAAATCTGTAGTAGTGTGAATGTGGACAGAGCAGGAGAAATTGCCGTACACACAGCAGGGGAACAGCTGACGTTACTGAACCCCAATAACACGGCAGAAAGTGTTTACTGTGCAGACGGCACTTCTGAGCGCCAACTGGTGGTGTTGGAGCTCAGGGATAATACTGAAAACAGAGAAGTCAGAGGTGAAATTGGAGCAACTTTAAAATCTGTAGTAGTGTGAATGTGGACAGAGCAGGAGAAATTGCGTACGCACAGCAGGGGAACAGCTGACGTTACTGAACCCCAATAACACGGCAGCAAGTGTTGACTGTGCAGACGGCACTTCTGAGCGCCAACTGGCGGTGTTGGAGCTCAGGGATAATACTGAAAACAGAGGAGCCAGAGGTGTAATTGGAGCAACTTTAAAATCTGTAGTAGTGTGAATGTGGACAGAGCTGGAGAAATTGCCGTACGGACAGCAAGGGAACAGCTGACATTACTGAACCCCAATAACACGGCAGCAAGTGTTGACTGTGCAGACGGCACTTCTGAGCGCCAACTGGTGGTGTTGGAGCTCAGGGATAATACTGAAAACAGAGAAGCCAGAGGTGTAATTGGAGCAACTTTAAAATCTGTAGTAGTGTGAATGTGGACAGAGCAGGAGAAATTGCCATACACACAGCAGGGGAACAGCTGACGTTACTGAACCCCAATAACACGGCAGCAAGTGTTGACTGTGCAGACGGCACTTCTGAGCGCCAACTGGCGGTGTTGGAGCTCAGGGATAATACTGAAAACAGGGGAGCCAGAGGTGTAATTGGAGCAAGTTTTAAATTAGTAGTAAAGTGGATGTGGACAGAGCAGGAGAATTTGCCGTACACACAGCAGGGGATCAGCTGACGTTACTGAACCCCAATAACACGGCAGAAAGTGTTTACTGTGCAGACGGCACTTCTGAGCGCCAACTGGCGGTGTTGGAGCTCAGGGATAATACTGAAAACAGGGGAGCCAGAGGTGTAATTGGAGCAACTTTAAAATCTGTAGTAGTGTGAATGTGGACAGAGCAGGAGAAATTGCCGTACACACAGCAGGGGAACAGCTGACGTTACTGAACCCCAATAACATGGCAGCAAGTGTTGACTGTGCAGATGGCACTTCTGAGCGCCAACTGGTGGTGTTGGAGCTCAGGGATATTACTGAAAACAGAGAAGCCAGAGGTGTAATTGGAGCAACTTTAAAATCTGTAGTAGTGTGAATGTGGACAGAGCAGGAGAAATTGCCGTACATACAGCAGGGGAACAGCTGACGTTACTGAACCCCAATAACACGGCAGCAAGTGTTGACTGTACAGACGGCACTTCTGAGCGCTAACTGGCGGTGTTGGAGCTCAGGGATAATACTGAAAACAGAGGAGCCAGAGGTGTAATTGGAGCAACTTTAAAATCTGTAGTAGTGTGAATGTGGACAGAGCAGGAGAAATTGACGTACGCACAGCAGGGGAACAGCTGACGTTACTGAACCCCAATAACATGGCAGAAAGTGTTGACTGTGCAGACGGCACTTCTGAGCGCAAACTGGTGGTGTTGGAGCTCAGGGATAATACTGAAAACAGAGAAGTCAGAGGTGAAATTGGAGCAACTTTAAAATCTGTAGTAGTGTGAATGTGGACAGAGCAGGAGAAATTGCGTACGCACAGCAGGGGAACAGCTGACGTTACTGAACCCCAATAACACGGCAGCAAGTGTTGACTGTGCAGACGGCACTTCTGAGCGCCAACTGGCGGTGTTGGAGCTCAGGGATAATACTGAAAACAGAGGAGCCAGAGGTGTAATTGGAGCAAGTTTTAAATTAGTAGTAAAGTGGATGTGGACAGAGCAGGAGAATTTGCCGGACACACAGCAGGGGATCAGCTGACGTTACTGAACCCCAATAACACGGCAGCAAGTGTTGACTGTGCAGACAGCACTTCTGAGCGCCAACTGGCGGTGTTGGAGCTCAGGGATATTACTGAAAACAGAGGAGCCAGAGGTGTAATTGGAGCAACTTTAAAATCTGTAGTAGTGTGAATGTGGACAGAGCTGGAGAAATTGCCGTACGCAAAACTGGGGAACAGCTGACATTACTGAACCCCAATAACACGGCAGCAAGTGTTGACTGTGCAGACGGCACTTCTGAGCGCCAACTGGCGGCGTTGGAGCTCAGGGATAATACTGAAAACAGAGAAGCCAGAGGTGTAATTGGAGCAACTTTAAAATCTGTAGTAGTGTGAATGTGGACAGAGCAGGAGAAATTGCATACGCACAGCAGGGGAACAGCTGACGTTACTGAACCCCAATAACACGGCAGCAAGTGTTGACTGTACAGACGGCACTTCTGAGCGCTAACTGGTGGTGTTGGAGCTCAGGGATAATACTGAACAGAGGAGCCAGAGGTGTAATTGGAGAAACTTTAAAATCTGTAGCAGTGTGAATGTGGACAGAGCAGGAGAAATTGCCGTACGCACAGCAGGGTAACAGCTGACGTTACTGAACCCCAATAACACTGGAGCAAGCATTGACTGTGCAGACGGCACTTCTGAGCAGCAACTAGCTTTGTTGGAGCCCAGGGTAAATACTAAAAATAGAGGAGCCAGAGGTGTAATTGGAGCCAGTTTTAAATTAGTAGTACAGTGGATGTGGACAGAGCAGGAAAATTTGCCGGACACATAGCTGGGGATCAGCTGATGTTACTGAACCCCAATAACACTGGAGCAAGCATTGACTGTGCAGACGGCACTTCTAAGCAGCAACTAGCGGTGTTGGAGCCCAGGGTAAATACTAAAAACAGAGGAGCCAGAGGTGTAATTGGAGCAAGTTTTAAATTAGTAGTACAGTGGATGTGGACAGAGCATGAGAATTTGCCGGACACACAGCTGGGGATCAGCTGACGTTACTGAACCCCAATAACACTGGAGCAAGCGTTGACTGTGCAGACGGCACTTCTGAGCAGCAACTAGTGGTGTTGGAGCCCAGGGTAAATACTAAAAACAGAGGAGCCAGAGGTGTAATTGGAGAAAGTTTTAAATTAGTAGTACAGTGGATGTGGACAGAGCAGGAGAATTTGCCGGACACACAGCTGGGGATCAGCTGACGTTACTGAGCCCCAATAATACTGGAGCAAGCGTTGACTGTGCAGACGGCACTTCTGAGCAGCAACTAGCGGTGTTGGAGCCCAGGGTAAATACTAAAAACAGAGGAGCCAGAGGTGTAATTGGAGCAAGTTTTAAATTAGTAGTACAGTGGATGTGGACAGAGCAGGAGAATTTGCCGGACACACAGCTGGGGATCAGCTGACGTTACTGAACCCCAATAACACTGGAGCAAGCGTTGACTGTTCAGACGGCACTTCTGAGCAGCAACTAGCGGTGTTGGAGCTCAGGGATTACAGTTCAGGTGGTAGAAACATGAACACAACAGGAGACCTGGATACTGTTGCCAACCAATTATTTATTCTGGAAGAGGACTGGCAAATTCATGCGAGATCCATGCCTAGTTCATTTTCAGAAAAGTAAGCCGGTCAACGTTATCGGAGGATAGGCGCATGCAACGGTCTGTTAGTACACCACCTGCGGCACTAAAGACGCGTTCCGATAATACACTAGCAGCAGGGCAAGCCAGCACCTCCAATGCATACTGGCTAAGCTCAGGCCATGTATCCAGCTTAGAGACCCAAAACTTGAAGGGGGAAGAGCCGTCTGGGAGTACACTGAGAGTGCAAGACATGTAGTCTGTCACCATCTGACGGAAACGTTGCCTCCTGCTGACTGGAGCCGTCTGTGATGGTGTAGACATTTGTGGCGGCGGGGACACAAAACTTTGCCACATTTGGGCCATACTGGTCTTGCCTTGTGCTGAGGCACTGCTTCTGCTCCCTCTTTGTGCAGAGCTTCCTCCACTGCCTCGACGCACTGAGCTGCTTTGTAAAGCACTAGCAGCACTGCTCTTGGTTGGAATGGAGAACATGATGGAATGCACCAGTGCGTCTTGGTACTCCCGCATTTTACGCTCCCGGTTCAACGGTGTTATGAGGCTTTGTAAGTTGTCCCGGTAGCGAGGATCTAGGAGGGTGGACACCCAATAATCAGCCGTGTTGAGAATGTGGGCGATGCCGCGGTCGTTTCTCAGGCACTGCAGCATGAAATCAACCATGTGCTGCAGATTGTCAACTGGCCAAGAAACGCTGTCCCCTGCTTGAGGCGTGATCTCTGCCTGCTCTGCATCACCCCACCCTCGCTCTAGATACTGACTACTAGAGCATTGTGTATCTCCCTCCTCTGGACAGATGTCTTCCTCCTCCATTGACTCCTCCTCATCCTCCTCACAAAGTGTCTCCTGCCTAGGCCTCTGTGAGGAACCACGTTGTGCAGACTGTACAGAAGCAGATGGCATTTGTGACTCCTCATCCTCCACCTCTTCCAAAACCTCCTCCCTTAGTGCTTGCAGTGTTTTTTCAAGCAGGCAGATAAGGGGGATAGTCATGCTGACTAGTGCATCATCTGCACTCGCCATTCGCATGGAATAATCGAAGGCATGCAAAACGTGGCAAATGTCCTTCATAGAGGCCCACTCAGTGGTGGTGACGTGTGAACGGCGCACACTGCGACTTGTTTGCGCCCGCTGCAGCTGGTACTCCATTACTGCTGCCTGCTGCTCACACAACCTCTCCAACATATGTAACGTTGAATTCCACCTGGTGGGTAGGTCACATATGATTCGATGCTCCGGAAGACATAATCGGCGCTGCAGAGCTGCAATGCATGATCTTGCGTTGCTGGAACGCCGCAAGTGAGCGCACTCTATGCGGACCTTGTGAAGCATTGCATCAAGATCCGGATAGTCCCTCAAAAAACTCTGCATGACCAAGTTGAGCACATGTGCCAGACATGGCATGTGAGTGAGGTTGCCTAGGCCCAGAGCTGCCACCAGATTTCGGCCATTGTCACACACTACCATGCCTGGCTGGAGATTCGCTGGCACAAACCACACGTCGCTCTGCTGCTTGATGGCATTCCAGAGCGCCTGCACTGTGTGGCTTCGATTCCCCAAAGAAATTAATTTTAATATGGCCTGTTGACGTTTGGCCACGGCTGTGCTCATATCGGTCATCATAACAGGTAACCGTTCACGGGTCGATGTGGAGGTAGACCGTGACGGCTCTTGCAGCGCTGATTCAGAGGAACTGGAGTATGAGGAGGAGTCAGTGTGTACAGACTGGATTCCTGCAATCCTTGGAGTTTGCAGAACACGTACAGCGCCACTCTCAAGATCTGTACCCGGCTCCACAACATTTATGCAATGGGCAGTGAGGGAAAGGTTTCGTCCCTGTCCATGCTTACTGGTCCACGCATCGGTGGTCAGGTGGACCTTGCTACTGACGGCGTTTTGTAGCGCATGTTTAATTTTTCCCTCCACATGCTGTTGCAGGGCAGGGACGGCTTGCCTGCTGAAATAAAAGCGGCTGGGCACGTTGTATTGTGGGACTGCCAATGCCATAAAGTTACCGAAGGTGTCAGTCTCCACCAGCCTGAATGATAGCATTTCAAGGGCCAGTAGTTTTGCAACGCCAGCATTCAGAGCCTGTGCTTTTCTCCCATGCCTGTGCTAACGATGGCTGTAGACTGGCCTGGGAGTGTGAGGATGACAGGGAAAGTGGTGCTGTCGGTGGAATTACACTGTGTGTCTGTACAACAGTGCCAGAGATTCTTCCATGGCGATCCTGAGAGGAAGCCGAACCAGCTGTGTGTGAGCTGGAGGAAGAGGCTACAACACGAGCTGAAGAGGTGGTAGGTGGCGCTGTAGGTTGGCCTAGTTCTTCAGTGTGTTTTTGTAGCTCCACCACATGCTTGGCCCGCACATGTTTCCACATATTTGTGGTATTGAGGTTGCTGACACTTTTCCCTCTTTTCACCTTCTGATTACACAGCTTGCATTTGAAAAAGCAAATGTCATCTGCAACTGTGTCAAAAAAGGACCAGGCACTGCAAGTCTTGGGAACACCCGCTTTGGATTTTGGAAGAGCCATGCTCCTAATGGGTGCCGAAGTGGAGGCTACAGGCAACCAAGTCTGCCCCCTCCCTCTCCCTCCTTTTTGAGCCATTCGGGGAATCTCTTCCTGAGAGCTGCTCCCACCACCTTCCTGTCCCTCACGCCATGATGGGTCAAGGACCTCATCATCTACACCACCCTCTTCAAACAACTGCTTCTCCTGGGTAGTCTCAACAGCACAGTACGCACCAGAAAGTGGCACCTGAGTCTCATCATCAGATGGGTACTGAGGTGTGCTGCTGACCATAGGCACTGGCCCACCCGCCTCTTCAGATTCGGAGAGACAAAACGGTTGCGCATCACTGCATACTACCTCTTCTTCAAATTCTCGAATTCTGCTTGGCTGGCCCCCTCTTTCCAAGCCAAGAGATTCAGAGAACAGAAGTAGAGATGGCTCCTGTCCAGGGCTCTTTGACTGCCTGGGCAATTTGGCAGGTGGTGAAGAGACAGATGGGTGCTCTTCAGTGCTCAGGACCTGAGAGGATCTGGAACTAATTGAAGTCGATGCGTTAGCTGCCATCCATCCGACAACGGCTTCAATTTGGTCCTCCCGCAGCAGTGGGGTACGGCTAGCTCCTACAAAGCTGTGCATAAAGGACTGTTCCCTGGTAAAACTGGGGGATGCTGAGTCACTGGTGCCCGCAGCAGGCACAGAATCCCCACGTCCTCTCCCTGCAGGCACAGAATCCTCACGTCCTCTCCCTGCAGAAACTCCACGCCCACAACCACGACCACATGCCTTACTCCCTGCCTTTTTCATCTTGGTAGACTGATAAAGATAGGCAGAAAAGTACTAAATGCTTAGTGTGCTTATTCCTGAACAGCTGCTAACAGGTATAAGAAACACTAATTTTATAAAGTGTGGACTAGACTTTAATATGAGCTAATGTGGCCTACACAACTGTAAAGTGGAGTGTTTGGTGAACTTTATTCAGGTTTTTTTTGTCACAAAAAGACACTGGATGTGCCCAAAGATGTAATACCGATAGTATCACAAACTTTTTGTAGCTATTACAATGCAGGAAGGTAACCTACAATGCAATAGATGAGGCTACAAAAAATAGGCTAATACTAATCTGGCTGGGGCTGCAGGGCACAATGCTGCAGAAAGGCTCCTCTATCTACTCCTATATAGTGTGTTTGGAACCAATGTAGCTGAATACGGATGGAACCACCACACTAATAGGAGAAATCAGGAAAAATGATCAATTAGCAAAAAAGGACAATGTATGAGGCAGTGACGCACGCTGAGAACACTACAACCAGACGTGGCTGAAGCACACACTACAGCGTGAGCTGCACTCACACACAGAGACCTTGCAGACAGGCGTGAACAGTGCAGATGCAGAGCACTGTGCACTAGAGCTGCAAGACAAAAAAAAATTCTATATCTACTCCTATATAGTGTGTTTGGAACCAATTTAGCTGAATATGGATGGAACCACCACACTAATAGGAGAAATCAGGAAAAATTATCAATTAGCAAAAAAGGACAATGTATGAGGCAGTGACGCACGCTGAGCGCACTACAACCAGACAAGGCTGAAGCACACACTACAGCGTGAGCTGCACTCACACACAGAGACCTTGCAGACAGGCGTGAACAGTGCAGATGCAGAGCACTGTGCACTAGCGCTGCAAGACAAAAAAAAATTCTCTTTCTACTCCTATATAGTGTGTTTGGAACCAATTTAGCTGGATACGGATGGAACCACCACACTAATAGGAGAAATCAGGAAAAATGATCAATTAGCAAAAAAGGACAATGTATGAGGCAGTGACACACGCTGGGCGCACTACAACCAGACGTGGCTGAAGCACACACTACAGGGTGAGCTGCACTCACACACAGAGACCTTGCAGACAGGCGTGAACAGTGCAGATGTAGAGCACTGTGCACTAGAGCTGCAAGACAAAAAAAAATTCTCTTTCTACTCCTATATAGTGTGTTTGGAACCAATTTAGCTGGATACGGATGGAACCACCACACTAATAGGAGAAATCAGGAAAAATTATCAATGAGCAAAAAAGGACAATGTATGAGGCAGTGACGCACGCTGAGCGCACTACAACCAGACAAGGCTGAAGCACACACTACAACGTGAGCTGCACTCACACACAGAGACCTTGCAGACAGCGGTGAACAGCACAGAGAACCGTGCACTAGCACTGCAAGGCACAGCGATTTATAAAGTAGCTTGGGTAAAGCAGAATAGAGCAAATAGGTAGCTAAAACTGTCCCTCAGAACAACAGCGTCCTATCCCTAGCTGAATTCACAGCAAAGTGAGCTCAAAATGGCGGCGGCGGCTTTTATAGTGCATCATGACATCATTTCAGCAGCCAATCACAGCCATGCCATTAGTTAACATGCCTACATGCCTAACAGGATGTGCCCACACTTCTTAGGATCCTCATTGGCTGAATAAAATGAAACTGGCTCATTGCATTATGGGAACTTCCGATTCCGGTATACGATATTCTAAAAGTATCGGAATTAAGTATTGGAATTCCGATACCGCGAATATCAGCCGATACCTGATATTTCAGTATCGGAATGCACAACACTACTCCTGACGCCAAATTTTAAAACCTTAAATTGTATTACTTTTCAGTGACAGCTGTGTAAGAGGGCTTGTTTTTGAGGGTCGAACTGTAATTATAGTTTATAAAAACTTTGAGCTAGTGACTTTTTGATAGATTTTTATTCATTTTTTGGGGGCAAAATGATAAAAAATACAGCAATTTGAGTTTTATTTTCCATAACCACTAGAAGAGCTAACTTATAAGCTTCTTTTATGGTTTTAGGATGGATGTACCGCAGGTTGTAACTGGAAAGCATGTTAAAATATGTTAAAATAAAGATAAATTGGAAACTTCCTTTAACACTGCATAAAGAAAATGCAATAAAAATATGAAAACATCTCAGTAATCCTTCATCTCCTTTTTTTATTGGGTTTTGTTTTGTCTCATATTACATTTAAAGCTGAGAAATATATAAAGAAATCCTCTTTGTGTCTTAGGAGATCAGTCATATAGTATCTTTCCTTCTCCTCCCCACTGTCCTGATGTTTAAGGCCATAAGACAACTGATTGCAGTAGAAACCCCTTACTGTGCCCTGTCTAGTAGGAATGAAGACCACTAATCACTTCAACAAATGGCTAGGGCTTTCATTAGTCAACAGTTGAAAAATGAACTGGTCAACAGATTATCCCCTTAGTTCAGGATTTCTACAAAACTGACTCTCTTAGAATTATAAAGATAATTCTACAGACTAATAAAAAGTGAAGGAAATTATATTTTTTATGTTCCCAAGGTTTTCCCTGGCAAGGTGTCCTGCAGCAACCAAGTGATTGCTGCAGCTAATTACTATCCTCATTGCTATACTACAGAGGCCAGTGATTGGCTGCAGCAGTGACACGGATAGTTGAGAGTATTATAATTACAATACAGATTCTTGGGGAGCAGTAGCAGATTTATCAAATAAATAATTTACATTAGGATTTTTTCCCCCTTGATAGAAAATTTTGAATAAGTCAGGTAACCCTTTAAGGGTATATGCATATAATAATTAAGAGACTCCATTGTTAAATGGAGTTAAAAAAACAACTGGATTACACCAATAAAAAAGATGCCACAAAAAAATGTTGGAAAAATGTTCATAAAAAACTACGGCGGTCAAAAATGTTGATGAAATTACCAAAAAAAGAACTAAAAAAATATGCTTTATGAAAAAAACTGGCGTTTTCTGAAGCATCTTCCTTTTGAAAAACTTGCCAGAAAAAGATATGTGCTCATACCCTTAGGTTTCTTGGAGACTAAAACCTCTTTGGCATGTCTTCTTCTTAGGCCATATGTTTTCCGTACACAAAAAGCACAGTCAGGAAACCTATGTATCAACATTGCCTGTGTGTAAGTGTTCTATAACTGAAGACAGCCAACACAATGAAATTTTATTATTTATCTCAACAAAACACATAATGACAGTTACATACACAATATTTCAGATTTTTTTCCCTTTTGTTAGATATTATGAGGCGGCACACCTGGCCTTCTTTTGCTACGCTTCACCTCAGAATTTTTATGAATGCCAATATATAAGAACAATAACTGTTCAAAAAGGCAGATGGACACTAACGAAATCCACACGCAAAATCAGATAGGCCTGTGGTGAGCCTGTAAAGCTGGCCATCATTCTTACCATAGGATGTAATCAGGTGCGGCATTCTCTGGCAAACCACTCACATCCACGGGATGATTATAATGTAAGAAATGTGGACTATAAAACTATAGCAAGCCTAGGAGATGAAACTTATACACACTGATAAATGATAACTCATTTCCATCCTCTTCATAGGAAATTCAGAGCCTGAAATATAAACTTTTATCTAAAGGAACTAAAAAAAAGGCCACAAGCATATTGTCATGTAAAAAGTAAGGACACCATATTTGACATATCATTACTTGACTATATTAAATATTATGTATTGAATATGGATATGCTCACGTGTTACAGCACCAAAGTTCGGGTCCACATTGACTTCTGTTGGGTTCGGATTCAGGTTCAAATTTGGATAGAGTTCTGGTACCTGAACCAAACTTTGGTCAAAAGTTCGGTCGAAACCGATGAACCCGAATATCCGCGTGTCCGCTCTTCCCTAATCGTAGCCAATCGGATAAAGCAGCACTCCATGAATTCCAGTAGAACGTGAAAGTATTTACTCAATGTTACGACTTAATTTCAGCTTCTCATTGGATCTACTTGCTTGGGATTAGTAATGTATTCCTAGCCATGGGGGTTCAGATTGTACTTTATGGATGGATGCAACCACAGCATTATTTCCTACCTTAGCAATATGATAGTTAGGTTGAGCCAAATACCGTTACACAGGGAGAATGCAACAAATATCTTACAAGATTGGTGAGGGATATTTTTGTTGGCCATTCAAATAGTGCACTCGAAATAATCTGAAGAATTGTATCTCTAGAACAGGGCTGGTGTCCCTGAGAACAAAAGGGAGCATACTTAATTTATTCACTTTATGACAGATCCTGTTTAATGTAAAAGAAACCTTTACTCCAAGATGTCTCAGTGGTTAGCACTGTAACCTGGCAGCACTGTGGTCCTGGGTTCAAATCCCACCAAGGACAACATCTGCAAGGGGTTTGTATGTTCTCCCCATGTTTGCGCGGGTGTCATCCAGGTTCTTCCCACACTCCAAAGACATACTGATACGGAATTTAAATAATGAGCCCCAATAGGGACCGAGATGATGATGTCTGTAAAGAGCCAAGGAAATTCATGGTGTTATGTAAATAAAATAGACAACCCCAATCAAATCTTGAAACATAGGGTCCCATAGAGTCCACTTTTCAAGTCTAGAACAGTGGAGCTGTTATAATAATATCATGCAAGCTCTAAAGCTATATTTTGTTCATGAAGCTCACTTACTCTGCTAAAAGGTGGCTATGGGGGAAGGGTATCTGCCGAGGTGCAAACTTAGACATAAATACAATGAACAGTAAGTATTTATAACAAGTGGCACATATACAGTATGTATGCCGCTATACTGTGCCAGAATGATAGGAAGTCAATTATCAGCCATATCCTCCTCCTTTTCATCACACTTTCTAAAACTTAATATGGACAAAGCCGAATTCATCATCTTTCCTCCATTTCACTCAACCCATCCATCCACCGCCACCTGATCTATCTCCAGTTATGGCAGAAACTGTTGGAAATTGTTCCATGTTTTGTTATACACATATTTATTTCCTTTGGAACAACACAAAAAAAACAGATTAAAAAAGGCAAATTTAACATAATTTCACACAAAACCCCAAAAATGGGCAACCAAATATTACGTTGAGGGTGCTAACAATTTTTTTGGCCTATTTTGGGGGTTTTGAGTGAAATTATGTCCAATTTTTTCTCTGTTTTTTTGTGTTGTTCCAATACACACAAAGGAAATAAACATGTGTATAACTAAACATGTGTAATTGCAATAATTTTCTGGAAGAAATACTTCATTTTCTGGAAAGATTTCAAGGGTACCAACATTTTTTGCCATGACTCTATCTATTTATCTAAAAATACAAAAAGTAGGCAGCACTACAATAATTACCAAAAATAAGTGGACTTTATTTAGCCCATATGGTGTGGCGACGTTTTGTTCAAGTGAACTTTTCTCAAGCAATGAGTACACAAGGGAAGTATATATAGGAACATTACAGAATTGTGCAATTTACATGTCATTTACAAAATAGTGTTTAAAATACAATACATAGCAATTTATGAAACAACATACGTTAGTGACATAAATATAAAGTACTAACAGTATAAGGTAATATATAAATAAAGCTATAATTTCTTTACATAATTACAATTAATTACATAATTGCATAATATCAGATTATGTGTTTATTAATTAATTAAGATGACTCACCCATATGCCCACCGTTATTTCTGAAATACTTATACCATAAGATGCCATTCTCGGCATCTATATCGCGCTACTAAGGCAAAAAAGAGCAATAAATGCTCTATATGGGACAAGGAGCTTTGTATTAAAAGGGTAAAAGGAAGGGCAACCTATTTTTTGCACATCATCTTAACCCTAGCACTACGAAAAGCCCCTCTTTTTGCCTTATTTATCAGTAGTGCAGAGGCAGTAATCTTTAAGGGACCCTTTTTCCAATTTTCAAGATGGCATCCGTTATTAGATGCATGCCACTACCTCTTGAAGCTCATCAAGAGAATGCCAAGAGTGTGCAAAGCAGTCATCAAAGCAAAAGGTGGCTACTTTGAAGAACCTAGAATATAAGACATATTTTCAGTTGTTTCACACTTTTTTGTTAGGTATATAATTCAACATGTGTTAATTCATAGTTTTGATGCCTTCAGTGTGAATGTACAATTTTGAAAGTCATGAAAATACAGAAAAATCTTTAAATGAGAAGGTGTGTCCAAACTTTTGGTCTGTACTGTATGTGTTGGTCACATGTCCATTTTGATTGAGACGGAAGTGTAGAAACCAGCAGAGGGACCACAAAGCTAAGGAAAAGGAGCAGCAATATGTTAATATTTTACATCAATCTGAGAGTTCTTTTTTTATTTTTTGTTGGCCAGACAATCCGTTTAGGGCTCAGTTACATGAGCGTATAACATGGACGAGTACTATCTGATATTTTATTGAATAGTACTCAGACCAATGTTATACTATGGGGCAATGTAGAACTGTAGATTTTTTTCTCATGCCCATTCGGATCAGTCTATGGGTGCATGCCATCCAAGTACAGTCCGTTCTCCACCTTCTTCCCACCTGTGATTTGCTCTCATGCGAGAGAATCGGACCCCATTCAGATGACTCTTGGATCAGACTCTCACAGAGTTTGATTCGAGTGTCATTAGCATGATCGGCCCGATTCTCTCGCTTGAGGTAATTGACAGCCGCGTGACCCCAGCATAAATCTGAGTATATAGCAAAGTTTTTTTTACATTTTACCATCATTTTTAGAAGGAGGAAACACCACATAGCTTTTTTTGTAGCACTGTTGTGCAATTATTCAATGTCAGCTGTACTGTAAGTTCTAATTCTGCACCAATAACATGTATGAAGGGATACATGCACTACATAGGAATATGTGCAATGACCATGAGTCATCTTTTATCACTCACTTCTGTTATCCAGCTATAAATCTATATAGCCGTTGCTAGGCTATCATTTCCCCAACACAACCCTGAGATCAACTTTTTCTGAAATCTGTAATACCCCAAACTTGCATAGCTACATTTTATGAATCTCTCTTGGAATCATTTAAAGCTTGAAATTGGTGCATTGCTATTGCCAGTTTCATAAAGCAGGTTAAAAAACGTGTTTTGTACTAAATGATCTGTGAAATTCTAATCTTATGATCACGATATAATAAAATTTCCATCCCTTAATCTTTTACTAGACCAGCAAGAGTATCGGGTAATTGAAATAATAGGTCTTTAAAAGGTTTCCTACTCCATGCTACATCATAAATCAGTCTAAATAGTTGTATAGTTCCTTGTCACAAACTTAAAATATTTTTAATTATGAACTAATGTCTGGACTGTCATGCCTTAAAAGTATCCCCAAAAGTGAAATATGCAGCATATGTATTTCACTTAGGACAAGTGCGCAATGTCAAAAATAATGATATAAGTGAATACTGTATTTGATTTCATGCGTAAATTATATTTGCGACCATTTAAGTTATGTTATTTTGGGAGCAGAATTTAAAGGGAAACTGAAAGCGACCCACAGGCAGCATGTATCAGGCAATGGCTGTATGATCTCACCTAGGTATGTTTGACAATGAAACGCTTTGGCGTTTCAGAGAAAGAGATACTTTAAAATCTCCTTCGGAAGAGCCGCATGGTAGACTTGTAGAAAAGGCTGGTCTCAAGCAGCTTTTACCCGCCCACTGCCAGTGATTGACAGGTCTCTCCCTGCATGTGTATAGGGAGAGACCTTTCACTCAAGGAGAACGGATGGGGAGAAACCGTCAGGGACCCACCTATCCGACTAGTCTCTTTTGCAGCTCGGTCCCTAGCAGCTTTTAAAGCTTTCTCTGAAACACTGCAGTGTTTCAGTGTCGAACATACCAGGCTGCCTGACACGTGAGTCAGGCAGCATTTATCAGCTGTCAGGTTTAAGGACCTGTTTTCATGTACCATTTTTTATGCCTTTTTTAGATTTCTGTTTGAATGACACTTTATTTTTTACTTGCATTTTTTTTTTTTACCTTCAATTGACTGACACTTACCGTAAGAGCACTACCTTCAAATTAGCCAACTTAATTAACAAAAAACAATGCAAATGGATCTTTAAGTAACCCCTTTATAAAAATTGATGCGCCCCCAGGGCTGTGGGGTACTCGGCAGCCGGGCCTATGGATGCTGGGGGGGGTATGTCACAGTGGCTGGCCCGGCCCGTGGCCCAGGGCGGTCAACCAAAAATGAGGATTGTAACTTGGATAAAAAATAAAAATAAAGTAAATGGTTCGTGACGCCACCTGTGGTATCTGGTAAGGTTTACCAGCGCTGCTGCAGACCTCCGGGGGGTGATGGGATGGCAGCTGAGGTGTTTCTGCTCCCCACAGGTGGAGCGGGCCCCCGGGGAAGTGTGGAGTTTGATGGTGGTGATGCTGGGACTTGTAGTGCAGGCGGATGGCGCAGCAGGAGTAACTGACAGAGACAGGGGATTCGCTTCAATACCTTTACTGGTGCGGATGTCAGGTACGGTCCAGGGTACTCAGTAGGATGGGTGCACTTCAGGACTTCTCCCCAGTGAGCGGGTATAAGGCCTCCTGGTCTGTGTCTGCCTCTCTGTATGCTCCTGGCCAGCCTGCAACTGGGCCTAGCTTATGTGTCGTGCTGTTCCTTCACATGTCGCTTGGTAGTAGGACCTTCTGCTGGTAACCACTCTCCCTGGACGCCCTCAGGCCTTGTGGTTCCTGGTCCTGTAATGGGTCTAGCTTCAGGTCGTCCAGGGACTTGTAGTCCTCCTGTAATGCCGGTGATCCCTACTGGGTATAAAGAACCCTGTAGGCGCGGATCCGGTGTCCAGTTTGTATATTCGGGGTGAGCCTATGATGCTCCTCTGCCCCCTCAACTCCTCTCTCCTCTCCTCCTCGCCGTCGGCCACACTCGGGGCCCTTAGAACTCAGCAGCAGACGCGCTGCATCTTTGCTGCTCTCAGCATCAGCACGCTGTCAGACTCTCTCTCAGTCTGACTAAACTCTAAAACTGACTGACTGCCTGGCTCCACCCTCCATATATATCCCTCTCAGGGCTCCCTCTGGTGGTATGAGGCAGAAGGGTGGAGGTGTTTGTATGTAATGAGGGCCTCTTGTGGAGAAGTCCATCCATGCACTCTTGGTCCTGTGGTACCTGTGCACAGCAGGGTGCCACATTCCCCCCTAGTACAATTCAGTACTCCTGGACTGAAGCATTTTCTTAACAGGTTACAACAATAATAATAATTATAATAACATTAATAAAGTTACAGTAAGTCCCGTAACCTGGTGTCCATTTCACCGAAGAAAGAACATGAGGGACCCGCTTGAAAACCCTCAACGTAGGCCCTGGGCGTGGCTACAGGGCATAAGTGATCCAGGTGCTGGACCACGTCTTCGGCCACGCCAAACGGGTTTTTGTTCTGTGGTCAAATAAAGGGGGCACTTTTGATGAGTGCAACTATTTACAAATAAAGTTTTTGGCTGCTCACAGTCCTCAGCCTACAAGTCTTTATACCCTTACGGGTAACTACAGGCACACATTATAAACTATGTAACTATGTAACTATGTAACATTAATTTCAGTTTATATAATAAACAATAGTAGGCAACACCCAACTGGGTAACTATTTACAATTTAGGCACTTCATGCTTATTCCCTAAACCGGGCAGGGATTGGTCCTTGTGTGCTGCGTGTGGACCTTCATAGCACTGGGGTGTTACTAGTGTCTGTGCGTACCCTTTCTGTTAATCTAGCAGGTGTACATGCTGGTAGATTGTAGAACTGCCTTAATCTCTCTATGGGACTGGCAAGTGCACTGTTCACTGGGCCTTCAAGCTCTGTCTCAACGGGTGATCCTCCTCTTACTGGGGACTCTTCCTGTTCCTGAGCAGGTTCTTCTAGAGTGCTCACAGGTTCTTCTTGTGGCTGATAGAAGTGTATTACGGGTATAATCACTGCTCCATCAAGTTGAGGTCAGTCCACAGGGAAATCTCCTAGAACTGTGTGAAGCACTTCTTCCTTGGGTTCCTCCGGTGCTATAGGAGGTACTTCTTCCGTTGTCTTCAGTAGACTTGGGCACACTTTCAGGTAGTCTCTTGAGACTGTTGCGGTTGTCTTACCTCCATCCTTACTAATCAGGCAGGTTTTACTGTTGTCAAATCTGGAGTTTAGCACAGTGTAGGGCTCTCTTTCCAACTGGTCATCGAGCTTGTGACCTCTTCTTTTCCGCTTCAGCACTATCTCTCCAGGTGCCAAGGGTTCTGCTGGTGCATGTTTGTTATACTGCTCTTCCTGTCTTTCCCTAACCTTGTTTATACTGTCTTCGACACAGGCCTGTACCTTCCTGTACTGCTCTTGCCGACTTGTGTCCCAGTCTTCAGTGGACATATCTGCTTCTGGTTCTACCACTCCGAGTTCCAGGTCCATGGGCAACTTTCCGGGTCTTGCTCTCATGAGGTACGCTGGGGTACAATTAGTAGAACTCACAGGTATGTGATTGTACAGATCTACCAGGTCAGGTAGTTTGTCTGGCCACTGGTTGCTTTTTTCCAAGGGTAAGGTTTTCAGCAGGTCTATGACGATGTTGTTCATTTTCTCACACAAACCATTGGTCTGAGGGTGATACGGCGTAGTCCGGATCTTTTTGCATATGTACAGATGACAGAATTCTTTAAACAGCTCGGCTTCAAAGGCAGGGCCTTGATCCGTCAGCACTTTGTCCGGGTATCCATGGGGCCTGCAGAAGTATGCTTGGAACGTTCTTGCTGCAGTTTCTGCTGTCAGATCCTTGACAGGGGCTACCACCAGGAATCGGGAATAATGATCCACCATGGTCAGTGCATAGGAATAGCCTGACCTGCTGGGTGACAGCTTGATGTGATCCAGAGCGACAATCTCCAGGGGCTGGGTTGTTTTGATGGACTGAAAGGGTGCTTTCTGGCTGCCGTAGTCTTTTCTTCTGAGGCTACAGGGCCCACAATTCCGGCACCACCTCTCTATGGAACTCCGCATTCCAACCCAATAGAACCGGTCCTTCAGCAGGGTTTCCAGCTTCTTCCAGCCAAAGTGACCTGCTTGATCGTGGTAGGCCTCTAACACCATCTGGATATCCGTCCTGGGTACAACAATCTGCCACACCATTTCATGGGCCTTGGGATTGACGTATCTTCTGCACAGCTTCTCTATATAGATGAACAGCCAGCTTCTTTCATTCCACAGGTGTTTGGCTTGTGGGGAAGCATCCTTCTCCAGGTGAGAACCTTCCTGGGTGATCAGTCTTTTGATGGGTCTCCTTCCAACTGTGGTGGGGTAGAGGATTCAGCGTCCTTCCATGACGTCTTCTGGTGGCGTGTTGCTCGTGGACCACTCCGCTTCGGTGGAAAGCAGGTAATTCAACTTCCTCTAAATCATCCACTTCATCCTCGGTGTCTGACTGATGAGGCATCCTTGACAGGGCATCAGCATTGGTGTTCTTGTGACCTGCCCGATACTTGATGGTAAACTGATAATTTTACAGTCTGGCCACCCAATGCTGTTCCATGGCTCCCAATCTGGCTGTTTCCAGGTGTGTCAAGGGATTGTTGTCAGTAAAAGCTGTAAACTTAGTTGAGGCTAGGTAATGCTTGAATCGTTCAGTGATAGCCCAGACCAAGGCCAGGAACTCCAGCTTGAAGGAGCTGTAATTCTTTGGGTTCCTCTCAGTAGGGCGAAGCTTCCTACTGGCATACGCAATTACCTTCTCTCTGCCATTTTGCTTCTGGGACAACACAGCTCCCAGTCCCTCGTTGCTGGCGTCAGTGTACAGCACAAAAGGCTGGCTGTAGTCAGGGTAAGCCAGGATTTCTTCACCAGTCAGGATTTCCTTCATTACTGCAAATGATTCAGCCTGCTCTTTGCCCCACTGGAATGGGGGACTCTTTCCTCTTTTGGACTGTCCTACCAGGAGATCTTGTAAAGGTGCTGCCTTTTTGGTGTAATCCTTTATGAACCTCCTGTAGTACCCGACCAGTCCTAGAAACTGACATACTTCCTTGATGTTTTTCGGTTCAGGCCACTTCTGGATGGCAGTGACCTTCTCCGGGTCCGGTGCTACTCCCTCTGAGCTGACTACGTGTCCCAGGTACTGAAGCTTCTGTTTGAGCAGGTGGCACTTGGAAGGTTTTAGTTTCATCCCATACCGGGACAATGCTTCAAATACCTCCGCCAGGTGCTTCAGATGGTCTTCATACGTCCTCGAGTACACGATAACGTCATCCAGGTACAGCAGCACTGTCTCAAAGTTCCAATGTCCTAAGCAACACTCCATCAGCCTCTGGAACGTCCCGGGGGCGTTGCAGAGCCCAAACGGCATACTGTTGAACTCGCATAATCCCATCGGGGTGGTGAAGGCTGTCTTCTCCCGGTCTTCCTCAGCAACAGACACTTGCCAGTACCCGTTAGTGAGATCCAATGTAGAGAAGTAATTGGCAGATTTTAGTGCAGCCAGGGATTCCTCTATACAGGGCAAAGGGTATGCATCTTTATGTGTTATTCGATTAATTTGTCTATAATCTACACACATCCTCATGCTACCGTCCTTCTTTCTGACCAGGACCAGGGGAGCGGCCCAGGGGCTACAGCTATCCCTTACTACCCCTGCCTTTTTCATGTCATGCAACATTTCCTTGGCTTTTTGGTAATGTGCTGGTGGTATGGGTCTGTAACGCTCCTTAATGGGTGGATGGTTACCGGTGGGTATGTGGTGTTGTACCCCTTTAACCCTTACAAAATCAAGTGGGTGCTTACTAAACACTTTTTTTCATATTGCTGAACCACTCTGTAAACACCGTGTTTCTGATGGACAGGGGTGGCGTCAGTCCCAACATGGAGCAGTTGACCCCAATCCTCCAGCTGAGCTTCTGAGTCATTGTCCTCCACTGTATCTGGTGGGTTCAAGGATTCCACTGTGTGTATGGCATCATTATTCACAGTATACAATCTGGCAACAGTGGCGTATCGTGGCAATTTAACTTTCTCCTCCCCACAATTTAGGAGACGTACAAGTACCCTTCCATTGCGTACAACAACTACCCCTCTAGCAGTTAAGAGTGTAGGTCTGTGCTCTGAGCTAAGGGGCTCCACTACTGCCTGGTAGTTCTGTCCCTTGAGACCTATTGCTGCCCTACACCAAATCAGCATTTCACTCATTGGGGGAATCACAATGGGTATTGGGTCTGTCACTCGAACATTACCAATCTCACCACCTGTTAGCTTTACCTGTTGCTGGTACAGGAGGGCTCGAATCTCTCTCTGGAGCACCTTCCTCTGCCCTGGTTTGGCAGTGTCAGCAATCTGTTGGAGTAAAAACAACACTTCTCCCAAACAGTTACCAACAATATTTGTACCAAGTATCATATACAAGTCTGTATCACCAGGGTTAGATTGGTCCTTTGGTCCTTTAGTTTCACTCTCCCCACCTTCACTGTCACGTCCTTAACCCCTATTAGGTTAAGAGGAAGGCCATTAGAGGAATAGACAGAGAGGTTCGGGGCTGGTGGGTGGAGTTCATCTATGGACCAGTACCTTTTGTAGAGGACATCAGGTATGATGGTTACTTGTGAGCCGGTGTCCAGTAACGCAGGTGTTGCTATGGTGTTGCTATGTCGTCCAGCACGATGGACAGGAAAGGCCTTCCTCCTACCAACCGGTGGTACCAGTTTGATGGGCCTGGTTGATTTACCCCTGGGTGTCGGCCCTCGGCCCCAGGGTTTGCCCGATTACAGGACAGTTCCGCGCGGCGTGGCCTGCCTTGTGGCAACGGTAGCAGATGAAATCTCCTGGAGGGCGACGTTGGTCGTTGGTTCTCCCATGGGGTGGCGTTGTCCTCCTACGGGGTGGTGTCGTCCTCCTTCTTCTCCTCATCCAGGGGACATCTTCAGGACTGTCGGCGAGAAGGATCCTTTGTTCCGGCTCGGGCTCCGCCTGTAGCTGCAGGGTGCTCAGGACAGCGGCCAAGGTTTTACTCAGCTGACGCACTTCAGAGCGCAGGCTGTCCAGCTCGCTAGGGGGCACTGTTTGCATCTTTGCTTCAGCCGTTAATGAAGGAGCAGTGGGTGCTGCGGGCACTGGAGTGGCGCCACCCTGGTAACGCTGGATAGCAGTCCCTGATGTTTCCAGGGGCTGAAGGCCCTTAATAGCCATGTCCTTCAGGGTGTCAAAGGTGGCATTTGGATGATCTAAGGCCCACCACCGTACGGTTCTGCTCTCCTCCTGGGACCTCAACCCCCGGATGAATTGTTCTGTCAGCATTTTATTCTCATCTTGTATGCTGGCTGGACTAACCTGTTTCAGAGTCCACAAGGCTTCCTGTAAGCGCCAGGCATAGTCCCGGATACTGTCCTCAGGTTTCTGGGTACAGTGGTAGAACCTCATCCGGAGATCTGTCTCAGTGCGGTTTTCAAAGACAGTTTGCAGTCTCTTAAAGATAATGGATACTGATTCCTGGTCTGCGGCTGGCCAGGTTTCTGCTTCCCCCTCTGCAGCACCAGTCAATTGTCCCAGCACAACAGCGGCTCTCTGTTTACCAGTCATTGAGTACATATCCAGTACACCGCATATTTTCCTTTTGAATCCAGACAGGGTATCTGGTTTGCCGTCATACTGGGGAAGCCATTTTGCTCCAGGGATATACGGCAGGGCCATGGGTATCAACGGAGTCACGACCCCTGCTGGTGGGGCAGCCGCTCCGGCCTGTGCAGCGTCGGGCGCAAGTTGAGCATCAGAAGCGTTAACCGGTGCTCCGGCGGCTTGCTGGTCGTCGGCCATGGTTGCGCCCTCCTAGTGAACCGTAGCCTACCTCCTGCTTCTTTAATCGGGTAGGCCGCAGCTCCACAGACAACGTTCTCCTTCAAGGACCTTGCGTCTCCCTCGCGGCTGACGTCAGAGCGTGCACTTGACAATGGTCTCCTTCTAGGACCTGACGCTTCCTGGTTCGGCGTTAAGGCGCGAGGCGGGGCCTGGGCTTCGCGCGCTTCCAGCGGTTACGCCTCTCCGATTCCCACGGTTACGCCCCTCTTCTTCCCGCGCAGCGACTCGAAAATGGCGGACATTGGCGGGAAACAGCAGTAATTGGCGGGAAAACTTCACCACGGTATGCGACACAGTTCTTTAAGGCGCACAGTACCCGGTGGCAACGGGCACGCAATCCTGTTTGTGACTCCAGAAGTTGACGCGCCCCCAGGGCTGTGGGGTACTCGGCAGCCGGGCCTATGGATGCTGGGGGGGGTATGTCACAGTGGCTGGCCCGGCCCGTGGCCCAGGGTGGTCAACCTGAAAGGAGGATTGTAACTTGGATAAAAAATAAAAATAAAGTAAATAGTTCCTGATGCCACCTGTTGTACCTGGTAAGGTTTACCAGCGCTGCTGAAGACCTCCGGGGGGTGATGGGATGGCAGCTGAGGTGTTTCTGCTCCCCACATGTGGAGCGGGCCCCCGGGGAAGTGTGGAGTTTGATGGTGGTGATGCTGGGACTTTTAGTGCAGGCGGATGGCGCAGCAGGAGTAACTGACAGAGACAGAGGATTCGCTTCAATACCTTTACTGGTGCGGATGTCAGGTACGGTCCAGGGTACTCAGCAGGATGGGTGCACTTCAGGACTTCTCCCCAGTGAGCAGGTATAAGGCCTCCTGGTCTGTGTCTGCCTCTCTGTATGTTCCTGGCCAGCCTGCAACTGGGCCTAGCTTATGTGTCGTGCTGTTCCTTCACATGTCGCTCGGTAGTACGACCTTCTGCTGGTAACCACTCTCCCTGGACACTGATGCCTTGTGGTTCCTGGTCCTGTAATGGGTCTAGCTTCAGGTCATCCAGGGACTGCTAGTCCTCCTGTAATGCCGGTGATCTCTACTGGGTATAAAGGACCCTGTAGGCGCGGACCCGGTGTCCGGTTTGTATATTCGGGGTGAGCCTATGATGCTCCTCTGCCCCCACAACTCCTCTCTCCTCTCCTCCTCGCCGTCGGCCACACTCGGGGCCCTCAGAACTCAGCAGCAGACACGCTGCATCTTCGCTGCTCTCAGCGTCAGCACGCTCTCAGACTCTCTCTCAGTCTGACTAAACTCCAAAACTGACTGACTGCCTGACTCCACTCTCCATATATATCCCTATCAGGGCTCCCTCTGGTGGTATGAGGTGGAAGGGTGGAGGTGTTTGTATGTAATGAGGGCCTCTTGTGGAGAAGTCCATCCATGCACCCTTGGTCCTGTGGTTCCTGTGCACAGCAGGGTGCCACACAATCATGTAAGCAAGGTGAAGCTAAAGAGGGGCTTAATATCTAACACACATTCATCAACACTCATTTAAATTATAAAAACAACCAGTCAAATTAAGGAAGATCATCCCCATACTGCAGGATATTGTTGGAACATTATTATACTGTTGAAAATGGGTATGAAAACATGTTAAAACAGAATGTTGATTAATGTAGTGATAGAACCGTTACAATTGTTTAAGTGGGTTCAGGATTTGCTATGGATCTGCCAGATTTGCCTTTAAGTGAAGACTTACCCATGTACAAATGGTATGTTTGTGTGCCAACATATAACATTTAATTATAGAGATAGAAAACACATTGGTCATCTTTCTTGAAGGAGGTCTGTAAATTTCCAGTAGGTACCTTGCCTATCATGGAAAGCTGTGGTAACCTTATGATACCCTCTTCCTTATAGGCACAAATCTTGCAATTATTATAAAGAACTTTTCAATAATATAGTTTTTCCATGTGTACTTTAATATTTCACAGGACTTAGTACTTTTTGACTCTAAATGTTAGAAATCAATATTGATGCACTGAATTAATTAGATGCATTGAAAGTTATTACATTTGATGAAACCTACAAGAAAACAATTGCCAGATGATGGCTCACAGATTTGTTCGGCATTTCAAATTCGTGTTCGTGTTCGGGGTTTCGGCTTGTTCGCGCCAAAAAATCTGCTCTGCCCATGAACATCCCTGATTTGCCACGCTGTCACGCAGATGTTATCCCTCAACACTACTCACAGATCAATCTTGGTGGAAGCAGTAACCTAGTTTCAGAGGCTTTTCTCGTCTTTCCTCTTTAAGCCAATTCATTTGCTTTGTCTTTACACCCAGGGCTGCCACCAGGAATTTCAGGGCCCCATACTGGCAAAATTTTTAGACCCCCTTGAGACTCCGCCCAGGCTCCGCCTCCACACATCGAACCTTCCACAGTCCCACCGCTCACTGTTAGAAAAACTCCACTTCTGCACCATGTCCTCACCAATCACACATTAATGGTTCCCATTGAACACCAGATCACATTCATAGCCAGCAGCTTTTGTTTTGCCCAAAAGATTTTTTAAGCCGCCACCAGGACCATCTGGCCGGGCCCTACTCTACTCTAACCTATTAAACATTTCTTAAAATATTCAATAATCTTTTAGGTATATTTTTATTTTTTTTTCTTTAAGGAAATGTGTCACATACATTTTTTAAAATGACCAATAATATCACATGTTAGGGACAAATACCGTCACACCATGGCCAGACCACATATTATCACCACATAGTGACCAAATAATACCACATACAAGGAATACCGCCACACCATGACCAGACCACATATTACCACCACATAGTGACTGAATAATACCACATACAAGAGACAAATACCGCTACACCATGACCAGACCACATATTACCACCACATAGTGACTGAATAATGCCATATACAAGGGACAAATACCACCACACCATGACCAGACCACATATTACCATCACATATTGACTGGATAATACCACATACAAGGGACAAATACGCCACACCATGACCAGACCACATATTACCACCACATAGTAACCGAATAATACCACATACAAGGAACAAATGCCGCCACACCATAACCAGACCACATATTACCACCAAATAGTGACCACATATTACAATACTGATCATTAATAAAAAACAATACTAAGTGCCATTATACACAGGAGCTCTGTATATAGTGTCTGTGTACAGGTAATGCATTTGTCACCTGTGACATTATACACAGGAGCTCTGTATATAGTATATAGTGTACAGGTAATAAAGGGATCACCAGTGACATTATATACAGGAGCTCTGTATATAGTGTCAGTGCACAGGTAATACAGTGATCCCCGGTGACATTATACACAGGAGTTCTGTATATAGTGTCAATGTACAGGTAATACAGTGATCACTGGTGATATTATACACAGGAGCTCTGTATATAGTGTCAGTATACAGGTAATACAGGGATCACCAGTGCCATTATACACAGGAGCTCTGTACATAGTATATAGTGTCAGTGTACAGATAACATACTGACTCCCCAGTGACGTCTGTAATTTTAAGAATTTCATCTTCGCTTTTCATCCAGTGCAGACTTCTTCCAGCCAGGACTCGTTTCTGCATAAAATAACACATAGTTATCTAGAGCCCTTTCCCCAGATGTGCACCCACCATTAATATATAATTAGTTATTATGCAACCCACCATTCCAAATATAAATTGTAATCCACCACTGTGCCCCCACTAACTATAAATAGCAACTTTCCCCACCTATTAAATATATAAATTAATTAGCACCTGTACTCTTTCTCCCAATTCATTACCAGTCACACTCAGTTATCCTCAACGACCCCCACTCGTACCTCCAGCTCCCCCAATTCATTAGATTTACATGCCCCACCTCTGGCCCAATTCATTGTCATGTCATCTCTCTCTCCCACCCCCACCCTCTATTCATTATCAACTGCTCTCCCCCACGTTCAATAAATCATTTACTCTCCTCCACCCTCAATTTATCATTATTTGCAGCTCTACCCCCGATTCATCATCATTTGCTCTCCCCCCGCCCTCAATTCATCAATATTTACTGTCCTCCATCCCCCAGTCTCAATACATCATCATTTATCCCCCCATCCCCAAAATTCATCATAATTTGCTCTCCCCACCCCCCACCTTCAATTAAATTGTTGTTCCCCATCCCCCATCATTTGCAACCCCCCCTCTCCCTCTATCATTTGCACTCCCCTGTCCCCCTCCCCCTCTCACTCCATCATTTTCAGTCCCCTGTCCCCCCATCTATCATTTACAGTCTCCTGTCCCCCTCTCACTCCATCATTTGCAGTCCCCTGTCCCCCTCCATCATTTGCAGTACCCTGTCCCCCTCCCCTTCCATCATTTGCAGCCCCCTCTCCCCTTACTCCATCATTTGCAGTCCCCTGTCCCCCTCTCATTCCATCATTTGCACTCCCCTGTCCCCCTCCCCCTCCATCATTTGCAATCCCTTGTCCCCTCCATCATTTGCAGTCCCGTCTCCCTCCCCCTCTCACTCCATCATTTGCAGTCCCCGTCCCCCTCCCCCTCCATCATTTGAAGTCCCCTGCCCCCCTCCCCCATCTCACTTCATCATTTGTAGTTTACCCACTTAACCATTCAATTAATTTTATAGAGAACAAAAAAAAGGTTTTCATACTTACCTCACTTACGATCCCCTGCAGGCGCAGCTCTGCTTGTGCTGTCCTGACAACGGCCAGTGGTGCGCATACATGGCGGCGCACATGCGATGACATCATCTCGTATGCGCCGTCACATGACCAGAAGTCCGGAAAAGGCAGAGGTAGCTGGAGCTTCGCAGCCGTTCAGGTACATTGATGGCTGCAGAGCTCCAGGAATGCTCCCAGTGCCACAGTGTGTGCCGCCGAAGGTGGCTACCCGATGCACGGCACATTGTTGCATCCTGGGGCCCAGTGAGTAGAAGCACAAGAGGAGGGCCCTGACTGGGCCGGGCCCCCCTCTGCTCACCGGGCCCCATACAGCAGTGAGGGCAGTAATGCCCTGATGGCGGCCCTGTTTACACCTTCATTTTTCTGCTTCCATACTTAGCATTTGTCAAGAAGAAATCACCACTTACAATTTCCCTATTATTCTTAGTAGTGGTCTGTGTTGTTGGGAACAGTGCATTCTCTTTCTGTGTCTCTTTTTCTTTAGTTATTTCTTCTTGCTCAATTTCTTGTGCTTGAACTTTGGGAGAAACTGATTCCAGATTTTAGTTCTCAATTCTTTAGCCAGCTCTAGTTTGATCATTAAAATCTTTTGGTTATAAATGTGATGTCTGTTCTTCATTGTACCAGAACTTCTTTTCTAACCTATGTGGCCACCAACAGACCCAGAGTAGGCACATTATTCCCCTGGACCACTCTGTAACAGTTTGTAAGCAGCTCCAGAGGATTAAGAGTTAATTCCTTTGGTCCCAGAAACCACTGTCTCCTCTATATAAATCTCTCCCAGTTTCAAACCATTGTTCTATTTTTTTATTACACAGGACATGTCATTTTATGAAGTCTTTTGCTCCTACAAGAAGTATCATAGGTTTTTGGTAGAACTGTCAGGTTGCCTTCAATTATTTATAATTCTGCTTACAGAAAATACTCATCTACTCTTTTTTGTATTAGAGGCCAACACATTTTTTGAGTTACCAGGTTTGCCACCAGTGGACAAGAAAAACATCATAGGGCTTGAATAGGCTCGATAGGGAGCAACTAAAGTAACAAAAGTACCCAAAGAAATTATTATAATTAGAATAATTTAGTTTATGAAAAAAAAGCCAACTTAGGAGTGACCTAATGACTATATGCACTGCTCAAAAAAATAAAGGGAACACTCAAATAACACATCCTAGATCTGAATAAATGAAATATTCTCATTGAATACTTTGTTCTGTACAAAGTTGAATGTGCTGACAACAAAATCACACAAAAATCATCAATGGAAATCAAATTTATTAACCAATGGAGGTCTGGATTTGGAGTCACCCCCAAAATTAAAGTGGAAAAACACACTACAGGCTGATCCAACTTTGATGTAATGTCCTTAAAACAAGTCAAAATGAGGCTCAGTATTGTGTGTGACCTCCACGTGCCTGTATGACCTCCCTACAACGCCTGGGCATGCTCCTGATGAGGTTGCGGATGGTCTCCTGACCTGGACTAAAGCATCCGTCAACTCCTGGACAGTCTGTGGTGCAACGTGACGTTGGGGGATGGAGCGAGACATGATGTCCCAGATGTGCTCAATCGGATTCAGGTCTGGGGAATGGGCGGGCCAGTCCATAGCTTCAATGCCTCCATCTTGCAGGAACTGCTGACACACTCCAGCCACATGAGGTCTGGCATTGTCCTGCATTAGGAGGAATGCAAGGCCAACCGCACCAGCATATGGTCTCACAAGGGGTCTGAGGATCTCATCTCGGTACCTAATAGCAGTCAGGCTACCTCTGATGAGCACATGGAGGGCTGTGTGGCCCTCCAAAGAAATGCCACCCTACACCATTACTGACCCACTGCCAAACCGGTCATGCTGAAGGATGTTGCAGGCAGCAGATCGCTCTCCACGGCATCTCCAGACTCTGTCTCGTCTGTCACATGTGCTCAGTGCGAACCTGCTTTCATCTGTGAAGAGCACAGGGCGCCAGTGGCGACTTTGCCAATCCTAGTGTTCTGTGGCAAATGCCAAGCATCCTGCACAGTGTTGGGCTGTGGGCACAACCCCCATCTATGGATGTCGGGCCCTCATACCACCCTCATGGAGTCGGTTTCTAACCGTTTGTGCAGACACATGCATGTTTGTGGCCTGCTGGAGGTCATTTTGCAGGGCTCTGGCAGTGCTCCTCCTGTTCCTCCTTGCACAAAGGCAGAGGTAGCGGTCCTGCTGCTGGGTTGTTGCCATCCTATGGCCCCCTCCATGTCTCCTGGTGTACTGGCCTGTCTCCTGGTAGCGCCTACAGCCTCTGGCCACTACCCTGACAGACACAGCAAACCTTCTTGCCACAGCTCGCATTGATGTGCCATCCTGGATGAGCTGCACTACCTGAGCAACTTCTGTGGGTTGTACAGTCCGTCTCATGCTACCACGAGTGTGAAAGCACAACCAACATTCAAAAGTGACCAAAACATCAGCCAGAAAGCATTGGTACTGAGATGTGGTCTGTGGTCCCCACCTGCAGAACCACTCCTTTATTGAGGGTGTCTTGATAATTGCCAATAATTTCCACCTATCGTCTATTCCATTTGCACAACAGCATGTGAAATTGATTGTCAATCAGTGTTGCTTCCTAAGTGGACAGTTTGATTTCACAGAAGTTTGATTTACTTAGAGTTATATTCTGTTGCTTAAGTGTCTCCTTTATTTTTTTGAGCAGTGTATATAAATATGTTAGAGGTCAATACAGAAATGTGTACAAGACGGTGATTGCAGCAAGGGGGCATCCTCTGCTTCTAGGGGAAAGAAAGTTTCAACACCAAAATAGAAAGGAATTCTTTAATATATGACCATTGAGACTATAAACCTTTATACCTAAGGAAGTTGTCATGGTAAAGGGACCTGGGTGATTTTGTTACATGTAATGATAAGTTAGTAGATTACTAGAAATTTATAGTGGATCCAGAAATGTACTGTTATTGTCATTGCTGTTTGGAGTCTGGTGTGGGTTTCTTACCCAAGAGGTTGAAAATAGTTGAAATGTCTTTTGCTTCAAAATGATTTTTACCTTTCTCTGGTTCAACATTGCAGGCCAACTGGCGGGCCTTCTGTCTTTTTTTCAGTCTTACTACAAGCATACAGTGGTGGCCAAAAGTATTGGCACCCCTGCAATTCTGTCAGATAATACTCAGTTTCTTCCTGAAAATGATTGCAATCACAATTTCTTTGGTCTTATTATCTTCATTTAATTTGCTTGCAAGGAAAAAACACAAAAGAGAATGAAGCAAAAATCAAATCATTGATCATTTCACACAAAACTCCAAAAATGGGCCAGACAAAAGTATTGGCACCCTTAGCCTAATACTTGGTTGCACAACCTTTAGCCAAAATAACTGCGAACAACCGCTTCCGGTAACCATCAATGAGTTTCTTACAATGCTCTGCTGGAATTGTAGACCATTCTTCTTTGGCAAACTGCTCCAGGTCCCTGATATTTGAAGGGTGTCTTCTCCAAACTGCCATTTTGAGATCTCTCCACAGGTGTTCTATGGGATTCAGGTCTGGACTCATTGCTGGCCACCTTAGAAGTCTCCAGTGCTTTCTCTCAAACCATTTTATAGTGCTTTTGGTAGCGTGTTTTGGGTCTTTGTCCTGCTGGAAGACCCATGACCTCTGAGGGAGCCCCAGCTTTCTCACACTGGGCCCTACATTATGCTGCAAAATTTGTTGGTAGTCTTCAGACTTCATAATGCCATGCACACGGTCAAGCAGTCCAGTGCCAGAGGCAGCAAAGCAACCCCAAAACATCAGGGAACCTACGCCATGTTTGACTGTAGGGACCGTGTTCTTTTATTTGAATGCCTCTTTTTTTTCCTGTACACTCTATGTTGATGCTTTTTCCCAAAAAGCTCTACTTTTGTCTCATCTGACCAGAGAACATTCTTCCAAAACGTTTTAGGCTTTCTCAGGTAAGTTTTGGCAAACTCCAGCCTGGATTTTTTATGTCTCGGGGTAAGAAGTGGGGTCTTCCTGGGTATCATACCATACAGTCCCTTTTCATTCAGATGCAGACGGATAGTACGGGTTGACACTGTTGTACCCTCGGACTGCAGGGCAGCTTGAACTTGTTTGGATGTTAGTCGAGGTTCTTTATCCACCATCCGCACAATCTTGCGTTGAAATCTCTCGTCAATTTTTCTTTTCCGTTCACATCTAGGGAGGTTAGCCACAGTGCCATGGGCTTTAAACTTCTTGATGACACTGCGCACGGAAGACACAGGAACATTCAGGTCTTTGGAGATGGACTTGTAGCCTTGAGATTGCTCATGCTTCCTCACAATTTGGTTTCTCAAGTCCTCAGACAGTTCTTTGGTCTTCTTTCTTTTCTCCATGCTCAATGTGGTACACACAAGGACAGAGGTTGAGTCAACTTTAATCCATGCTAACTGGCTGCAAGTGTGATTTAGTTATTGCCAACACCTGTTAGGAGCCACAGGTAAGTTACAGGTGCTGTTAATTACACGAATTAGAGAAGCATCACATGATTTTTCAAACAGTGCCAATACTTTTGTCCACCCCCTTTTTTAGGTTTGGTGTGGAATTGTATCCAATTTGGCTTTAGGACAATTCTTTTTGTGTTTTTTCATTGAAGACAAATTAAATGAAGATAATAATACCAAAGAATTTGTGATTGCAATCATTTTCAGGAAGAAACTGAGTATTATCTGACAGAATTGCAGGGGTGCCAATACTTTTGGCCACCACTGTATATGCTCAGAAACTAAGCACTGTGATTAACTGCACAAGTTGTGCACTGCATAGAGCACAATAGTCAAATGGGAAAACTGAAGTTGTTGTCCACCATTGACAGTTATCATCTTGTAGGGGGTTATCTCATGAAGGCAATACAATTTTTAAAAAACAAAGCCGATGCATTGAATTCCATCTGTTCCATTTCGTTGACTGCTGACAATCAGTTATTTTTGTCTAGACATGATGTATCTGGCTACATTTGTTGAATTACATGCTGGCTATTCAAATGATTGCCTGCCAGAAGTGGATCATTTAGTGGTTTTCACTCAGGGCCGGCGTCAGCACCCGGCATACCCGGGGCCCTGGACCACCAGAGGAGCCCACTCGCTGTCGGCAGCCAGGACCGCTGGCTCTGCTTGATTGCCGGCACTTCAGACATGGCCGTGCGCAGTGTGCAGTGCGGCTGTGTCGAGTAGTAATAACACGGCACTCGGCAGGGGCAACACTGCGTCTTTAATTTTGCTTTTGTGTCACCCCTGTCGTGTCATTGGTAGCAGACACAGCTGCACAGCGCACTGCGTGCGGCCATGTCTGAAGTGCCGGCAGTCAAACACCACCGGAGGTCCTGCACAAATGAGGGGGAGCGGCCAGGGCCAGGACATAGAGTGGGCCCCTCTGATGGTCCAGGGCCCCATGTCTGTGACACGCCGGCGGCCCTGCACAGCCAAATGGCAGAGGAGCTGGACTGGAGACAAGACTGGGGGCTGGTGAGTGAGGCTTGCTGCCAGCTTCCCAATCCCCATATTAAAAATATTTCTAATGTGTGTGTGTGTGCATGTATGATATAAATGTCTGTGTATGACTGTGTATATATATTTATGTCCGTTTAATATGTGTTTTTATGAAGTAATATTCATATATGTATGTATGCCTATATGTGTACGTATTTGTGTATGTGCGTGTCTACGTATTGTATGTGCGCATATCTGTGTACCATGTGCATGTGTGTATGTGTGTGCATGTCTGCGTGCTGTATGCATGTCTGCCTACTGTGTGTGTATGTCTGCATATGTGAAGGATGAGGGGGCAGGCAGGGCCCTGTGTACTGTACCTGCAGCGCAGGTGGTCCTGACTACACAGATGCCGGGGAAGCAGCCCGGGCCCCGACAGCGAATGGGCCCCTCTGATGGTCCAGGACCCCGCCACTTGCCCGGGTACGCCGGATGCTGATGCCGGCCCTGCTCATGATCAAGACCATATTATGGATTTTATGGATATTTGGGAGTTATTTATAGGTCCATACTATACCTGCATCACATCAAATGAGGACATATCACTGGTGCAAACTGTCCGGCCTCACAGAAGCCCAAGCAGTAAGGGGGGCCTTTTCCACCTCCAAAGCAGGTGGAATTTTGCATTTTGATGAACTATTGGACTCCAAAGGGCCCATATACTGTTCTTGCACAGGGGCCCTCTGTCTGTGTCCTTCAGTGCATTACATGTGTTATCATTGGCACTATAAGGTTGTATGTGCGGTTCCTATGGCAAGGTGCACACCACTAGACTGTGTGTATGAGGCTATAGTTGGACAATACAGATTTCCATGTGTACTGGATATAATATTTCCTTGTATATGCATTTTAATAATAGAAATAAAGTCTCTATGAGTTTATTCCTTTATTGTTTTAGGAAGAAGATCCAAAGAATTATACTTAATAAGACTTTTTGCTAGATTTGTACTTTCCTTTGAAAACAAATGACCTAGCACATACTGTGTAGTCAGCATTCAAGGCTTTACACGTATATGTGTAACATATGTGTGCACATCCCATAGCTGACATTCACCTGAGTTGATTTGGAATTGGCTAAAGTTCACCGGTATTCTTTATCAAATGTTTGAGGAATGTTAATAAAATATATCCCGTTGTACTTAACTGTCATCTATCAGCATGAATCTCTCAGGCCCTACTCAGAAGGCTGGAAAGCATGGCTGGAAACCCAATCCTATTGTTTATAGCTCCACATACATTATTCTTTATTTTGTCCATGTGGTTTTACTCACAGCTATCCCACGGGCAATCTTGAATGTTCACTGTGCCAAAGCTAATATGGTCCTACGTTATTTTACACATTTGCACATTTTCCTACTCAAATTAACACAATTACATGAGAAAATCAAGGAATCCTCCTTTCCTTTATCCCCCCCCCCGAAAATTGGAACCAATTCAGCTATCATTTCTGAAGTGGCATGCAGAAACTCAGTAATAATGCCGACTGAAGAAAAAAAATGTGAATTAATATTTTCCTAAATGGTTGCCAAGGAGAATCACATTACAAACATGTAGCAACATATGTTATATATTTATAGAAAATGAGACAATAAATAGGAGCCAACACAAATGTTTTAGTTTATTGATAAGTGCTATCTTATGGCCGGCCCAATGTTTTTAATATGATAGCAATAAAGACGTCAGTTATGGCAAATAGAATGGTCAAAATTAACCATCTCACACCTGGAAATAATAGGAAAGCACTGTTCATTCATGGAGCACAACCATATGGTGAACTTATGAGGTTAAGTATTTGAGGTTGATAGGAAACAACGTTTTATGCCTGGAAATGTCCAACATTTATTGCATTGCTCGATATGTTGGCTTCAGATATATTCTGCCACATTTCATCATTCAGACCCAAAATGCTAGTGGCCCCTTTTATTAACTAGAGAAGCATCACTAATGGGTTTTTGGATCACACATTCAAAGGTCTGGCTTCATTCCTATGTGGAAAATGATCACAATCGCACCTACTCACTCATGTACCATCAAAGGTAATTGCCCTGCAATGAGTTAGGTGTTTAGCCCTTCATTATAATAGGATAAGGTTACATATGAGGTTATTCTGTAACCATACGTATGGCATAATAAAGGAAAATGTCCAGAATTCCAGATATCTTTTAAAATATGGCTTTTTTCTCCATAAAAGCATAACAGTGTGGCATCATACAAAAGATATGGATGGCATTCCCTTCTCACGCGTTTCAAGCTACAACACAAAGATCTTAATCATAGACTCCGGCATAGTATAGTTCAGTTGGAGGAAATAAAGGTACTACATGCTATTAAAAGTTAGCGGAACTAATATTCACATCTTCATAAGAACAATTAAATATTCATATTGCATATTCCATTTTTAACTCCTTCCTGCCAAGGCCAATTTTCAATGTTTGCTTTTCCGTTCTTTTTTTCCGTTTCTTTCGAGAACCATAACTTTTTTATTCTTCCATCATCTCAGAAACATTAAGGCTTATTTTTTTGCAAGAAGAGTTGTAGTGTAGAATGACATCATTCAATTTACCAAATAATGAATGTAAAAATTGGGGGGAAAAAAAAGTGCAGTGATATGTTTTAAAAAAAAGAATTCTGCAATTATTTTTATCTTGTTTTGTTTTTGTCGGTGTTCATTGTGCTGTAAAAATGACCTGGCAAAGTTATACTCCAGGTCAGTAAGACTAAAGTGATACCAAACTTTTATATTTTATTAGCACTTGATTTTTGCAAGACGACTTGACATTTTCATTTATACCAATTGGTAATGCTTATCATTTTGATCACTATTTATTGTTATTTTTAGAGCAGTATGGTGACTGAAAATCTACATTTCTGGCATTTTTTTCTCATTATGGCATTAGGTATACATTTTTCTGGTTTCCTTGTAGTTAATTGATTAAAACATTCTTATATACATCCAGAAGCTGAAAAACTTTCAGATAATCTACAGCTGAGAAATATGATTTGTTAAAGGGATATTGGCGTATACTCTGTAGCATACCTGGGAAGGACAGGGTTAAATCTTAGCTTTACAGGGTCTTGATTAGATGCACCTGTAGGGTTTTGCTAAGAACCAGGAAGTAGCTTCATGGAGTGGCAGTCTCCTGAGGCAGTGCCAGTCTGCTGGATGTTGCGCAGAGTTGAGTGTGTTACTGGTGAGTGGCCAGCCAAAATGTGAGCTGTTGCTGAGAGAGAGACATGCTGGAGTCTCTCTCTGAATGGAGATGAACAAATCACGGCACTCCTGGTTGGTGCTGAAGAAGGATCATAAAACAATAAAATATATGGAAAAGCTTGGCACTCAAAATGAATGTACTTCTTGATTTTAATTGCAGTCCATATAACAAGTACAACATAGATGTTTCGGTCTCAAAACTAGAGATGAGCGAACCTTTCAAGGTTCGGTTAGGATCAGCGAACGTCCCGATGTTCGCCGAATATATCCCAACCCCATTGAATTCAATGGGAGGCAAAACCAAACACATAGACAACAACTTCAGGGAGGCCTAAGAGCTGCCAAAACAGCTCAAATTAGGGGCAGACACCAGGAAAAGTGGCATCAATTGACCCAGAGTACAAATAGTACAATTGTACAGCATTTATGCATGGGACAGGGCCTGGGACAGGGCTGGGACCAGCATTTCTAGCTTAAACAATGATCAGTAACATGTGGATGAGTGACAGGTGTAGGCCTGGTGCTCTGAGAGCCCTGCCAAATTCAGGCAACACACATGAAGGAAACCCAACTTGGAGTCCAAACATTAGGGGCAGACACCAGGAAAAGTGGCATCAATTGACCCACAGTAGAGATTTTATAATGGCACAGCAGCAGTCAGCCATGGGCCATGCATGAGGTATCAGGGTCTGGTCCAACATTTACAGCTTTGAATTTAAGTTCACATTAAGATGAGGTGGGTGAGGGATCGGTGTAGGCCTGCTGTGCTGGGAGCCCCGATACCTCATGCAACAGCTCAAACTGCTGTTTTGCTCAGCCACACTCTGGTGGCACAAATATCAGTTTCGTAGACTACTCTTGTTGAAAAATTTAAGGATAGTAACACAGGCAGTTGCAGGCATGCTGGTCTGGGAGCCCTACTGCTACAGGCAACACACATGAAGGAGACCCAACTAGGAGTCTCCGTATTTCCAAAAATTATTGCCACACAAAACTAAAGTGGCATCGATTCCCCCAGAGTAGAAATAGTATAATGGGGCTCTGACACCCCTTCCACTACCGGCAACCCACCAGATGGAGACCCAACTTGGAGTCTCCACATTTCCAAAAATTGTTGGTAACATCAGCAGAAGCAGCAACAGCAAGCACAGAAGTGATGGTAAAGGTGTCACAGACTGCAATAATGCAAAATCACCAGCATTTCTGAAGACAAATTCTGAGAGAACACTGGCTGCCAGGCATGACAAATCCTCTAAGGCATGACAGGTGAACTCAGGCCACTATTTCATTTTTGAAGACCAAAATGAAAAAGGATCCAAACCCCCCTGATATTGAGTTTGAGATACTCCTGCACTAGCCTCTCCAGTTCACTGTGTCAGACATGTACTCTGTTCTGCTGATGCATGGGCTGATCTAAAAAATGTGTGAAACGACTCACAGAAATTGCCTTTGCCACTTACACTTCTGCTGCTGCTAATGTTTTTGCATTGACGACTCGACGTTCTCAGGGTTGGAAGTCTAGAACTGCTATGCACACTTTGTACCTCACTGCTGTCTTGGGGAAAACCACTCTTAAGATTGTCTACAAGGGTGTTTCGATACTCCAGCATGGGCGCATCCCTTTCCAGGGGGGAAAGCTTCTGGCAAAATTTACTCTTGTACCGTGGAGCTAACAGAGTGGCAATCCAGTAGTCAGCACTATTTCTAATCCTAACAATAAGGGCATCATGTTGCAGATAGTGCAGCAAGAAGGCGCTCGTGTGTCTGGCACTTCCATGAGGTCCAAGTCCATGGCAAGCTGGTGGTGGGGTAAAACTCAAGCTTGATTCCTTCGTCCCCTCTCGTCAACCACAGACAACAAAGAGGGGATCATTATCCTCTTCATCTCCTGACTGTTGCGCGCCATCACCTCTTCCTCCTCCATTTATTCCTTGGCTCCTGCACCTTCACTAACAATTTGTCAGGTACCATGAGCCCCCCTCAATCACTGTAATCCACTCTCCCATTGCACCCGCCTGTGCGACGATAGTCCGGAGCTTATAGATATTGTTATCCCTTCCGCATCCTCCTCTGCTTCCTCCTCTATCTCTGGGACCACCACCTCCTCCCCCAGACTATTCAAAGTGTGCTCCATCAGCGCTAGCAATTTTAGTGGCCATTTCGAAACTGTGCAGAAGGGTGCAGAGGTCCTTCATCTGTGCCAACTCGGCAAGCGTGATTTGCACCACATCCGTACTGAGTTGGTCTGAGCTATGCAAAAAGAGATACTGCACCAGGGCTCGTTGCTGCTGCTACAGCCGCTGAAACATGTGCAGAGTGGAATTCCACTGTGTCAGCACATCACATATCAACCAGCTAACTGGTAGGCACAATGACCTCTGTATAAATGCAAGTCGATAACCCGTGAAGTGCGAACGGTGGAAGTGAGCATACAGCGACTGTGCTTTCTGCAGCAGCCTATCAAGGTCATCCTTTGCGGTCTCAAAAAAGGCCCAGGCTATGAACCAAAGTCATGAATAGTTGATCACTGAGAATCTCAGTCTTGGAGAACCATGTTTTTACAGAAATCATCATGGGGTATGTCCTCTCCCATTCACTTCCTTCAGTTTCAAGTTGACAGTTTGGCACATCGAGGGCTCCAGGGTTGGGGCAACATCCACATTCCGGTCTTTTGCTGAGTGGACGTGAAGGCGCCTGAGGTTTCAGGAGGAGAAAGTGCCTTTGACTGGTTGTTTTTGCTGGTATTATTGTTCTTTTCGAGCTTTTCAAACGCTTGCTGGTTAGTATTCAATAAGCGTTGTGCAGTGAATACAGGTGCATCTCACTAAATCAACATTAACAAAAATTTAATCCCCTACAAACCATTATGAGTTCTGGCTCCTACAGACCAGTTAGACGCTCCTAATCAACTCGTTAAGTGTTGTTTGCCAGAGGAATCAAATACTTATTTCTCACTGCAAAATGCAAATAAATTTATCGAATTTATACAATGTGATTTTCTTGATTTTTTTGGGGATATTCTATTTCTCAATGTTAAAATTAACCTACCCTTAAAATTATAGACTGTCTCAGGATCCTCAGAATGTTCCTTGCTGCATCCACTTCTGTGCAAGATCAGTTGAATGTATCCAATAAATGGGCAGAAATACATATAGAGAGGGTAACATAGCAAAATTACATGACCATTATCATTATTTTATGGTTAAAGCAGATTACCAATAACCCATGTTTTCAAATCCCATCCATGAGTAGCAGGGAACCACCTTCAACTGAAGGGTTGGGGTAAAAAATAGAATATTTTGAGTTTTGTGTCTGACACAACATAATGATTTGTGGTAATTTTAAAAATTATATTATAAAAAGGCAAACCACTTTATGAGTATCAAAGCTGTGTGAGAAGGACTCGATTTGATTTTCAATCCCTAGAACTAAATGGCAGATGTTTCAATTCACTGCCAGGAATTTTGAAAGAGTATGCAGAGAGCTTACTAAAACAATGAAGAAGTCCATGTCCATCTAGAACGGTTCACGTTAAAAAAAAAAGGTATCCTGTTTGTCCACACCTTTTACTTCTTTTCTTACTGCATTCACAAACTCATTCGAAAACACTGGTACATCCTTAGTTTAGGATTACCCATCGGTGGAAGAATTCCAATCACTTCTTTCGTGTTTTAGAAATCTCTTCCCCCTCAACATGAGGAATAAACTAGTTAAAGCTAAAGAAGGCTTTAGACAAGCACCTAGATATACCTACATATGCAAAGGATAGAATAATTTAATCAAAGCTGATGGCTACTTTACATGTGACTCTACATATGTGGCTTATGCCATAAAATGCCATTCTGGCCATAGATGTGGGGGAAACAACTCAACCAGTTTGGGACAAAATGTCCCAAAAAAAGTGGAATGTAAGATGTAAGAGAACCCATCTGCCCATCCAACACTTATTTCATGAACAGAGTCACATTGCAGCAGGTCGTAGAGCAATTTCCAGAGAGGTGAGCACATCAAACAGCTTAAAAAGAGAGAGACCCATTTGGATCCATAACCTTAAGACCTTTGAACCAAAGTGTCTAAATGGAGACTATGACATCTCATGCTTTCTGTAACAATGTACTACTATGTCTGGAATTGTCTTGTTGCATTTTTTATTTCCCTTTTCTTTTACTCACTTCAGATGACCATCTTCTGTGTTCGTACCCATCATAGATATACATCTATCTTCTTTCTCATAGGCCACTCTTTAGTTTTTCTTCATCCATCCAGTTTGCGCTCTCTATGATCAGGCTTATTAGTCAGTCCCATGGTTATTTTTCATCCAGCCCTACATATCATACTTACGAGAACTTGACACTCATTTCTCCTCTCTTCTTTTCTTTATCTTTGTGTTTTTGTCTTACATTCAGCCTATCCGAAGTAGGTATCCCTTCTTTCATCACTCTTTCAACTTTCTACGAAGCTGTATCCAATATACCATGTAGGGCCCCAATATATTAGATATCTTCTTAGACACAGATTAATTTATTTCTATCTCTGTGATCTGATCCGGCAGAGTCTGGCTTCTATATCAACCATTGCGCACCATCATGAGGCCACTTCCGTCCCAGGCGCCGTAGACCTCATTTGCCAACCATTGCCCATAGTCATATTGCTCCTGGCCCATAAGGGACTGACGCACCTCCTATCCTGCACTAATTTAGTCACCTTATCACTATGGGTATGCGCAAGGGAAGTATGTGATCTCTACACACATTATAATGGCACAAGGATCCCACACATACTATTAGTGCCATTATTCACATTCATGGTGTCAGGGACTCTCAGACAACACCGGGGAGTTCATGAAAAGTGGTCTTGTAACAGATAATTATCTGAATTTTAGGCTTCATTGAGCTCAATGTTCCCCTCTTTTGTCTCTTTTTTTATTTTATTGTATTTATCTTTTTTTGTCACCTCAGCCTATGTATAATTGAGATGATTATTTTTGTGTCTGATTTGTGACCGAAATTGTATTGGTGGGAGGTTTTCTCTCATAAAACACTCTTCTGAAGTTGTCAGAGTATTTATTCATTTATTCTTTGAACTTCTTAATGAGTTTCACTAAAAGTACGCTTGAGAGTTTGAAACATGTGAGACGACCATCTATGTCAAGTTTCAAATTGAAGTTTCAAGTGATTTTTAGCATTGATGTTAATAAGGTGATATTTTAATCTTCATTACTAGCCTGTAATATTTTTTATTTACTGGGTTTCTAAACTGCAGTGGAAAATTAGGACATGTACTCTGTTGATTGCTGTAGGGAATAACAAAAGTCTTCTAGCTCTCAAAGATGTAACGTTTCTCCTTGTGGAGAGTGACAAGCTAAGCCTGGCATGTCAGAGTGAGGAGAGTTATAAACCATGCATGTTCCTCTAGGATCTCTGCTCCCAATAGGTGGCGCTAGAGTTCTAGTCCACTTCCTCTCTGAAGAGTCAATTTTCATATTTAAGCTCTTAAAGATAAAACTTCCAGTGCTTTGTTACAAAGGTATTACAAAAACTCCTATTGGGAAAAAAAGGCTAACACTTTTAGAACGTTTTAGCATCCTTGTTCACAATTTTACATCAATCAATAAAATCAGTAAGGATAGCACGTTTCAAATGATCTTGATCACATTTGTGAATCAATCATTAAAGAAATAAAAGTCTCCCCGCTCTCAAAGATAAAACAGCTGATGCTTTATTACAAAAGTACAAAAAAAAAATTTCCACTTAAAAATAAAATTAACAATGACATGTTTTGGACATTGCAGTGTTTTTGATCACTATGCGATGAAGAAAGCTGAAAAACTTGAAATGTGTTATCCTTATTGATATTGATTGACGCACAAATGTGATAAAAAATGCTGAAATGTTAGAAATATGTTATCCTTATTGATTAGATATTTCTTTAACCCCTCAGTGACCAGGCCAATTTTTTCAAATCTGACCAGTGTCACTTAATGTGGCAATAACTCTGGAATGTTTCAACATATCGCAGTGATTTTGAGACTGTTTTTCGTGACATATTATATTTTATGATAATGGCAAATTTAGGTCGATATGTTTTGCATTTATTTATAAAAATTAGCAATTTTCAAACATTGAATGATTATCCCTTTAGCCCCTTTACCCCTGAAGGTGGTTTGCACGTTAATGACGAGGCCAATTTTTACAATTCTGACCACTGTCACTTTATGAGGTAATAACTCTGGAACGCTTCAACAGATCCCCCTGACCAGAGATCAATGGATCCCCCTGATTCTGAGAATGTTTTTTCGTGACATATTGCACTTCATGATAGTGATAAAATTTCTTCGATATCACTTGCGTTACTTTGTGGAAAAATCGGAAATTTGGCAAAAATTTTGAAAATTGTGAAATTTTCAAACTTTGAATTTTCATGGCCTTAAATCAGAGAGATATGTCACACAAAATAGTTAATAAATAACATTTACCACATATCTACTTTACATCAGCACAATTTTGGAAGCAACAATTTTTTTTGTTAGGAAATTATAAGGGTTAAAATTTGACCAGCGATTTCTAATCTTTCCAACAAAATTTACAAAACCATTTTTTTAGGGACCACATTACATTTGAAGTGACTTTGAGGGGCCTTTATCACAGAAAATACCCAAAAGTGACACCATTCTAAAAACTGTACCCCTTAAGGTGCTCAAAACCACATTCAAGAAGTGTATTAACCCTTCAGGTGCTTTACAGGAATTTTTGGAATGTGGAAGAAAACAATGAACATTTTACTTTTTTTCATAAAAATTTTACTTTAGACCCAAATTTTTTTATTTTCACAAGGGTAACAGGACAAAATGGACCACAACGTTTGTTGTGCAATTTCTCCTGAGCACGCCGATACCCCATATGTGGGGGAAAACCACTGTTTGTGCACAAGGCAGGGCTCGGAGGGGAAGGAATGACATTTGACTTTTTGAATGTAAAATTTGCTTGAATAATTAGCGCCATGTCGCATTTGGGGGGCCCCTGATGTGCCTAAACAGTGGAAACCCCTCACAAGTGACACCATTTTGGAAACTAGACCCCCTCAGAGAACTTATCTAGATGTATGGTGAGCACTTTGAACCCCCAGGTGCTTCACAGAAGTTTATAACAATGAGCCGTAAAAATCAAAAAATCAAAGTTTTTCACCAAAAATGATCTTTTAGCCCCAATTTTTTTTATTTTCACAAGGGTAAAAGGAGAAAATGGACCCCAAAAACTGTTATGCAATTTCTGCTTAATACGCTGATACCCCATATGTGGGGAAAATACACTGTTTGGGCACACGGCAGGGTTCAGAAGGGAAGGAGCACTGTGTGACTTTTTGAACGCGAAATTGGCTGGAATCGAGAGTGGATGCCATGTCGTGTTTGGAGAGCCCTGATGTGCCTAAACAGTGGAAACCCCCACAAGTGACCCCATTTTGGAAACTAGACCCCTCAAGGATTTTATCAAGGGGTATCATGAACATTTTGAACCTAGAGGTACGACACAGAATTTGATAACATTAGGTCATCATATTGAATAAGTTGTCATTAGTCTTGAGCGCAAGTGCTCGCTACTTGAGTTTGCATCGGTTACTCTGGTATGCACAATGTATCGCGGGTGCTCGAGTGACATGCTCGAGTCCCCACCCCGCAGGTTTCACGGTGGTTAGACACCCAAAAAAAAACATGGGGGGATAGCTCGTGCATGGCAGGCAATCCCCGCGTGTTTGTTTTGGCTGTATAACAGCCACAAAACATATGGGGCGGAGACTCAAGCATGTCACTCGAGCACCCGCGATACTCGGTGCATACCCGAGCACCCGACGCAAACTCAAGTAGTGAGCACTTGCGCTCAACACTAGTCGCCATTTTTTTCATCTTTTTTTTTTTCTTTACTTTTGAAAAAATCCCAACACAATCCTAACCCCAACCCTAATACAACCCCAACCCTAATACAACCCTAACACAACCCTAACCCCAGCACAACCCGAACACAACCTTAACCCTAGCACAACCTTAACTCTAGCACAACCCTAACCCAAGCACAGCCCTAACACAACTCTAACCCTAGTACAACCCTAACCCTAACACAACCCTAACCCTAGATTTTACGGTGTGATTACAGCGATACCAGATTCATATTGAGTTTTTATGTTTGGCAGCTGTCACACACTAAAAGATGCTTTTTTTGTTGCAAAGACTAGTTTTTGCAATCATTTTTCCCTATTTCGGTCGACAGAGTCATGTAAGGGCTTGTTTTTTGCAGGACAAGTTGACGTTTTTATTGGTACCATTTTCGGGCAAATGACATTTTTTTATCGCTTTATATTCCGATTTTTGGGAGGCAGAATAAACAAAAGCCAACAATTCAGGAATTGTTTTTTTTATTTTTTTATGCCGCTCCGTGTGTGGTAAAACTGATAAGGCAGCTTTATTCTTCGGTTCAGTACATTTACAGTGATTCCACATTTATATTGTTTTTTATGTTTTGGCGCTTTAACACAAAAAACTATTTTATAGAAAAAATAATTTTTTTTGCATCGCTTTATTCCGAGAGCTATAACTTTTTTATTTTTCGGCTAATGGAGCAGTATGGTGGCTTGTATTTTGCGGGACAAGATGACGTTTTCAGCGGTACCATTTGTATTTACATTCGTCTTTTTGATCGCGTTTTATTCCATTTTTTGTTTGGCGGTATGATGATAAAGCATTGTTTTTTACTTCGTTTTTTATTTGTTTTTTTATCGTGTTCACTAAAGAGGTTAACTAGTGGGACAGTTTTATAGGTCAGGTCGTTCCAGGAGCAGCAATACCAAATATGTGTGCTTTTATTCTTTTTTTCGTAATAATATTTATTTATGGGTACAGTATATATTTATATATATTTTTTGATTATTTTTTCCTTTTTATTTTTAAGTATTTTTACAATTTTTTAAAAAAAATTTATGTCACTTTCTGACACTTTATTTCACTTTTATACTTTGTCCCATTATGGGACTTTCATTGTTTGCTATGCAGGCTGTCAGCTCTGCACTGGCACAAGTTAGATAGATTGTGTACTACGCGCGATCTATCTAACTTCCTGATGCCTGGTGACCCGGATGGTGTCATGACGACATAGGGTCACCATGGCAACAATTGGGACCCCGCGCACACAGCGCGGGGTCTCCGATCCAAGGTAAAGGGGGGGCACTTACCTCTGCCTGCTCCCGCAATGCTGCAACTTCGGGGCTTAATGTGCCGGAAGTGGTGCGGGACCGCTCCTGACACATAGTACCGGGTGTCAGCTGTTAAAATCAGCTGACACCTGGCGGCGATCGCGCCCGCACAGCATAATGATACGTACCTGGTCAATAAGGCCCAGGGCGCAGGTACGTATTATTATGCCCCATGTCAGAATGGGGTTAATCCAGATAGTCATACCACATCAAATAGTTAATAAATACCATTTACCTCATGTCTGTCGGCATGAAAGGAATGGAAAACCAGAATTAGTCTTACCGGTAATGATGTTTCCAGGAGTCCACATGACAGCAATGTACGAGGAGTAATCCCATATCCTCTGTAGGGACAGGAAGCACAAGAGGTTAAAAGGCCTCCCACCCCCAACCTCCTCAGTGATTTTCCAAGAACCACATTGGCTGGGTACAACACAATTTTATTCTAAACTACTTAGACATATGTTAAAGTCACATACAGTAGTAATATAGGGAGGGAAATAAGGGTGCTGTCATGTGGACTCCTGGAAACATCATTACCGGTAAGACTAATTCCGGTTTTCCAGTACGTCCCCATGACAGCACCATAGGAGTATACCCAAGAACACATAGCTTAGGATGGGATAATTGCCTGAAGCACTATTCTACCAAACGCAGATCTCTGCTGTGAGAGAATATCTAGTTTGTAGTAGTGTTTGCAAAATGTAGTATGTCCTGACCATGTGGCTGTGGTACATATCTGTTCAATGGTAGCCCCTGCTCTAGTTGCCCTTGAGGTGGAAACTGCTCTGGTAGAATGGGCTTTGATTATTTCAGGGGGAGACTGTCCTTCTGAAAGGTACGCTAGCTTAATCATGGATCTGACCCATCTAGCTAAGGATGGTTTTGAAGCCTTCCTGCCTCTATTTTTCCCCCCAAACTGTATGAAAAGATTAGAGTCTAATCTCCAGTTCTGAGTGGCTTCCAAATAGGCTAACACTGCTCTGCAGACATCGAGATGGTGGAACTCTTCCTCCCTCGGATTTCTAGGGTTTTCGCAGAACGATGGAAGAACCACTTCTTGGTTTAAAGTCATTGATGACACCACCTTCGAGGAGAAACTTGGATCCAGTTTGAGAATGATGCAATCATCCCGAATCTGCATACATAGCTCGACAACAGAGAGAGCCTGGATCTCACCCAACCAAGAAGACTGTTTTCAGAGTCAAGTTCTTTATTTCTAATTCATGAACTGGGCCAAAGGAAGGTTTGCAAAGGACTCTCAGGACAAGATTCAGATCCCATGGAGGGGAAGAAATTCTCTGGGCAGGTCTGAATATCTGGATTGCCTTGACAAATCTGATTATCCAGGGATGCGAGGACAATGATATATCGAAGAAAGCACTTAATGCCACAGTCTGCACCTTCAAGGTACTTGGTCTAAGACCTGTGTCAAATCCTGCCTGCAAGAAATCAAGGATCGCAGGGATGTCTGATTGAGAGGTGTCTACCGTCCTGTGGAACTGACAAAAGGACCTCCAGACTTTTTTATATATGGCTTGGGTTACAGGTTTTCTACTAGCCTGAATAGTCTGGATCACTCTGGCGGATAAGCCTTTGGTTTTCAGGAACTCCACTTCAGAAGCCAGGCTGAAAGCTGGAGTTGTTGAAGATTCCGATGAAACAGTGGACCTTGTGTCAGAAGATCTTCCTGTAATGGTAAAATGATTGGGTCCTTTAACGCTAGATAATGTAGAAGGGAGAACCAACTCCTCCTTGGCCAGAATGGGACAATTGCTATGACTGTCGCCCGATCTTCCTGAATCTTCCGCAGGACTCTCGGAATTAGGGGAGCAGGTGGGAAGGCATGTTAGGCCATCTCCCCAATACTGTCAGAGAGTGTCCACTGCCAGAGGATGATCTCCTGGGTCGAGAGAGAAGATGTCGTCTTCACATTCGTTCTGGATGCAAACAGGTCTAGGTGAGGCTGTCCCCATCTGCGAGTCAATTGTTGGAACACCTCTTCGTTCAGTTCCCATTCCGAAGCCTTCATTTGACGCCTGCTGAGGTAGTCTGCCTCTTGATTGTTGGATCCCCGAAGGTGAACTGCTGAAATGGAGCTCACTATCTTCTCTATGCCTAAGAATGTCCTGCTGGTCAGAGACTGGAGAAGTGGATGTCTTGGTCCGCCCTGATGTTTGATGAAGGAGACTGCCGTGATGTTGTCCGACAAGACCTTCGCTTGTCTGTCTCTCAAGACAGACCGGCTTCTCTGTAGAACTTCCCAACTCACTTGTAGTTCCCGAACATTTGGGTCTGAATCTCTGTGGACCATGTTCCTTGAAGATAACGATCTCCCACTCGAGCTCTCCATCCTGAGAGACTTGCGTCTGTGGTCACTAAAAGACAAGGTTCCAGAGTCCACTGAAAACTCCCTTCTGTAGATTTTGCTGGTCGAGCCACAAGTGTAGAGAGTCCTGGGCGCCTCTGGACAAAGACATGTTCATGTCTAGGTAATTCTGATGTTTGTCTGTCACTTCCACGATGGATTTCTGTAAAGGCCCTGAATGGAATTGGCTCCATCTGATGCAGGTGATGCATGACGTCATGATTCCCAAAATACTCATTGCCTTTCGAATCAATGTTTTTTTCTCCCTTGCAAAAGAACAAATCCTTTGTGGAATTGAGAGCATCTTGTCTTCCGGGAGATAAGACGTTCGCGTTCAGGAGTCAAGATAGACTCCCAAGAAGATGCGAGAAGTACCTGAGACAAGATTGGATTTTTCTTCGTTCACAATCAAACCCAGGCTGGTTAATGTCTGTAGGACAAATTCCAGATGTTGAGTCATATCTAGAGGGGATCCTGCCACCAACAGGAAGTCGTCCAAGTACGGAATGATGGTAATATCCCTAAGACGGATATAGGCTACCACCTCTGCCATAATCTTCATAAAGATTCTGGGAGCAGATGACAGGCCGAAGGAAAGACATCGGAACTGGTAGTGTAGAATCTTACTGCCTGATGGTAGCGCAAACCTCAGATATTACTGACTTGAGGAATGTATCGGCAGGTGGTAATATGCATCCCTGAGGTCCAGGGTGCACATTACCGCATCTGTGTCTATCAGGGGAATGGCTGATCTCACATATTCCATGTGGAATTTTTTGTAGTAGACCCATCGGTTTAGGGGTTTCAGATTGATAATTGTACGGAACTCCCCTGACGTTTTTTTTTACTGAAAACAGAGAGGAGTAATGGCCCCAATGTTGGTCGTGTTCTGGAACTGGAACAATAACCTTCTGTTGTAGAAGCTTCTCTACGTCTGCACGTAGACGGGAAAGTGAGGTAGGCGGAATTTTTGAGCGGGATTTTGAGAAAACTCTATCCTGTAACCCTGGATATTGAGTGACCCAATGCCAACTGTTTTTGAAAAACCTTAACCGCCCCCCTACTCTGACATAGTCATTGTCGTTTTGAATGGGAGCTAGTACTGGGCTGGTATTTTTTATCTTTGTTCCCCTTATTAAAACTCCATCTTGTGGATCCCCCTTTTTTCTGAGTGTTATGTTTACGGAAGGGGAAAGGTTTGCAAAAGGGCTGCTCCTTCTTTTTCTCCTCAGGGAAGCCCTTCTTTTTATCGGACACTTTTTCTAGTATGTCATCTAACACTGGTCCGAATACTCTGAGCCCTGAAAATGGAATGGAGTATAGCTTCTTAGAAGCTGTATCTCCAGACCATGTCTTTAACCAAGCTCTTCTGGCTGAGTTGGAAAGCGCATTATTTCTGGCAGCAAATCTGACCGATTCTGCCGAAGCGTCGGCTATAAAATTCGCTGCCATTTTTAATAGGGGCAATGATTGAAGGAGAGATTCCCTCAGGGTGCCATCCCATAGGTGACCCTCTAGCTCATCTAGCTAGACTTTCATGGATCTGGCAATAGATGTAGCAGCAACATTAGACTTAATAACTGCCACCGAGGCTTCCCAGGCTTTTTTCAAAAGTCCATCTGCCTTTTGATCCATAGGATCTTTAAGTCCTGATGAATCCTCAAAGGGGATAGAGGTTTTCTTGACCACCTTGGCCTCTGTGACGTCGATTTTAGGAATAGTGTCCCAAACATTGGTGTCTTCTGGATCAAAGGAGAGTTGGACGCGGAAGTCTGGTGGAATAGAGAGTCTCTTCTCCGCATCCTCCCATTCCTCCAGGATCATGTCTTTCGCATGAGCATTAACAGGGAAAACCATGGATCTCTGGGTTCTAAGTCCACCAAACATTTCATCTTGAATGTTTCTGCTCTTCTCCGTCTCTTCTACCTGCATCGTGTTTCGGACGGCTCGTAGAAGAATCTCCATACCATCTGAGTGGAACATATACTTTTTAAGTTCCCCGCCCTGAGGTGGACTAATGGTCTCACCGTTGTCAGAGTCGCCAGATGGGTCGATTTCCTGGACCCCTGAACCTGGGGGCTGCAGAGACGGAATAGAACCCTGAACTTCTTCTTTGATCATGCTACGCATCTCGTTTAATAAAGCTCCGTGCTTCTCCTTTAGCATAGATGCTTTGTATATGAGTCGGGAAGTCTGATGTTACAATCCAGGCACCTCTTGGATTTCACTATGGCCTTTTTCCCTGCATCCTTCTTCTTTTCAGGAGGTGGTAACTGCACAGAGACATCATGACTGTGGGGCGATCCAGGGAGGGTATCAGGGTGTGACACATCAGCCATGGGGTGCCAAACCTGTAAGCCTGCCTTTAAAGCTCACCAGCCCCCTTTTGTACCTTACCTGGTCGTCCTGTCATGTTCTCCTGCTCCACTGGCATCCACAGTCGATCCGCGCTTGAATATTCCACGCGACCGCCGACCGGAAGTCGTCATCCCCGAACTTCTGGTTTCAACGCCGGGCGGTCCCCGAAAGCCGGAAGAAGCCAGGCCCGCCCTGAGCAGGACGCCAAGAGCCCCAAAGATGGGGAAGCGACACCCGGAGGCTCCAGCACACCAGAGGGCTGAGGGACTCCTGACAGGGAGTGTCGGCCCAGGACCCGCTTGACGGCGGGAAGGAGAGAGCCGTGGCCCCCCTGATCCTCCGGGGCCCTGTAAGTATCAGCGTTCTTCTGCACCAGTGCTCCCTGCACCAGCGCTCCTCCTGTACTCCCTATCCTGTGTAGGGACAGGAAAAACACTGAGGAGGTTGGGGGTGGGAGGGCTTTTAACCTCTTGTGCTTTCTGTCCCTACAGAGGATATGGGATTACTCCTCCTATGGTGCTGTCATGGGGACGTACTGGAAAATGTTATTTTTACCACCTAAATGTTGCTAACTTCTGAACAGGTCACTATAGCCCGCAAACTCTAAGGCCGTTATTTGACTGTGAATTGCCATATTAAGAATCAGGACCACACAATCATGATCTCAGGATACTGATGGGGTTAAAGCTTTTTTAACCATCTAGATGCCACAGTCACTATTGAAAGCAGCATCTAAGGGGTTATACGTCCATGGTCGGTGCCAACACCAATCGTGACTTAGTGTACAACTGACATCTGCTGCATTTTTACACGTCGGTAGATGTTGTTGTCTTATATCTCAGATGAGTTTTAAGCAGTATTGGTGGTCACTAAAAATTTTTTTGTACTAAAGCATTAGGAGTTTTATCTTTCTGACATGGAAGTTTGCTAGTTCGTTGCTTGCCGGGTTGATACATTTATTTGAGTGTCTTCCTGTTATCGAGGAGCTTCCATCACATGGACAATGAGATGTTTTTTTTTTTTCTAATAGTGTCTGAACATTGATTGCTATATGCCACGTTTTCGGAGTCCAACACCCTTTTTTCAACAATGCAAATGAATTAGTCTGTTAAAAATGGAAATCATAAGGACGTAATTTTTTGGGGGGGAGATCATGGTGCCTTTCACCTAATTTTCTATTTTAGACAATCATATAGCTCTGTGGTGCTGTGCGTGTGCTGGGATTATTAATTGGTTAGAAATCATTATTTATTATATAGTACAGTTTATATCTGGCAAACCATGTTGGTCTCTGTGCTACAGCCTGTGTTTTTTGCTATGACAGACACATTGTTAAATTCCGAGCTATACAGGACATATATCCTGTACTGAATATGGAAATAGAAGAATACTGTAGGCGAGAGTCCAGTAACAACTGCCGCTCATAACAGTATGTATACTTCCTTTGCAGAAAATGGTAAAAATACCATGCACAATCTGAAAAAGAAGTTGCTTTCTAGATATTAGCTGCAGAAATACCCAGCACCAACCTTGTTGGGTTGTCTTCAATGTTGAGATGTTTTACCCTTCCCTGTTTGTGACATAATTTTATCTCCCTAAAAAAATAATTCTATAGTAAGGGGATAATAAAGAAAAAAAAATTATTGGAAGCCACCTCATTACCTCCGTGTCACTGCCAGGTACAGAGACAACCACAGCAGTCTCCAGCAGTGGGAGGATCCCAACAGACTCCTTAGGCTATGTTCACAAAGTTTTTAAGGAGTTTTTTTTCTGAGCAGATCCTTTTCAAAATCCTCTTAAAAATAGATTAAAGTTTTTTAAGCTGTATTACTGTACCTGATATGAAGAAAAACAAGAGGGGGCGCATGTCACTACTTTGAAACAAATATTGAAAGAAATATCTCCAAAAAATGTGCTATCAAATTAAAAGGCTGGAAAAACACTTTCAGAAAAGAAATCCTACTTCCAACACCTTTGCAGAAAAACTAAAAAAAGGAACGTTTCCTGAAGCAGTTTCTGCTTGAATCACTAGTTGCTTTTGAACACCTCAAAAAACTTAGTGTGTGCACATAGACCAATAGCTCCCAGGATGACTAGCAACATGACACGTGATTCGCTGCAGCAGTCACATGCTGTCCTGGATGGAAAAGTAACAATAGACTGGTGGAGGACCCGGACAGAGTAAGCAGATGAGCCATTTTTGGTAATCAGTAAGTATAGTCATGGCCGAAAGTCTTAGCACCTTTGAAAACTTTCCAAAAAAATGAATAGTTTCTCACAGAAAATTATTGTAATTACAAATGCTTTATTATACACGTTTATTTCCTTTGTGTGTATTGGAACAACACAAAAAAAAAAAAAAAAAAAACAGAAAAAGGCAAATTGGACATAATTTCACACAAAACCTCCAAAATTGTCCACACAAAATTGTTGGTACCTTCAATTTAATATTTGGTTGCACTCCCTTTGGAATAAATAACTGCAATCAATCGCTTCCTATAACCATCATCAAGCTTCTTACAACTCTCAACTGGAATTTTGGACCACTCTTCTTTTGCAAACTGCTCCAGATCTCTCCTATTTGAAAGGTGCCTTATCCAAACGGCAATTTTAAGATCTCTCCACAGGTGTTCAATTGGGTTTAGAGCCGGACTCATTGCTGGCCACTTCAGAACACTCCAGCACTTTATTTCCATCCATTTCTGGGTGCTTCTTGAAGTATGTTTGGGGTCATTGTCCTACTGGGAGACCCAAGACCAAGGACACAAACTCACAAAAAACAGCTTTATGACACTGAGCACTACATTGCGAGCCAAAATCCTTTGGTAATCTTCAGATTTCATGATGCCTTGAACACAGTCAAGGGGCCCAGTGCCAGAGGCAGTAAAATAACCCGAAAAGATCTTTGAACCTCCACCATCTTTGACTGTAAGTACGGTGTTCTTTTCTGTGTAGGCCTCATTCTGTTTTCGGTGAACAATAGAATGATGTGCTTTACTAAAAATCTCTACCTTGATCTCATCTGTCCACAAGTTGCTTTCCCAGAAAGATTTTGGCAAACTACAGTCTACCTTTTTAATGTCTCTGTCAGCAGTGAGGCCCTACCGTCATAGCGTTACATTTCATTCAAATGTTGACCGATAGTTTGCGCCGACACTGATCTGCCCTGGGCCTGCAGGACATTCTTTGGAACTTAATTGGGGCTGCTTATCCACCATCCGGACTATTCTGAATTGCAAGCTTTCATCAATTTATCTCTGCTGTCCACATCCAGTGAGAATAGCTACATCGCCATGGGTTGTAAACTTCTTGATTATGTTGCTCACAGTGGACAAGGGAACATTAAGATCTCTGGAAATTAACTTATAACCTTGAGATTGTTGATACCGTATATTCCGGCGTATAAGACGACCTGGTGTATAAGACGACCCCCCTACTTTCCTGTTAAAATATAGAGTTTAGGATATATTCACCGTATAAGACTACCCTTTTTCCAACGCATACCAAACACCGGTAAAAATAAAAAAAAAACAGATTTGAATTTAACATGGTCCTTTTTTAATTTAAATTCTTATGACATGCAGGTATATAGCAGGAAAACTGTCACTCATAAACATATTAAAATAGGGGGGACCCCACGTCATTTTTTGGGGGGGTCCCCCATTCTAATAGCTAGTAAAGGCTAGGTATTCAGCTGGGGGCTGATATTAGTAGCCTGGGAAGCTCCGTGGGTATTACCCCCTTCCCAGACTTCAAACATCTGCCCCAGCCGTCTGCTTAACCTCCGCTAGAGACTATAATGATGGTGGATCCCACGCCAATTTTCTTTTTAAAAAATCCTTTATTTTAACACTAAATGACAATTGAGGGGTTAATAAAGATGCAGTCCCTAAATTATTATTAATTTTGTAATTAATTTTTCCCAAAAATGTTGACGTGGGCTTCGCCATATTTTTGTGTCCAGCCAGGTACAGCAGGCAGGAACGGGCTGCCCCCAACCACCAGCTGCCTATTTGTACCTGGCCGGACACAACAATATAGGGAAGCCCTTTTTTTTTTTTTTTTTTAATTATTTCATGAAATAATTAAAAAAAAAAAAAAAGACGTGGGGCTTCGCCCTATTTTTGTGTCCAGCCAGGTACAACTAGGCAGCTGGGGGCTGGAATCCGCAGCGCAGGGAGGCCCAAGCTTTCTGGCCCCCCCCCCCCCCCGCTGCAAATTGCAGTCCGCAGCCACCCCGGAAAATGGCGCGTTCATAGAAGCGCCATCTTCTGGCGCTGTACCCAACTCATCCAGGGCCCTGGTGCGGTGGCTCACTGGGTAATAAAGGGGTTAGGGCCAGCTTGGCATTATCAGCTGGCCCTAAGCCCAAAATTCATGGGGTCACGCCAATATTAGACATGACCGCCATGAATTTCTAGTAAAGTAATTAAAAAAAAACACAAACACCCAGAATAAAGTCCTTTAATTGAAATAAAAACACAATTCTTTATTGTTCTAAATTAAACCATACTTACCATCACGCCCATTCCAGCTGAAGCCAACGATCTCCTGCAATAAAAGTAAAATAATAAAGCAACCTCATCCTTACCTTTCCATGGTTCCCAGGACCGGTCCAGCTCTGCTACATTCACATGACAGGCTGCACCGCAGCAGAACGCTGCCATCCAGCTTGCCATGCGGCAGACACTGAGAAGCGCAGGCATGCTTGTGCTCCTCAGTGTCTGACTGTGACGGCATCCAGATGAGCCGAGATCATGTCCAATGAACTCGGCTCACCTCATGCACGTCACTGACAGAGTGGGAAAATTCTCCTGCTCCCCGCATGCGCAGTAGAAGTTTCCCACGCTGTCAGTGACGGACGTCCAGGAGGTGAGCTGAGTTCATTGTCGGCTCATCTGGATACCGTCACAGCGAGACACTGAGGAGCACAAGCATGCCTGCGCTTCTCAGTGTCTGCGGGATGACAGGCTGGATGGCAGCGTTCTGCTGCGGTCCAGCCTGTCATCTCGATGTAGCAGAGCTGAAGCTGTCGTGGGAACCATGGAAAGGTAAGGATGAGGTTGCTTTATTATTTTACTTTTATTGCAGGAGATCGTTGGCTTCAGCTGGAATGGGCGTGATGGTAAGTATGGTTTAATTTAGAACAATAAAGAATTGTGTGTTTATTTCAATTAAAGGACTTTATTCTGGGTGTTTGTGTTTTTTTTTAACTTTTACTATGGGGTAATGGGGGTGTCTTATAGACGCCTCTCCATTACTAACCTGGGCTTGATGTCAGCTGGCATTATAAGCTGACATCAACCCCAGCCCTATTACCCCACTGCCACCGCTACAGGGCAGTGGGAAGAGCGAGGCTAAGTGCCAGAATTGGCGCATCTGGGGCGGCTGACGGCTGGTGTTTCTAGCCTGGGAGGGGGCCAATATTCATGGCACCCTTCCTGGGCTATTAATATCAGCCTCCAGCTGTCTGCCTAGCCTTTGCTAGCTATTAAAATAGGGGGGACCCCACGTCATTTTTTTTGGGATCCCCCATTTTAATAGCTAGTAAAGGCTAGGTATTCAGCTGGGGGCTGATATTAGTAGTCTGGGAAGCTCCGTGGGTATTACCCCCTTCCCAGGCTTCAAACATCTGCCCCAGCAGTCTGCTTAACCTCCGCTAGAGACTAAAATTAAGGGGAACCCCACGCCAATTTTTTTTTTAAATAAATCCGTTATTTTAACACTAGATGACAAGTACAGTAACCAGCACTGTCACTGTACTTCATATATATGTGACTGACATGTTTCTATCTAATCTATGTGTGATGCTCTATCTTTCTGTTATAAATTGTCGGGTACAGATGCTGAATTGCCGGCCGGCTTTTTTAAAGAGACGGTGCATGAAAACACTAATATTTGTTTTAATAAATCCTTTACACTAAATGACAAGTACAGTAAGCAATACTGTCACTGTACTTCATATATATGTGACTGACATGTTTCTATCTATCTAATCTATGTGTGATGCTCTATTCTTTCTATTCTAAATTGTCGGGTGCCGGCTTATGCCGCTGCTGAATTGCCGGCTTTTCATATATTGTCACAGAAGCGATGCGAACTTCCCTGCTCCGGACACAGCGCAGCACTTCTGTGACAAGTGAAAGCTGTCGGCACAGAAGCCCTGCGCTGTGTCCGGAGCTGGGAATACGCAGCGATGTGTCAGTTTCAGCACAGAAGCGCTGACTGTCTGGACCTACCGCCGCCGTATTTTAACTCCCTCCACCTTATATTAACTCCGACATGGCAGGGATACGGCCACGGCAGCTTATTAACACCCCCAGAGTATCCCCGCATGTCAATTTCTGAAAGTTCAAAAGCATTACCGGCGTATAAGACGACCCCAGACTAGACAGAAGATTTTTCAGTCTTCAAAAGTCGTCTTATACGCCGGAATATACGGTATTTTTCAACAGTTTTGGTTCTCAAGTGCTCAGACCGTTCCCTTTCTGTACTCCATTAGTGTGGCACACACAGAGACAATGCAAAGATTGAGTCAACTTCTCCCCCTTTTTATCTGGTTTCAGGTGGGAGTTTATTGCCCACACCTGTTACTTGCCACAGGTCTTACATCACATGCTTGAAAAAAAAAAATTGTTTATCCACTTTTTTGGAAAGGTGCCAATTTTGTCTGAACCATTTTTGGAGTTTAGTGTGAAATAAAGAAAAAAAAAAAAGGCAAGTTGGACATCATTTTTTTTGTGCGTTGTCCTGGAACACACAAAGGAAAACCTGTAATTGCAATAATTTTTTTGTGAAAAATACTTTTTCTGGAATAATTTGTGGGTGCCAAAATTTTCAGCCATGACTATGTAAACTTCGTATAACAATGCTTAATGTTTGGAGAGAAAAAAAAAGTTGAAAAGTGCCTATTAATGAAATCCTTGTTTTAAAATTTCAAAAATTGTGTAAATTCTAATCACTTCAGGAGAGATAACTACTTCCAAAGAACATCTGTTAGGACCTCCAAGCAGAACTCACATTAGCCCAGAATTGGTATTTTTAGTTTGCTCCCAAACACCTAGGTCTCTCCGCAAATCAAACACCAAAATAAAAAGCAGCCTGTAGGCACCATTCTAGTGATGTCAAGTCTCTTGTGAAGTGCTGTCACGCGAGTCCTGCACCCAATCACAGCATGTAACTGATAACTGGAAGGGGAAAGAGCAGCAGCTCTGACTTGTATCAGGGGGCAGTTATGCCCAAAGGAAGTAAAAGTCAAGTGGCTGCCATGTTCACGTGACAAAGAAGGCACGCAATCCCCAAGAAACCTAGCACCGATGTCACTAGAACAGTGCCGGCACCGAAGACTAGTACAGGCTGTTCATATTATACATTGGAAAGGCGTTGTTCGCGTAGTGGAGTAGAGGCTAAGTGCCTCTAAATTAGTGTTTCCCAAACTCCGGTCCTCACGGCTCCGAGTCATATTTTCAGGATTTCCTTGGTATTGCACAGGTGATAGAATTATTATTACTGCATCAGGAACTGCCAAGGGTTCTATCACCAGTGCAATACTAAGGAAATCCTGAAACAATCTGTTGGGGGCCATTAAGACAGGGGTTGGGAAACACTGCTCTAAATAAAAGTGGAGCATCTCTGGCTGTCTGTGCATCAAACTGAACCTCACATACTCCAACATATCGCGGGATAGGAGACCTGTGGCTGGACCGTTATCCAGACGTCATTTTATTTGGCTACCATAGATAATACCACCTACCACTTTCTGCAGAAAAAGATGTACAGGGTTTTAGCACAAAAGTGGCATGTCAAAATAGCTTGATAAATTCTCTTTCTTGTGCTTTTGTTCTCGCTATAAAATGGAATTTGCAGCCGAGGCTAGAAACTTTCCCTTGTTTTAATAGAAGAGCTCCTCTTAATGATCTCACAGATTCCGGTTAACTCACCCAAAAGATTCTCATTTACTTTGAATAGAAGAGGGGCAAACTCCTGCCGCTTGAGACGCCTTTTAGAAAATCTTTTCCTATACTGAATTTAGCTTTGGTGAATGAGAGAATGAGCGTTTTAATGACAAATGAGCCATTGCATAGTATGCCATCAGTGAATTTCTCAGGGTCTGTGCACACAGGATTGATTAGCTGAATATATTTCACAGAAAGATGCACAGCAGCAAAAAACACATTAAATCATGCAGTTTCTGTTGCAAATTTCTTTGCAAAACTGCTGGTATTTGCCTAAAATTTCAGATTGTGGAAGGTAAAATCTAGAAACCAACATGCCGGAGCCTGAAAGTCTCAATTTACAAGGTTTTTTTTTTTAACCCAGTGTGATGAGCTTGGGTAAAATCCCATTGACCATGCTGCTCCTACAATGTGCTACAGATATGCGGGACAGAATTTCCAGATGAAAAGAAAGGTTTATAATGGACAACATTGTACATATTGGGAAAAAGATTCTTCTACTAAACCAATGTTTCCCAAACCTAGTCCTCAGGGCCCACAACAGGTCGTGTTTTCAGGATTTCATCAGTATTGCACAGATGATGGAATTATATGTTCTTTCCTTTCTGCAATACTAAGGAAATCCTGAAAACATGACCTGTGGGGGTCCGTGAGGACTGGAGTCGGCGAAACACTGCACTAGACAAACGTACGACTGCTATCATAAGACCTAAGTTTGCAAGAACCTTGACTCTCAGGCATCTACATAATCACGCAACACTCCAATCAATAAATAACCAGAAAACACTATACAAGGAGAAATTTTAATGTTTTGTGCATAATTTTTTTTTCTTTTTTTGGGTTATACTTTTGTTTCCACTGATTGTTCATCTGTCCATTTACCCAATGTATAAGCAGTACATACACAGATATTCTTACAATTCATTTATATGTCATGCCTTCTCTGAAAAGAACAGAGGATGTGTTGACCTCTCAAGCCCTGTCATGCCAGCTTCTTCCAAGCAGAAGGACTCGTTAATTCATTATGGTATGGGGGATGAAACTAAGATTACAGAGTGCAAAAAAATAAAGAAAAAAAATATAATAAATCTTGCAATTTGCCTCGTAGTACGTAGCTTGTAATGATAATTGACTCGTTTACAAAAGGTCTAGGTTAAGTATTGTTAAAATTTGCCAGACAGGTATAGAAGAGGGGGTTGCACATTCTCAGCCGACATGGAAAACAAGTAGTTACTGGGGGGGGGGAGGGAGGGATGGATATGTTACTTAACACACCAAGTGGGTATCAACAAAAAAAAAAACATGCAACTGTTTTTAAAACCTTTACTGCAATGTAAAATTGAAGTAAATTAGCAATTAGAAAGCTATTGGTTTTCAATTCCCTAAATGGCAAGAAAACAGAAAAGTAAACCTCCTGTGTGCATATTGTTTTCTAAGTCAGAACAGAAAGTGCCCACTTCACACTTATTGATCGGGGTTCTCCTTAAATATCAGCAAATGTGATTTAATGGAAAGAAACAGCTTCAAAAAAAATTTACGTTCACAGCATTTACCAGGCTCCTGTGCACTAATTTAATTTTAATTACTCGATGAAGCAGCAAATAATCACCTATTTTAAATTTTGGCATTTACATCTCACAATTTTCCTTAAGGTCAAAATCCAGTGTTACCGGGGGGAAAAAAAAATAATAAACCAAATAAAATAAAACAAACAAACAAAAAAAATGATCTCCAGGTAGCACAGGCTATTTGCTATAGCAATGTTAGACGGAAAAATGGAAAACAGGGCATTACACTAAGTTTCTGGATCTATGAATACTAGTGAAGAAGAAACGGCATCTAGAAGTTAGCAGATTTTTTTCAGAAGGGAATAAATGTCTGCTGAAGCATGATTTTGGTTGTAATTTGCTTTACCATAATACACGCTGAACTGCACAATTATAGCAGATTGATGCTTTATTTCCTAGCTTGTCGGAGATTTCCCTAACCCACCCCACCCTTGACTACCATACACCAAATATTGTGGATATGAGCCCAAATCATCCCAGTAAATCCAGTGAGCAAAGTTAGTGTAATGCACTGGTGTGAAGTGAGATAAAAAATACAGTCTCTTCTTTTCAATCGTCATCAAAGTTCTGCTGTAGGAGAAAGTTGGCCGCAAGATTTTCATTCTTCTCACATGCAAAATAAGCCTGTACCACAAGTCCTTCAGGAAATCCTAATGCCTTTAGCTGGAAAGTAGAAACAAAAAGAAGAAAGTCAGCTTCAAGCCAGTGAATACAATCTGATGGAGTGCAGAACTAAACTCCAATATTAAAGGGACCCTTCACCCAACATTAAATGCAACCACCTGCCCAAACTGCAGGCAACATGAATCACAGCCTGGCTACAAAGGCAACCAGGTATATTTTTCAATAAACCAGTTTAGTGTTTCAGTTGCAGATGAAATATAATTTGAAGATGTGGCCAGGGACCATAGGCATAGACAAGAGCAGTCTGGCTCCGCTACCGGTGATTGACAGGTCTCTCTCGTGTGTAAATAGAGAGCAGTCAACCATCTGCAGCATCTGGTTATGGTCCCCGAATCTTTAAACTATATTTTCTGGCTGAGAATTTTTTTTTTTTTTTAAATATTTTCTCTCGGGGAGCTTGTTCTATCCCGAATATTTAAAGGGACTCTGTCAGCAGGTTTTTGCTATTTAATCTGACAGCACTATAAAGGTAGAGACCCTGATTACAGCTATGTATCACTTAGTTTACTGGGTACAGCAGTTATGATAAAGAGTTTTCTCTAGCGCAGATTGAGCAGAACTCAGATGATGAGCCATGTATAACCCAGCTTATTAAATTATAATGCCTGTTGAAAAATAATATTAGATCATTTAAAAATATATACCGAAATAGTCAGAAAAACAAACCTGCAACCAGGACACAACATCTTACAGATGCCATTCTGACACTGTCTAATCCTTGAGCCTCCGGAGGAACTTTATTATAGAAGCGAAACGCGTCGAGGCTATTCATAGGGACTACAGATTAGTACCATAAGCCCTGTGATGTCTTGTTTTTTTATATGTTTGACATCTACTTGGCATAGGTTACATACGGATGAAACGCAACCAACTATTCCTATGGCTTTAATGTTGATACCTTGTTGAATATATCTGGCTATACATCACCTATCTGCTGCTATTAGCCTGAAATGCTTTTTCGCTCTATTGGTGTATTGACTTGTGGTATGGTGTTATCTATTCAATCAGGAGTGTTAAGATTTGCTAACTGATGGAAACTAAGGACATTTGTGCCCTTTTTTTGGTTGAACTGTATCGGCCAGTATAGGATATAAACCAGTCATCACTAGGGAGAGTCATCAGTGAGTGGGGGAGCCAATTTGCGTTCAAGCTAGTGCACCAACCTCCGCAGTTTAGGAGATTCTGATTTTGGGGATTGAACAGGGCACACTAGGGACAAACGTCTGTTAGCGGGGGTGCCACATTGTTTTCAAGTTAGGGTGACAACCTCCGCAGCCAGGAAGGGTGAATCAATTAGGGCACTATTAGGGCAAGACAGCCATATATATCTCGTAATTAATATTGTGGAAGTTAGCGCTCTATTTTTATTAGGTATCAACACGTGTACATAGTGTTTTTTCACAGTTTTTTTTCTTTTGACTATTTCAGTAAATATTTTTTAATGATTTAATAAAATGTTATTTTTTAACGGGTATTATAATTAACAAGAAGTGTTTGTTAACCCGCAAATAAGTGAGCTATGTATAACCCACCCGCATCACAGCTTTCTGTGTATATTGTATAGTGACAGAAAGCTGCTATAAGTGCTGGGGGTGTGTGGTAGGAATAGAATGCATGAGGCCATTTGTCCTCTACTGATAATCTCCTGCCGATAAAACACTGATTGTACTGAAACAGCAAAACACAGCCTAGGTAAGTGATACATCACTAATCAGGGTCTCTGTCCCTGCTGTATGGTGCTCTCAGATCACATAGCAAAAAACATTGCTGGAATGTCTGAGTAGGTGTCCTTTTTTGCGGAGACAGTGTCAGCATAAAATAGACTACGTCCTAAAATATATAAAATACAGTAGTACAATGCAAGATGTGCTGAATATTTTTTCATAAGAATTTGGGAAAGTTATGAAATGTCCTATAAATGCTCCTCCTCCAGTGCTGTGGAGTCGGAGTCAGGTAAATTGAGCAGTAGGAAGTTTGGCTTACAGACTCCACAGCCCTGGCAAAAAAAATGGTGACAGATTCCCTTTAAATCAGCACTTATCCATAGCCGATATATTTCGTATCGTAAAGATCGGACTGCTGGCAATAGGGGTGGGAAGTAGGCTCGGATGATAACGTTTATAACTGGATGTCTAAAAACAGACAACAGATCTTGGCTCTCTGGCGACTTTGGCCCTGTGACACATGTCGCACGACCAAAGATCACGCTGTGGAGCTGCAACATTGCATTTTAATAAGGTCACATTGCGACATCCAGGGTACCGCGACAAGCAAGTCACAAAAATGAGGAGCCGGTTGGATTTTTCAAGCATATTGTGATATTGCAACATGCTTGTCACTGTTTTTGGCCGCTGAGCCTGTGAAGCAGCCAAAATTGCCATGTAGCCCCAACCTATAAAAACATTTCCATGTTTTGTTCTACATCCAACACGGTGATCCACGTCTTACTGAAAATTGAGAAAACGAGAAATGCAGACACCATCTTCAGAGCTCAGCAGTCATGCTTTTTCTTCTACCTTTGAATTTTACTAAAATTAATTGAAGTTACTTCCAAAAACTGAGCAGGGTAAAAAAGTACCAAAAGATCATCTCAGATGAAACCCTTGTAGACCGCTCACTCATGGCGCACTCAACCCAACATGCCTCCCAGTATCTGCTGACATAAGTCTGCGTGTTTCTGAAAAAAGGTGTGCAATGTGGACAGCATGGCATCGAGCTGAGGAAGATGAACAGAATGATTTTTAGTTGTGTGGAAACAGCTTTAGTATAGCTTGAACGTCATTATAAACCCTGCTCTTTATGACTTACAAAGTCATGTGGGCAGTTCTATTTCATGACTGACCACCATCTTTATATGCACTTGTACAGGGAAGACTGTCAATCACTGAGTAGGACCACCTACACCCAGAAAGAGCAGGGATATAAACAAATCAAATACGTTATATTGAGTTGGATCGTTTTGCTGCAAATCATACACTTTTTTTTAAGAATGTATAATGAGATATCCTTTACTTACCCTTTCTATAGCTTCTTTTTCCTGAGGTGTGACTTGAATGTAGTTCATATGACCACTTCCAGCCTCAGCTGCTACTCCTCCTCCTCCTCCACCTCCTCTTCCCCCACCCTGTCCACCCGATTCTGGGACTGGATCATTTAACATCTGAATGAACTGTTCCTGATGTTGACTAATCTGCTATTATTGAAGAAGAATAAGACAACAAAGATTAAATGAATCTGTACATCTTGCCAAGTCCATGCTGTAAAGATCGCAAGGAGAAAATACCCAAGTAGGTGAAATGCCATGAATGCTCAATGTCAAAAAAGGAATGTACCTGCAGTAATGAGGGATTTTCCCGTCCTATCTGCTGGAGAAGTGCCGGTAATAAAGAGGGATTCTGCTGAATAATTTGCCTCATCTGCTGAAACTGAGGCTGATTCTGCAAGAAATCAAGGGGATTTCCTAGAAATAAAATAAATAAATATTGTACATACATTGCACATCCAATGCCACAGAGTAATGCAATTAGTAGAACTTGGCTGAGTGAATTGTGTATAATGTTAGGAACATGCAGACCCTCTTTTTTCCCCAAAGCAATCAATATAGAAAGTAGCATTCATATTGTACACAATTATAACACAACTTACTGTTTCCCGTGAAAGGACGCTGTATATAGCCAAATCTTACCTCCAGCAGAAGGTGTGGAAGGAGTAGTGGAAGTTGCACCAGCCCCAGCCCCAGCTACTGTGGGGAGAGGCTGAGTAGGAACACTACTGACTGCCTGAGGTGGGTCAGCAACTGCTTGACCTTCTCGATCACCTGGAATTCCCTGAAATGGGAAACCGAAAGAAAGAATGTAACAATGTATAACTTATACTTTTGACATCATGATGGTCATTATGCAAGGTAATGTGGTTCTCTGACAATCCCCGTTAAAAGAAGCTGTACAGTCTAAAATTACAAGTCTGCAGTCACTATGTGACCACAGAACTGTGAATCCTCAAACTGTAGGCACCGCACACTGAGGATTCTCCAGTTCCTGCGCTGGGAGCAGTGCGCACCTGATCACAACTATGTGATTTGCATACAAGTGGTCATGTGCCAACTAGGCTGTATCCAACCTCACTCAATGCAAGTGTACAGTCTAGTTGGAATGTGGCTGGAAGAAAGCAAATCACATACTTGCGCTCACATGACCACTATCGGCCGGCACCTGGGGAATCCTCACAGTGCATGCAATGTGGATTCACAAGTCTGCAGTCAAATAGAGTGACTGCAGACTTGTAGTTTTAGACAGGACAACCATTTAGGAGATAACAGCACGCTACAGCGATCCTGGCTAGCTGTCAAAGCAGTGCTTACAAGCTCAATAGAAATGAGCTTGTAAGCACTGTGCATGTTCTGCTGCATATGAAGATGGGAAAACTGCTTTCCAGAAACTGGCCCCTAATACATTATTGCAGTTTCTCCACTTTAATGGAGTAATATACTCCTTTTTAATAGCTTTAATACTTCTGCCATATTCTTTGTATATTCTGAGAAGCTTTCCAAGTTGTCTTCATTTTTTTTTTTCCCGACATCTTTGCTTACCTAGATGTTTTAAGTAAGGGATATGCAACTTTTACCAAATGTTGCATTTTTTTCTTGCTTGTCGCATCCTACTCTGGTCCCTGCCTGAAGTAAGGTTTCTGGAAAAGTTAACAATTTGGCGCATTTTTGGGACTTTTTAAAGGATTTAAAAAAAAAAAAAAAACATTTTTAAATTTAGCACAAAAATATATATACATCAGCGGATACCACAAGGCAATAAGAAAAAAATGACAAAATAAAAAAGTAAAAATCACAAAATGATTAGTATACAGACTAGAGGAAAAGCCTTGTGTAAAACAGATGAAAAATTTGCTTTTTTTGCTCAAAAATATGCTTGTTTACAATTTTATGTCACTATTGGTACTTTTGTGGTGGGAAAGTAGACAACTGGTGTGGCTAGCTAGCCAAATAGTCCTAATGCTTTAAGAATAGCAATTCTCACAGCAGTGATGTAAAATCTGAAGAAACACCTCTAGACAGAAGTGACAAGTTTACCAAACTTCGCATGAGTTTCAGTAACGCAGCCTCCAGCAACACTTCCCCTCATAACTCACATATTGCCAAGTAATGTAAAAAGGGAGCGTCGGACAGAGCGAGAAGGTGCAAAGAAAAGGAAATGAACGGTCACGGTTTTAATTTTTTTTTTTTAAGAAAAGGGTGGAAAAAGAAGGTCATGCTTACCATAAGGAGGTACTCCACAGCCCTGTCAGGGTTATTGAAGCTAGCTCTGAGGGCCGCAATCACTTGCTCTCGCTCATAGCCCATGGACATGATCTCTGTCACCATATTCTCATATGACTGGCCTGTTACTGGAACAATGAGAATGAAATGAGGCAGTGCACGGCAGGAATCCTTAGTAAAGCCTAAATATCACCACTAGCCCACGTTCAGTATTTTACATCAGTATGTATAAGCCATAACCAGGAGAGGAACAATCAGAGGAAAAGTATAATAGAAACACGTCACCACTTCTGCATTTATACCCACTCCTGGTTATGGCTTATAAATACGGAGGTAAAAAACTCATCAAATATTCAATGTGTGCACGTGGCCGTATTCTTAGGAGAAAAACATTTGGCATAAATTCATAACTTCGGTAATAAAGCTTCACTGATTACAAGTATTTGGGGCACGTATGTTAGGCTTTAGTGAAGTGGGCTATTGGCATTATTCCAGGAGACGCTTTACAACACTACAGCCGGATATGAACCCAGCCTTCTTCCATTATAAAAGCATACGCTGACATGCTTGGCACACGGACACTATCTTCTTATGCCATGGGTCGCGGAGGGGCACTAAATATTGGAGTACATATCCTACAGGCAATAAGCATATTCCTAGTTCCAGAGGTTTTTTTCTCTTCTTTACAATGTTATCACCATAATTGGGTCACAAACCAGAAAAGACATACAATAAATAACAATAGAACCATAGGGGGAGAGTAAAGTCACCAAAATGTCACATCTCCTGACTCAACTGTCACCATGAAAATGCAGTCCAATCTGCAGTCAGCGCGTTGTGGAGCTGAATAGATTGATATATAGTTTTGTGAGAAAATATTCAGTATAACGTATGTTTTAACCCCTTCACAACATATGACAATTACGGCAGGTCGTTTCCCTTAGTCAGCTGTCATGTGCCTTCAACAGCCGCAGGTGGATAGGAGCAATCTCTTGACAGCGGGATTTAACAGGAACCAGTGAAGGGCGTGTCATAAATCCTGCCCATCAGCGCACCTATCACGTTATCGCGAGGTGCTGATGGGTTGTCATGACAGCCAGGGTTCTGCAGAAGACCCCTGTTCTGTCATTACGATACTCCTGTGTTCATAGGCGATCGGGATTTCTGCTATACGTAGCAGTGCTGATGCTGTGCTATATACAGCACAGGAGATCAGACAATTGCAGATTCAAGTCTCCTAAGGGGATTATTAACCCCTTCGCAACCCTGGGATTTTCCATTTTTGCATTTTCGTTTTTTGCTCCCCTTGTTCCCAGAGCCATAGCGTTTTTTATTTTTTGGTCAATATGGACGTGTGAGGGCTTATTTTTTGCAGGACGAGTTGTACTTTTCAACGCCATTACTAATTTTATCATATCGTGTACGGGAAAAAAATGCCAAGTAAGGTGAAATTGCAAAAAAAGTGCAATACCACGGATGTTTTTATTTTTTTTTACCACGTTCACTGAATGCTAAAACTGACCTGCGATTAAGATTCTCCACGTCATTACGAGTTTGTAGACAACAAACATGTATAGGTTCTTTTCTATTTAAGTGGTGAAAAAAAATTCCAGTTTGCTAAAAAAAAAAAAAAAAAAAAAAAGCAGCGCCATTTTCCAAGACCCGTAGCATCTCCATTTTTTGGGATCTGGGCCGGGTGAGGGCTTATTTTTTGCACGCCGAGCTGAAATTTTTATTGATACCATTTTGGGGTAGATCCGATGTTTTGATCGCCCGTTATTGCATTTTAATGCAATGTTGTGGCGACCAAAAAAACGTAATTCTGGCGTTTAGAATTTTTTTCTCGTTATGCTGTTTACCGATCGGATTATTTTTTTATATTGATAGATCGGGCGATTCTGAACGCGGTGATACCAAATGTGTATGTGGGTTTTTTTTATTATTATTTTATTTTGAATGGGGCAAAAGGGGGGTGATTTAAACATATATATATATATATATATATATATATTTTTTTTTTTTTTAATATTTTTAAAACATTTTTTTTTCACTTTTTGCATGCTTCTATAGTCTCCATAGGACTAGAAGCAGCACTTGTCTGATCGCCTCTGCTACATACTACATACAGATCAGCAGATCACCTCTGTGTAGCAGAAATGGTCCTATGCTATGAGCGCCGACCACTAGGTGGCGCTCATAGCAATCAGCTCATGACAACCACTGGAGTCTGCTGCAGACCCAGAGTTGTCATGCCCACCCATCAGTGACCCGTGATCACGTGACGGGGTCACCGATGGGCAGGGTAAGTGATGCGCTTCCGGCGAGGCGATGTTAAATGCCGCTGTCAGAGATTGACAGCGACATTTAACATGTTAACAGCCGCGGGTGGATCAGCTGACATGTGCCCGGTTCAGTGAGGACTCAGCGCCGGAGCCCTCACTGAACCAGGAGTTACAGCCTTGTGCGTACAAATACGGCACAGGCTGTAAAGTGGTTAAAGTGGGAAAAAAAAACTTTGTAAAAATATATATATATAAAAAAAAAGTTTAAATTACTCCCGTTTTGCCCCCATTGAAAAAAATAAATAAATTGGCAATCGCTGCATTCGTAAAAGTCCGATCAAAATATAAAAAATTAATCCAACCGGTAAACTGTTTAAACGAGAAAAAAAAATTAAACGCCAGAATTAAGTTTTTGGGTCGGGTCACTGATAAAGTTTCTCTTGTGCAAGTGCTATTCTTTTGTTTTTTCTTCATGGTCAGCCCTCGTACCTATAATAGTTAACGGGCTGTTCACATGTCAAATTTTAGACTTGTCCAAGTCTATGGATTCATGAAAAAAAAAAAATAAATCAGAGAGCACTGATGCCATCTGTGTGTACTGTCCCTTTCTTCACAGACTGTTTGATAGGATAAACATGCAGTTTGTTTTTTTCATCCAAAATGAAACTCAGACCAAACTGATGGTAAAAACTAAGATGCTGACCAAAACCACTAGTGAAACATGGGACTGCTTTTTTGCGTACGAGAAAAATTACTAAACTGTGTAGGAGCCTTACCTTATATTTTATGTAATGAAATCCCTGCTGCTTCTGAGCACCCAGGTCCAGTGGGCGGTCCTACTCGGTGACTGACAGCTTCCTTGTCCAAGTGTGCATACAGAGTTAGCTGTCAGTCACTGAGTAGGACCGCCCACTGGACCTGGGTGCACAGAAGCAGCAGGGATTTCAATGCATTAAATACAAGTAGGTTTGTAGGGAAAGCAGGTTTTAAAAGGAAAGATTTTTATTCGCACAAAAAATAAAAATCTTTTCTTTCCTTTTAAAACCTACTTCACCTACTTGTATTTAATGCAATGAAATCCCTGCTTCTTCCAAAAAAAAAAATAGATATCAATATGTTCAGCTCCTCCAGCTCTATAACATGCCAATAGCAGATTGCACAGCATTTCCAGGTTCCCTTTAAGCAGCTTTAGGCTATGTTCACATGTTGCGTTTTTTTGCTGCATGTTTTAATGCAATTTATGCAAATTAAAAGCTGCGTTTTACAGTAACATCAAAAGCTCCGAGTTATCAGAAATATCATGCACACTTTTTTTTCCTGACTGAATTGGAAAACTGCTGCGCTTGTTTTTTCACCCATAGAAAACAATGAGCAAGTGCAAAAATGTAGCAAAAAAACGCAGGTATCAGGTTTTGCTGCATTTTAAGTGAAAAAAAAGCATGTACAGAAGTATGTGAAACCCATTTATTTTTGTGATTTTCCCAAGTTTAAACCATAATGTCTTGGTGTCCTCACATAAGCATGGCAGTTAGAATTACTACAGTTTAATTAAATTAGTGATTTGTGTAAAGTAAACATTGGCTGACCAAGGTGTGAAAGTAAACTGTGTCCTACAAACTCAATGCCCTGCCAATGTCTTAGGTAAACCATTACCCACCAATTCACCTCCCCGCCACTGTTACATTTGTAATTGTGATTCTTTTCATGAACTCACATGAACTTTTTTGTTCAAAATAGTCACTATTTTTTCAGACAAAAATCTTTTCCCACTAAATAATTTGATCAAATTGCCTTTACTCCAAAAATAGTTTTATGGTTTCACATATGTCATGCATTGGTGACCTGTGTTCATGCTTTTGTGGTGAAAGCAAAGCTGAACTTTGGGATCCTGAAAAATGTACCAAAAACCTGCTTTTCATAAGTAGCTTCTTTAATGCCAAGAGGTTTTTGCCTACAGAAAAAAAATGCAGCAAAAATGCAACGTGTGAACATAGCCTTACAAGATATGTATTGTGGACAGGGAAAAAAAACAAAAAAAAAAACACAGAAAACACTAAACCCACCCAGTGCACTTGTGGCATCTTCAAAAAGGGAAGGTCGAGAAGAATCACTGGGTATGCTAGAGTAAAAAAAATATATAAATATGGTTAAATTGAATTGGTTACAACAAAACCCATTAAGAGGGTCCATTTTACATAAGTGCCATCTGTTATGATAGATCTTCTAATGCACTTACATCATTATAAAGAGAAACCATAAAACAGATGTGAACAGGGTCTTATGTGTATGAGACAAAAATAAAGGTGGCCACACACATTCAGAAGCCCAATGAAGCAAACATCAGCTCACCGGGTAGAGAAATTCATGGAATAAGGGTGCGGTGCACGGAGACTTCAAGCTGGTTTTCTAAGCAATTGAAACGTGGAAAAAAAAACAAAAGAAAAAGTCCAGCAACCGCAAAAATCATAAAAAACATCACATTAGTAGATTAAAACATGAAAAAGGAAAATTTGAAAACCACGATAGCATGTTAGTTGTCATGATTAAGAGATCGTGCAACGGTCGACGCGTTTCGAGCTACACTATCGTGGTTTTCAAATTTTCCTTTTTCATGTTTTAGTCTACTAAGATGTTTTTATGATTTTTGTGGTTGCTGGACTTTCCTTTTTTTTTTCCCACATTCAGAAGCCGTCTGTCCAACACTCGATTTACCAACAAGCACATGCATGTGTTCCGAATGGGGTTTAAGATGCTGCTGCCAGACATTCTCTGGCAATGGCCTGTCAAAGTGAAAACAAAGGATTGGGCATGTTGAAATTCAACTTGTCTGATCACTCTATCCCTCAACGCAGGAAGAGATGATTGAAAGGTCATGGTGAAATCAGCAGGTTAGGCTTACATAAGTCCTATGTGTATGGCCACCTTTAGATCATGCTTGCAGAAAGTAACCAAGCAATTGACGAGCAGGAAGGGCCAGAGAATCACACTTACCTGCACTCAGTTGAAGTTGGGCTCACTGTTTCCTCAGGGTTTTCGGATTTCTCTTCAGGTTTAGAAAGAACCTTAGGAACAGCGTTGATGGGTAGCTCATTAGGTATAGGACTAGGTATAGGGATGTTCGGATTAGGGTAAGGGAGAGAGAGGGCGGCATTGGTTCGAGAAATAGGTGTGTATGTCATGGGTGGTGATGCAGGGGCCGCAGTAGCAGTGCTGGCAGGCTGGGATGGTGCTGGAGCTGACACAGATGAACAACTTGCTGCCTTTGGCTTTAAAAGAAAAAAAATCAAATCACAAAAGTTATTATTTTATTTTTTTTTTTTTAATACCAAATGCGATGCTCTTGGCAATATAAGAAATATATCTAATATAAATTAGATGTGTGATTGATTATACAAAATGTATATATATGACATACACAGCAGTTCATAGCCATTCCATGTTCGATATTCACACCTATAGCAAAGGAAAATCCATAGGGCAACAGTGTGAACTGCAGCAAAGAGGGATTGAGGGAATAATACGCATGTCTCATGTATAAATATTCTAATATTCTAAACACATTACTACTGATAATTCAACCTTCAGGACCGGTTTCATAATTACTCATACTAATCACTAGCTGAACCTGATCCTACTACAAGAATAGGGTATCTGACAGTTCTTTGGCTTTCTTCTAGGCATGGACTGGTACTCTCTTTCCTGCGCCCTCCGTGGATCCAGAGCAAGCTGCTCCAGAAGGGACGCATACTTCTGAAAAGGGGCAGACAGACCTCCATAGCAACCAGCTCTGGATCCACAGGGGCGTAGGAAGGTATGACTAGTTTTAACCCCATACCAACATCAGCTGTACGTGTTCAAGTACCCTATTAGGACTTAAAAAAAAAAAAGTAAAAAATTTTTTTCTTCAAAAAAAATTAACCCCACCCCTTCAAAAAACAAAAGTTCAAATCACCTCCTTTGCCCCCATAAAAAAAAAAAAATATGTGGTATCGTCGTGTCCAGAAAAGTCCCATCTGTAAACGGTAAGAATTTAAACCGCAAAAACTGTGGGTTTTTTGGTCACTGCAAAAACCGCTGTAAGGCTATGTGCCTACGATGCAGAAATGCTCAGGATTTTTTCTGAGCGTTTCTGCATCTCCCTGGAAGAAAAAAAAACACGTTTTCCTGCCATGCGGATGTGACGCGTTCTTCACATGCATTTCTGCATGCGGGTTGACAAGCTCTTTCTAAGCGATTTTAGCATCACTTGGAAAGTGCTTGTCAACTTGGTCACAATATATAAATCCATGCAACCGGCATGGATTTATATAGTGTGACCCGAGAGAATGTCAAAAAATAAATCTATACTTACCTTCCGATGGCCCGCGCTGTCTTGCTTCACCGTCCCAACTGCCAGCAGATCGCGGTACACTGAAGGACCTGCCGACGTCAGCGTCGCGTGACCCGTCACATGACTATGACGTCAGCGCAGGTCCTTCAGTACATCGCGAACTGCTGGCAAGTGACGAGGAGAGCGGGGGCCGCCAGAAGGTAAGTATATATTTTTTATTTTATTCTATTCTTTTTTTTTTTACAGTTTTCTATGGTACCCAGGTCCGGAGAGAGTCTCCTCTCCTCTAGACCCAGGTACCATCGGCACATTAGAACACATGGAATGTGCATCTACATATACAGTGATGCGGATTCCATGCGGTCTAATGCAAGTCAATGGCGGCAAAAACGCAGCACTTCCGCAAAATAATTGGTAGTGCTGCATTTTTTTCCGCAATGATAATCCTCAGTGGAAATTTAAGCAGCATGTGCACAGCACATGGGGATTATCATTTGGGAACATGGCAGGCCTTCTACCATGCGTTTTTTAAGCGTTTCTGCAGTGTTTTTGCCGCTGCGGAAAAGCTTAAAAAACGCATCGTGGGCACACAGCCTAAGGCTATGCTCACACACACACGTGTTTTTTTCTGCTGATAACGTAGCTGTTTTCCTGCCAGAGAAAAGTTAAAAAAACAGGTTTTGGTGCGTTTTTTTGACCACCAATTACTTCCTATGGGTGAAAAAAAGCTGCAAATACGCAAAAACGCTGAAAGTGACATGCTCTAGTTTCCATATACACGGCCAAGTCACAAAATACGCAGCAAAAAAACATGGGTGAACAGAGAATTCTGATTTCTCATAGACTCTGCTGGTACTGCTAGAGGCAGCTGAAAATTTGCATAAAAATCTGCAGCTGAATACGCTGCAAAACCTAACCTGTGTGAACATAGCCCAAGAAACGATCAAAATATCATGTCTATCCCAAAATGGTATCAGTAAAAACGTTATCTCGCCCCGCAGAAATGAAGCCCTCACACAGCTCTACCGACCGAAAAAATTAAAACATTATTTGTTCTGGAAAATAGTGACACAATCCAAAAATTTCCAAATTCACCAATAAACTAATAAAAAAAACTGGACAAGTTTGGTCTCGCCATAACCGTACTGATGAAGAGAATCGTATTGTCAGGTAAGGTAAACAGAACAATTCTCAAGAAACTGTCAGAATTGCGGGGGCGCTTTATTTCTGTAATTTCACCGAACTTAGAATTTTTTCCCCTCGTTTTTCAGTACACTTTGTGGTAAAAATTAATGGCGTCATTCAAAAGTACAACCCGCAAAAAGCAAGTCCTTAAACGTCTGTGGGCAGAAAATATATATTGGGAGGGGGTTTATCAAAAGTTACTGTGACAACCCCTTTTAAAGCATCACTCCAGTGTGTTTTTTTTTTATATTAATTTAGTGCTGAGTGGTGTGACCAATGTAAGTTTCCTGACCCTACTATTATATACATCAGCTGACGTCTTCAGCTCTTCCCGGTGCCACTCCGGTCCCGCGACACCATCTTGTGACCACAACTTCTAACTGACCGGAAGTCAGAGGTAACGGTCACAAGCTCTCAATGTAAGTCTATGAGCCTACATTAATAAATCGGAAGGCTACGGGTCACTAAACATTAGCTAGATAAAAGAATTGCTGATAAAGCAGCTCTCTGGTGGACGGAAGGGAGGTCAGTGTAAAGCTACATCAGTGTTTCCCCATCTCACGGCCCCCGCAGATCAGGTTTCCAGGATTTCACTAGTATTGCACCGGTGATTGAAGCATCATTAAGGTAGCAGTATTCCACAGAAGCTGTGGCAAATTCTAAGTAATCCTGAAACATGTCGGGGGCCGTGAGAACTGGAAATTGGGAAACACTGCCCTACATTATCAGGGTGCAGATAGGAACTTACTTTTGTCACCATAACCACTACAAAGTTTTTATCGTCAATCTTGTATTCCTTGAGCGCTGTGTCATCATTAAGGATTTTTCCTAGAATGAAGCAGACAGGTTAATAGAACAGAAGAAATCCTCCTAAGTATATCAGGCTGTGTTCACATTCGCCTGTCAGGGTTTTTGGTATTCTTCATAGCAAGACCACCACATTCTGCAGCACCGGAGTCACAATAAAAATACTAGAACCTGAAAAGAAACCTAATGGATGCCATTCAAACACAACGCAGTCTGTCAGGATTCATTGCCAACAGACCAGCATAGCTTTCATTTCCCCAGCCAGGGTATTAGTGTGAACAGAGCCTCAGGCTAGGTGCCCACGATGCAGAAATGCTCCGGATTTTTTCCTGAGCGTTTCTGCATCTCCCTGGCAGAAAAAACGAATGTGGATTGTACATGCGGATTGTACATGCGTTTTTCCTGCCAGGGACAAGCGTAATTGAAGAGTTTTTTTTCACATGCATTTCCGCATACGGGTTGTCAAGCGCTTTCCAGGCGATTTTAGCATCACTTGGAAAGTGCTTGACAACTTGGTCACACTATATAAATCCATGCAACCGGCATGGATTTATATAGTGTGACCGTAAAGATTAAAAATGGTAAAAAAAATAAAAAAAAAACCCATTATACTTAGCTTTTGATGGCCCACGGTCTTTTCTCCGCTGCGTACGGTCTCGCGTCCAGTGTCTTCGGCAGCTCGCAGTGGTGTGAAAGGACCTTCCATGACGTCATTTAGTCAGCGGTCGCGTGACCCATCACATGACTAAATGACGTCATGGAAGGTCCTTTCACACCACTGCGAGCCGCCGAAGACACTGGACACGAGATGTGTCTCGCTATGGAGACCGGGGGCCATCAGAAGGTAAGTATAATGTATTTTATTTTTAACAGGTACTATGGTACCCGGGTCTGGAGGAGTCTCCTCTTCTCCAAACCCGGGTACCATCCACACATAGAAACGCATAATATCCGCATGTGCACATGTAGTGAGGCGGATATTATGCGATTCAATGCAGGTCAATGGCAGCGAAAACACCACGATTCCGCAAAATAATTGGTAGTGCTGCAGATTTTTCCACAATGATAATCCGCAGTGGAAATTTCCGCAGCATGTGCACAGCACATGTGGATTATCATTGGGGAACATGGCAGGCCTTCTACCAAGTGTTTTTTAAGCGTTTCTGCAGCGGAAAAATGCCACTGCGGAAACGCTTAAACTCATAGTGGGCACACAGCCTTACAAAGTTTAATACTTGTCCATTTGTGGGATATATTCTGCACTCCTCAGTGCCAGTAATTACCTGCATAAATTAATTTTTGGCCAGCGACTGGAAATGCATCCTTTCCCTTCTCTTGCTCAATTTTCTCTTTCAAAGCTTTAACCTGTTAAAAAGGAGATGGATTTAGAGAGGAGATTCTTGTAGGTACGTTATATGCCATCAGGGGCCGGATGTATATGGCGTATGGAGCAGAATAGCATAGCTCCTTTCACTGTAATGACCATCACCGACAACAGAAGTTCAGCTCCAAGTCAAGTATACGACCCAATTGTGATGGATAGCCAATTGTAAAAAAGTAAACAGCATCAGTTTCACCAAGTCTGTCTGACCCCCTGCTTTAAATGGAACCTGTCACATGAAAAATCCTGTTAGGCTGCAGATATGGGGTTAATCTACAGGTTAATAGTGATCTGAACCTGTCCAACGCCTGCACAGAGCTCTGTTGCTGGGAGGAAATTAACTTTATTCCTCCCGGTAGTGATTGAAACCCAAACACAGGGGCAGCACCAGTCACTGCACCTCCGGCTCTGACAGCAGCTCAGCATTAGGGTCAACCATCAGTCACTGCCGTGGGCACGGTTACAGCCTCCGCTTTCTCTACGCAAAGCAGTGACTGATTCTGCACTGGCGCCATCTTCATGACAAACTCGAACATTATCGAGGGGAATAAAGTTAATTTCCTCCTGGTAGAGGGGGTCTAAGTGCAGGCGCCGGGCAGTTTCAGAATGCTATTAACCTGCAGATTAATACCATACCTGCAGGACAATAGTGGGTTTTTTTTTCCTCACATGACAGGTTCCCTTTAAAGAAGCATTCCCAATAATTTTTTTCTTCACTAAACCTGTCTAAATACATGTGTATTGTAGTGTAAGTGCAATTAAAAAAAAAAAAAAAAAAAAACTAACCAGTCGCCATATTCCCTGGTTCCTAGCACAGCTCCGATCATTATATTACGCAAGGGACTGAAATCCCATCTTGCTGGATCACACTGGGGCTTGTGTGTGACTAGAAGTCACTTTTACAATGCGAGTGTACACAGCGTCAGAACCAAGGCTGTGGAGTAGGTGTCCATTTTAGTGGAGTCTGAATCGGAGACGGTATAAAATGGACTGACTCCAACTCCTAAAATATATAAATAAATTGAGTACAGTAGTTCAATCACTTAAACATGAGCCATGTATGAGGGAGTCTGAGTTGTGGAAATTGAGGAGCCGGAGTTGGGAGTCGGAGGTCTGTCTTAACGACTCCTCAGCCCTGGTCAGAACGAGGAGCTGGAAACCGGGCTAGATTGCGATCGGCGAGTATTTAATAGCACTTACACTAAAAACGTATTTAGACTGGTTTAGTGCATAAACAAATATTGGGAGTTCTTCTTTAAAGGGGTTTTCCAAGCCGTGAACTCATTTTATTTTTTTTATTTACAAGATAATTTGTGCTTCCATGTCTCCAAATTTTATGTTATAAGTAGCTGTTTCAGGGCTGGATCGGTGTCATCAGAGGCATTCTGGGATTTATTATCCTCTTCATCCCCAGCAGTACTGCACTTATTACATACACAATGATAATACTGTCTGCCCACCCCCTGTATGTCTGGTTACATCTTATCTCCTACATTCACAATTTATCTTCCATGACTGCTCCTAGCCCCCCTCCCCCCAGACAGACTTCTGTACTGCGCATGCGCCAACTCTTCTAATGAAAATGTGTCCGTTCTCAGCACTCTTGTTGTTTAAAACAGCAAGGACCTGGTTGTCAATCAGCATTATGGTGGCGGTAATCCCCATCGATCGTGCAGAGCAGAAGTGAAAGAACCGCTGTCGACAGGAGCAGTCATGTGACCGCTAACAACTGGAGACGATTGGTGCCCTGAGGAGAGGTAGTTAGTCACTATCCGTACATTAGAACACAGCTACACAGGTGAGGGAAAAAAAAAAAGGCCCGGACAACCTCTATAATAGTTTTATTATTTAAGGGTTCCCAGAAGAAGAAATTGTAACAAGCTTAAAAAAAAAAAAAAAAGCCATACAATATTAAACAACCCATTACACGGTATATAAATTCTGCACTGTTCTAACGTTGACACTCTGGTGGTTAGTCCCAGGCCTCCTGTGTCTTTAGCAATGTCATCCCTGACTAACCGTGTGACCGCCGTGTCCAATATCTCAACAGTATACGATGGCAGCAACAGCAATAAGTGACCGGTGAGGAACACAGTGATTTATCAGGCGAGACATTCATTTTGATCACAAGTTGCTAAAGGTTATATATGAGCAGGGCACAGGAGCTGAGTCTACGCCATTCGCAGCAGATGTCAGCTGTTACGTAGCCGGCATCTCTCTGCAACAGCAGCGACTGGAGCGAGCTTCACCATTTAGATGCTGTTCCCATCGCAACTGTAAGGAGTCGCGCTTCATAGCACCACAATCACACTATATACATCAGTACCACAAAGAATAAATCACCCCACCTAGTGTGCGCCTCACTATAGTGGCGAACGCCTGACTCTGTAATGGAGGGAGATCAGCGCATTGTCCTACTCGTACAATACATGGCGGAACGTGCTCCATCTACTCACATAGGTCACACTTGTAGATGTCAGGGACTCTGGGGATAAGTACACCACAAAGCAGTATGGATGAACTTTGTACTCTGATCTGTTCAGTTGCTCACGTCGGGGCTGACGTCCGAACCCTCTGCAAAACGGGGATTTGGGCATGTGTGTCGACGGGGCCATAGACTATAATTGTGCCGACAAAATGAACGTGTGCTCTGTTGTGCATCATTTTCAGGCATGTACACCTAGTGGAGACGGACACATGGTAGTCTGTGGTCCTGTCAGCACATTCGTCCGAATGCCGTTCTGTGGGGCCACTGAACAGTTGCCTAAACACAATGTGAGAGTTCCCTTATCTTTTCCTTCTAATTACATAAGGTGACCTTGCATTATCTGTGAAAGGCCGAAGTTGAAGGAAGGTGCGTTCGAACGACATATCAGTGGTGTATGGCCTGCTTAATGTGTAATTATCATTTCATACTTTTGTATTGTGTTCAGGAGGTTGCAAAGTAGTAACGCCTATCGGTGGCTACCTGGGCCCTTAGATGCTCACCGATAGCTGAAAGGAGCTTATGCACACAGGGTTTGACAGTTTTGGTAAAATGGGCAATGTTGGGACGGGGCTAAATCCACCCATGCAATCAAAATTAGTAGTGTGAACTTTGCCAGAAATGTATTCCAACTGAAGTAGCAGAGGTGAGGTCCACACCAGTTGTAAAGTGCACTTAATTCATTAAGTGCCTACGTCATTAAGATACTCAAAGCACATCTTACCTCTGTAGTCCCGTTTATTAGGACTGGCGCACACAATGTTGGTCTTAAAGAGGTTATCCGGTCTAAAATGACTCACACAGACCCTGAAATGAGTGTCACTAACGACTATTTCAGGAAGGGGCCAGGGTCCGTCTAAGGCACTACTGGTGAGCTGGAGTACAGTGCTTGTCTAAAGTCCCATAGACAACAAAATGATCGGTGGAAAGTATTCCAGGGCTCCATTTGAACAGAGAAATTCACAACTCTAAACGAAAAAATGGCTATCATTCAATAGCGGAGTCAAGCATAAAGGCACAGCCAGCATCCTGCTCTGTGCTACTACAGACACGACGATGACAGCATGGAGGTGCCAATAGGTCGCTGATACGCCTTTCCTCGAGCAGGGGGAAAAAAAAACCTTGCAATATGGAGACAAAAAAGTGACTTTTGAAGCCTGTAGTGCTAAACTATTAAAACTGTACATATGTAGTACCACAGTAATTATACTGACTCAAAGGAAAAAGATAATGTGTCACTAGCACTGCACCAAGAATGTCATTAAAATAGGAGCCCAAAAATGTGGAGTGGCTGTTTTTTCCCCAATTATCAGCCCTCCAAAACTAAATTTAAATAAATTATGTATGCCAAGTGGTAAAACAAACAAAACTCATATGGAGGCAATGCTGAAGAAAAAATAAAGTTATTGCTCTTGGAATATGGGGAAAAGGGCTCATGCTTAAGGGGTTAGCAAATTTATAACAGGGTTGTCAACAACCACAATGCAATGTAGACCTCAGCCTGGAGCTACACCCTCATCAGCTTCCCATGTTACATAAGGAAACTCCTTCCGAAAATCATTTAACATTTGTTTTTCCCTCATCTCTAAATCCACATCAGAAAGGGTGTACAGTACTGATATTAGGATGAGCGGGTTGTGTGTCCAGCTACAGCGTGAGCCCTCCAGTCCATGCGTACTGAGCAGTGTGAGTGCTCAGCAGGGAGGAGGGACACTGAGGAGCTGTCAGGCTAGCTGGGTGGAGACCAGGTTAAAGGCTTTCACATCTGAGCATGGAATGGCCCTGGGTCTCCTGAACTTCGCAGCCTCACATATGTCAAGTTCAGGAGTCATGAACAGTCCTGCATCACCACCATCCATGAAAGCAGAAAAACCTTCCTAAATTATTATGCAGCCACTGACTCATTCCCAGCCATGTAACCAGCCTCAGAGGAAGGCCTTGTCCGGCCTGCAGCACCCAATGAGAGGTGCTGCACAAGAACAATCCTCATTTCTATACATTCTGCAGCACTTTACTACTTAAGCAGAAGTCTGGGATGGAGCTGACAGTCTTCTGGGCCAAGCAGGCCATGTTCCTATGCGGGGGCCTCCACCAAGACTGTCAGGCACCTCTAGTACGCCCTCCACGTACGGCACGCCCAGCGCATGCGAACAGCTGACCGGCTCACTCGGCCTCCTCTCCAGCACTGCGCGCCACATCACACTATATACTGCCGCGCAGACCACGTGGTCTCAGTTACGGCCACGCCCCCTAGTCACGTGCTCACCATCCAGCAGGCAAACACGGGCCGAGAACGCGCAATAGTCGCCCCAACCCCCCCCTCCTCGCCATTAACTCTGTCACTGCCATTGCCCAAAAAAAGTCCCCGAATCTGTCAACAGCCACCGCCGCTAGCTGCTGCGCTAAGCTTCACGTCATCCGTGCCCAGGCCTCCACCGTGCAGACACAGGAGGGCGCCGCCTCCAGCCCGCAGCCTTACCGTCTCCTCGCTGTCGATTTCTATCTTGAAGGTCTGTTGCTGCAGTGTCTTCATAGTAATCTGCATGGCGGCGGCGCTGTGTGACCCTCCCGGTCCCACTGCCTGCTGGGTGTTCCGGCCTGGTAGAGCTTAGCAGCGGCGAGGAGCTGTTTCCCGGATGCGAGGCTTCCGATCTCTGTCTCCCTGCCGTTAGTGCTCCGTAACGGTGTGATCAAAGTGTCGGGCGGTCCGCAGATGCCCGGATGTGCGCTCCTGTAGGTGACGGTTATTTCGCTGTCTCATCAGCACGGCCTGACCGCCGCCATCATGACTTCGCTCACTGCCAGGCGCGCGGGCCGCACGACGCATGCGCACGCTTCTCAAGGAGGCGGGGCCGAATCCCTGGCGTATGGGCGGAGCCTATACTGTGATTTGACTGGTCTGTTCTTGCCGGACGGCGCGCCGTATAGAAGGCTGTGATTGGCTGAGAGGTGGCAGTGTAGCCAGCGTGCACCTGCCTCACCGTATATCACTCCAGCCCCCTCTATGGCGTGGAGACAGTATGTCACTAACATGGCCGGCAGGGCTGTACGGTCCTCATATAGGAAGTATGCCCCTCAGTACAATTCTGACCACTGTCACTTTATGAGGTAATTACTCTGGAACGCTTCAACGGATTCCCCTGATTCTGAGACTGTTTTATTGTGACATATTGTACCTCATTATAGTGGTGAAATTCATTCGATATCACTTGTGTTTATTTGTGAAAATATCAGAAATTTGGTGAAAAAGTTATCATTTTCTAAACTTTCATTTTCATGCCCTTAAGTAAGAGAGATATGTCACACAAAATAGTTAATAAATAACATTTCCCACATGTCTACTTTACATCCGCACAATTTTTGAAACATCATTTTTTTTTTGTTATAAGGGTTAAAAGTTGACCAGCGATGTCTCATTTTTCCAACAAAATTTACAAAGCCATGTTTTTTAGGCAACACCCCACATCTGAAGTGACTTTTGAGGGGCCTATGTGACAGACATTCCCCAATAGTGACACCATTATAAAAACTGCACCCCTCAAGGTGCTCAAAACCACATTCAAGAAGTTTATTAACCCTTTTCACAAAAATTTTACTTCAGACCCAAATTATTTTATTTTCACAAGGTAAATGGAGCACAAAATGTGTTGTGCAATTTCTCCTGAGTATGCTGATACCCCATATGTGGGAGAAAACTACTGTTTGGGCGCACAGCAGAGCTCGGAACGTTTGGAGAGCCCCTGATGTGCCTAAACAGTGGAAACCCCTCACAAGTGACCCCATTTTGGAAACTAGATCCCTCAAGGAATGTATCTAGCTGTGTAGTGTGCATCTTATCTGGGGGGGGGGACTACTGTTTGGGCACACGGCAGGGCTCAGAAAGGAAAGAGTGACATCTTGGAATGCATAATTTGATGGAATGGTCTGCGAGTGTCAGGTCGCCTTTGGAGAGCCCCTGATGTGCCTAAATAGTGGAAAAACTCACCACAAGTGACCCCATTTTGGAGACTAGACCCCACAACGAATGTATCTAAATGGTGTTTCACAGAATTTTAAAGCGTTGATCTGTGAAAATGAAAAATAAAAATTTCCCACAAAAATGTTGTTTTAGCCCCAAATTTTCTCACTTTCACAAGGATAGCAGGAGATAATGTACTCCCAAATTTGTAGTGCAATTTGTCTTGAGTACACCAATACCCCATATGTGGTCAAAAACTACTTTTAAGGCACAGTGCAAAGCTCAGAAGGGAAGAAGCGCCATATTAGAGTTCAGATGTTGCTGGACTTGTTTGAGGGTGCCATGTCACATTGTTAGTGCCCCTGAGATGCCAGAACAGCAGAAACCCCCCATAAGTGACGTCATTTTACAAAATACAGCTCTCAATGAATTCATCTTCAGTGAGCATCTTGACACCACATGTGCCTCATAGAATTTTATACCATTGGGCGGTGAAGAAAGTGGTAAAAATATGATTATTCTAAAAGGTTGTTTAAGGCTATGTGCCCACGATGCAGAAATGAAGCAGAAAATTTCTGCAGCATTTCTGCATCTCCCTGGCAGAAAAAACGCATGCAGATTGTACATGCAGATTGTGCATGCGTTTTTCCTGCAGAATACATGCGGATTCACATGCGTTTCCGCATGCAGATTGACAAGCGCTTTCCAGGCGATAGCATCACTTGGAAAGTGCTTGACAACTAGGTCACACTATTAGTGTTGAGCCACCCCCGTAGTGTTCGGGTTCGGTTCGGTTCGTCGAACACCGGGATGTTCGAGGAACTGTTCGTCGAACTGTTCGTCGAACACCGTTAAAACCAATGGCAGGCAAACAAAAACACATAGAAAACACCTTCAAAGGTGTCCAAAAGCTGACAAACTGCTCAGAAGACGCTCTCTTTAAAAAAGCCGGCCGGCAATTCATCAGCGGCATACACCGGTACCCGACAATTTAGACAAGAAGGAATAGAGCATCACACATAGATTAGATAGATAGAAACATGTCAGTCACATATATAAGAAGCACAGTGACAGTGTTGCTTACTGTACTTGTCATTTAGTGTAAAGCATTTATTTAAAAAAATAATAGTGTTTTCATGCACCGTCTCTTTAAGAAAGCCGGCCGGCAATTCAGCAGCGGTACCCGACAATTTAGAACAGAAAGAATAGAGCTTCACACATAGATTAGATAGATAGAAACATGTCAGTCACATATATAAGAAGTACAGTGACAGTGTTGCTTACTGTACTTGTCATTTAGTGTTAAAATAAAGGATTTATTAAAAAAAAAATTGGCGTGGGGTTCCCCGTAATTTTAGTCTCTAGCGGAGGTTAAGCAGACGGCTGGGGCAGATGTTTGAAGCCTGGGAAGGGGGTAATACCCACGGAGCTTCCCAGGCTGCTAATATCAGCCCCCAGCTGAATACCTAGCCTTTACTAGCTATATAAATAGGGGACCCCCCCAAAAAAATGACGTGGGGTCCCCCCTTTTTTAATAGCTAGCAAAGGCTAGGCAGACAGCTGGGGGCTGATATTAATAGCCCAGGAAGGGTACCATGAATATTGGCCCCCTCCCAGGCTAGAAACACCAGCCGTCAGCCGCCCCAGAAATGGCGCATCCATAGGATGCGCCAATTCTGGCACTTAGCCTCGCTCTTCCACGCTGCCCTGATGCGGTGGCAGGGGGTAATAGGGCTGGGGTTGATGTCAGCTTATAATGCCAGCTGACATCAAGCCCAGGTTAGTAATGGAGAGGCGTCTATAAGACACCCCCATTACTAACCACATAGTCAAAGTTAAAAAAAAAACACAAACACCCAGAATAAAGTCCTTTAATTGAAATAAAGACACAATTCTTTATTGTTCTAAATTAAACCATACTTACCGTCACACCCATTCCAGCTGAAGCCAACGATCTCCTGCAATAAAAGAAAAATAATAAAGCAACCTCATCCTTACCTTTCCATGGTTCCCACGACAGCTCCAGCTCTGCTACATCGAGATGACAGGCTGGACCGCAGCAGAAAGCTGCCATCCAGCCTGTCATCCCGCAGACACTGAGAAGCGCAGGCATGCTTGCGCTCCTCAGTGTCTGGCTGTGACGGCATAAAGATGAGCCGAGGTCATGTCCAATGAACTCAGCTCACCTCATGCACGTCACTGACAGCGCGGGAAAATTCTCCTGCACTCAGCGCTTCAGCGTGAGAATTCTCCCACGCTGTCAGTGACGTGCATGAGGTGAGCTCATGTCCAATGAACTCAGCTCACCTCATGTACGTCACTGACAGCGTGGGAGAATTCTCACGCTGAAGCGCTGAGTGCAGGAGAATTTCCCACGCTGTCAGTGACGTGCATGAGGCTGATATTTAAATTTGGCGCACAAATCGGTGATTGGTCGCGGGCAGCGTCCGCGACCAATCAGCACGGTAGTGTTTAACTTTGGCGGCAAGATCAGTGATTGGTCGCGGTCAAGACCGCGACCAATCACCGATTTGGGCGCCACATTTAAATATCGGCCGCGACCAATCAGCACAGCGTTGTTTAAATGTGGATCCAAGATCGGTGATTGGTCGCGGCCTATATTTAAATTTGGCGCACAAATCTGTGATTGGTCGCGGGCAGCGTCCGCGACCAATCAGCACAGTAGTGTTTAACTTTGGCGGCAAGATCAGTGATTGGTCGCGGTCAAGACGGCGACCAATCACCGATTTGTGCGGCACATTTGAATAGCGGCCGCGACCAATTGGATGTCAGCGCCGCTCCCCGGTCCTCCCTTCACATCCTAGCCGCTGATGTCCCCACAGTATCCACATGGTGTTACAAAGGTCCGGACATTTGTGTTAAAAATCGCTGATTGGTCGCTGGCGCTGCCCGCGACCAATCACCGATTTGGGCGCCAAATTTAAATATCCTCCGCGACCAATCACCCATCTTGGCTCCACATTTAAACACCGCTGTACTGATTGGTCGCGGACGCTATTTAAATGTGGCACAGCACAGCGGTGTTTAAATGTGGAGCCAAGATTGGTGATTGGTTGCGGCCGATATTTAAATTTGGCGCCCAAATCGGTGATTGGTCGCGGGCAGCGCCAGCGACCAATCAGCGATTTTTAACACAAATGTCCAGATCTTTGTAACACCATGCGGATACTGTGGGGACATCAGCGGCTAGGGTGTCAAGGGAGGACCGGGGAGCGGCGCTGCAGGTCGAGATACTTCTGCTGCGAGCAGTCGCTCATCTCCCGGCTTCTCGCAACGGAAGTATCCGACCAGGCAGCGGCGCTCCCCGGTCCTCACCAATACGATTAGCTGATTGGTCGCGCTCTCCGCACGCGACCAATCAGTGATCTTGGCGCTAAAGTTAAACACCGCTCTGCTGATTGGTCGCAGACGCTGCCCGCGACCAATCACCGATTTGGGCGCCACATTTAAATAGCGGCCGCGACCAATCAGCGAGCTTGGCGCCAAATTTAAACAACGCTCTGCTGATTGGACGCGGACGCCAGCCGCGACCAATCAGCGAGATTGGCGCCAAATTTAAACCCCGCTCTGCTGATTGATCGCGGTCGCCGTCCGCGACCAATCAGTAGTATTGGCGCCAAATTTAAACCCTGCTCGGCTGATTGGTCACGGTTGCCGGCCGCGACCAATCAGCAGTATTGGCGCCAAATTTAAACCCCGCTCTGCTGATTGGTCACAGTTGCCTTCCGCGACCAATCAGCGATTTTGACGCCAAATTTAAACACCGCTCTGCTGATTGGTCGCGGCCGGCGATTGCGACCAATCAGCATTATTGGCGCCAAATTTAAACCCCGCTCTGCTGATTGGTCGCGATGCCGGCCGCGACTAATCAACATTGTTGCCGCCAAATTTAAACACCGCTCTGCTGAATGGTCGAGGTCGTGACCAATCACCATTATTGGCGCCAAATTTAAACACCGCTTTGCTGATTGGTCGCGACCACAACCTATCAGCATTATTGGTGCAAAATTTAAACCCTGCTCTGCTGATTAGTGATATAGTTGCCAAATTTCAACACCGCTTTGCTGATTGGTCGCGGTTGCTGGCCGCGACCAGTCAGCGATTTTGGCGCCAAATTTAAACACCGCTCTGCTGATTGCGCCGGGTCTGCCGCATACATATTCTAGAATACCCGATGCGTTAGAATCGGGCCACCATCTAGGTTCATGAAATAATTTAAAAAAAAATTGACGTGGGGCTTCGCACTATATTTGTGTCCAGCCAGGTACAGCAGGCAGGAACGGGCTGCCCCCAACCACCAGCTGCCTATTTGTACCTGGCCGGACACAACAATATAGGGAAGCCCTTTTTTTCTTAATTATTTCATGAATTTCATGAAATAATTTAAAAAAAAAATACGTGGGGCTTCGCCCTATTTTTGTGTCCAGCCAGGTACAACTAGGCAGCTGGGGGCTGGAATCTGCAGCGCAGGGAGGCCCAAGCTTTCTGGGTCCCCCCAGCTGCAAATTGCAGTCCGCAGCCACCCCGGAAAATGGCGCATTCATAGAAGCGCCATCTTCTGGCGCTGTACCCAACTCATCCAGGGCCCTGGTGCGGTGGCTTACTGGGTAATAAAGGGGTTAGGGCCAGCTTGGCATTATCAGCTGGCCCTAAGCCCGAAATTCATGGGGTCACGCCAATATTAGACATGACCACTATGAATTTCTAGTAAAGTATTTAAAAAAAACACAACACCCAGAAAAAAGTCCTTTAATTGAAATAAACACACAATTCTTTATTGTTCTAAATTAAACCATACTTACCGTCACGCCCATTCCAGCTGAAGCCAACGATCTCCTGCAATAAAAGTAAAATAATAAAGCAACCTCATCCTTACCTTTCCATGGTTCCCACGACAGCTTCAGCTCTGCTACATCGAGATGACAGGCTGGACCGCAGCAGAACGCTGCCATCCAGCCTGTCATCCCGCAGACACTGAGAAGCGCAGGCATGCTTGCGCTCTGCCACCGCTACAGGGCAGTGGGAAGAGCGAGGCTAAGTGCCAGAATTGGCGCATCCTATGGATGCGCCATTTCTGGGGCGGCTGACGGCTGGTGTTTCTAGCCTGGGAGGGGGCCAATATTCATGGCACCCTTCCTGGGCTATTAATATCAGCCCCCAGCTGTCTGCCTAGCCTTTGCTAGCTATTAAAATAGGGGGGACCCCACGTCATTTAATAGCTAGTAAAGGCTAAGTATTCCGCTGGGGGCTGATATTAGTAGCCTGGGAAGCTCCGTGGGTATTACCCCCTTCCCAGGCTTCAAACATCTGCCCCAGCCATCTGCTTAACCTCCGCTAGAGCCTAAAATTACGGGGAACCCCACGCCAATTTTTTTTTTAAATAAATCCTTTATTTTAACACTAAATGACAAGTACAGTAATCAACACTATCACTGTACTTCTTATATATGTGACTGACATGTTTCTATCTATCTAATCTATGTGTGATGCTCTATTCCTTCTATTCTAAATTGTCGGGTACAGATGCTGAATTGCCGGCCGGCTTTTTTAAAGAGACAGTGCATGAAAACACTATTATTTTTTTTAATAAATCCTTTACACTAAATGACAAGTACTGTAAGCAACACTGTCACTGTACTTCATATATATGTGACTGACATGTTTCTATCTATCTAATCTATGTGTGATTCTCTATTCTTTCTATTCCAAATTGTCGGGTACCGCTGCTGAATTGCCGGCCGGCTTTTTTAAAGAGACGGTGCATGAAAACACTATTATTTTTTTTTATAAATCCTTTACACTAAATGACAAGTACAGTAAGCAACACTGTCACTGTACTTCATATATATGTGGCTGACATGTTTCTATCTATCTAATCTATGTGTGAAGCTCTATTCTTTCGGTTCTAAATTGTGGGGTACCGGTGTATGCCGCTGCTGAATTGCCGGCTTTTCATGTTTCACTGTGAGCACTGTTCCCATCGATTTGGGCAATCACTGTAATGCCACAACCACCATGGCTGTGGCATTACAGTGAGTGGCAGACAATCCCTGCATGATTGGTGCTCTAAATAGCGCCAGACATGCAGGACACGCTTTTGGTGCACGAACAGTTATCGAACATAACCTCGAACAGCCGAATTTTTTGCAAATCGTTCGGGTTCGTCGAACACCGCCCAAAACAGCTCGAATTTGAGATTGGCGAACAGTTCTAGTCGAACACCGCTCATCTCTACACACTATATAAATCCATGCAAACGGCATGGATTTATACAGTGTGAACTGTAAAAATTAAAACAAATAAAGCTATACTCACCCCCGAGGCCCCGGTGTGTGCAGCAGCGCCCGTTCCTGTCTGGTTCCCGGCTGCCGGCATATCGCGAGACAGAGCGGTGAAGGGCCTGCGGTCACATGACTGTGACGTCACCGCAGGTCCTCAAGCGATGCCGGCATTCAGAGAAAAGCCTTCGGAAAGGTGAGTATAAACTTTATTTGTTATTTTATTCTTTTTTTACAGGTACAATGGTACCCAGGTCTGGATGAGAGTCTCCTCTCCTCCAGAACTGGGTACCATCCGCACATAGAGACGCATAGAAGCCGCTTGTACAAATGTACAGTCGCGGTTTCTATGCGTTTCAATGCAAGTCAATGGCGGGAGTTCCGCTGCGCTTCCGTAAACTTAAATGACATGCTGCGGATTTTTGTACGCAGCATAAACGGTGCGGAAAAATCCGCAGCATGTGCATAGAACATGCGGAATCCCCTTGGGGACCATGGGGTGCGGATTACCTAGCGTTTCACAAGCGTTTCCGCTGCAGAAATTCCGCAGCATAAACGCTTGAAAAACGCTACGTGGGCACCCAGCCTTAGCCCCAAGTTTTTAATCTTCATAAGGGCTAGTTGGAAGTGCGCCAATACCTTTTATGTAATTGGGAACTACTACATTGACGCATAATGCAAAGCTCAGAAGGGAAGGAGCGCCATATTATAGTGCAGATTTTACTGTTACGGTTTGTGGGTGCCATAACCCACTGGGAGAACCTCTGAGGTGCCAGAACAGCAGAAATCCCCATAAGTGACCCCATTTTACAAGCTCCTCCTCACAATTAATTAATCTAGGGATGCAGTGATCATATTAACACCACAGATAGGTCACCGCATTTTACACCATTGGGCAGCGAAGAAAAAATAATTACATTTTTACCACCAACATTTTTTTTAAGCCCCAGATTTTACATTTTCACACTGGGAAATGGGTAAAATTTCTGCTGAATGTAGAAATTCCCCATATGTGGCTGTACAGTACTGCTTAGTCACACGGCAAGACTCGGGAGGGACAGAGCGCTATTTGCCGCCTGGAGCCCAGATTTTCCTAGAATAGTTTGCGGACTCCATATATAGAGCCCATAAGTGCTATAAGAGCAGAATACCCCACTCAAGTGACCCCATTTTGGAAATTATACCCCTTTGGGAATTCATCTACAGGTGTAGGGATGATTTTGACCCAATGGGCGTTTTCCGGAAACAAGCAGCAGTGGATGTTGCTGAGTGAAAATTGCAAACTGCCATTGCAGTGACTAGTACGTTGTAGTGACCAGTACGTTTTAGTGCCCAGCTCGTGCTTCTGGAGACACGCACCTGTAAATTAAGTGAGCTCTCATCGCTACAGAAATGCCAAACATGTGGATGCTAAATGTGGTTTAGGCACACTGGGGCTCAGAAGGGAGCTGGGCATTTGGATTTAAGAGTGCAGAATTTGCTGAATTTCTTTTGGGGGACTAGGGCCATTTTGCTTTTCCAGAGCCATTGTACTTCCAGTAAAGTGGAAGCCTCCTATATTTCTGTTAACAGATGACAGACCTGAGTGAGGACTTGCTTTTTTGTGGATTGATTTGAAGCTTTTTGTCGGAACATTTTACATAACATTTGGGATCACATTTATCCTGCGTTCTATGCTGAGCACTTATATCGGGGTTTCCATCTAATCTCTGATTGACGCGATTCAGATGAAACCCCTGTGGGATCCATTCAACTAGTGAGGCAGCAGAGTTACTCTGGACTCCATCTGGCCTCTGTTCAGCGGTGTCCTTTTTTTCAGATGTGCACAAAACTCTGGCTGACGGCATTTTTATGCACGCCTAAAAAGACAAACACCGCCGGATCATAGGCTAGACAGAGTACACAGTGTCTGCATCTGCCTCATTATAAGGAATCTTCTGGCGGGGGTTCCGTCTGAATCACGTATTTCAGAGATTTACACGGAAACCCCGATGTAAGCGCTCAGCGTAGAGCGCAGGATAAATGTGGGCCGAGCCTTACTGCGATCTTTGGGAGGCAGAATAAACAAATCAACAGCCGATGAAGAATTAGTTTTTATTTTTTATGCCATTCCTCATGCGGTATAAGTGATGACGACGTTATTCTTCGGGTCAGTGCGATTACTGCGATACCATTTTTATATCGGGTTTTTATGATTGGCAGCTGTCACACTATATTTTTATTGCAAAAACTAGTGTTGATAGCCATAATTTTTCCATATTTCGGACAACAGAGTCATGTTAGGGCTTGTTTTTTGCGGAACGAGTTGACATTTTTATTGGTACCATTTTCAGGCACATAACATTTTTTGATCTCTTTCTATTCCAATTTTTGGGAGGCAGAATGAACAAAAACCAGCAATTCAGGAATTGTTTTTTTTTTTTTTAATATGGCCTTTTGCGTGTGGTAAAATTGATAAGGCAGCTTTATTCTTCGGGTCAGTACATTTACAACAATACCACATTTATATATATTTTTTTTATGCTTTGGTGCGTTTACACAGTAAAAACTATTTTACAGAAAAAATTAATTAATTTTGCATTGCTTCATTCTGAGAGCTGTAACTTTTTTATTTTTCCGTTGATGTAGCTTGGCCGTGTATGGCGGCTTGTTTTTTTTTGCAGAACAAGATGACGTTTTCAGAGATATTAGGCTATGTTCACACATCATGTTTTTTTTTGGCGTCAATTTTCTGCAGAAAAACCTTATCTTCAAGGGCATTTTGTTCAGGATTTTTCTTGCGGTTTTGGTGCTTTCTTGGTGCGTTTTTTCAGCTTTTTTTTTGACTGTCCTCCTGTCTCTTTTTATGCATGTACATAATGTTCTGTGAAAAAAAAGAACCCCATTCTATTTTGGCATCAAAAACGCTGAAAAAACACTGATACAAATTTTGATGCGTTTTTTCAGTGTTTTTTCACCACCCATTACTTTCTATGGGTGAAAAACAATGAAAGAAGGGACATGCTCTATTTTCCAAGAAAAACATGCAAGGCACAAAATCCTGAATAAAAAAAAAAACATGATGTGTGAACAGAGAATTCTGGTTTCTCATAGACTTTTCTGGTAGTGCAAAAGGCAACTGAAAATTTGCATAAAAACTGCATCAATTAAAAGCATTGCAATGAAGATTATAAGGAAAAGAACACTTTACCAACAGTTAAACATGATGGAGGATCCATAATGCTGTGTGGTTGCTTTGCTGCGTCTGGTACTGGAAGCCTTGGCTATATCACAGGAATCATGAAATAAAAGAATTATCAAGAGATTTTAGAGCGAAATGTCCTACCCAGTATAAGAAAACTTAGTTTGAGTCGAAGATTAAAGCACACATCCAAAAGTACACAGGAATGGTTGAAAAAGAAAAAAATGGACTGTTTTAAAATGGCCAGCAATGAGTCCTGACCTCAGTCTCATTGAAAATGTTTGGGATGAGATGAAATCTACCACTGGGAAAAAGAACCCTGCAAACATTCAAGAGCTTGAACAAACTGCAAAGGAAGAGTGGGAGAAAATTCCAGCTGAGAAGTGCAAGAAGCTTATAGATGGCTACAAGAAATGTTTGGAGGCTGTCATCAATGCCAAAGAGTGTGCAACCAAGTATTAAGGGGTGCCTTTATTGCTGCACATGCTGTTTATTTTGTTTCATCTTTGAAATTTCAACATGGAAGTTGAAAAACAATGTTTTAATGTTGCATTACTTTGGACCACTAATTTAAAAATCCTGAGGATATAACTTTGGTACATTTCCATTTATTACTGAAGATATTGTACAGTCTATGAAAAAAATTAAGGGGTGCCAATAACGATGAGCAGGACTGTGCAAACCTCTGATTCTTCACATGTTCAGTCTTTGAGCGTCTTTTATCTGTTTCAGGACTAAAAGTGGTGTCCTAACCAGTCTTCATGCAGCTTCTGCTTTCTATAAAAAAGAACATCAAACAAACGGCCAAAAAAACGCCTCGGGACAAAAGACGCCGACAGGTCCTGTACCATCTTCCCCCAATAAGATGGTGGGAAGGTGGACGGCTAAAAGATGTCATGTGCACCTTTTTTCAGATGTTTCACACATCTGTGAATCATGGACTGTCTGTGCATCTGTGACCCTGCTTGACTGCTGGGTCTCCTAACCTGAACTATCTGCTTCATATAGGCCTAAAAAGCAGTTAGTTCAGGTGGGGAGACCCTCCAGGTGGTCTTGGAATGGTCCTTCTTTTACAGATCCGGGATATACAATGAATGGATCAGAGGCCCCGCCTGCACACTTTCACATCATTCAGGACAGGTGTGTGTACCCCTATTTCAAGGGCCCCGAGGCTCCAATTTCAGTATTGCTGGTGTTTCAGCAATCTACCCCCAGTGATCAGTGAGTTAACCCTTACCTATGGATTGGGGATAACTTTTTTTCTTTGTTTTTCTTAAAGGGGTTCACAACTACTCAGACAAACTTTTCTCAATCTGTATGTTTCCCCCTTTTAAAATAATAACACTTATACTCACGCCCGGTGTCACTCCTGTGGTGTCGGCACTGTCTCTTCCGGCGATCACGTAACAGTGTGCCGTCATGCGAACCCTGCAACCAATCAAAGAATGAGGTAGGGTAGAGGGGGAGGATTAGAGCTGTTCACGCCGGTAACATTAATCCGTTGCTCTGATTAGAAACCAGTGGGTGCTGTACCTGCTGGTGATTGCAGCTGACAGAAATCCTATGACTAAGGGCGTTCTAGTACGCCAGAAACGTGTCAGGTGTTGAGGCTTTTTAACTTTTAATAGCCTTTTAACTTGTTTCAATAAACTTACATTTTTTATGCAGTTGGTTGTGCCGGAAACTACCCTCGTTTTCTCACTACAGCCAATCAGTGGCGCTTCACTATCCCCTCCTTCAAATTAATTACATACATCTGGAGGTAGAGAGAAAACAGCACCCCTCTCTTCCTCTGGATGTAAGCAGGTTTCCCAAAAGAGGGGGGAGTGAAGCGCCACTGATTGGCAGCAGGGTTCACGTGACGTCACACTGTTCACCGATCACCAGGAGAGAGAGTGCCAACACCAGTGGAACGGCACCGGAGGTGAGTATAAGTGTTGTTATTTTAAAAGGGAAAACATACGGATTGAGAGGGGGTTGTCTGAGTAGTGGGGAGCTAATACTGTATATAGAGGCTATGTGGGGTCTCATACTGTATACGTGGGGCTCATACTGTATATAGGAGGCTACATGGGGGCCATGATTTTTAACCCTTTCCCATCATATGACTTACCGGTACGTCATATTTTTCAGTGACTTCTCGCAAATAGACGTACCGGTACATCAAGGGCAGGAGCGGACATACAGCTGGTGCAACTGCACCAGAGCTGGAGAGGGCCCTTGGGGGCGGATAATAGTGAGGGCAGTCTGGCCTGTCACTTGGAGCCGGAGGCTCGAGGGGCCCATGGAAAGATTACCCTCAAAGGCAGTATGCCGAACAGGGAATGATCCTGCAGCTCCGTAGCCTACACTGGAAAATGGTAGCGGAACTGCAGGAACCCATCCTCCGCTTCCTGCCCGACGTTTTCTCTGTGACATAGACGCGCTTGGCTTGATGCCTGTGTCATTCAGAAAGTTCCCGGCAAGAAGGGGAAAGCAGCAATGCCGCTGGAGAACGGACGGAGAGATGAGTGTGTTTTTTTTTTGTTGTTTTTTTTTTCAATACCACACCCGGGAGAGGTCAAGGAAGAAAGTGTTAGGATAGGATGGAATTAAGGGGTGGTAGAGGGACTTCAGGGACTTTTAATAAACAAGTGGAGGGAGGAGGTGGCCATTTAATATGAATTTAAAATGAAGTGGGGCAGGATGCTGAGTCCCTGATAGCGTCATACTGAATAATGGGGTGTGAGAAGACGCTATCATGGACTTGTAATGATTAGGGAGTTGACGGAGGATGCCAAGTACCTGATAGCCACCTCCCCCACCGCCAATACAGTATAAGACCTGATAGCATCTTTTCACACCCCACAATTCATTATGATGCTATCAAGGACTTATAATGAATGGAGGGGAACACAGGACAGGGACTAAGGCTAAGTGCCCACGATGCAGAAATGCTGCATATTTTTTCCGCTTCTCCCTGGCAGGAAAAACGCATGCGGATTTTACATGCGTTTTTCCTGCCAGGTAGAAGCATTTGTCAAGCGTTTTTGCATGTATTTCTGCATGCGGGTTATCAAGCGCTTTTCCAAGCGATTTTAGCATCACTTGGAAAAGTGCTTGACAACTTGGTCACACTATATAAATCCATGCAACTGGCATGGATTTATATAGTGTGACCAAGTAATAGTTAATAAAAAAGAATAAGAATGGTAAAAAATAAAGATTATACTTACCTTCCGATGACCCCGGTATTTTCTTCGCTCTTCTGGTCTGTTGTATGGGTCGCAGTGGTGTGAAAGGACCTGCCATGACGTCATTGAGTCATGTGACAGGTCACGCGACCGCCGATGTCAGCGGTCGCGTGACCTGTTACATGACTAACTGACGTCATGGAATGTTCTTTCACACCACCGCGACCCATACAGCAGACCAGACAGAGTGGAGAAAATACCGGGGGACATCAGAAGGTAAGTATAATGTTTATTTTTTATTTTAAATTCTTTTTTAACAGGTTCTATGGTACCCGAGTCTGGAGGAGAGTCTCCTCTTCTCCAGACCCGGGTACCATCCGCACATAGAATCGCATAATATCCGTATGTGCAAATGTGCTGACACGGATAATATGCGTTTCAATGCAAGTCAATGGTGGCAATTACGCTGCGTGTCCGCAAAATTAATAGACATGCTGCGTATTTTTCCGCAATGATAATCCGCAGCGTAAATTTTCGTAGCATGTGCACATGCGGATTATCATTGGGGACCATGGGGCACGTATTACCAAGCGTTTTTGAAGCGTTTTCGCTGCGGAAATTCCGCAGCAAAAATGCTTGAAAAACGCATACTGGGCACACAGCCTTAGACTATGTGCACACGTTCAGGATTTGCAGCAGAAAATTCAGCTGCATATCCTAATGTATAGGCAGGAAAATCGCTGAATAAAATATGCGTTTTTGGCATGATTTTTATATGCGAATTGACATGCTGTAGATTTAAATCTGCTGCAATAGTGCAAAGAAAAAATAAGTAACTTGTGCATGAGACTTCAGGGATCTTATTTACTTTGCTTGTACTGTAAAACGCTGCGTATTTGCTGCAACAAAAACTCAGTGTATGCACAGCGGTCACTGGATGTATTTATTCTATATCTGCACTGTAAGACTTGAAGTAAATCTGTTATTTGTAAAATTCTATAGACCACATTCTCACATTTGGGTGAAATGTCTGTGTGCTGCCAGATTTTTTTACTGAATGGTACACTGGTTCAGAGTTTCATAGATCCGTTCACATATCCGTGAAAATCACGGATCCGAGAATGAGATCTGCAAAACTCCGAGCATGTCTATTTCTGATCCGATTTTGAGGATCAGAGTAGGACAAACTCAATGTGTTTGTGTGCCGTCCGAGAAGGAAATCAGGCAGCACACCTTGACACGTCACCTGGATACAGTAATGTAGCCTTATTTTATATTGCGCTGTACCTTTAGTGTATAGTGTACTCATGTATAGCACAGTCCTTAATTACATAGTTCCCTCTTTTATTATGTATAACACAGTCTCTTATTATATAGCGTCCTCTGTTATGTACAGCACCATCCATTATTACCTAAAATGAACTTATGTACAGCACCATCCCCTAAATAGCATATTCTTGTTATTCACAGCACCCTCTCTTCAGTACATACTAAAACAAGAGTACATACATAAGAGTCCTATTTTGTTAGATATAAAATGACTGCTAATGGAGTATAGTGTGACCAGAAGACCAGTCCATCAGCCGACTCCATCAGAAAAGGAGCTTTACCATGATCCATCAGCGGTCATTTCATTATATGTCTAACAAGAGAAGATGCTATGAAATAAAGAAAGGGCGATATAAATAACAAATATAACAGCACCGTTATGTAAGGAACAAGAGAGGGCACTATGTAAAATATATATTACATGCTATCTTCCGTGATGTGAAACACAGAGGCTTCTCTCTAGCATGGTGTGTGCTGAGGGGTTAATCGGCCATGACAAGATTGTGATTTTTTTTGTGAGTAGTTGTAAGAGATGGGCGAGATGGCCACTCACCATATCTCCACCTCAAGGGTGTGGTTCAGCAGTCTTGACAATTGAGAAGGATGGTCAAGACTGGGACTATCTACTCCCATTTATGCTCTTCTCTGTCAGAGAAGTTCATCAAGCCTCCACTGGTTTAACTCCATTCGAGCTTCTGTATGGTCGACATCTGCAAGGGCTCCTGGATATCGCCTCTGAGGCCGAGGTCATGCCCCATCGATGCATCATAGAGCACGTCGCCCAGGTGCAGGAAAACATGACAAAAGTGATGCCTATCGTGAAGGCGCATCTCCTCCAGTCACAGGCAAGCGAGGTTGGGGACCACGTTCTTGTGCTTATCGCCACGGTTGAGAGCAAGTTCCTGGCCAAGTGTCACGGCCATACAAGGTGGTGGAAAAACTGGGTGAGGTTAATTACAAGGTGTACCAGCAAGGACAAAGGAAGCCTCACCAGGTATACCACGTGAACTTGCTCAAGCCGTGGCGAGATTGAGAATCGTTAGAAGCTCCTTGCCTGGGGGCCCATCCCAAAGCCATAGTGGAGGATGTCACAATTGCGGAGACTCTATCACCGACCCAAAATCAACTGTGTCAAGAATTGCTGCAGCAGAACCGTGACCTGTTCTCGGAGTTGCCGGGGAGTACGCAGGTGGTGGAACATAATGTTCTGACAGAGCCACATATAAGGGTGAACCTGAAGCGATATAGAATTCCAGAAGCACTCCGTGAGGTTAACCCAAATGAGGTGAAGAGAATGCTAGACGTCGGTGTGATAGAAGAGTAAAAAAGTAAATGGTCAAGTCCCATCGTCCTCGTGTCGGAGCCCTAAGGTAAGTGGCAGTTTTGCAATGACTACCGCAGGCTGAATGAAGTGTCCAAGTTTGACACGTACCCGATGCCCCACGTCGATGAACTCATTGAGAGGCTTGGACCGGCAGGGTACATTACCACCCTTGTCCTGACGAAGGGCTACTGGCAGATTCCCAGTGCCAAGGAGAAGACGGCCTTTCTGACACCTGATGGGAGTTTTCAATATACCAAAATGCCATTTGGTCTGCAGGGTGTCCCAGCCGACTTCCAGAGGGCCATGGAATGGATCCTGGCTCTCCGTAAGAAGTATGCCGCAGCGTACCTTGACGACGTAGTGATCTTCAGCCCAGACTGGGGTAGTCATCTACCAAAGGTACGGGAGATTCTGTATGCTCTGAGAAAGGCGGGGTTTACCATAAATCGAAGAAAATGTGCCATGGGGAAGGAAGAGGCCAAGTACTTAGGCTATATCATCGGGAGTGGCGAAATCAAGCCACAAGTAAAGGTCGAGGCAATCCAGAAGTGGCTGTAGCCGCTTTCCAGGTGAGAGTGTTTCTTGGATTTGTGGGATATGACCAGCGGTTTATCTCAAATTTTGCCATGACTGCCGCACCTCTAACGGATCTCCTTAAAGGCACCAACAATGTTGGCCAAATGAACTGCTGAAACAGACATGGCATTTCAAGAGCTGAAGCTGTCACTATGTAAACAACCGGTCCTGGTCCATAGTAAAGAATTTGTGGTGCAGACGGATGGTCCCAGACTATAGTAAAGAATTTTTGGTGCAGATGGATGCTACAGAAGTCAGGTTGGGAGCTGTGCTGTATCAAGAGATAAATGGTGAAGAACATCCCATACTGTATCTGAGCCGGAAGTTCTCTTTCTGCGAGAAAAATTATACCATTGTCGAGTAAGAGTGCTTAGTCATCAAAAGGGTCGTGGGTACGCGGAAGTATTACCTACTAGGTCGTAAGTTTAAACTAGTGTCAGACCATGCCCCTCTGAGATGGCTAAGGGAAAAGAAGGGTAAGAATGCCCGGATGACTAAGTGGTTCTTTGGCCTTCAGAACTTTAGTTTCCACGTACACCATAGACCCGGGAAGTTACACGGTAATGCTGGCTTTGGGCAGAGGGGGGATATGTGTCAGGGTCACTGAAAATGTATGTGAGGGAAGATATGTATCACGAAGATTGCTGTCTTCCGTGATGTGAAACTCAGAAGTTTCTCTCTAGCATGTTATGTTCTGAGGGGTTAACCAGCCATGACAGGGTTGAGTTTTCCTGTGAGTAGTTGTAAGAGATGGGCGGGACGGTTACTCACCATATCTCCACCTTTAAACTGCTGTGGTTCACTAGTTTAAATGTCCTGCCACTGAGTTTTTTTTCTGTGTGTCTGGAGGCAAGAAGCGCCAGAGAAGGGTTTATGTGCATACAGTGGGTACGGAAAGTATTCAGACCCCTTTAAATTTTTCACTCTTTGTTTCATTGCAGCCATTGCAGTCAATTCTAAAAAGTTCTTTTTTTTTCTCATTAAAGTACACTCTGCACCCCATCTTGACTGAAAAAAAACAGAAATGTAGAAATTTTTGCAAATTTATTAAAAAAGAAAAACTGAAATATCACATGGTCATAAGTATTCAGACCCTTTGCTCAGACACTCATATTTTAGTCACATGCTGTCCATTTCCTTGTGATACTCCTTGAGATGGTTCTACTCCTTCATTAAAGTCCAGCTGTGTTCAATTAAACTGCTAGGACTTGATTTGGAAAGGCACACACCTGTCTTTATAAGACCTCACAGCTCACAGTGCATGTCAGACCAAATGAGAATCATGAGCTCAAAGAAACTGCCCAAGGAGCTCAGAGACAGAATTGTGACAAGGCAAAGATCTGGCCAAGGTTACAAAAGAATGTCTGCATTACTCAAGGTTCCTAAGAGCACAGTGGCCTCCATAATCCTTAAATAGAAGAAATTTGGGACCACCAGAAGTCTTCCTAGACCTGACCGTCCAGCCAAACTGAGCAATTGTGGGAGAAGAGCCTTGGTGAGAGAGGTAATGAAGAACCCCAAGACCACTGTGGCTGAGCTCCAGAGATGCAGTAGGGAGATGGGAGAAATTTCCACAAAGTCAACTATCACTGCAGGCCTCCACCAGTCAGGCCTTTATGACAGAGTGGCCCAATGGAAGGCTCTCCTCAGTGCAAGACATATGAAAGACCGCATAGAGTTTGCTCAAAAACACATGAAGGACTCCCAGACTATGAGAAATAAGATTCTCTGATCTGATGAGACGAATGTAGAACTTTTTGGTGATAATTCTAAGCGGTATGTGTGGAGAAAATCAGGCACTGCTCATCACCTGCCCAATACAATCCCAACAGTGAAACATGCTGGTGGCAGCATCATGCTATGGGGTGATTTCAGCTGCAGGGGCAGGATGACTGGTTGCAATTGAAGGAAACATGAATGCGGCCAAGTACAGAGATATCCTGGGTGAAAACCTCTTCCAGAGTGCTCTGGACCGCAGACTTGGCCGAATGTTCACCTTCCAACAAGACAATGACCCTAAGCACACAGCTAAAATAGCAAATAGCAACTCTTTGACCATTGTTGACTGGCCCCGCCAGAGCCCTGGCCTAAACCAAATTGAGCATCTCTGGAGAGACCTGAAAATAGCTGTCCACCAACGTTCACCATCCAACCTGACGGAACTGGAGAGGATCAGCAAGGAAGAATGGCTGAGGATCCCCAAATCCAGGTGTGAAAAACTTGTTGCATCATTCCCAAGAAGACTTATGTCGGTACTAGCTCAAAAGGGTGCTTCTACTCAATAATGAGCAAAGGGTCTGAATACTTATGACCATGTGATATTTCAGTTTTTCTTTTTTAATAAATTTGCAAAAATTTCTACATTTCTGTTTTTTTTCAGTCAAGATGGGGTGCAGAGTGTACTTTAATGAGAAACAAAATGAACTTTTTAGAATTTGCCAAATGGCTGCAATGAAACAAAGAGTAAAAAATTTAAAGGGGTCTGAATACTTTCCGTACCCACTGTACGTGCTAGACTCTTATTGTACCCTGAGCGAGTGGATCCCCACAAGCATATGGACTGTGCCATACGTTTTCTTTTTGTTTCCCGTTTTTGCCAGAAAGGCTATGTTTATTTTGTTGAACCCTGCACTGGTTTGTGCTGTGTTTTAAATTGACCAGCAGAAAAAATGTTCATGTGTCTACCTCTGTGAGCAGCCGAGTGGTACAAATATATACACATGTATAGGTATTTATAGCTTTGTTGTCACAAAAGGAGGGGAACCTAGGCACATTTCTTGCACAGGGGTCCCAAGCTGTCATTAATTGGGTAAAGATGGCAGCTGTCCTTGACAACAGACCATCTTCCCTCAATGCCCAGGGGGGCATCGACGCCCCTGCATCAGTGATAGCTGTAATTGGTTGGCAAATTCTGACTGGCCAATTGCAGCATTCATACATTGAAAGCCCTGTCCGGGTTGCATATTCACCATGGTGATTGATGCTGGTCATCATCACCAATCACATGTCGTGTTCTAGACCCCCACACCCACCCCTTGTACCTACGATCTTCTAACTGGTCACTTTATTGCAACCATCCAATGAAATCCCAGCAGGGTCGGGTCATTTGCCGGTCATCACTCTGCCTGCTTCCATTCCAGTGAGGGATATTGTGCAGAAAGATGCTGTGCTGCTGCATGACCTGCCTCCTGGGACTTCTGGTTCCATCACAAGAATCATCTCCTGATCTTCTCTGGTGCTGTGCGGTTTTGTTTCACAGCTGAAGACCAAAGATTACTGAATTGATCCCTGTCTTTTGCTCCAGGCCCTGATCCCTATTTCCCCCCTCCTCATCCCTAATTCCCCCAATATCCTCCCAACCTTCCCCCATGTGCGCCCTGCTACCGCTGCGTGCTGATCAGTGACACAATTCACTGATCAGCATTTGCATATGAATTTTGGCACAGAGCTATTTTTCGCCTCCATTTTTTTAAATTGTTACCATCAAGGTTCTGTGGCCACTTTTTTTTTCTCTGTTAAGTCTCCATTTCAGCGCTCGCACCACCTCTGTGTGTGCAACCTGCGGCCGAAGCACTCTGATTAGTGTTGTAACCCACTGATCAGATCAAAGTCTGCTACAGATGCCATTTTTTTTATTCTCTTTTCTGTCCATTCTTTTCTTTTTCATCTTTTCTTTTTCTCTTTTATTGTAATACAATTAATAAAGTTTACACCAAACACATGAATAAAATATTGTTACACAATACCATGCAAACACTACAGACACACAGACACCGCCCCTATAAAATGTTCCGCTCTTCCCAAAGAGCATATTCAGCAGAGGATTGCCTCCGACACTGATAGTGAGGGAGAGGATGCCACCTTCCTCTATTTTTTCTCCTCATCCACCTCTTGTAGTGATAATGAATTTCCACGTAGATGCGCTAGGACTGCAAATGAGCCAGCGACCAGACAAATTTGTACACCCAACAATTTTTATCCAAAAACTCCACTTGGACCGCCATTGATGAGTCAGACATGATTAAGTTTTGGGGCCTTGTCCTTCACATATGGATAGTGGAGAAGCCAGAACTTTGGCAATATTGGAGTGCTGATGTTTTATATAACACTCCAATTTTCCGCATGCCTATGTCCCAGCCAGGGTTTGAGGCCTTTCTCAAAATTTGCATTACAACGATAATGCACAGTGTCCACCCCGAGATGACCCCAACTTTGACCGACTTTTTTGAAAGTTAGGCCGGTCATTGATCACTTCAGCAACAAATTTGCTGAGGTATACATTCCCCGAAGGAATATCTGTGTGGATGAGTCCCTAATTCACTGAAAGGGAAGGCTTAGATTCTGGCTATACCTGCCCAGTAAGAGGGCCAGGTACGGAATTAATTTGTACAAGCTGGGCGCGAGTACCTCAGGGTACACCCACAGATTTAGGGTTTATGAAGAGTAGGACACCCGGATTCAACCCCCTGAATGCCCCCCTGTCCTTGGAGTGAGTGGGAAAGTTGTGTGGGAATTGGTTCACCCACTGCTGGATCAGGGTTATCACCTCTATGTAGATAACTTCTACACTAGCATCCCACTCTTTAAATCCCTTTCTGCCAGAGCTACCACAGCATGCGGTACTGTGCTCAGAAACCAGAGAGGCCTCCCTAGGTCGCTAATTGGGTATCTGCTCAGAAAGGGTGAAAGCAGAGCCCAATGTAGCACCAACATGCTGGTGGTCAAGTATAAGGACAACAGGAATGTCCTTTTCTTGACCACAATACATGATAATGGCAGCACCCCCACCGCTGTACGTGGTACCACTACAGAGGTCCCCAAACCAGACTGTGTCCTGGGGTACAATTAGAACTTGGGGGGAGTTGATCTCTCTGATCAAGTCCTTCACCCTACATTGCCATACAGAAAACAAAAGTGTGATACAAGAAGTTGACTGTGCACATTGTACAGATGGCAATGTATAATGCTTACGTGCTATTACAGTGTGCAGGCAATACGTGGACCTTCCTTCAGTTTCAGGAGGCTCTAATATTTGGAAGTCAGGAAGGGGAGGGACCCATTACTTCTGAAACTGAAGGTGCCTGTTTTGTGCCTGTGCAACATCTTCTCGGTGAGGTCCACCAAACTGCAAGGAAGGGAAGGTCACAATAAAGGTGCAGAGTGTGTTACAAAAAGAGGATAAGAAAGGACACCACTTGGCAACGTGACGACTGCCCAGAAAAACCTGGCCTCTGCATAAAAGACTGGTTCAAAGTGTACACTCATCCATAGATTACTACATTTATTTCTGATTTACCCTGCACCACTTATGTACTCTGCACAGCTAACATATACCACCCTACTGTACTTTACACAACTTACATATGCCACCCCATTATAAATTCACATACTAGTAAAATACACCCCTAAATCAATTGCAAATTGGGGTCACTTGTGAGGGGTTTACACTGTTTATTCACATCAGGGGCTCTCCAAATGCGACATGGCACCCGCAACCCATTCCATCAAAGTCTATAACTGTGGAAAAAGACATGGACCGCATAGCCCAATATTCATATTTTGATTTAACGCCACTAGGCAAAATTTGCAAACTGAACATGAGGTTCTTAGTTTAACATTCTGATCAGACTGTATGAAGCCCACTACCACGTCACGGTGAACCTCTCAGTGGGTCCTTAACCTGAAAGGTGCGGAGTCGTGCTCAACCTACTGTCACAGCGACAGTTCACAAGCAGGACGGGTGACATGGAGCCCCGCAGTACCCATGCTACGAGGCAGAGATCCCATGACTCCAGGCTTTGACACCCTACAGGCACAAAACCACAGCAACAATGGTCGCCACACAGCACCAATACCAGGTGAATAGATGTAAAAAGCTCACCTTCCACAAGCTTTCAAAATGTGAACTGAGAGCAAAAATAGGCGGAACCCCTCTTCCAGTCTCCTCCCATTTGACCCAGGTATTTTTAAATTAGCAGAAGTGCTGGCCAAGTAAAAAAAAAAAAAAAAAAAAGACTGGACAGTATGTTATAAGCTATAACTGTGGAAAAAAACATGTACTGCACATGCAAATATTCATACTTTAATTTAATGCCGCCGGGCAAAAATTTACAAACTGAACATGAGGTTCTTAGTTTAACCCCTTACCGACATGTGCCATATATATTCTGCTCTGCGGGAGCTGCGTTCCCGCAAAGAGCAGTATATATACGGCACAGTGATCGCATGAGCTTATGCTGAGCACCGCCGTGATCACATGTTGGTATCAGTGCTCTGTGAGAGCTGACACCCCGCAGCAATGCCCACGATCTGTGCTAGCACCAATCGTAGGCATTTAACCCCCGTGATGCAGCTGTCAATAGTGACAGCGACATCGTGGGGCATCGTAGAGGGAGTGAGCTCCCTCTGTGATCCCATCAGCACAACGTGATGTGATTGCGTTGTGCTGATGGTTTCCATAATGACTCCGGGTCCTAAAATGGCCATGGGGTCCTTCAAGAAGGTTGCTTGGGTTCAAGGTGCTTACCACAAATTTAGTTAATTTTTTTCCAAAATGGGGTCACTGTTTAGGCTGATTAGGGGCTCTCCAAACATGGCATGACAACCGCAGACCATTCCATTAAAGTCTGTGCTCCAAAATGTCACTCCTTCCTTTAGCAGCTCTGCAGTGTGTCCAAAGAGTAGTTTTTCACCACATATGGGGTATTGTCGAACTCAGGAGAAATTGAACAACAAATTATATGGTTGATTTTCTCCTGTTACCTTTGTAAAAATGCAAAATTTGGGCTAAATAAACATTTTTGTGGGAAAAATTAAAATGTTCATTTTTTCCTTCCACATTGCTTTAATTCCTGTGAAGCACCTAAAGGGTTAATAAACTTCTCGAATGTGGTTTTGAGCACTTTGAGGTATGCAGTTTTTAAAATGGTTTCACTTTTGGGTATTTTCTGTCATTTAGCCCCCTCAAAGTCACTTCAAAAAAATGGTTTTGTAAATTTGGTTGGAAAAATGAGAAATTGCTTATAAACTTTTAACCCTTCTAACTTCCTAATTAAAAATATGTTTATAAAATTATGCTGATGTAAAGTAGACATGTGGGAAATGTTATTCATAAATTAGTTTATACAGGATGACTAACTGGTTTAAGGATATAAAAATTTAAAGTTTGAAAATTGAGAAATTTTCGGCAAAATTCCAATATTTTCACAAATAAATGGAAAAAAATGTGTTGTAAATTTACCACTAACATAAAGTAATAAAGTACAGTGTGATAAAACAGTCTCAGAATCACTGGGATGCATTGAAGCGTGCTTACCACATAAAGTGACACCGGTCAGAATTGTAAAATTTGGCCTGCTCGGGAAGGTGAAAACAGGTTTCGGGGCGAACGGGTTTAGGTGTTAATGTTCTGTTTTACTATGCTATTTTTAAGGTGTTTTTAAATAGTTTTCCATCATGCACTGATATGTATTATATTTGTCATCTATACTAGCACTTTATAGCACTGATCACTACCAGAGTCATATGTTCTAGCACTTTATTTTTCAGTATTGTATGGTCTAGCATTTTAATCATACTTTTATTAGATATTTTTAGGTATTTATTATTGATGTATTAACATATGAATTAGGAATATTTTGTTTTATTACTATCATGTCACTCGCACATTTTTTTTTGCTCTTTAGCACTTTTGCTTGTTGTTTATTTGTAGTGTCCTATGTGTGCTTCATATCAGAATATCAGATGAATGATTGGCTATATGCATAGAAGGGCTAATCATTTCTTCCTGATCCCATTTGACAATCCAGTGGATTAAACATTCAGGAAAGGACGTTACACATTTACATAATTATTTGTTATTTTCTTATAAAAAAGAATCAAAGGCTTTTTTGAAACCATCAATGGATCCCGCTGTGGTCAGCTCATGAGGTAGATTATTCCACAGATTAATAGTTCTTATGGTAAAGAGACCCTGTCTCCTCTAGAGACTGAACCTTTTTTTTCTCCAGGCGGAGGGAATATCCCCTTGTTTTTTGAGGGAGTATTACATGAAACATATTTCACAATACTTTTTGGATGGCCTATTTATGTACTTAAATAAGTTAATCATGTCCCATTTTAGATGTCACTTCTCAAGACTAAATAAATGTAAATCTTTTAATTTTTCTTTGTAGCTAAGATCCTCCATGCCCCTTCTCAGTTTTGTGGCTCTTCGTTATACATTTTCTAACTGCAGGACATCCTTTCTATAAACTGATGCCCACTACTGAACTGTATAAAGTAGTAGTATTATATCCCTGTTCCACGAGTTTACACCTTTTTTAATATATTAGTATACCCAAATGTAAATTTTTTTTATTGAAACTTCCGAAGTAATACACTAAGCAAATAAAAACAGAGTAGATCCACTCTGTTTTACCAGGAACACATCAAAAGGATTATTTAAAAATTTCATATTTTATTGAAGATAATTTAAAACCATATAAAAAACTGTAAAACAGGAGCTTTCACTTCTATGCAGCTCACTGACAGAGTCAGACAATTTATAATTCATACAAAAAGGGGGAGAATATATACTGGTAGATATAAGATGGTATACAGCCCAATCATGTGAAGAATTTAATCAAGTCTCATCAATATGTTCCTCCAGTACCAAGGCCTCAAGATCTCCCATTTTGCTTGCTAGACTACTGACACTTGTGGATATACATTTTAGGTTTCCTTCTTTTTTCCTACATTTACTTTCATAAAAGCTAATTCCTGATTTATTTTTTTGTGAGCACATTATCTTAACTATACATTTGGATTGCCTTATCCGCTGATGTAATGCTCCCCCCCAGAGTTCATTGCTCCACCCTCCAATGCAATCTGACCCCTCTCTAACCTAACTACCTTTTTATTTATTGCCTTGTAAAAGGATGTACTTTCCATATTTAAAGTGAATCTGTCATCAGGATTGTGCTAAGTAAACTACTGGCAGTGTCAGGTTGGCGTCGTTACACTGATTAAAATGATACCTGGGTTGATGAAATCCATCCTGTGGTTGTTGTTTAATCTTTATTTGCAGTTTTGAGATAATTAGATTTTCGTGCTTCGAGGTGGCCTGTAGGCGGATCTTTTCTTGGCTTTTCGTGGCTTAAATTACAGGTCACTAATCCTTCAGTGACCTGCCTCCTATTTTAAATACTGCGCTTGCACAGTTCAGATTGTGGTCTTTCGGAAAAAAAATGTAACTTCAGCAAAATGGCGCCGGCGCGAGTAGCAGCTATCGCTTGCCGACAGATGCTACTGCGCACTCCAACCGGCCATTTTATTGGAGTTTTAATTTTTTTTTTGCTCCAACAAAATGGCGCATGCGCAATAGCATCTATAGGCAAGCGATAGCCGCTACTGCACAAGCAGCGGTGCCATTTTGCTAGAGTTACATTTTAAAAAAAAAAAAGACCAGAATATGAATTGCGCAAGCGCAGTATTTAAAATAGGAGGCAGGTCACTGAAGCACTGACCTTTCAATGAAAGTTGGCACTTATTCATGCCTGATTTGTTTTGACAAACATAAGTTTTCCATGCTTGCGAAGGACAACCTGATATGCTAGCATGTGACAAAGCCACCAACTGCTATTAATTCTCTCTGACACTACACCGATGAACATGACACCAGATCTATAACAAACTGGTGAAATCTGCTGACCCATAAGTCCATGATGTTGGGTTCTCATGGTATCTACTGGAGAAAGGACACCATGCAGGTATGACTGAACCTGGCTGTTCAGTCAGTGCGACTTTGTTGCTAATGTTTATCAGGTTGGTGTAGTGTCAGAAAAACATCCTGGATCATCATGACATGTACAGTCATGGTCAAAAGTGTTGGCACCCTTGAATTTCCTTTTTTCCTCAGTTTTTTTGTGTTGTTCCAATACACACAAAGAAAATAAACATGTACAGTACAGACCAAAAGTTTGGACACACCTTCTCATTTAAAGATTTTTCTGTATTTTCATGACTTTGAAAATTGTACATTCACACTGAAGGCATCAAAACTATGAATTAACACATGTGGAATTATATACTTAACAAAAAAATGTGAAACTACTGAAAATATGTCTTATATTCTTGGTTCTTCAAAGTAGCCACCTTTTGCTTTGATGACTGCTTTGCACACTCTTGGCATTCTCTTGATGAGCTTCAAGAGGTAGTCACTGGAAATGGTTTTCACTTCACAGGTGGGCCCTGTCAGGTTTAATAAGTGGGATTTCTTGCCTTATAAATGGGGTTGGGACCATCAGTTGTGTTGTGCATTAGTCAGGTGGATACACAGCTGATAGTCCTACTGAATAGACTGTTATAATTTGTATTATGGCAAGAAAAAAGCAGCTAAGTAAAGAAAAACGAGTGGCCATCATTACTTTAAGAAATGAAGGTCAGTCATTGCGAAAAATTGGGCAAACTTTGAAAGTGTCCCCAAGTGCAGTTGCAAAAACCATCAAGCGCTACAAAGAAACTGGCTCACATGAGGACCACCCCAGGAAAGGAAGACCAAGAGTCACCTCTGCTTCTGAGGATAAGTTTATCCGAGTCACCAGCCTCAGAAATCGCAGGATAACAGCAGCTCAGATTAGAGACCAGGTCAATGCTACACAGAGTTCTAGCAACAGACACATCTCTACAACAACTGTTAAGAGGAGACTTTGTGCAGCAGGCCTTCATGGTAAAATAGCTGCTAGGAAACCACTGCTAAGGACAGGCAACAAGCAGAAGAGACTTGTTTTGGGCTAAAGAACACAAGGAATGGACATTAGACCAGTGGAAATCTGTGCTTTGGTCTGATGAGTCCAAATTTGAGAGCTTTGGTTCCAACCACCGTGTCTTTGTGCGACGCAGAAAAAGCGAACGGATGGACTCTACATGCCTGGTTCCCACCGTGAAGCATGGAGGAGGAGATGTGATGGTGTGGGGGTGCTTTGCTGGTGACACTTTTGGGGATTTATTCAAAATTGAAGGCATACTGAACCAGCATGGCTACCACAGCATCTTGCAGCGGCATGCTATTCCATCTGGTTTGCGTTTAGTTGGACCATCATTTATTTTTCAACAGGACAATGACCCCAAACACACCTCCAGGCTGTGTAAGGGCTATCTGACCAAGAAGGAGAGTGATGGGGTGCTACGCCAGATGACCTGGCCTCCACAGTCACCAGACCTGAACCCAATCGAGATGGTTTGGGGTGAGCTGGACCGCAGAGTGAAGGCAAAAGGGCCAACAAGTGCTAAGCATCTCTGGGAACTCCTTCAAGATTGTTGGAAGACCATTTCCGGTGACTACCTCTTGAAGCTCATCAAGAGAATGCCAAGAGTGTGCAAAGCAGTCATCAAAGCAAAAGGTGGCTACTTTGAAGAACCTAGAATATAAGACATATTTTCAGTTGTTTCACACTTTTTTTGTTAAGTATATAATTCCACATGTGTTAATTCATAGTTTTGATGCCTTCAGTGTGACTGTACAATTTTCATAGTCATGAAAATACAGAAAATTCTTTAAATGAGAAGGTGTGTCCAAACTTTTGGTCTGTACTGTATATAATAAAACATGTGTAATTGCAATAATTTTCTGGGAGAAATACTCCATTTTCTTGAACAATTTTAAGGGTGCCAACACTTTTAGCGATGACTGTATATTATAATGACTGCTGCCTTGGTTTTTTTTTTTGTTGTTGTAGCTGTAGTGCTGGCACAAGAGGGCAAGTGTTTACTTTGCAGGGAGTGGAGAGAGATCTTCTGGCTAGACATGCGGTCGGCAGGAGTCCGCTCTGCAAAAATCTTACCAATACCTCATTTTGCTTTTACAGCACAAGGGTCAAAGACTATGGCTTTCCCATAGTCTTCCCTTTGCTTGATGGTAACAGTATTCATGTCATCTCACAAGCACTACAGCATACAGGTCGCCAGCAAGACCGAGGACCCCATTGGTTCACTTTCATGACCTTGCTTTTGTCATAGCCAGCGTCTTCATCATCATTCTCATTTTGACTTTTAGCTGCATCCCCAGCTTGTGCCAACTCAAAGTCCCCCTCCACATCCACCTTCTGCTACTGCTCCTCTTCCACATCCTGCTGCATGTAACCAGGACATTGAGTGTCAGCACAGGAGCCAATTCCTGAGCAGTGTTCTACTATCAAGCTTCTTCCGACCCAAAAACTCATTAACAATTTTGATAAATATTTTATTAATGAAATTTCAAACAAAGAATTTCCACACCCAAGATGCTCGCACTTTAGTTTTGCCATCACCAGCTATTGGGCACTGTTGAGCCTCCTACACTGACATTATTTAATGCCTACTCCCCCATACTCCCCCTCTGATGATATTACCTTCTCAGCATCCTGATTTTTTTCCTAATCATCATCAACATTATCCGTGACTTGGCTCACATTTGCCTCTGTGTGAAAAATATGGTGGTGATCGAAACTGCGCAGTTATGGAGCTGCACGGCTCCGTAGATGGAATTTGAATAAGGGGCAGATGTGCAGTGGATGGCTTTGGCCACTCCACAGTCAACAGAGCTACGCAGTTCCGGCCACTGCCGACACCGAGAACAGTTAATCGGCAGGATGTCACCCCCCCCCCCCCACGGAAAACAAACATTGATGACCCATCCTAAGGAAAGTCCATCAATGTTAAAGACCCGGACAATCCCTTTAAAATCAATAATAAATATTCTCCATCACTCACATTATGCATATAAGCAAGAAACATTCTCCAATATGAACGAAGCAAGATGTATCAGTAATTAATAAATAATAGCAAAACAAAATGTATATACCACAATTGGCAAGAAAGTCTGTCAGAGCAATCATCAAATAGTGTACATACAGGTGCTTCTCACAAAATTAGAATATCATAAAAAAGTAAATTTATTTCAGTTCTTCAATACAAAAACTCATATATTATATAGAGTCATTACAAACAACAAACAGAGTGATCTATTTCAAGTGTTTATTTCTGTTAATGTTGATGATTATGGCTTACAGCCAATGAAAACACAAAAGTCATTATCTCAGTAAATTAGAATAATTAACAAAAAACACCTACAAAGGATTCCTATGTGTTTAAAAAGGTCCCTTAGTCTGTTTCAGTTGGCTCCACAATCATGGGGAAGACTGCTGACTTGATAGATGTCCAGAAGGCAGTTATTGACATACTCCACAGGGAGGGTAAGCCACAAAAGGTCATTCCTAAAGAAGTTGGCTGTTCACAGAGTGCTGTATCCAAGCATATTAATGGAAAGTTGAGTGGAAGGAAAAAGTGTGGTAGAAAAAGATGCACAAGCAACCGGGATAACCACAGCATTGAAAGGATTGTTAAGAAATGGCCATTCAAAAATTTGGGGGAGATTCACAAGGAGTGGACTGCTGCTGGAGTCATTGCATCAAGAGCCACCACACACAGACGTATCCAGGACATGGGCTACAAGTGTCACATTCCTCGTGTCAAGCCACTCAAGACCAATAGTCAACGCCAGAAGCGTCTTACCTGGGCCAAGGAGAAAAAGACTTGGACTGTTGCACAGTGGTCCAAGGTGTTGTTTTCAGATTAAAGTAAATTTTGCATTTCATTTGGAAATCAAGGTCCCAGAGTCTGGAGGAAGAGTGCAGAGGCACACAATCCAAGCAGCTAGAGGTCTAGTGTGCAGTTTCCACAATCAGTTATGGTTTGGGGAGCCATGTCATCTGCTGGTGTAGGTCCACTGTGTTTTATCAAGGCCAAAGTCAGCGCAGCCATCTACCAGGAAATTTTAGAGCACTTCATGCTTTCCTCTGCCGACAAGCTTTTTGGAGATGGAAATTTCATTCTCTAGCAGGACCTGGCACCTCTCCACACTGTCAAAAGTACCAATACCTGTTTTAAAAACAACAGTATCACTGTGCTTGATTGGCCAGCAAACTCGCCTGACCTTAACCTCATAGAGAATCTATGGGGTATTGTCAAGAAGAAGATGAGAGACACCAGACCCAACAATACAGACGAGTTGAAGGCTGCTATCAAAGCAACCTGGGCTTCCATAACACCTCAGCAGTGCCACAGGCTGATCGCCTCCATGCCACGTCGCATTGATGAAGTAATTGATGCAAAAGGAGCCCCGACCAAGTATTGAGTGCATTTACTGAACATACATTTCAGTAGGCCAACTGTTATGATCTGCAACATAGGCTAAGGAAAGATGGGGAGAGCTGTCCCTACAGTAAGACTAAGCTGAGCCCCTACGTTGTAGCGGGCAACCTGTTCCTTGTGAACAGACCCGCCTTCGTCCTCGGCTAGTCTGAACGGAGACCTATAGAGAAAGGGAGGGGTCCCTAAAGGAACTAAGGACTGGGACAAAAATGGGACACCTCCTAACAGAAGTTGTTGCAGAGCAAAAGATAAACTGACAAAAAGTACTAGAGGTCCCAGAGGACCAAGCAAACTAGAGAGAGATAGGCACAAAAGCACCAGGCTAGAGAGACAGTCAAAACAACACTGAAGTCCAGCAAAGCCAGAAGAGCGGAGCTGGAATATATAGGCAGCTGGTCACGTGACCGCAAAACACAAGATAGCAAAAACTAACAGGAGGGTTCTAACAGTACCCCCTCTTCTATGAGGATCCTCCGGATCCTCCAGGCCCAGGCCTATCAGGAAACCTCCTGTGGAAAGCTCTGACAAGTCTAGGGGCAGAGACATCATCCGCCCTTACCCAGGAGTTATCCTCGGGACCGAAACCTTTCCAAGCGACGAGATACTGCAATCTCCCTCTATGCCTTCTGGAATTCAGGATACGAGAAATTTCATATTCGCTGTCTTCCACCAGTGGAGGAACTGTGACAGTGGCATCCCTATCCGATACATCTGCCTTTTTCAACAAGGAAACATGAAACACAGGATTAATCTTCCAGGAGGTGGGGACCTCCAACCTAACAGCAGACTGGTTAACCACCTGAAGCACCTTAAATGGCCCCACAAACTTCGGACGCAATTTTTTAGAGGGATCCTCAACCGCAAATTCTTTGAGGACAACCAAACCATGTCACCCACAGTAAACAAGACCTCTTTACGTTTCCTGTTAAAATACTTCTTGGACTTTTTGTTAGCCTCTTGAATGTCACAACGTACATTAGTCCAAACTCTCTCCAAATCACCGGAAAAATTCTCCTCCTCCGGCACAGCCGACCCCAATTTGGAGAACGAACCAAAAGACGGATGTCTCCCAGGACAACAAAAAAAAGGAGAACACCCAGCAGAGGAGGATGTATGGTTGTTAAGAGCAAATTCTGCGAGTGGCAGAAACTCAGACCACCCCTCTTGATTGTCTGCCACAAACAACGCAAAAACTGTTCAACATCCTGGTTCTTTCTTTCTGTCTGTCCATTAGACTCAGGATGATACCCAGACGAAAATGACAAATGGACTCCCAATCTGTCACAAAAAGCACGCTAAAAGCAAGCCACAAACTGAGGTCCCCTATCAGAAACAATGTCGGTGGGAACGCCATGGAGCCTGACAATTTCCTTAACAAACGCCTTAGCGACTGTCTTAGCGCAGGGTAGCTTAATGAGTGGAACCAAATGACACATCTTGCTAAAACGGTCCATGACCACCCAGATGACAGTGAAACCCTCGGACACAGGAAGGTCAGTAATAAAATCCATTGCCAGATGCTTCCAAGGCGCACTAGGAACCTCCAGAGGGCAAAGCAACCCCGCAGCAGGGGTATGTGAAGCCTTTGACCTAGCACACACTGTACATTGACGCACCCACTTGATGACTTCCTTCTGCCACCCAGGCCACCAAAAACTGCGACTGATAATTTTCTTAGTCTCAGAAATTCCTGGATGACCTGCCAACCGAGACTCATGACACTCCACAAACAAATCTCTCCTAAAGGTTCTAGGCACAAACAACCTCCCATGGGGAGTGTTAGATGGGGCATCCTCTTGGGCTTTCAGAATCCCATCTTCCAAAACGGAGTCCAATGCTGCTACCACAACTCCTTCCTGTAAAATGCTCTCCTCCTCCTCGGTACCAACCATGGGAGAAAAGCTGCGAGATAAAGCATCGGCTTTAACATTCTTAGTACCAGGGATATGAGTAACAGAAAAATTAAACCCAGAAAAAAAAGTGGCCACCTAGCTTGACGGGCATTCAAGCGCTTGGCAGCATCCAGATAGATCAAATTCTTATGATCTGTGAAAACCTGAATAGGAAATTTAGCACCTTCCAAGAAATGACGCCAATGTTCAAACGCGAGTTTAATAGCCAGCAACTCCCGATTACCAACATCGTAATTAAGTTCGGTTTCTGAAAATTTTTTCGAAAAAAAAGCACAGGGATGTACTCCATCCTTGTTCTCCTGAGACAAAACTTCACCGACCACCGACCGAAGAAGCATCAACCTCGACCAAAAAAGGCTTGGTCTCATCAGGCTGCATAAGGATAGGGGCAGAACTGAACCTCTCCTTGAGATACACAAAAGCTTCAATGGCCTCAGTAGTCCACTGGACCGTATTCGCACCTTTCCTGGTGAGATCGGTCAGCGGCTTAACAATTATAGAAAAATTCTTAATGAATTTCCTGTAATAATTGGCGAAACCCAAAAATCTCTGTATCGATTTCAAACCAATAGGCCTAGGCCATTCCTGCACAGCCTGAACCTTCACCGGGTCCATCTCAAAGCCCTCACTGGAGATAATGTAACCCAAAAAATTAATTCTCTGCACAGCGAACTCACATTTCTCCAGCTTAGCAAAAAGTGAATTATCACTCAATAACTGCAACACTTCACGTACGCTCTGCCAATGGGACTCCAGATCTGGTGAATAAATCAGAATGTCATCCAAATACACAACCACATTCTTACCAATCAAAGGTCTCAGGATGTCATTAATAAGGTTCTGAAAAAACGCGGGTGCATTGGTAAGACCAAAAGGCATCACCAGATTCTCAAAATGACCTACCGGAGTGTTAAAAGCAGTTTTCCATTAATCGCCCTCCTTCATACGTAACAAATTGTATGCCCCCCAGAGATCAATTTTAGAGAACCACTTGGCCCCCACTAACTGGTTAAACAAGTCAGGAATTAACGGCAATGGGTAGGAATTGCGTACGGTAATCTTATTAATTTCACGAAAGTCCAGACATGGATGTAAACTCATGTCCTTTTTTTTAACAAAGAAAAATCCAACGGCCACAGGCGACTTAGAAGGTCTAATGTGACCAGCAGCCAAGCTCATCTGTATGTATTCCTCCAAGGCCTTTCTCTCAGGGATAGTCAGATTATATAAGCGACTCTTGGGAAGAGTAGCTCCAGGAACAAACTCAATGGTGCACTCATAGTCCCCATGAGGAGGTAAAACTTGCGACTCCTCCTCTGAAAAAAAATTCCAAAAATCCTGAATAGGAACAAGTAATGCCCCTTTTTCCACAGCTGCAATGCGACCATTACAACACTTATCATGGCACTTAGGACTCCAAGGCTTAATCTCATTAGTAGACCAGTCCAGTAAAGGATTGTGCAGTTTTAACCAAGGCAAACCTAAAACGACTGGAGAGGGTAAATTATTTAATACCACCAAGTCCAAAATTTCTTGGTGAATACCATTGATAGTGAGGGGAAATGCCGCAACCTTGTGAGTAATACATTTCAAAGGAGTGTTATCAATTGCAATCACAGAAATAGGAGATGGCAAAGGTTTGGATTCCAATTTAAGTTTTTTCAAAAACCCCTTATCAATCGCATTAAGTGTTGAACCACAATCCACAAATACCCGAAATTCAATCAAATCTTCCTGCAATGAGGTACTCCCTGAAAGAAATACTCCCTTAGAGCTCAAACAAGCTATACGGGCGTAACTGACCTTTTTTTTTTCTTTACTTAAACGAAGCTCACAGTTCTTAATCAAATGGTCAGTTTTACCACAATAAAAACACAATCCCTTGGAAAACCTGCGGTCTCTTTCCTGAGAGTGGAGTGACATCGCCCCAACCTCCATCGGTTCTCCGCCGTCCGAGCAGACCGTCTGGGGACTAGGAGCTGCCATGGCAGGAATTTTTTCATCATTAACCCTGGCACGCAGTCTCTTGTCCACACGTATAGCTAATTACATGGCTTCCTGCAAGGTCTCAGGTGCTGGAAATGCAATCAGCAGATCCTTAACCCTTTCACTTAGACCAGCAAGAAAAAAACATTTTAACGCCGAATCATTCCATTTCACTTCTGAGGACCACCTTCTGAAGTGTGTACAATAATTTTCAACATAACATCACCTGACCCCTGCTTCAAACATCTCAGTTCTGTCTCAGCAGATGAGACTCGATCAGGATCGTCATACAATAGCCCCATAACAGAAAAAGAATCCTCCACTGACCTAAAACACGGATCATTAGGTTGGAGAGAAAAGGCCCACCCCTGTGGTTCCTTGCGCAAAGGTGACATGATAAACCCAATATAATAAACAAGCATTTTTAAAGGAAAAGAAATCTTGTTGTTTACCATAAAAAATATCAGGCAGTCTTACCTTTGGTTCGACAAAATGCGCTCCAGGACAGCTACTCACGTGTTGCCGTAGTTCGGACACCTCCAGAGACAATCCCTGCAGGCGTTGAGCCAAATCTTGAACAGAAACCATACTGATCCCGGGATTTCTTTCCTTAAAGTTTTTGCTTGGGCTGGACTTACTGTTATGATCTGCAACATAGGCTAAGGAAAGATGGGGAGAGCTGTCCCTACAGTAAGACTAAGCTGAGCCCCTACGTTGTAGCGGGCAACCTGTTCCTTGTGAACAGACCCGCCTTCGTCCTCGGCTAGTCTGAACGGAGACCTATAGAGAAAGGGAGGGGTCCCTAAAGGAACTAAGGACTGGGACAAAAATGGGACACCTCCTAACAGAAGTTGTTGCAGAGCAAAAGATAAACTGACAAAAAGTACTAGAGGTCCCAGAGGACCAAGCAAACTAGAGAGAGATAGGCACAAAAGCACCAGGCTAGAGAGACAGTCAAAACAACACTGAAGTCCAGCAAAGCCAGAAGGGCGGAGCTGGAATATATAGGCAGCTGGTCACGTGACCGCAAAACACAAGATAGCAAAAACTAACAGGAGGGTTCTAACACCAACATTTCGGATTTTAAAATCATTTTTCAAGCTGTTTTTATAAATTATTCTAATTTAATGAGATAATGACTTTTGTGTTTTCATTGGCTGTAAGCCATATTCATCAACATTAACAGAAATAAACACTTGAAATAGATCACTCTGTGTGTAATGACTCTATATAATATGAGTTTCACTTTTTGTATTGAAGAACTGAAATAAATTAACTTTTTGATGATATTCTAATTATGTTAGAAGCACCTGTATATCCCATAATAAGGAAAAAAAATTATATATAGCTAATAACTAAGTGTTCTATATATACTATAATATCCAATACCTAAGATACAATGTATATAAATCAATAAGCTAATAAAGTGCAAATGCCTGCAAATATACAGGGTGGGCCATTTATATGGATACACCTAAATTAAATGGGAATGGTTGGTAATAACTTCCTGTTTGTGGCACATTAGTATATGGGAGGGGGAAAACTTTTCCAGATGGGTGGTGACCATGGTGGCCATTTTGGATCCAACTTTATTTGTTGTGCAGCATCTGAAACAACGGATACTGGAAGCCTGTGCTAGCATTTCTTCTGCGGTGTTGCTATCAGTGTGTCAAGAGTGGGAGAAGAGGGTTGCATTGACAATCCAACACAATGGGCAGCACTTTGAATATTATATATAAGTGGTCATAAACTTGTAAAAAACTCATGAAAGAATAAGGTTACATTAAAACCAAGCACACCATTGTTTGTCTTATTAAATTCTCAATAAGTTTGATGTGTCACATGACCCTCTTCCCATTGAAAAAAATAAAATGGCCGACTTCAAAATGGCCACCATAGTCACCACCCATCTGGAAAAGTTTTCCCCCTCCCATATACTAATGTGCCACAAACAGGAAGTTGATATCACCAACCATTCCCATTTAATTTAGGTGTATCCATATAAGTGGCCCACCCTGTATATCAGGTGAGGCCTATCAATAACATGGCGATCTATGGAAGTATAAGATATACTAAACCCATGATATAAAATCCAAGCAGCTGTAAATGCCTGCAAATATATTTAAAGTGCAAGAATAATGGTAAAAAGGTGATATATGGAAGTATAAGGTATACTAAACCCATGATGTAAAATCCAAGCGGCTGGCCACTCCTGACGCCATGAGCCCACTATCTGGCTGCAACAATGTCTAGCATCTGGCATTTTAGTGTGCTATATTTATGTTGCATATTGGTTAAAATTCAAGATGTCTGAATGACTATACCCGCCATGTTTGTGTATAGAAAGGACTAAGCAGCGACAAGTGCTGTGTCTAGACATAATATATCAGCATGTTAATAGGCCATTATAAATAACCCAACAGGTGATGCCTTCTAAAATAACATACTATTTTTAACTGATGGCAACATCCACTCCACTCCCCTCCCCTCCAGATACATTTAGATGGACAAAAATAGGCAGTAGTTTCTGTTACTGGGAAAATGTGTGTTTAATGTATTAAATGTTTAACCATGATTGGATGTGTTGTTTTAATTATGGGTTTTCCTCAATGACTTTGGATGCTTCTGTGTCAGCAAGAACTCCCACTGCTGCTGTGATGCCATCTGCTTCTTATTCCAGGCTCTAACCTTGGCTACTGGCCAATCTTGTCAAGGCCATAGCTTAGATTGCAATGCTAAAATGTGCAAGCTTCCAAATAAATGCGAAATGCTTCATGTTAGATATGAATAAAGAAGAAATAACGGAGGAAAAATAAAATGAACAACACTTTTCGATCGTTTTCCTGGTTTCATTCTGCAATTGAAAGTAGCAAAACATTTCTTGCATATTTCCATGAAAACATTATTTATTACATTCCTTTCTCCTTCCTCTTGTTGTTGATTGCATCTGTTATAATATAAAATGTTTGCCATCAGCACCTTCTATGATCTAAATGGGGAATGTGGTGCCAAATTGTATAAGATCAGGGACAAACAAACCATTGCCCGTGCTGTCTTCTTTTGCACAAACTTTCATGTCATATAAATAATTACATAAATAAATAATTGCAACACCTAAAGAGTAATCGTCATTTTAACTTTTATTACATAAATCAATATTACACATGAAAAAAACAACAACTTTGTAATATATCTTATCAGAGAGGTCTGCTTCTTTCTCTGCCAGAATTGAGTCGTTATTAGTGTTGAGCGAACATGCTCGACACTGCTCGGTACTCGCCCGAGCATCACGCTACTCGGGATCTTCGGCGAGCACCGAGCATTTCCGGGTTACTCGGGCGGGAGCTCTGGTCTCCGCCCTGCATGTTTGGCACTCTTTACAGAGCCAATGAACATGCAGGGATTGCCAGCCAGTCACTGTAATGCCGCAGCCATGTTGGTTGTGGGCATTACATTGATTGGCTGGCCGCACAGCGTCACCTCGAGTATTTAAAACCGGGCGCCGCCATCTTGGACACAGACGGCTGGGATCAGACAGTGTAGGGACAGCGCTGCTGATTTAGGGAGAGATATATACTGCAAAATAGTTAGTGTAGGGTCTGTAAAGGCTGCCAGATCAAACAAACAGTCCCTCTCAGGACTAATATCCATCCCAGATATCAGGCAGGCAGGCAGGCTGTATAGGAGACGCAGTGGTTATACCAACAAACACTGCATTACAGTCCTGTGTGCTCCTGTTGCTGAAATTGCTGGACTTAGCTCCAGGTCTCGGGGGCCAGGAAAAATCCTTTTTTTTCATCTAAATCCTCTATTTTTTTCCCTCCTTCACACTGTACAAATACCCGTCTTATTAATCTTTTGGTGTCCCGTCCCCCCCAAAAAAAAAAAAAGTGTGTCTGTGACAGTTCAGACACAAATATATCTGTTGAAAATAGTCTGGTGTAGGCCAGAGAAACAGAAGTGTGGTTTTGCAGTTACACGGTTCAAACCTCTGTATTATCCACTTTTGGGCCATTTGTATCTAAAAAAAACAGTTTGTGTCGCTCACTGTTCAGCCGCAAATATATATATATTTAAAAAAGTCTGGTATACACCAGTAAATTATAACTGTGGTTTTGCTGTTCCACGGTAAAAAATCTCTATTATCCAGCTTTTGTTACTTTTTCCGTAAAGAAAAACAGTAATAGTTTCTCCCTGATTGTTTAAAAGAGTCGGGTGTAGGCCAGAGATATAGAACTGTGGTTTTCCTCTTCCACGGTTCTAATCTACTTTCTATTACCCTTTTTCCATTGATAGTGTGAGTGTAAGCAATTTTACTTCCTTTACAATGGGCAACGCACGTGGCAAGGGATGTGGAACTGGACGTGCCTGTGATGGTGCGTGCAGAGGACGGGGCCGTGCCCAAGGTGAACATGTGCCACAACCAACAGCCACATCTTCTCGCTCCCACTTCTTGACCGAATTACTAGGGAAGCACAGAACAACACCAGTATTGCGAACTGATCAGTGTGAACAGGTTATTAATTGGGTAGCAGATAATACTTCCAGTTACCTGGGCACCACCACCTCCGGTCTGTCTTCCACACGGTCAAATCTTAGTAGCCGTGAGTCTCAACCGCACACTCCTCCTCACCCTGATACTCCTTCCTCCCACCATGGCGAGTGTCGTCAGACAGCAACTGATCCCACACTTGGACACTCTGAAGAGCTGTTCACTGGTCCATTTCCAGATTTGTGCCCCTCGCCTGCTCCGCTTGAAGTGGTGGAAGAGGAGATCACATGTAGCGATGCCCAAATATTTGAACAGCCACGGCCACAGGAAGTCGACGCTGGCAATTTGTCACAAGAGGTGGATGATGACGAGACACAATTGCCAGGAAGTGAGGAGGAGGAGGATCGTGGTGCGCAAGTGGAAGAGGAGGAGGTGGTGGATGATCTAGTAACTGACCCAACGTGGAAGGAGGACATGCAGAGTGAGGCCAGCAGCACACAGGGTGAGGGAGGCAGAGTACCCCAACAGGCAGGAACAAGCAGTGTGGTGGCCGCACACAGAAGGCAGGCAACAGTTCCCCGTAACACCAACATGAGGGACGTTGCCAGTACAACCTGTAGGTCTTCCAGAGCCCGGAATTATTTTAAAGACTCCGCTGATAACCCCAAAAAGGCCATTTGTACCACCTGCCATGCCAGCATCAGCGGGTGTGACAAAACTACCAGCCTGACCACCACCAGCATGATCAGGCACATGGCAGCAAAGCACCCGACTTTTTGGGGCGAACCCCAGGGTCCACGACCAGTGTCAGCGGGTGTCACCACTGCTTCTTCAGCTGTTGTGCGTGCAATAGAACCCCTGTTGTGTGTGCAAGGCAATCCCGTGTCCATACTGCATGCAAAGATGCCCCCTCCTCTCAGTCTTCACTTGTTATGGCAGTTTCTCAAGAAACAGCATCAATTTCCACGTCCCACCGCAGCGTTCAATCGTCCATATCCCAGACCTTTGAACGAAAGCGGAAATTCGCAGTTAACGCCCCACAGGCCACAGTCCTAAATTCGCACAATTCACGACTGCTTGCGTTGGAAATGCTGCCTTTTAGGCTGGTGGAGACGGAATCCTTCCACAACCTTATGGCGGTGGCCGTCCCTCGGTACTCGGTCCCCAGCCGACACTATTTTGCCCGGTGTGCCATCCCCACACTACACAAGCACGTGTCCCAAAACATCTGCCGTGCCCTCAACAACGCAGTTACTGGGAGAGTCCACCTGACAACGGACACGTGGACAAGTGCTTGTGGCCAGGGACGGTACATCTCACTGATGGCACACTGGGTAAATATAGTGGAAGCTGGGACCCAGTCGGACCTTGGGACGGGACACATCCTCCCCACACCGAGGATTATGGGCCCTATGCCAGTCAGAGTTGCCCCCACAGTGTACAGCTCTTGCGCATCATCCTCCTCCTCCTCCTCATGTTCAGCCTCCATCTCAGATATCACCACATCAGTTACTAGCTGGAAGCAGTGCAGTACTGCCTCTGCCAAGCGGCAACAGGCTGTGCTGAAACTCATAAGCTTAGGTGAGAAACCTCACACTGCTTGTGAGTTGTGGACAGCTGTGAAAGAGTAGGCAGATCTGTAGCTGAGACCGCTGAACCTACATCCAGGCATGGTCGTGTGTGACAATGGCTGTAACCTGGTGGCGGCTCTGAGGCGAGGCGAGATCACACACGTACCATGCCTGGCTCATGTGCTTAACCTCGTGGTTCAGCGGTTTCTTAAATCGTACCCCGAGTTGCCAGATCTGCTTGTCAAAGTACGCCGCCTGTCAGCTCATTTTTGCAAGTCGGCTACAGCTTCCACCGCCCTTGCTGTGTTGCAGCAGCGTTTGCAGCTTCCGTCACACCGACTGGTGTGTGATGTCCCCACACGTTGGAACTCTACCCTCCACATGTTGCAAAGGATTTGTGAGCAGAAGAGAGCAGTTGTGGAGTACCAGCTGCAACAAGGCCGTCGATATTCAGGTCAGACTCCACACATAAGACCTCAGGAGTGGACCTGGATGTCTGACATATGTACCATCTTGACAAACTTTGAGGAGTCCACCAAGATGGTGAGTGGCGATGACGCCATCATTAGCGTCAGCATTCCACTTGTCTGTCTTTTGCAATGCTCTCTGCAGAGAATTAAAGAGGAGGCATTGCAGCCAGAGTATGATGAGATGGATCAAGAAGCCGTAGCGGTTGATTACACACAGCCCAGCCTCATCTCTTCGCAACGTGCATTGGGGGACAATGAGGGAGAGGAGGAGGAAGAACAAGAGCTTGTATCATGCGCTGTAGACGGTAGTACCTGTACAACTGTCATACCTTTGGTTCAGCGTGGGTGGCCTGAGGACAGGGGAGAGGAGGAGGAGAGCATGGTCAGTCGTCATCTTGGTGAGGACACGGAAGTCTTGCCCATTACCAGTCTGGCACGCATGGCTTACTTTATGTTACGCTGCCTTAACCGTGACCCTCGCGTTGTCAAACTGTTGGGTGACAGTCATTACTGGTTGGTGACCACCGCTACAAGGAGAACTTTCACTCTCTTATTCCTGAGGTGGAGAGGTCTACAAAAATGGGGCAGTACCAGAATGCCCTTGCTGCAGAACTGTTAAAAAAATTCCCATCTGAACACGCTAGCGGCAGAGGTCACAGTTCGTTGCCTAACCAAGGCATACAGGCGAGAGAGACGCAACTCCAATCCAGCAGAGGCAGGGGAGCACTGTCAACGTTCTGGGACAGTTTTCTCAGACCCTCCCTTCGGACAGACCCTGAAGCGCGGGGTACTCTCACAAGGAGTGGAAAGTTTCAAAAGATAGTGAGGGAGTACCTTGCCGACCGTACCAGCGTCCTCCGTGATTCCTCTGTGCCTTTTAATTATTGGGTTTCCAAGCTGGACACTTGGAATGAACTCGCTCTGTACGCCTTGGAGGTTCTGGCCTGCCCTGCCGCTAGCGTGTTATCGGAGCGTGCTTTTAGTGCCGCTGGGGGAATTATAACTGATAAGCGCACTCGCCTGTCAAGTGACAATGCTGACAAGCTGACCCTTATCAAAATGAACAAGGGCTGGATTGGGCCAGACTTCTCATCACCACTAAATGACAGCAGAGTAACATAAAGTCAAATCCACTGTGTTATTTCGGGAGGTGTATTCACATGCACCGCTTCACACCCACACATGGGTATACGCTTCCTCATTTCGGCTGTTTTATGTTCTTCTTCTTATCCTCAGCCTCCACCACCACTATACCACCAGGGAAACCGTGGTCCGTGTTGCCATTATTGAAAGTTCCTCCGTACTTATTTTTGTCAGCTTTTGCTTGGAAGGCATAAGCAAAGACTGTGGGAGACCCACTCCCCAATAATGGGAATAACATTTTTAAGATGCTGTACTGTATGGCTCTTGTAAGGGGCATTAAAACCGTCTTGTTAAGCTACTGCGACCTCCACCACTTTTCCAAGGGGCGTTAAAACCATCTTGTTAAGCTACTGGGAACTCCACGTCTCATCCAAGGGGCATTAAAACCGTCTTGTTAAGCTACTGTGACCTCCACGTCTCTTCCGAGGGGCTTTAAAACCATCTTGTTAAGCTACTGTGACCTCCACCACTTTTCCAAGGGGCATTAAAACCATCTTGTTAAGCTACTGGGACCTCCATGTCTCTTTCGAGGGGCATTAAAACTGTCTTATTGAGCTACTGTCACCTCCACGTCTCTTCCGAGTGGCATTAAAACCGTCTTGTTAAGCTACTGTGACCTCCACGTCTCTTTCGAGGGGCATTAAAACCGTCTTGTTAAGCTACTGTGACCTCCACCACTTTTCCAAGGGGCACTGAAACCTTCTTTTTAAGTTACTGCGACCTCCACCACTTTTCCAAGGGGCATTAAAACTGTCTTGTTAAGCTACTGGGACCTTAACGTCTCTTCCGAGGGGCAATAAAACCATCTTGTTAAGCTACCGTGACCTCAACCACTTTTCCAAGGGGCATTAAAACCGTCTTGTTAAGCTACTGTGACCTCCACGTCTCTTTCAAGGGGCATTAAAACCATCTTGTTAAGCTACTGTGACCTCCACGTCTCTTCCGAGGGGCATTAAAACCGTCTTGTTAAGCTACTGTCACCTCCACGTCTCTTTCGAGGGGAACTAAAACCGTCTTGTTAAGTTACTGTGACCTCAACCACTTTTCCAAGGGGCATTAAATCCATCTGGTTAAGCTACTGCGACCTCCACCACTTTTCCAAGGGGCATTTAAACCATCTTGTTAAGCTACTGGGACCTCCACGTCTCTTCCGAGGGGCATTAAAACCGTCTTGTTAAGCTACTGTGACCTCCACCACTTTTCCAAGGGGCATTAAAACCGTCTTGTTAAGCTACTGTGACCTCCACCACTTTTCCAAGGGCCATTAAAACCGTCTTGTTAAGCTACTGCGACCTCCACCACTTTTCCAAGGGGCATTAAAACCGTCTTGTTAAGCTACTGTGACCTCCACGTCTCTTCCGAGGGGCATTAAAAGCGTCTTGTTAAACCACTCTGAACTCCACAGCTCTTCCAAGGGGCATTGAAATGTTGTTTTTAATTAACTCTAACTGTTATTATCTGCAAAATAAACTAAGGAAAGAAAGGGGAAAGCTGTCCCTACAGTAAGACTAAGCTGAATCCCTACGATGTAGCGGGCTGCCTGTTCCTTGTGAACAGACCCGCCTTAGTCCCTAAAAGAACTAAGTACTGGGACAAAAATGGGACACCTCCTAAACAGAAGTAGATGCAGAGCACAAAAAACAAACAGACAAAACGTACTAGAGGTCCAGAGGACCAAGCGAACTAGACAGAGATAGGCACCGAACCACCTGGCTAGAGAGAATGTCAAACAACACTGAAGTCCAGCAAATCCAGAAGGGCGGAACTGGAATAAACAGGCAGATGGTCACGTGACCGCAAAACACAAGATAGCAAAAACTAACAGGAGGGTTCTAACAGTACCCCCTCTTCTATGAGGATCCTCCGGATCCTCCAGGCCCAGGCCTATCAGGAAACCTCCTGTGGAAAGCTTTAGCAAGCCTAGGAGCAGAGACATCATCCGTCCTTACCCAGGAGTTGTCTTCGGGGCCGAAACCCTTCCAGGAGACAAGATACTGTAATTTCCCTCTATGCCATCTAGAATTCAAAATACGAGAAATTTCATATTCGCCATCTTCCACCACAGGAGGAACTGTGACAGTGGCGTCCCTATTAGATACGTCAGCCTTTTTCAACAAGGAAACATGAAACACAGGATTAATCTTCCAGGAAGTAGGGACATCCAACCTAACAGCAGACTGGTTAACAACCTTAAGCACTTTAAATGGACCCACAAACTTAGGACCCAGTTTTTTAGAGGGATTCCTCAACCGCAGGTTCTTCGAGGACAACCAAACCATGTCACCCACAGTAAACAAAACCTCTTTACGTTTCCTGTCAAAATACTTCTTGGACTTCTTGTTAGCCTCTTGCAGGTTACAACGTACATTAGTCCAAACTCTCTCCAAATCACCGGAAAAATTCCCCTCCTCCGGCACTGCTGACCCCAATTTGGAGAGCGACCGAAAAGACGGATGTCTCCCAGTACAACAAAAAAAAGGAGAACACCCAGCAGAGGAGGATGTATGATTGTTAAGAGCAAATTCTGCGAGAGGCTGAAACTCAGACCACACCTCTTGATTGTCTGCCACAAAACAACAAAAAAACTGTTCTACATCCTGGTTCTTTCCTTCAGTCTGTCCTTTCGACTCAGGATGATAACCAGACGAAAATGACAAATGGACTCCCAACCTGTCACAAAAAGCACACCAAAAGCGAGCCACAAACTGAGGTCCTCTATCAGAAACAATATCCGTGGGAACGCCATGGAGCTTGACAATCTCCTTAACAAACGCCTTAGCGAGTGTCTTGGCGCAGTGCAACTTAATGAATGGAACCAAATGACACATCTTACTAAAACGGTCCACGACCACCCAGATGACAGTAAAACCCTCGGACACAGGAAGATCAGTAATAAAATCCATAGTGAGATGCGTCCAAGGCGCACTAGGAACCTCTAGAGGGCAAAGCAACCCCGCAGCAGGAGTATATGATGCCTTTGACCTAGCACACACAGTACACTGACGCACCCACTTGATGACTTCTTTCTGCCATCCAGGCCACCGAAAACTGCGACTGATAAGTCTCTTAGTCTCCAAAACTCCTGGATGACCTGCCAACCGAGACTCATGACACTCCACAAACAAATCTCTCCTAAAGGCTCTAGTCACGAACAACCTCCCATGGGGAGTGTTAGATGGAGCATCATCTTGAGCATTCAGAATGCCATTCTCCAAAACGGAGTCCAAAGCCACCACCACAACTCCTTTCTGCAAAATACTCTCCTCCTCCTCGGCACCGACCGTAGGAGAGAAGCTGCGAGATAAAGCATCGGCTTTAACATTCTTAGTACCAGGGATATAGGTAACAGAAAAATGAAACCGAGAAAAAAAAAGTGCCCACCTAGCTTGACGGGCATTCAAACGCTTGGCAGCATCCAGATAGATCAAATTCTTATGATCTGTGAAAACCTGAATAGGAAATCTAGCGCCTTCCAAAAAACAACGCCAGTGTTCAAACGCAAGTTTAATAGCCAGCAACTCCCGATTTCCAACATCATAATTCAGTTCGGTTTCAGAATTTTTTTTCGAAAAAAAGGCACAAGGATGTACTCCACCCTTCTTCTCTTGAGACAAAACTGCTCCGACCCCCACTGATGAATAGTCGACCCCGACCAAAAAAGGCTTGGGCTCATCAGATACTCAAATGCTTCAATGGCCTCAGTAGTCCACTGGGCCATATTCGCACCTTTCCTGGTGAGATCGGTTAGAGGTTTAACAATTACAGAAAAATTCTTAATGAATTTCCTGTAATAATTGGCAAAACCCAAAAATCTCTGTATAGATTTCAAACCAATAGGCCTAGGCCATTCCTGCACAGCCTGAACCTTCACAGGGTCCATCTCAAAGCCCTCACTGGAGACAATGTAGCCGAAAAAACTAATTTTCTGCACAGCGAATTCACATTTCTCCAGCTTAGCAAAGAGTGAATTATCACTCAATAACTGCAAAACTTCACGTACACTCTGCCAATGGGACTCGAGATCTGGTGAATAAATCAAAATGTCATCCAAATACACAACCACATTCTTACCAATCAAAGGTCTCAGGATGTCATTAATAAGGTTCTGAAAAAATGCAGGTGCATTGGTAAGACCAAAAGGCATCACCAGACTCTCAAAGTGACCTACCGGAGTGTTAAAAGCAGTTTTCCATTCATCACCCTCCTTCACACGTAACAAATTGTATGCCCCCCGGAGAACAATTTTGGAGAACCACTTGGCCCCCACTAACTGATTAAACAAGTCAGGAATTAACGGCAATGGGTAGGAATTGCGTACGGTAATCTTATTAATTTCACGAAAATCCAGACATGGACGTAAACCGCCTTCATTTTTTTTAACAAAGAAGAATCCAACTGCCACAGGTGACTTAGAAGGTCTAATGTGACCAGCAGCCAGGCTAGTCTGTATGTACTCCTCCAAGGCCTTTCTTTCAGGGATAGTCAGATTAAACAAGTGACTTTTGGGGAGAGTAGCACCGGGAACAAACTCAATGGCGCAATCATAATCCCTATGAGGAGGTAAAACTTGTGACTCCTCCTCCGAAAAAACCCTCCAAAAATCTTGAATAGGTACAGGTAATTCCCCCTTTTCCACAGCCTCAATGCAACCATTACAACATTTATCATAGCACTTCGGACTCCAAGACTTAATCACATTAGTAGACCAGTCCAATAAAGGATTGTGCAGTCTTAACCAAGGCAATCCTAGAACAACTGGAGACGGCAAATTATCCAAAACATCCAAGTCCAAAATTTCTTGGTGATCTCCATTGATAGTGAGAGGAAATGCAGCAGTCTTGAGAGTAATACATTTCAAAGGAGTGTTATCAATTGCAACCACAGAAATAGGTGATGACAAAGGTTTGGATTTCAATTTAAGGTTTTCCAAAAACCCTTTATCAATCACATTAAGTGTTGAACCACAATCCACAAATACCTGAAATTCAATCAAGTCTCCCTGCAGAGTAGTACTCCCAGAAAGAAACACTCCTGCAGAGCGTAAACAAGCTATACGGGCGTAACTGACCTTTTTTTTTTCTTTACTTAAACGATGGTCACAATACTTAATCAAATGATCATCTTTACCACAATAAAGACACAAACCTTCGGCGAATCTCCGATCTCTTTCCTGAGAGCGGAGTGACATCGCCCCAACCTCCGTTGGTTCTCCGCTGTCAGAGCAGATTTTCTGGGAACTAGGACCTGAAGTTACAGGAGTTTTTACATCATTAACCCTGGACCTCAGTCTCCTGTCCACACGAACAGCTAACTGCATAGCTTCCTGCAGAGTCTCAGGTGCAGGGAATGCAATTAGCAAATCCTTATCCCTTTCACTCAGACCAGCAAGAAATAAACATCTTAGCGCAAAATCATTCCATTTAACTTCTGAAGCCCATCTCCTGAAGTGTGTGCAATAATTTTCAACATCATCTGACCCCTGATTCAAACGTCTAAGTTCTGATTCAGCAGATGAGATTCGATCAGGATCGTCATATAATAGCCCTATAGCAGAAAAAAATTCTTCAACAGAACTTAAACACGGATCAGTAGGCTGGAGAGAAAAGGCCCAACCCTGTGGTTCTTTGCGCAAAAGTGACATAATAAAACCAATGCGCTGTGATTCATTCCCAGAGGATCTTGGTCTCAAACGAAAATATAACAAACAAGCATTTTTAAAGAAAAAAAATCTTGCTGTTTACCATAAAAAAAATCAGGCAGTCCTACCTTGGGTTCAACAAAATGCGCTTCAGGACTGCTACTCACGTGTTGCTGAAGCTCGGCCACCTCCAGAGACAATCCCTGCAGGCGTTGAGCCAACTCCTGGATGGAAACCATACTGATCCCCGAATTTCTTTCCTTTTAGTTTTTTTTTTTTTTGGGCTGGACTTACTGTTATGATCTGCAAAATAAACTAAGGAAAGAAAGGGCAAAGCTGTCCCTATAGTAAGACTAAGCTGAATCCCTGCGATGTAGTTCCTTGTGAACAGACCCGCCTTAGTCCTCGGCTAGTCTGAACAAAGACATATAAAGTTAAGGGAGAGGTCCCTAAAAGAACTAAGGACTGGGACAAAAATGCGACACCTTCCAAACAGAAGTAGATGCAGAGCACAAAAGACAAACAGACAAAACGTACTAGAGGTCCAGAGAACCAAGCGAACTAGACAGAGATAGGCACCGAAGCACCTGGCTAGAAAGAAAGTCAAACAACACTGAAGTCCAGCAAAGCCAGAAGGGCGGAGCTGGAATAAATAGGCAGATGGTCACGTGACCGCAAAACACAAGATAGCAAAAACTAACAGGAGGGTTCTAACACTAACCTCCACGACTCTTCGAACGTGCATTGCATTTCCTCCTAATTTTTGGCAGCTTTTGCTTGGAAGGCATAAGCAAAGACTATGGGAGACCCACTCCCCAATAATGGGAATAATGTTTTTAAGATGCTGTACTGTATGGCTCTTGTAAGGGGCATTAAAAACGTCTTGTTAAGCTACTGCGACCTCCATCACCTTTCCAAGGGGCATTAAAACCGTCTTGTTAAGCTACTGTGACCTCCACGTCTCTTCCGAGGGGCATTAAAACCGTCTTGTTAAGCTACTGTGACCTCCACGTCTCTTCCGAGGGGCATTAAAACCATCTTGTTAAGCTACTGTGACCTCCACGTCTCTTCCGAAGGGGCATTAAAACCGTCTTGTTAAGCTACTGTGACCTCCACGTCTCTTTCGAGGGGCATTAAAACCGTCTTGTTAAGCTACTGTGACCTCCACGTCTCTTCCGAGTGGCATTAAAACTGTCTTGTTAAGCTACTGTGACCTCCACGTCTCTTCCGAGGGGCATTAAAACCGTCTTGTTAAGATACTGTGACCTCCACGTCTCTTTCAAGGTGCATTAAAACCGTCTTGTTAAGCTACTGTGACCTCCACCACTTTTCCAAGGTGCATTAAAACCGTCTTGTTAAGCTACGGCGACCTCCACCACTTTTCCAAGGGGCATTAAAACCGTCTTGTTAAGCTACTGTGACCTCCACGTCTCATCAAAGGGGCATTAAAAGCGTCTTCTTAAACCACTCTGAACTCCACAGCTCTTCCAAGGGGCATTGAAATGTTGTTTTTAATTACCTCTAACCTCCACGACTCTTCCAACGGGCATTGCATTTCCTCCTAATTTTAGTCAGCTTTTGCTTTTCAATGCAAAGGCGAAAACTAAGGGAGACCCACTCCCCAATAATGGGTAGAAGGTTATTAGTACGCTGTAATCCACGTCTGTTTCAAGGGGCATTGCAGTTCCTCATAATTTTTGGAAAGCCTTCCATTCACTGCTTAGGCCAACAGTGTACAGGAGACCCAGTTGCTATAAATGGAAAAACGGTTTAGTTAAGGCCCTCTGATCTCCATGTCATTTCCAAGGGGCATTGGAGTGCCTCGAAATTTTTGGTAGGCATTGCACTCACTGTATGCCCTATAACTGTGTAGCCGAACTGCTCCTTTTGTTACAGAAACATGTCCTACAAGACATATATGGTTGACTGGCCTGATATTGATGTGAATGGTCCCTGTTCCTCCTGCTCTTTCTCCTTTGCCACCACCTCATCCATCATTTATCACCTGAAGCTTTGTTTTAACGGGAGTCATAGAACTGGGATAGTAGCAGGAAAACATCCAGCAATCCTCGGAGGAGGTAGGATATGCGCCAAAACGCTGACCACCTCAGACCTAGCCGCTACTACATACATGCGCTTGCATTCCAAGAAAACAAAGCAGATGCTAACTTCTATCATCATCATCATGCTCCTCACCTTGGCACTCTCAACTCCCCTGATGGAGAAGCCAGGGCCCACCGGAGGAGTCTGGTTCTCTGGTGGGCTCGTCCAATGCTGACCTAAAGCAGGCCAGGCTAAGAAAAGTGTGTGGGAAGGTGACAGGAGAAATAGGGGCGGCTGGGGACCCTTTATGGACACCCGGCCGCCCCCAGGTGGCTGGGGACCGTGTGTGGACACCCGGCCGCGGGGCGGCTGGGGATCGAGTGTGGACACCCGGCCGCCCCCTTGTGGCTGGGGACCGAGTGTGGACACCCGGCTGCCGGGCGGCTGGGGACTGAGTATGGATACCAGGCCGCCAACACAGCCATGACGTGGTGGCCAGATTCTGCCTCCACATGCCTAAACGGGCCAATTTAAAGTGCAAGCAAGCAGTATGGTATTGCAGCCTGGGGGTGGGTGGGTGGAAGGCTGCATACTTGCGCTTGCATTTCAAGGAATGGGAGAGGTACAATTGAACACTGCCCTGGGACAAGGACTTGAATGGGGATAGTTGCAAGTCTGCAATGACAGGTGCAGGGTGGGAGGCATCTTCGCATGTACCATGAACAGTGGTTTGGAATGCACACACTACAGCGGAATAGGCTGTCCTTCCCACTAAATGCACTTGGGAGGGCACAGGTAATGTTTTGGTATGCTCGCTTAATCTTATGTATAAGGCGAACCTGGACAAGTAGGGGCGGCTGGGGACCGAGTATGGATACCTCGCTGCCAAAGCAGCCATGAGGTAGTGGCCAGCTTCGGCCTCCTCCAAACTAAAAGGCCCCATTTCAAGTGCAAGCTAGCAGTATGGTATTGCAGCCTGGGAGTGGGTGGGTGGCAGGCTGCACACTTACGCTTGCATTCCATGAAAACAAAGCAGATGCTAACTTCTGTCATCATCATCATGCTCCTCACCTTGGCACTCTCAACTCCTCTGATGGAGAAGCCAGGGCCCACCGGAGGAGTCTCTGGTTGTCTGGTGGGCTCTTCCAATGCTGCCCTAAAGCAGGCCAGGCTAAGAAAAGTGTGGGAAGGTGACAGTAGAAATAGGGGCAGCTGGGGACCGTTTATGGACACCCGGCCGCCCCCAGGTGGCTGGGGACCGTGAGTGGACACCCGGCCGCGGGGTGGCTGGGGACCGAGTATGGACACCAGGCCGCCCCCTGGCAGCTGGGGACCGAGCGTGGACCCCGGTCGCCGGGCGGCTGGGGATTGAGTATGGATACCTCGCTGCCGAAGCAGCCATGAGGTAGTGGCCAGTTTCGACCTCCTCCAAACTAAAAGGCCCCATTTCAAGTGCAAGCTAGCAGTATGGCATTGCAGCCTGGGAGTTGGTGGGTGGCAGGCTGCACACTTACGCTTGCATTAAAAGAAAACAAAGCAGATGCTAACTTCTCTCATCATCATCATGCTCCTCACCTTGGCACTCTCAACTCCCCTTATGGAGAAGCCAGGGCCCACCAGAGGAGTCTGGTTCTCTGGTGGGCTCGTCCAATGCTGCCCTGAAGCAGGCCAGGCTAAGAAAAGTGTGTGGGAAGGTGACAGGAGAAATAGGGCGGGTGGGGACCATTTATGGACACCCGGCCGCCCCCAGGCGGCTGGGGACCGTGTGTGGACACCCGGCCACGGGGCGACTTGGGACCGAGTATGGACACCCGGCTGCCCCCTTGTGGCTGGGGACCGAGCGTGGACACCCGACCGCCGGGCGGCTGGGGACTGAGTATAGATACCTCGCTGCCGAAGCAGCCATAAGGTAGTGGCCAGCTTCGACCTTCTCCAAACTAAAAGGCCCCATTTCAAGTGCAAGCTAGCAGTATGGCATTGCAGCCTGGGGGTGGGTGGGTGGCAGGCTGCACATTTACGCTTGCATTAAAAGAAAACAAAGCAGATGCTAACTTCTATCATCATCATCATGCTCCTCACCTTGGCACTGTCAACTCCCCTGATTGAGAAGCCAGGGCCCACCGGAAGAGTCTGGTTCTCTGGTGGGCTCGTCCAATGCTGCCCTAAAGCAGGCCAGGCTAAGAAAAGTGTGTGGGAAGGTGACAGGAGAAATAGGGGACGCTGGGGAACATTTATGGACGCCCGGCAGCCCCCAGGTGGCTGGGGACCGTGTGTGGACACCCGGCCACGGGGTGGCTTGGGACTGAGTATGGACACCCGGCCGCCCCCTGGCGGCTGGGGACCGAGCGTGGACACCCGGCCGCCAGGCGGCTGGGGACTGAGTATGGATACCTCGCTGCCGAAGCAGCCATGAGGTAGTGGCCAGCTTCGACCTCCTCCAAACTAAAAGGCCCCATTTCAAGTGCAAGCTAGCGATATGGCATTGCAGCCTGGGCGTGGGTGGGTGGCAGGCTGCACACTTACGCTTGCATTCCATGAAAACAAAGCAGATGCTAACTTCTATCATCATCATCATGCTCCTCACCTTGGCACTCTCAGCTCCTCTGATGGAGAAGCCAGGGCCCACTGGAGTAGTCTCTGGTTGTCTGGTGGGCTTTTCCAATGCTGCCCTAAAGCAGGCCAGGCTAAGAAAAGTGTGGAGAAGGTTCCCGGGACAAATAGTGGCGGCTGGGGACTGAGTATGGAAACCTCACCGCCGACGCAGCCATGAGGTAGTGGCCAGCTTCGGCCTCCTCCAAACTAAAAGGCCCCATTTCAAGTGCAAGCTAGCAGCATAGTATTGCAGCCTGCGGTTGGCTGCATATTTGCGCTTGCATTGCAAGGAATGGGGGAGGTACAATTGAACACTGCCCTGGGACAAGGACTTGCACGGGGATAGTTGCAAGTCTGCATCTTCTGATGCGGCAAGGATGACTTCTGATGGCTACACTTTTAGGCAGTGACCTGGGTGTCAGAGATGCTTCCAGGGGTCTTCCCCATGCTATTCCCATATCTTTTCAGCACTGTATGCACGTGTCACACAGCACATGGCCAGATAAGGTTGTAAAATGTTAAAATGACATTTCCCGGTGAATGCATTTGTCACGGTTGAAAGCAATACAAAAGTGCAAAAACGCATAAAAAATGCTACTTTGAACATAGCCCAAGGTGTGGAGGAGTATTTTTTTTTTGGTCATTTATTTTACCTTATACACAAGTCTATACCCTGGAAAGGAACTTCCTTAACATATTTCACAGGAAAGCAGTTTCAGTTTCGTTTTTGAACGTTTTATTGTGAGCCCTTAAAAGTGGCTTAATACCTCTGACCATGTTGTTGACAGCAGTGACCTGGGGGTCAGAAATGCTTCCTGGGGCGATTCCCATGCTGTCCCCATGTCATTTGAGCACTGTCACTATCGTTTTGGGCACTTGTTAGGCTTTTAAAAGACTGCCGGGGGTGCCGCCGCAAAAATGCTCGGGTCTCCCATAGACTAACATTGGGCTCGTTGCTTGGGTCGAGCACCCGAGTATCACGGCGAGCTCGGCCCGAGCTTCGAGCACCCGAGCATTTTAGTGCTCGCTCAACACTATTCTTGAGGAAATGAGAATGCAATGAACCTCAGTGACAGCAACGAGAAACATCCTCGCGCCAAGTGGTCTCGCCAACTTGTTGCCCTGTTGGTCGTTTCCACTACAAGATAGACTTCCTTCACACTTTTCTGTGCTTCGGTAGTTTATGTGTGGTACTTGCATTTCACTCCTGCAGAATTCCTTCTTCATTTGTTATTTCTTCAGTCCTTATCAAAATTCTCAATTCTGAGGTAAAATCTGTATTCAGTGAAGACAGACTTTTCCATTACTAAGATAGGAGATGGCAGCTGCTACTGATGAGATGCTATCTGGGGGAGGGATGAGCTCTGTCTCTGGCTATTCCCTCCTACTGTCTAAATGAAAAAAATATTATACCAATAAATACATACAACCCCTGGCAAAAATTATGGAATCACCGGGCTCGGAGGATGTTCATTCAGTTGTTTAATGTTGTTGAAAAAAAGCAGATCACAGACATTGCACAAAACTAAAGTCATTTCAAATGGCAACTTTAGGGCTTTAAGAAACACTAAAATAAATCAAGATTAAAAATGTGGTACTCAGTAAGGGTAATTTTTTTCAGACCAAGCAGAGGTAAAAAATTATGGAATCACTCAATTCTGAGGAAAAAAATATGGAATCACCCTGTAAATTATCATTTCCAAAACTAACACCTGCATGAAATTAGATCTGCTCGTTAGTCTGCATCTAAAAAGGAGTGATCACACCTTGGAGAGCTGTTGCACCAAGTGGACTGACATGAATCATGGCTCCAACACGAGAGATGTCAATTGAAACAAAGGAGAGGATTATCAAACTATTAAAAGAAGGTAAATCATCACGCAATGTTGCAAAAGATGTTGGTTGTTCACAGTCAGCTGTGTCTAAAATCTGAACCAAATACAAACAACATGGGAAGGTTGTTAAAGGCAAACATACTGGTAGACCAAGGAAGACATCAAAGCGTCAAGACCGGAAACTTAAAGCAATATGTCTCCAAAACAGGAAATGCACAGCAAAACAAATGAAGAATGAATGGGAGGAAACTAGAGTCAATGTCTGTGACCGAACTGTAAGAAACCGCCTAAAGGAAATGGGATTTACATACAGAAAAGCTAAACATAAGCCATCATTAACACCTAAACCGAAAAAAAACAAGGTTACAATGGGCTAAGGAAAGCAATCGTGGACTGTGGATGACTGGATGAAAGTCATATTCAGTGATGAATCGTGAATCTGCATTGGGCAAGGTGATGATGCTGGATCTTTTGTTTGGTGCCGTTCCAATGATATTTATAAAGATGACTGCATGAAGAGAACATGCAAATTTCCACAGTCATTGATGATATGGGGCTGCATGTCAGGTAAAGGCACTAGGGAGAAGGCTGTCATTATATCTTCAATAAATGCCCAAGTTTACATTGATATTTTGGACAGTTTTCTTATCCCATCAATTGAAAGGATGTTTGGGGATGATGGCATCATTTTATGATAATGCATCCTGCCATAGAGCAAAAACGGTGAAATGTCAATGTCATGGCCTGCAAATAGTCCGGATCTCAATCCAATTGAAAATCTTTGGTGGAAGTTGAAGAAAATGGTCCATGACAAGGCTCCAACCTGCAAAGCTGATCTGGCAACAGCAATCAGAGAAAGTTGGAGCCAGATTGATGAAGAGTACTGTTTGTCACTCATTAAGTCCATGCCTCAGAGACTGCAAGCTGTTATTAAAGCCAGAGGTGGTGCAACAAAATACTAGTGATGTACTGGAGTGTTCTTTTGTGTGTTTGTTTTTCATGACTCCATAATTTTTTCCTCAGAATAGAGTGATTCCATCATTTTTTCCCTCTGCTTGGTCTGACAAAAATTACCCTTACTGAGTAACACATCTTTTATCTTGATTTCTTTTAGTGTTTCTTAAAGCCCTAAAGTTGCCATTTGAAATTACTTTAGTTTTGTGCCATGTCTGTGATCTTCTTTTTTTCAACAACATTTAACAACTGAATGAACATCCTCCGAGCCCGGTGATTCCATAATTTTTGCCAGGGGTTGTATATTAAAGGGGATAGTACATTCTAATTAACAGATCTTGGAATAAAAATAATTTCCACAATTGGATGTGTTTAAAAAAAAATGTTCCTGTGCTGAGATAATCTTATACATATGCCCCTGCTATGTACTGTGAAATGGCTGTGTCTGACCGTGCAGGAACATGGGCTGATCATACCACAACTCCTGGGCAGGGGAGAATGCAAAAGAAAGTATAAAGACAGGACATCATGGGATCACAGCTGATTCTCTTTGTGAGGCAAAACATTTCACTGCCTGTTTTCAACCCTTTCACACCAGAGCCCATTTTCACCTTCCTGACTTGGCCACATTTTCCAATTCTGACCAGTGTCACTTTATGAGGTAATAACTCTGGAACGCTTCAACAGATCCCACTGATTCTGAGAATGTTTTTCGTGACGTATTATACTTAATTGTAGTGGTTCAATTTTTTTATATAATTTGTGTTTATTTCTGAAACTATTGTATATCTTGCGAAAATTTTGCAATTTTCAAAGTTTTAATTTTTATGCCATTAAACCAGAGAGTAATGTCACACAAAATAGTTAATAAATAACATTTCCCACATGTCTACTTTACATCAGCACGTAGTATAAGATATGATGGTGTGAGTGCAGTCCGTGCTCCTCCGTGTACAGATGATGATACCAATGAATAAGGTTACATCTTTTATTAATGCCTTAAAATACAACTCGCTTCATGGACGTCCTGTTCACTTCATCAGGTTAAAAGCCTTTTTACTTTTTATCTGATGAAGTGGACAGGACGTCCATGAAATGCGTTGTATTTTAAGCCATTGATAAAAGATGTAATCTTATTCATTGGTATCATCATCTGTACATGGAGGAGCACGGACTGTACTCACACCATAATATCTTATACTACACGCTTCAAGATTCCCTGCGGATAGGTGTTTCCTGCAGCCCTCCAATACGCTGTTTATATGAATTGTGCATCATCACAATTCAATAAGGCGAGCAGATTTTAATCACATCACGATAGTGTTACTGGGTAACAGCGCTATTTGCGCCCCTCTCCCTACTTTTTTCAGTACTTTACATCAGCACAATTTTTGAAACATAATTTTTTTTGTTAGGAAGTTAGAAGGGTTAAAATTTTGCCACAAAAATGTTACATTAGTCCCAAATTTTTTTTATTTTCACAAGGGTAGCAGGAGAAAATGGAAGACAAAATTTGTTGCGTAATTTCTCCTGAGTATGCCGATATCCCATATGTGGTGGAAAACTTCTGCTTGGGTGCACGGCACAGTTCAGAAGGGAGGAGCACTATTTTGGCTGGAATAGGTTGTCCATGTCACATTTGAAGAGCCCCTGACATGCCAAAAAAGCAGAAACCCCCACAAGTCACCCTATTTTGTAAACTACACCTCTCAAGAAATTAATCTAGGGGAGTAGTGAGTATTTTTAATCCTGAGACGATTCACAAACTTGTATAACATTGGGCTGAGTAAATGAAATATTACAATTTTTTCCATTAAAATGTTGATTTGACCCCAAGTTTGCAATTTTCAAAAGGGGTAATAGTAGTAAATGAACAGTACAATTTGTTACACAATTTCTCCTGAGTACACTGATGCCCCATAAGTGGTTGAAAACTAATTTTGAGGCACAGTGCAAAGCTCAGAAGGGAAGGAGCGCCATATTACAGTGCAGATTGTGCTGTTATGGTTTGCGGGTGCCATGTCACATTGGCAGAGCCCCTGAGGTCCCAGAACAGCAGAACCCCCCCCCCGTTTTTCAAACTACACCTGTTAATGAATTCATCTAGGGGTGCAGTGATCATATTGACACCACATGTGACTCACAGAATTTTATACCATTGGGCAGTGAAGAAAAAATAATTACATTTTTACGACAAAAAAAAATTGTTTTAGCCACAGATTTTACATTTTCACACTGGGCAATGGGTAAAAATGGTGCCAAAATGTATCACACAATTTCTGCTGAACGTGGTAATACCCCATATGTGGCTGTACAGCCCTGCTTAGCCACATGGCAAGGCTCGGGAAGGAAAGAGAGCTATTTGACTCTTGGGAGTTTGCGGTCTCCATAAACAGAGCCACTAAGTGGTAGAAGAGCAGAATCCCCCCTAAAGTGACCCAATTTTGAAAATTATAACTAGTGTTGAGCCACCCCCGTAGTGTTCGAGTTCGGTTCGGTTCGTCGAACACCCGTGTGTTTGCCGAACTGTTCGTCGAACTGTTCGTCGAACACCTTCGAACACCGTTAAAACCAATGGCAGGCAAACAAAAACACATAGAAACACATAGAAAACACCTTCAAAGGTGTCCAAAAGCTGACAAACTGCTCAGAAGACATAACTAACACATGGAAAAGTGACAAGTACATATAGTCATGCGAAAATAAAAGAGGTGGATGAGTAAAAGGAGGGGGAGACACAGATATAGGCATGTCATGCCCTTCTAAAATCCAAAAAGTGAGAAGCCGACACGGCCAGTCCGCTCCTGCCCGTGCCACCTCCGTGTCGCCGGGTTTGTGCCAGAGCCGCGGTGAACCCTGACGGCCAGCCCCCCTCTCCCAATACTGGTGCCTGTCCGCTGGTGGGTCGAGCGAGCCCCCCTGTGGTGGAGGCAGCTCTAAGCTTTTTAATTTAAATTGTCTCTCTAATTTGAATGAATACACTTTAAATCCATTTACAAGGATCTATTGGAGGGCAAGTCTCATGCCAGCAGCCGCGGTAATTCCAGCTCCAGTAGCGTCCACTAAAGCTGCTGCAGTTAAAAAGCTTTTATAAGGATCGAGCTCGGCTGTCCACCGCAAGGCATCCTACTGCCAGTCCCAGCCCCTATGCCTTGGGGTGCCTCCTGATGCTCTTCACTAAGTATCCCATGGTCCCGAAGCATTTCCTTTGAAAAAATTAAGTGTCTAAACTACAGGTGGTGCAGCTTGCTTAACAGCCGGGATAATCCGCTTACTAGCAGACACTGCTACTAGGCACAAAGTATTTCCTGGGCTAGATGCAGTTAAAAATTTGTAATTAGATACTCTCGTTGGATGCTGAGAAAGCATTCCATAGAGTCTCCTGGCACGCCATATATGATTCTCTTAAAAAGCTTGGGGTAGGGGTCTAGGGGACCCTTTTATAGCCAAAATCACGGCCCTGTATCGCAATACGTCACCTAGGCTGAAGATAAATGGAACTGTAGCACCCTGAGGGCTCGGTTGCTAAAGACGTATTGCACCTCACCCAGAGGTGTGATATCTCACTCTCAGGTAAGGATGGAGTGTGGATCAGGACCCGACACCTGCATGCATTACACCACATTGCCGTGGGGCAGGGCGACCAATATGCCCCTGAGATGGGCACGACAGTCCCTGTCCCTGGCTGGAGTGGGGGGAGGGAACACTGAGGAAGGGGAACCCTGTAGTGCAGGAGCAGGGAGGAAGCAGTTCCTGGGTGCATTGAGAAGGGAGTATAAAAGGTGGGCACCATCTTAGTTCAGTGCAGAGAAGTCTGAGCAGAAGTGGCAGGGAGCAGGGGCTCTGCATGAGCTCTGCTCCGGAGGCGGGCCTAGTAACAGAGGCCCAGGCCTGGAAGAGGGAGAAGGAAGGAAGAGGAGCGGAGAAGGCTCCAGGAACGAGGAATGAAGGGATCCCAGGGGTGCGGACGGGCGAGTCGCCACCGCACGCCCGAATCCACCTGCGTGGAGGGGTCAGGCCAAAGGGGGAGACCGGTCCCCGAACTAGTGGAGGCAGGAAACGACCCTCAGCTAGAAACCGGAGGCTCTGACATTTTATGTGGCGCAGCCCCTCGCTACACCCGCTAGGAAGGCACCACATAGGGTCAGGGAAACTGGCGCCAAGTTTACCAAGAGGAGGCCCGAGGCAGCCGGACAGAAGTGTTGGTAAGAAAGGCCAGACAAAGGACACACAAAGGGGGTCCTGTGAAGTGCTCCAAAGTTATCTGGGAGTTGTCTGAGCCCCTCACCTGGTGAGCACAGTACGACGTGGGCAGCCGTTACCTGCAGACGTGGTCTGGATAATAAGAACTGTGAGTAAAGGCCCTGAACTACATCACTGACTCCGTGTCGTTACTGCTGCTGCCCTGCACCATCACCCCCATCCTCCGCATACACTGCCCTGAGGCTATACTCCTCCCGTGGGGAGTTATGCTACGCTCTGCTGCACTCACAACACCAGCCTCAGTGGTCTGCCCTGTAGCGGCGGTTCACTCTGACCGCAATCCACGGGTGGCGTAGTCGGACATTTAAACATGAAAACCACATAAATAGTTCCGCCACTGGTTTGACCGCCCTGAGCCACGGAACTGGGTCGCCGCCACGAAGACTACAACCACCAGCATCCACCAAAAAGGGTCCGGCTCCGGGTGTCCCAAGGCCCAGGGGGTGCGTCAGAACATTTTCATCACCTTTCACAATCACCAATGGGACAAGGCAGTGATGTCCTCTGTCCCCTCTCTTATACATCCTAGTGACGGAGCACCTGCTCTCATCAATTCGCCATAACCCCAATATTAGGTGGATTGAGGTGGGAGGCACCGAGTACAAGTGCTCTCTATTTGCTGATGATGTCCTAGTATATATCACTCAATCACATATATCCATCCATGCTGTTATGGCTGAAATAGATCACTTTGTTACATGGTAAAATTTTAAAATCAATGCAGCGAAGTCTGAGGCCCTCGATGTCTCCCTCCCCAAATCCATATAGGATTCCATCCAGTCCAACTTTCCCTTTGCCTGGCCCTCACAGGGTATCAAATACTTAGGAATTCCTATTCATAGAGACCTCTCCCATCTATGTTATCTTAATTTTGGGCCCTTTATTGAACAATTCCATACAGACCACGGTTGGCAAGTTAGAACTGTAAGATTCACTACGTGAACCGCTGGTGTTTTGTGGAAAAGCACATGTACACCGCGTTCCAAATTATTATGCAAAAAGTGTTTAGGAGTGATAAGGGAAGAATTTGTTTGTTTGTCAGTTAAACTCATTGATGGTGATGTGTGTCAGGGCTCTTTATATCACTGTAAGCAATTGCAGACACCTGTGCTAATTAGTTTGGCAGGTGTGTCCAATGAAAGGCAAGACTACTTAAGAAGGCTCTCTCACATTATTAAGCAGCCTACATTTTCTGCCAAAATGGGAAAGAAAAAGGATGTGTCGGCTGCTGAGAAGCAACAAATTGTGGAGTGTTTAGGTCAAGGCATGACTACAATCAACATTGTGCGATGATCAGGATGAAGTGTCTTGGCAATCAAGAAGTATGTAGCTAATTCACAGTACACACGTGTGCGTGCTGATAAGGGCAAATTGAGGACTCTTTCCTACAGGCAATTACGTCAGGTTGAAAGAGCAGCGGCAAAAAAGCCTTGTCATAGCAGCAGACAAGTTTTTGAAGCTGCTTGTGCCTCCAACGTCCCCCGAACAACAAGATGCAGGGTCCTTCAGAGGTTTGCAGCTGTGCATACGCCATCCTGTCGACCTCCTCTATCCACTTCACACAAGCAGAAACGGCTCCAGTGGGCCAAACATTACATGAAGACTGATTTCAAAACTGTTTTGTTCACGGATGAGTGCCGTGCAGCGCTCGATGGTCCAGATGGATGGAGTGGAGGATGGCTGGTTGATGGACACCCACGCAAACACGGCTACAGCGCCAACAAGGAGGAGGTGGAGTAATGTTTTGGGCTGGAATCATGGGGAGAGAGATTGTCAGCCCCTTTAGGATCCCTGAAGGCGCTAAAGATGAACTCCATAATGTATGTGGATTTTCTCAAACAGCACTTCCTGCCATGGTTCAAGAAGAAGAACCGTGTATTTCACAGCAAGATCATTTTTCTGCATGATAATGCACCATCTCATGCTGCACATAAAACATCTGCATCTCTGGCTGATATGGGCATAAAAGGGGACAAACTTATGGTGTGACCCCCATGCTCCCCTGACCTCTACCCCATTCAGAACCTTTGGAGCATCATTAAAAGGAGTGTCTATGATGGCGGGATGTTATGTTCTGCTACCAAAGCTAAGGAAAGAGAGGAGATCTGTCCCTACTATAAGACTCAGCTGAATCCCTACGATGTAACAGGGAACCTGATCCTGCGATCAGACCTGCTAAAGTCCTAATCTAGTCTGTACGGAGACCTATAGATGTGAGGAGGGAATCCCTACAAGTACTAAGGACTGGGAGGAATATGGGACACCTCCTAACAGAAATAGTAGCAGACAGACGAACAAACAAAATAGATAGAACATAGAGGTCCGTAGACCAAGCAAACTAACAGAGTTAGATACAGAGCACAGGCTAGCTAGAAAGTAGATATACAATGAAGTCCAGCAAAGCCAGAAGGGCGGAGAAGGATTAAATAGGCCAACAAGGTCATGTGACCAGCAAAGGAAAAAAAACCTAACAGCAAGGTTCTAACAGTACCCCCCCTTCTAAGAGGATCCTCCGGATCCCCTAGGACCAGGCTTATCAGGAAATCTCCTGTGAAACGCTCTGATAAGTCTGGACGCGGAAACATCATCTGACCTCACCCAAGAGTTATCCTCGGGTCCGAAACCTTTCCAGGCCACAAGATACTGCAAACTACCTCTATACCGTCTAGAGTCAAGGATGCGAGAAATTTCATATTCCCCGTCCTCCACCACCGGAGGAACAGAGGCAGAGGCGTCACCATCCGACACAACAGCTTTTTTTAACAGAGAGACATGAAAGACCGGATTAATTCTCCAGGAGGTAGGAACCTCCAACCTAACAGCAGATTGGTTGACAACCTGAAGCACCTTAAAGGGCCCTACAAACTTGGGACCCAATTTCTTAGAAGGAATCCTCAACCGCAGATTCCTAGAGGACAACCAAACCATGTCACCAACAGCGAACAAAACCTCCTGTCGTTTCCTATCAAAGTAGTCTTCCATTCATCACCCTCCTTCATGCGCAACAGATTGTATGCCCCCTTAAGGTCAATTTTAGAGAACCACTTGGCCCCCAATAACTGGTTAAACAGATCAGGAATCAATGGCAGTGGGTAAGGATTGCGTACCGTAATTTTGTTAATCTCACGAAAATCCAGACAAGGACGTAAACCGCCGTCCTTTTTTTTTACAAAAAAAAATCCAACCGCCACAGGAGACTTAGAGGGCCTAATGTGACCGGCGGCCAAACTTGTCTGTATGTATTCCTCCAAAGCCTTCCTCTCAGGAATGGTAAGGTTAAATAAACGACTTTTAGGAAGAGTCGCTCCAGGGACAAATTCAATAGAACAATCATAGTCTCTATAGGGAGGCAAAACCTGCGATTCCTTCTCAGAAAAAACTCTCCAAAAATCCTGAATAGGAACAGGCAATTCTCCCCTATCCAAAGCTGCAATACGCCCGTTACAACACTTGTCATAACATTTATGGCTCCAGGATTTAATTTCACTGGTAGACCAATCCAGTACAGGATTGTGAAATTTTAACCAGGGCAAACCCAATATTACTGGAGAAGGCAAGTTATTCAACACTACCAAATCCAATTTCTCATGGTGAACACCATTAATAGTGAGAGGAAATTCACTGACCTTGAGAGTAATATTCTTCAAAGGGGAGCCATCCACAGAAACCACAGCAATGGGGGATGATAAAGGTTCAGGTTTTAAATTGAGTTTTTCCATGAATCCCCCATCAATTACATTCAGTGTAGACCCGCAATCAACAAACACCCGAAATTCCATTAATTTTTCCTGAGCAATCGTGGAAGCAGCTAAAAATATACCCTTGGAATTTAAACAGGCAATACGGGCGTGACTGACCATTTTTTTTTCTTTCTTCATACGAAGCTCACAGCCTTTAATCAAATGACCAGATTTTCCGCAATAGAAACACAAGCCTTCTGAAAAACGACGGTCTTTTTCTTGAGAGCGAGGTGCCACCGATCCAATCTCCATCGGTTCACCACTGTTAGTACACACATTCTCATAACCAGAAACTGACATAGCAGAGGATTTGCTCTCATTAACCCTAGCACGCAGTCTTCTATCCACCCGTATAGCTAATTGCATAGCCTGTTGCAAATCCTCAGGTGTAGGATAAGCAATTAGCAGGTCTTTAACCCTTTCACTGAGCCCAGCAAGAAATAGACTTTTCAGAGCAGAATCGATCCACCCTGTTTGAGTGGACCAACGACGAAAATGAGTACAATATTTTTCGACATTACCTGATCCTTGTTTTAAACGTCTCAACTCAGTCTCAGCTGATGCCACACGGTCAGGATCATCATATAATAGTCCTAAAGCAGAAAAAAAACTATCCACTGATCTGAAGCATGTATCACTAGGTTGCAAAGAAAAGGCCCACTCCTGAGGCTCTTTGCGCAAAAGTGACATTATGAACCCTACGCGCTGGGATTCATCCCCAGAGGACTTGGGTCTCAAACGAAAATACAATAAGCAAGCATTTTTAAATGAAAAAAATTCTCGATGTTCACCAAAAAATAAATCCGGCAAACATACCTTAGGCTCCAAGAAATATGCTCCAGGACAGTTACTCACGTGCTGACGGAGCTCGGCCACTTCCAGAGAGAGTCCCTGCAGGTGTTTAGCCAAATCCTGAACCGACACCATGATGGAACAAAAAAAAAAAAAATCTTTCCTTAGAGAATTTGCAGGCTGGACTTACTGTTATGTTCTGCTACCAAAGCTAAGGAAAGAGAGGAGATCTGTCCCTACTATAAGACTCAGCTGAATCCCTACGATGTAACAGGGAACCTGATCCTGCGATCAGACCTGCTAAAGTCCTAATCTAGTCTGTACGGAGACCTATAGATGTGAGGAGGGAATCCCTACAAGTACTAAGGACTGGGAGGAATATGGGACACCTCCTAACAGAAATAGTAGCAGACAGACGAACAAACAAAATAGATAGAACATAGAGGTCCGTAGACCAAGCAAACTAACAGAGTTAGATACAGAGCACAGGCTAGCTAGAAAGTAGATATACAATGAAGTCCAGCAAAGCCAGAAGGGCGGAGAAGGATTAAATAGGCCAACAAGGTCATGTGACCAGCAAAGGAAAAAAAACCTAACAGCAAGGTTCTAACACGGGAGGCAGTTCACATCTAAGCAACAGCTCTGGGAGGGCATTCTGTCCTCATGCAAAACAATTGAAGCAGAAACCATCCAAAACCTGACAAATTCAATGGACAAGAGAGTTCAGAAGCTCCTTTCGAACAAGGGGTCCTATGTGAAAATGTAACATCACCTAGAATAAAGTTTTGAGTTGAAAACTGTTTGATTTCAGTTTCTAACAACCTGCTAATGCTTATAATTTCAAAAATTACCATTTTTTTGGTCTTTATTAAAATGAAAAGGTTGATCGAAAAGTTTGGGGGATCTAAGAGTGTGGCAACCCAGTAGTCATGATTACTTCGAATTCTGACAATATGAGGGTCATGCTGCAGGTAGTGCAGCAAGAAGGCACTTATGTGCCTTGCGCATCTCGGAGCCCCAAAATTATTTTCCGGGCTAGATGCAGCTAAAAATTATTTTTAATTTTAAATCTGGTGAAGCTTTAGTATAGATGGCCTAATAGGATCAGTGCTGCACACTGCTACAAAGCCCAAATTATTTTCCAGTCAAGATACAGATAAACATGATTAGTAATTTGAAAGCTTAAAACGGTTGGTAGGGTGATTTTAACCAATCATCAAGCTTTTACTCTCCCCAGGATGACACAGGGGTAGAAAAGTCGTTTCGGATCCATGATTTGTTCATCTTTATGAACGTGAGTCTGTCTACATTATCAGTGGAGAGCCGCGTGCGCTTATCTGTCAGCACACCACCAGCAGCGCTGAACACACGTTCAGACAGAACGCTGGCTGCGGGGCATGACAAGATCTCCAAGGCGTAAGTGGCTAGCTCCGGCCATTTATCCAGATTGGAAGCCCAAAAAGAGCAAGGGTCCAGTGACACAGTCGTGGCTTCAATGTTTACTTGGAGATACTCCTGTACCATCGTCTCTAGGCGTTGACTATGTGTCAGACTTCTTGTCTCCTGTGGCCTTGCAAAGGATGGGCTAAAAAAGTGGTGAAATGATTCCGCAAAATTGATGTTACCAGCAGATACTGTGGTTCTGTCACGGTTTGAGTGCTGAACACTTGACGGTCCCACGGTTGGCAAGTTGGAACTGTGAGATTCACTACGTGCACCACTGGTATTTTGTGGGAAAGCACATGTAAGATTCTGCAACAGTCTCTGCTGATACTCCTGCATGCGTGCATCCCTTTCTATGGCAGGAATAATTTCTGCAAATTTACTTTTGTACCGGGGATCTAACAGTGTGGCAACCCAGTAGTCAGGATTATTTCTAATTCTCACAATTCGAGGGTCATGTTGCAGGTAGTGCAGCAAGAAGGCACTCATGTGTGTTGCGCATCCAGGAGCACCAAGTCCCTGTTGTGTTGGTGGCGAGGTAACAATCATGCTTCCTTCCTCTGTCCTCTCCCCCCAACCTCGCACAACAGAAATGTGATCAAGGTCTCCCTCATCTGAAGAGTCTTCCATCAGTTCGTCCTCCACTTCTTCCTGGGCTCCTGCACCTTCCTCACTAGTTTGGCTGCTACCATGCGCCCTGGTAAAACCATCTCCCCCACCCTCACATGCCTGCCGCCTTGGTGCTGCCGACCGTCTGGACCTTGCAGATGTTAGCCCTTCCGCATACAACTCCTCCTCCTCTACTTCCTCCACCTCCTCTTGTGCCACCACCTGACTCCGAATTCTGTTTAACATGTGCTCCAGCATGTAAATCACCGGAATAGTCATGCTGATAATGGCATCGTCAGCACTAAACATCTTCGTCGCCATTTCAAAACTGTGCAGAAGGGTGCATAGGTCCCTGATCTGAGACCACTCCTCCAGCGTGATTTGCCCCACCTCTGAATCTCGTTGGCCCAGGCTATACGTCAGAACGTATTGCACCAGGGCTTGTCGGTGCTGCCACAGTCGCTGCAACATGTGCAGAGTTGAATTCCACCGGGTAGGCACATCGCATTTTAGCCGGTGAAGTGGCAGGCCCAACGACTTCTGTAGAGATGTAAGTCGCTGAGCTGCGGGATGCGAACGGCGGAAGTGAGCACACAGCGACCGTGCCCTCTGCAGAAGGCCATCTAGTCTGGGATAGTGGGCTAAAAATTGCTGGACAACCAGGTTCAACACGTGAGCCATACAAGGCACGTGTGTGACATTGCCCCGGCGAAGGGCCGCACCCAGGTTTGCAGCATTGTCGCACACGGCCTTCCCTGGTTTCAGGTCCAGTGGAGACAACCATTCATGAAATTGGTTCTCCAGAGCTGACCACAACTCCTCAGCTGTGTGACTCACATTTCCCAGACATTTCAATGTAAAAACCGCCTGATGACGTTGAGCCCTACTGCCAGCATAGTAAGGAGGTGTGCAGGATCCCTTCTGCGCAGTTAGAAAGCTTGTGGCATGACCAGACAGGCTTTGGGTGCAGGTGGAAGACCGAGAGGAGGTTGAGGAGGCAGAAGCAGTGGTGGAACTTTGACATAAAGAGGATTGACGCACAACTCGTGGGGACGGCAAGACTTGGACAGCAGCCCCTTGTCCTGCTGTCACCATAGTTACCCAGTGCCCAGTCAGCGACATGTAACGCCCCTGTCCATGCCTACTCGTCCAAGTGTCTGTGGTGAAATGCACCCTGTCACACACAGAGTTTCTCAAAGAAGCGGTGATGTTGTGTGCGACATGCTGGTGGAGCGCAGGCACACCTTTCTTTGAGAAGTAGTGCCGACTGGGCATCTGGTACTGGGGCACTGCGACGGACATAAGGTCTCGAAAATATTCTGTGTCCACCAGGCGGAAAGGCAGCATTTCTGTAGCCAAGAGCTTGCAGATGGTGAAATTCAACCTCTTAGCTTTCTCATGGCTAGGAGGAAATGGTCTTTTACTTGTCCACATCTGAGGGACCGAGGGCTGGCTATTGTGCTTAGACGGGGTTGATAAGGGTGTCCCCGGCAAACTGCCGGTCTGTGAGGAAGATGCAGGCGGACATGTTAGGTTGCCTTGATCCAAAGGTGGTGCTATCGATGTCGGACAGCGCTCAAGACCAGCTGGTGTTACCACCTCCAAAGAAAATGATGACCTGCCAATCACGCTGGCTGTTGCGGGTAAAGAGGTGGCAGGTCTGCGCCCCAAAACAGGTGTGACTGCTGTCCCCCCAGTCACAGAGGATGAAGAGGCCGCGGATGCACAAGATATGGCAGACGGTGGTTGGCCCGGCCGGCTAGACCGCATTGTAGCACACTGAGCTTCCCACTGCAACTTATGCTTCATGTCCATGTGCCGGTTCATGCATGAAGTACTCAAACTATGTATTTTTTGGCCTCTACTTAGCTTTTGCTGACAAATGTTACAGATAACACGAGTTGGGTCATCTTTATCGATCTGAAAAAATGCCCAGGCTATGCAAGGCTTAGCACCCATGCGACCTGAAGAGCCACCACGACTTGTGGTGAGAGGCAGAGTTGTGTTTGAGGATGCAGTTGTTGACGTGCTTCCAGTACTACGTCTCTGTCCAGGAAGGCGCAACCTGACCTCGTCGTCACTAGCATCTTCCTCCACCTCCTCTGCTGACCTCATCTCTTGGCTGACTGTGGGTTGACAGTAAGTGGGATCTCCGACCTCATCATCATCACCCTGTGCGTTATCACACCCGTCGTCCTCAGAGCCAACCTGTTCCTGCCCTGACAAAAAACTAAAGTTGTCGCTCCAATCAGGTATTTGAGTCTTATCATCGTCTTCCTCATTGTCTCCACAAACAGGAGTTACAGTTTGGGAATGAGGGTCTACATTATGGTCAGAACCTTCTGCGTCTGGTCCTGGATCCGACTCATAAAGATTCTGGGCATCAGTGCAGATCATTTCCTCGTCTGGATTCACAGAAGCGCTGGAGTCGACCTCTGATTCCCAGGCTATAGTATGAGTAAACAGCTCTGCAGACTCAACCATCTGTTCTACCTCATACTCAGACGGGCAGCTGGAGATTTGGGAGCTGTGAGGAAGCAAGTGCGATTTGGGTGACACCTTTGAGGACTGGAGTATTTGTGATGTTGAAGTTGATGTGGAGGAGAGCCCACTTAAAGGAGCACTTGATATCCGTTGAAGCACCTGCTGTTTTTGTGCCTCATCTGGAATTTGTAGCGATTGGCGTGGCCGTAAGAAAGGGATCTTATCACATTGTCCGCTAAAAGAAGTAGACATTTTAGTTTGGCTGGAAGATGGTCTTTCTTCTGCACCTACCCCACGGACACAACCTTTTTTCCCCTTCCCAACACGCCTATTCCCCTTTCCACCAGCAGCAGGCCTTTTTCCACTCATTTTGGTGGTTAACTAATTCACAACTCTGGAGTTGTTTGCACAAAAAAACAATGGATGGTAACCGAGCAGAGCTGAGTGGCCAAACTGTGGTATTAGGCCAAAACTATTGGCTGGGTTAGATGCAGAAAAAAATTATTTTTAATTTGCAACCTGATGGAGGTCAGTATAGATGGACTAATAGACCAAGTCCCACACACCGCTAGAAGCCCAAATATTTTTTCAGAGCTAGATGCAGAAAATTTTTTTATTCAATTTGCAACCTGATGGAGGTCAGTATAGATGGACTAATAGACCAAGTCCCACACACTGCTAGAAGCCCAAATATTTTTTCAGAGCTAGATGCAGAAAAAAATTATTTTTAATTTGCAACCTGATGGAGGTCAGTATAGATGGACTAATAGACCAAGTCCCACACACCGCTAGAAGCCCAAATATTTTTTCAGAGCTAGATGCAGAAAAAAATTATTTTTAATTTGCAACCTGATGGAGGTCAGTATAGATGGACTAATAGACCAAGTCCCACACACCGCTAGAAGCCCAAATATTTTTTCAGAGCTAGATGCAGAAAAAAATTATATTCAATTTGCAACCTGCTGGAGGTCAGTATAGAAGGACTAATAGAACAAGTCCCACACACTGCTAGAAGCCCAAATATTTTTTCAGAGCTAAATGAAGAAAAAAATTATTTTTAATTTGCAACCTGATGGAGGTCAGTATAGATGGACTAATAGACCAAGTCCCACACACTGCTAGAAGCCCAAATATTTTTTCAGAGCTAGATGCAGAAAAAAATTATTTTTAATTTGCAGCCTGATGTAGGTCAGTATAGATGGACTAATAGACCAAGTCCCACACACTGCTAGAAGCCCAAATATTTTTTCAGAGCTAGATGCAGAAAAAAATTATTTTTAATTTGCAACCTGATGGAGGTCAGTATAGATGGACTAATAGACCAAGTCCCACACACCGCTAGAAGCCCAAATATTTTTTCAGAGCTAGATGCAGAAAAAAATTATATTCAATTTGCAACCTGCTGGACGTCAGTATAGAAGGACTAATAGAACAAGTCCCACACACTGCTAGAAGCCCAAATATTTTTTCAGAGCTAAATGAAGAAAAAAATTATTTTTAATTTGCAACCTGATGGAGGTCAGTATAGATGGACTAATAGACCAAGTCCCACACACTGCTAGAAGCCCAAATATTTTTTCAGAGCTAGATGCAGAAAAAAATTATTTTTAATTTGCAACCTGATGGAGGTCAGTATAGATGGACTAATAGACCAAGTCCCACACACTGCTAGAAGCCCAAATATTTTTTCAGAGCTAGATGCAGAAAAAAATTATTTTTAATTTGCAACCTGATGGAGGTCAGTATAGATGGACTAATAGACCAAGTCCCACACACCGCTAGAAGCCCAAATATTTTTTCAGAGCTAGATGCAGAAAAAAATTATATTCAATTTGCAACCTGCTGGAGGTCAGTATAGAAGGACTAATAGAACAAGTCCCACACGCTGCTAGAAGCCCAAATATTTTTTCAGAGATAAATGAAGAAAAAAATTATTTTTAATTTGCAACCTGATGGAGGTCAGTATAGATGGACTAATAGACCAAGTCCCACACACTGCTAGAAGCCCAAATATTTTTTCAGAGCTAGATGCAGAAAAAAATTATTTTTAATTTGCAACCTGATGGAGGTCAGTATAGATGGACTAATAGACCAAGTCCCACACACCGCTAGAAGCCCAAATATTTTTTCAGAGCTAGATGCAGAAAAAAATTATATTCAATTTGCAACCTGCTGGAGGTCAGTATAGAAGGACTAATAGAACAAGTCCCACACGCTGCTAGAAGCCCAAATATTTTTTCAGAGATAAATGAAGAAAAAAATTATTTTTAATTTGCAACCTGATGGAGGTCAGTATAGATGGACTAATAGACCAAGTCCCACACACTGCTAGAAGCCCAAATATTTTTTCAGAGCTAGATGCAGAAAAAAATTATTTTTAATTTGCAACCTGATGGAGGTCAGTATAGATGGACTAATAGACCAAGTCCCACACACCGCTAGAAGCCCAAATATTTTTTCAGAGCTAGATGCAGAAAAAAATTATATTCAATTTGCAACCTGCTGGAGGTCAGTATAGAAGGACTAATAGAACAAGTCCCACACACTGCTAGAAGCCCGAATATTTTTTCAGAGCTAAATGAAGAAAAAAATTATTTTTAATTTGCAACCTGATGGAGGTCAGTATAGATGGACTAATAGACCAAGTCCCACACACTGCTAGAAGCCCAAATATTTTTTCAGAGCTAGATGCAGAAAAAAATTATATTCAGTTTGCAACCTGATGGAGGTCAGTATAGATGGACTAATAGAATGATGCTATGCCCAAAAGATTTTACTTCACTAGGTGCAGTAAAAAAATTGGTATTCTATACACAGGTGGTATATCTTGCAACACAGATAGGCTACTCCACTGACTAACACACTCTGCAATAGGCCAAAAAGGATTAGCTTTGCTAGATTCAGCCAAATGCTGTGAAAAAAACTTGCACAGCACTGGCACAGACCTGCCTGGCAAAAACTGATAGGAACTCATGTAACCTAGTCCTGAAAAGGACTCCAATTACAATTAGTCTTTACTCCCACAATCTATCTATTTAAGAGCACAGACCTGCCTGATAAAAGTCGTAGGAAATGCTGTAACCTAGTCCTTAAAAGGACTGCAATCACAACTATTCCCTACTCCCAAGCTATCTGTATATTTGTGCGAAAATTGGCTTGAAATTAACAAGGTATAGCGCACACAGCAACAGCGGTGCCGTCTAACACGCAGCTGCAGCAGTGAGAAAATGGTGGCGACGGGGAAAATGGCTTGGTCTTATAGGGCAAGGACATGTGACATACACTGCCAATCACACATGCCCTTGCTTGTGTGAAAAAAAGCACTTCGCTCCGTGTGTGCGCTGCTGATAGGCTGACAGATTGCACCTCCCCACTGCAAATGCGGGAAAGAGAAAAAAAAATGGAGATCTTCATTGTTCCTGCAGAGATCCATCCCCTGCCCCTCCCCCCACCCCGCTGTACACTCAAACTGCGTATTAACATTAATTTTCATCATTACTGAGAAAAAATCCAGTTATGATTTTGGTGCACGAACAGTTATCGAACATAACCTCGAACAGCCGAATTTTTCTCAAATTGTTCGTGTTCGCCGACCGGCTCGAACACCGCCCAAAACAGCTCGAATTTGAGATTGGCGAACAGTTCGAGTAGAACAACGCTCATCTCTAATTATAACCCTTTGGGAACTTACCTACAGGTGTAGTGACGATTTTGACTCCATGGGTGTTTTCCAGAAACAAGCAGTAGTGGATGTTGTTGATTGAAAATTGCAAACTGCCATTGTAGTGACCTTTACATTTTAGTGACCAGTACATTATGCCCAGCTCAAGCTTCTGGAGACTTGCACCCATAAATTAGACGGGCTCTCATCGCTACAGAAATGCCAAACATAGAAAAAAAAACACACTTGAGCGGGTGTTCTGCTGTTCTGGCAATTAGGGGCTCTGTATATGGAGTCTGCAAACTATTCTAGGGAAATCTGTGCATCAAGAGTCAAATAGCGCTCCTTCCTTTCTGAGTCTCGCTGTGTGGCTAAGCAGTAATGTACAAGGGTATTGACACATTCAGCAGAAATTGTGTGACAAATTTTGGTGCCATTTTTACCCATTTTCCTATGTGAAAATATAAAATCTGGGGTTAAAACAAAATTTTTGTGGTAAAAAAGTAATTATTATTTTTTCTTTACCACCCAATGGTATAAAATTCTATGACACACGTGTGGTTTCAATATGATCACTGCACCCTTAGACAAATTAATTGAGAGGTGTAGTTTGTTAAATGAGGTCACTTATGGGAGGGTTCTGCTGTTCTGGCAGCTCAGGGGCTCTGTCAAAATAACATGGCACCCGCAAACCATAAAAGCAAAATATCCACTGTAATATGACACTCCTTCTCTTCTGAGCTTTTTACTGTGCCTCAAAAGTAGTTTTGACCACATATGGAGTATTAATGTACACAGGAGAATTTGGGTACGAAATTGTACCTCTCATTTTTTCCAATTACCTCTTTGGAAATTAAAAACTTGAGGCCAAAGCAACAGTTTAGTTGAAAAAATGATAATTTTTCATTTACTAATCCCAACATTATACAATTCTTTGAGTCGCCTGAGGGTTAAAAAAGCTCACTATGTCTCTAGATAAATTCCTTGATGGCTGTAGTTTCCAAAATAGGGTCACTTATCGGGGGTTTAGATTGTTTAGTCACATCAGGGGATCTCCAAACGCAACATTGTGTCTGCTATTTATTCCAGCCAATTTTGTGCTCCAAAAGTCAAATGGTGCCCTTTCCCTTCTGATCCCTGCCGTGCGCCTAAACAGTAGTTTTTCACCAAATGGGGTACCACTGTACTCAGGAGAAATTGCACAACAAATTGTACTGTCCATTTTTTCTGGTTACTCTTGTGAATATGAAAAATGTGGGGCTAAAGGAATATTTTTATGGGAAAAATTTACATTTTCAATTTTTCCTTGCACATTGCTTTGATTCGGGTGGAAGACCTAAAGGGTTAATACATTTTTTTGAATGTGGTTTTGAGCACTTTGAGGGAATTGGTTTTGCAAATTTTGTTTGAAAAATGAGAAATTGCTGATAAACTTTTAACCCTTCTAATTTCCTTAAAAAAGAAAAAAAAATGTTTCAAAAATAATGCTGATGTAAAGTAGACATGTGGGAAATGTTATTTATTATCTATTTTGTGTGGTATAACTATTTGGTTTAAGGGCAAAATTAAAATTGCTTAATTTTCAATTTTTTTGTCAAATCTTCAATATTTTCAGAAATAAACCCAAATCATATTGACCTAAATTTACCACTAACATGAAGTACAAGGTGTCTCAAAAAACAATTTCAAAATCCCTGGGATATGTTGAAGCATTCCAGAGTTATTACCACATACAGTGGGTACGTAAAGTATTCAGACCCCTTTAAATTTTTCACTCTTTGTTTCATTGCAGCCATTTAATAAATTCTATAAAGTTCATTTTTTATCTCATTAATGTACACTCGGCACCCCATCTTGATTGTAGAAAAACAAATGTAGACATTTTTGCAAATTTATTAAAAAAGAAAAACTGAAATATCACATGCCCATAAGTATTCAAACCCTTTTCTCAGTATTGAATAGAAGCACCCTTTTGAGCTAGTGCAGCCATGAGTCTTCTTGGGAATGATGCAACAATTTTTTCACACCTGGATTTGGGGATACTCAGCCATTCTTCCTTGCAGATCCTCTCCAGTTCCGTCAGGTTGGATGGTGAACGATGGTGGACAGCCATTTTCAGGTCTCTCCAGAGATGCTCAATTGGGTTTAGGTCAGGGCTCTGGCTGGGCCAGTCAAGAATGGTCACAGAGTTGTTCTGAAGCCACTCCTTTGTTATTTTAGCTGTATGCTTGGGGTCATTGTCTTGTTGGAAGGTGAATGATGATGTTAATGAGCAGTGTCTAGTTTTCTCCACACATACCGCTTAGAATTATCACCAAAAAGTTCTATCTTCGTCTCATCAGACCAGAGAATCTTATTTCTCATAGTCTGGGAGTCCTACATGTGTTTTTGAGCAAACTCTATGTGGGCTTTCATATGTCTTGCACTGACAAGACGCTTCCGTTAGACCACTCTGCCATAAAGGCCCGACTGGTGGAGGGCAGCAGTGATAGTTGACTTTGTGGAACTTTCTCCCATCTCCCTACTGCATCTCTGGAGCTCAGCCACAGTGGTCTTTGGGTTCTTTTTTACCTCTCTCACCAAGGCTCTTCTCCCACGATTGCTCAGTTTGGCTGGACGGCCAGGTCTAGGAAGACTTCTGGTGGTCCCAAACTTCTTCCTTTTAAGGATTATGGAGGCCACTGTGCTCTTAGGAACATTGAGTATTGCAGAAATTCTTTTGTAACCTTGGCCAGATCTGTGCCTCGCCACATTTCTTTCTCTGAGCTCCTTCGGCAATTCCTTTGAGCTCATGATTCTCATTTGGTCTGACATGCATGACATGCACTGTGAGCTGTGAGGTCTTATATAGACAGGTGTGTGCCTTTCCAAATCAAGGCCTATCAGTTTAATTAAACACAGCTGGACTCCAATCAAGGAGTAGAACCGTCTCAAGGAGGATCACAAGGAAATCGACAGAATGTGACTTAAATATGAATGTCTGAGCAAAGGGTCTGAATACTTACGACCATGTGATATTTCAGTTTTTCTTTTTTAATAAATTTGAAAACATTTCTACATTTCTGTTTTTTTCAGTCAGAGTGTACATTAATGACAAAAAAATGAACTTTTTAGAATTTACCAAATGGCTGCAATGAAACAAAGAGTGAAAAATTTAAAGGGGGTCTGAATACTTTCTGTACCCACTGTAAAGTGACACTGGTCAGAATTGTAAGGTTTAGCCTGGTCAGGAAGGTGAAAACAGGCTTCGGGGAAAGGGGTTAATAAAAATATGGAGGCACAAAAGGGGGATTATTACTAAATACAAGGAGGCTTAAATGGGTATTCCCATCTCTAAGATCCTATCTCAAGATGTAGTAGGTGTAATAATAATAATATTAGCAAATCACTCCAATTACAAAATTTAGTAAAGTTCTTCAGATTTGTCGCTTACCTCATGTAGGGCATTTCAGTAGCTTAGGTATCCATGGTTATTACCACTCATATAGTGACAGTTAGTTAGACATCTCTTAGTGGTCATAACCATGGATACCTAAGCTACTTCAATGCCCTGCACATGGGGTAAGCGACATAGAGAATCAGAAGAACTATACTAAATTTCAAATTAGAGTTGGTTGCTAATATTATTATTTAAAGGTGATCACAAAAAAAGTGTGCTTGTGGTTTCAATGATTTCTCTCCCCTCTGACAAGATATACATGTCAGAGGAAAGAGAAATGATGGCTCCCCCAAGCCCACCTGGTACCTCAGCCATCCCCCGGATCTCCTGATCCATCCCCCAGCCCTTTCCTGGGGTGAAAAAAAGATAGCGGGCGCATGTGCAGTGTGCCCGCCAAGATCTGCCGACTGGTGCCCAGCAACAATAGGGAATTTTTCCTATTGATTCCTTTTGATCACTGTGATAGACCCTCCTTTCAGCTGAAGAAGCTAATAATATCGCATGAGGAGCAACAATTGTCCTCCACTAAACTAGAAATTTTGAAAATTAAGTCACTCATTAATACACTTCCAATGGATATAACATATGATGATTGGAATACATCCATGAAACAGAAAATTATTCATTGGGGAGTGATATTGTTACTATGAAAAAAAAGTAAATTTGATAGAGATACACAGGATTATGCTAATAAGGAAGTCTATCTGTGGAAACGGAAACCTAGGCAACCTTTACAAAGACCCATATTAAGACAGGGAGGCACTTTTAATAATAAAAAAAAGCACTTTTAGGCATTTTGGCTAAAGAGTTTTTCTGAGATTGACTCATCTTGGGATAATTCAGAAGTCACCACCTCAGATGAATTATCAGACTCCTCGATAGATCTTACCAACTTTAGCGCAACAAAACGCAACACAGTGTACAACAAAGGACCTTGGATCAAAAAACGGAAGAGGAGGAAACGAGGGGGCAGAAAGCACAAGAGAGCAACAACTTTATCTGCAAAAATACAGGAAGAAATCCAATACCCCCTAATTAACTTATCAAGTTATATACTCACTGAACCACAAATTTCGGTTTTGTCAAAAGGACTGTCTTTCTCACCCTCTAATGAATTTGACATATATAAAACAATGATGGATGTCAGTAAATTCGCCAGAGCATTGACTTTACGTTGCCATTTTTTCAAGGAATCGTCAGATAGGACGGGAATGGAGGATAATGGGTGCCAATCCAGGATATTAACTCCAGAGGTCCACAACATTGGTACGTTTGAAGAGCAAAAAACTATATTGGATCTACAACTTTTGGAGAACGAAACTCTACAGGATTCTATTAATTTGAATCAGGAATATATAATTAAAAACCTATATTACTATCCACTTCAATCGAGAACAACTATCCTGGATGACTTCCAGGAAGCCTTGGAGAAAGACTTACACTTTTTGAAAAAGACTATGAAAAAAGAAAACTACAATAGGAGATTGGAACGTAACCTTACTAAATTGGAGAGGGATGCTATCATAGAAATTAAAAACAATAAAAACCTTTTAGTAAGACCAGCGGATAAAGGGGGGGCCATTGTCATTCTAAATGGGGGTTTATATGAAAAAATGAATTTAAGCATGCTATAAGACAGTAACACATATGAACAACTAGTGAGTGACCCCACGATGAAGTTTAAAAAAGAATTAGAAAGTTTACTGTCTTATGGCATTCACTTGGGAGTGATTACTGACAAAGTAGCCGATGATTTGCTAGTCCAATGCCACATTACTCCAATATACCATTCTCTCCCTAAAATACACAAAGACACCCCCCCCCCCTTACGCCCAATAGTAGCTGGCATTGGTAGCTTAAATGAAAAATTGAGTATGTGGGTTGATTTATTCCTACAACCCTTGGTCAAACAACTACCCAGTTATATTCGAGATACGAAACATCTTATAGCATCCCTAGATGGCACTAAGTGGGGGGCGACTTCCCTTTGGCTCTCATGTGATGTAGTGGGGCTTAATGATTTCCATCTTATCATATCACCTAAACGCATATAGCGCTTACAATGAGGACCTACAACAATTCCTAGTACTATCAGTGGAGTTCCTACTCAGTCATAATTATTTTTCCTTTAATGACGATTTTTTTCTGCAGAAATGTGGAGCATCGATGGGGGCGGGTTTCTCGCCGTCCATAGCCAATTTATTCATGGCTTATTGGGAAAAACAATTTATTTTTTCGGATTCTAGTCCTTTCTCCTCCCATATCAGGTGGTATGGCCGCTATATAGATGACCTACTCCTGATATGGGATGGGACAAGGACGGAAGCAGATGATTTTCTCAAATTTATTGCGGATAATTCTATGAATTTAACTTTCACTCACAATTTACAAGAGAAATCTATAGATTTTTTAGATGTTACTTTGAGTTTTGAAGACAGTACAGTGGCCATTACACCTTATAGGAAAAGTCTATCCAGGAATTCGACCTTATTGGCTTCTTCTTGTCATAATAAAAAAGCTATTATTAATATACTGGTAGGTGAATTAATATGCATGAAAAGGAATATGAGTAATGCACAACAATATAAGATAGAGGCAAAAAAAGTCATGAATAGATTATCAGCAAGACAATATCCTGATTGGATGCTAAATAGAGCACATTGTATTGTTAACAAAAAAGATAGGCGCGACATGATTGGAACTAAACCTAAAACTATAACTAACATTTCTAATCATGTCACATTTGTATCTCAGTATAGCCCCCAATTTTCCTCAATTAAAAATATAATAAATACTTACCCATGTTATATGCAGATCCTAAATTGAGGAAAGTGCTCTCAACACCTGTTAGATTCACAGCCTGTAGAGCACCCACTTTGGGTGATCTTTTATCTCCGAGTCTATATCTGAATGAAAGTCGTTCTAATTCTACCACCTGGCTACACACAACCGGTTTTTAGAAGTGTGGACATTCCATTTGTACGTGCTGCACTCACATAACTAATACTAAAATCTTCTTCTACAAATAAAAAATATAATATAAAAAATGTCATTAATTGATTCCACCTACGTTATATACATTATTTCATGCAACATATGTTGTCTTCAATATGTGGGATGCACTTGTATGCCTTTAAAAAAACACATCAGATGCCATTTGTCAGACGCCCATAATAAATTGACCACAAAATGTTCTGCGGCATCAAGGCATTTTTCTATGTGTCATAATGGGGATACTACAGCTTTTAGTGTAATCGGAATTGAGAAAGCTATAAGACCACATAGGGGGGGCGATCATAGGAGAAAGCTCCTTAATAGAGAAAGCTGGTGGATCTATCCTTTGAATACACGTGCTCCGGCCGGCATGAACATCGGGCACGACCTGATGTATCATTATGAATGAGAACCTTTTTCCCCCGCTCTGTCTCTCCATATATATTAGTCTGACTTTATATATCCATTTACTATCTCCAGAAGTATAATCCTTCCCTTGCTGGTATATTATAAGGATTTAAGCATTTTATCATGTTATACGTTTTTATCTATGTTTGTTTAACTTTGATTGGTTTATTTTTCAACATGTGATCTGCAGGATATGACATATAATGCCACTTCCTTGCGGTTTTTCACCATGCAATGATTAAGAACTTACAGTTCGAAACGCGTTTGCTGGTTTCCTCCCAAGGTGTTTTACTAAAATTTTTCATGACCTAATAAATTAATTGATTTTAGAAGATTTGCCCAGCTGGATCTCCCTGGTTTCTCAAAAAAAATAAACACTTCTACTCACCTTCCTTCTTTCTCCTCCAGCGCTGCATCCTGCTCTGCTGCCAATACTGATCTCACTGTGTGAGCTGCGCATGACATCACTGCCAAGCACCCTCACAAGGTGAGATCAGCTGCTCCCCATGGGCGTGGGGAGCAGTGAATATTCATTTTCTTTAGCAGCTGGCACATGCAAGAGCTGCAGCAGCATGCTCCTGCCTCCTGTGCTCCGCTCCTCCGCCACCACCGCTGCCCCCACCAGCCACCGTGTGTAATATATATATATATATATATATATATATATATATACACCACATTCGGACTATAAGATGCACCCTCCACATTTTTGAGGAAAAAAGTGCGTCTTATAGTCCGAAAAATACGGTAAACACACGATAAATCAAATAATGCATTATTAATAATAGCACAGAGGCATAAATGGGGTATTGTTAATAGTGTTGAGCCACCCCCGTAGTGTTCGAGTTCGGTTCGGTTAGTCGAACACCCGTGTGTTCGCCGAACTGTTCGTCGAACTGTTCGTCGAACACCTTCGAACACCGTTAAAACCAATGGCAGGCAAACAAAAACACATAGAAACACATAGAAAACACCTTCAAAGGTGTCCAAAAGCTGACAAACTGCTCAGAAGACACAATTAACACATGGAAAAGTGACAAGTACATATAGTCATGCGAAAAGAAAAGAGGTGGAGGAGTAAAAGGAGGGGGAGACACAGATATAGGCATGTCATGCCCTTCTAAAATCCAAAAAGTGAGAAGCCGACACGTTCAGTCCGCTCCTGCCCATGCCACCTCCGTGTCGCCGGGTTTGTGCCAGAGCCGCGGTGAACCCTGACGGCCAGCCCCCCTCTCCCAATACTGGTGCCTGTCCGCTGGTGGGTCGAGCGAGCCCCCCTGTGGTGGAGGCAGCTCTAAGCTTTTTAATTTAAATTGTCTCTCTAATTTGAATAAATACACTTTAAATCCATTTACAAGGATCTATTGGAGGGCAAGTCTCATGCCAGCAGCCGCGTAATTCCAGCTCCAGTAGCGTCCACTAAAGCTGCTGCAGTTAAAAAGCTTTTATAAGGATCGAGCTCGGCTGTCCACCGCAAGGCATCCTACTGCCAGTCCGAGCCCCTATGCCTTGGGGTGCCTCCTGATGCTCTTCACTGAGTATCCCGTGGTCCCGAAGCATTTCCTTTGAAAAAATGAAGTGTCCAAACTACAGGTGGTGTAGCTTGCTTAACAGCCGGGATAATCCGCTGACTAGCAGACCCTGCTACTAGGCACAAAGTATTTCCTGGGCTAGATGCAGTTAAAAATTTGTAATTAGATACTCTCGTTGGATGCTGAGAAAGCATTCCATAGAGTCTCCTGGCACGCCATATATGATTCTCTTAAAAAGCTTGGGGTAGGGGTCTAGGGGACCCTTTTATAGCCAAAATCACGGCCCTGTATCGCAATACGTCACCTAGGCTGAAGATAAATGGAACTGTAGCACCCTGAGGGCTCGGTTGCTACAGAGGTATTGCACCTCACCCAGAGGTGTGATATCTCACTCTCAGGTAAGGATGTAGTGTGGATCAGGACCCGACACCTGCATGCATTACACCACATTGCCGTGGGGCAGGGCGACCAATATGCCCCTGAGATGGGCACGACAGTCCCTGTCCCTGGCTGGAGTGTGGGGAGGGAACACTGAGGAAGGGGAACCCTGTAGTGCAGGAGCAGGGAGGAAGCAGTTCCTGGGTGCATTGAGAAGGGAGTATAAAAGGTGGGCACCATCTTAGTTCAGTGCAGAGAAGTCTGAGCAGAAGTGGCAGGGAGCAGGGGCTCTGCATGAGCTCTGCTCCGGAGGCGGGCCTAGTAACAGAGGCCCAGGCCTGGAAGAGGGAGAAGGAAGGAAGAGGAGCGGAGAAGGCTCCAGGAACGAGGAACGAAGGGATCTCAGGGGTGCGGACGGGCGAGTCGCCACCGCACGCCCGAACCCACCTGCGTGGAGGGGTCAGGCCAAAGGGGGAGACCGGTCCCCGAAAGTAGTGGAGGCAGGAAACGACCCTCAGCTAGAAACAGGAGGCTGTGACATTTTATGTGGCGCAGCCCCTCGCTACACCCGCTAGGAAGGCACCACATAAGGTCAGGGAAACTGGCGCCAAGTTTACCAAGAGGAGGCCCGAGGCAGCCGGACAGAAGGGTTGGTAAGAAAGGCCAGACAAAGGACACACAAAGGGGGTCCTGTGAAGCACTCCAAAGTTATCTGGGAGTTGTCTGAGCCCCTCACCTGGTGAGCACAGTACGACGTGGGCAGCCGTTACCTGCAGACGTGGTCTGGATAATAAGAACTGTGAGTAAAGGCCCTGGACTGCATCACTGACTCCGTGTCATTACTGCTGCTGCCCTGCACCATCACCCCCATCCTCCGCATACACTGCCCTGAGGCTATACTCCTCCCGTGGGGAGTTATGCTACGCTCTGCTGCACCCACAACACCAGCCTCAGCGGTCTGCCCTGGAGCGGCGGTTCACTCTGACCGCAATCCACGGGTGGCGTAGTCGGACATTTAAACCACATAAATAGTTCCGCCACTGGTTTGACCGCCCTGAGCCACGGAACCGGGTTGCCGCCACGGAGACTACAACCACCAGCATCCACCAAAAAGGGTCCGGCTCCGGGTGTCCCAAGGCCCAGGGGGCGCGTCAGAACATTTTCATCACCTTTCACAATCACCAATGGGACAAGGCAGGGATGTTCTCTGTCCCCTCTCTTATACATCCTAGTGACGGAGCACCTGCTCTCATCAATTCGCCATAACCCCAATATTAGGTGGATTGAGGTGGGAGGCACCGAGTACAAGTGCTCTCTATTTGCTGATGATGTCCTAGTATATATCACTCAATCACATATATCCATCCATGCTGTTATGGCTGAAATAGATCACTTTGTTACATGGTCAAATTTTAAAATCAATGCAGCGAAGTCTGAGGCCCTCGATGTCTCCCTCCCCAAATCCATATAGGATTCCATCCAGTCCAACTTTCCCTTTGCCTGGCCCTCACAGGGTATCAAATACTTAGGAATTCCTATTCATAGAGACCTCTCCCATCTATGTTATCTTAATTTTGGGCCCTTTATTGAACAACTCCATACAGACCACGGTTGGCAAGTTAGAACTGTAAGATTCACTACGTGAACCACTGGTGTTTTGTTGAAAAGCACATGTACACTGTGTTCCAAATTATTATGCAAAAAGTGTTTAGGAGTGATAAGGGAAGAATTTGTTTGTTTGTCAGTTAAACTCATTGATGGTGATGTGTGTCAGGGCTCTTTATATCACTGTAAGCAATTGCAGACACCTGTGCTAATTAGTTTGGCAGGTGTGTCCAATGAAAGGCAAGACTACTTAAGAAGGCTGTCTCACATTATTAAGCAGCCTACATTTTCTGCCAAAATGGGAAAGAAAAAGGATGTGTCGGCTGCTGAGAAGCAACAAATTGTGGAGTGTTTAGGTCAAGGCATGACTACAATCAACATTGTGCGATGATCAGGATGAAGTGTCTTGGCAATCAAGAAGTATGTAGCTGATTCACAGTACACACGTGTGCGTGCTGATAAGGGCAAATTGAGGACTCTTTCCTACAGGCAATTACGTCAGGTTGAAAGAGCAGCGGCAAAAAAGCCTTGTCATAGCAGCAGACAAGTTTTTGAAGCTGCTTGTGCCTCCAACGTCCCCCGAACAACAAGATGCAGGGTCCTTCAGAGGTTTGCAGCTGTGCATACGCCATCCTGTCGACCTCCTCTATCCACTTCACACAAGCAGAAACGGCTCCAGTGGGCCAAACATTACATGAAGACTGATTTCAAAACTGTTTTGTTCACGGATGAGTGCCGTGCAGCGCTCGATGGTCCAGATGGATGGAGTGGAGGATGGCTGGTTGATGGACACCCCACGCAAACACGGCTACAGCGCCAACAAGGAGGAGGTGGAGTAATGTTTTGGGCTGGAATCATGGGGAGAGAGATTGTCGGCCCCTTTAGGATCCCTGAAGGCGCTAAAGATGAACTCCATAATGTATGTGGATTTTCTTAAACAGCACTTCCTGCCATGGTTCAAGAAGAAGAACCGTGTATTTCACAGCAAGATCATTTTTCTGCATGATAATGCACCATCTCATGCTGCACATAAAACATCTGCATCTCTGGCTGATATGGGCATAAAAGGGGACAAACTTATGGTGTGTCCCCCATGCTCCCCTGACCTCTACCCCATTCAGAACCTTTGGAGCATCATTAAAAGGAGTGTCTATGATAGCGGGAGGCAGTTCACATCTAAGCAACAGCTCTGGGAGGGTATTCTGTCCTCATGCAAAACAATTGAAGCAGAAACCATCCAAAACCTGACAAATTCAATGGACGAGAGAGTTCAGAAGCTCCTTTCGAACAAGGGGTCCTATGTGAAAATGTAACATCACCTAGAATAAAGTTTTGAGTTGAAAACTGTTTGATTTCAGTTTCTAACAACCTGCTAATGCTTATAATTTCAAAAATGACCATTTTTTTGGTCTTTATTAAAATAAAAAGGTTGATCGAAAAGTTTGGGGAATCTAAGAGTGTGGCAACCCAGTAGTCATGATTACTTCGAATTCTGACAATATGAGGCTCATGCTGCAGGTAGTGCAGCAAGAAGGCACTTATGTGTCTTGCGCATCTCGGAGCCCCAAAATTATTTTCCGAGCTAGATGCAGCTAAAAATTATTATTAATTTTAAATCTGGTGAAGCTTTAGTATAGATGGCCTAATAGGATCAGTGCTGCACACTGCTACAAAGCCCAAATTATTTTCCAGTCAAGATACAGATAAACATGATTAGTAATTTTAAATCTGGTGGAGCTTATTATAGATGGCCTAATAGAATCAGTGCTGAACACTGCTACAAAGCCCAAATTCTTTTCCAGCCAAGATACAGATAAACATGATTAGTAATTTGAAAGCTTAAAACGGTTGGTAGGGTGATTTTAACCAATCATCAAGCTTTTACTCTCCCCAGGATGACACAGGGGTAGAAAAGTCGTTTCGGATCCATGATTTGTTCATCTTTATGAACGTGAGTCTGTCTACATTATCAGTGGAGAGCCGCGTGCGCTTATCTGTCAGCACACCACCAGCAGCGCTGAACACACGTTCAGACAGAACGCTGGCTGCGGGGCATGACAAGATCTCCAAGGCATAAGTGGCTAGCTCCGGCCATTTATCCAGATTGGAAGCCCAAAAAGAGCAAGGGTCCAGTGACACAGTCGTGGCTTCAATGTTTACTTGGAGATACTCCTGTACCATCGTCTCTAGGCGTTGACTATGTGTCAGACTTCTTGTCTCCTGTGGCCTTGCAAAGGATGGGCTAAAAAAGTGGTGAAATGATTCCGCAAAATTGATGTTACCAGCAGATACTGTGGTTCTGTTACGGTTTGAGTGCTGAACACTTGACGGTCCCACGGTTGGCAAGTTGGAACTGTGAGATTCACTACGTGCACCACTGGTATTTTGTGGAAAAGCACATGTAAGATTCTGCAACAGTCTCTGCTGATACTCCTGCATGCGTGCATCCCTTTCTATGGCAGGAATAATTTCTGCAAATTTACTTTTGTACCGGGGATCTAACAGTGTGGCAACCCAGTAGTCAGGATTATTTCTAATTCTCACAATTCGAGGGTCATGTTGCAGGTAGTGCAGCAAGAAGGCACTCATGTGTGTTGCGCATCCAGGAGCACCAAGTCCCTGTTGTGTTGGTGGCGAGGTAACAATCATGCTTCCTTCCTCTGTCCTCTCCCCCCAACCTCGCACAACAGAAATGTGATCAAGGTCTCCCTCATCTGATGAGTCTTCCATCAGTTCGTCCTCCACTTCTTCCTGGGCTGCTGCACCTTCCTCACTAGTTTGGCTGCTACCATGCGCCCTGGTAAAACCATCTCCCCCACCCTCACATGCCTGCCGCCTTGGTGCTGCCGACCGTCTGGACCTTGCAGATGTTAGCCCTTCCGCATACAACTCCTCCTCCTCTACTTCCTCCACCTCCTCTTGTGCCACCACCTGACTCCGAATTCTGTTTAACATGTGCTCCAGCATGTAAATCACCGGAATAGTCATGCTGATAATGGCATCGTCAGCACTAAACATCTTCGTCGCCATTTCAAAACTGTGCAGAAGGGTGCATAGGTCCCTGATCTGAGACCACTCCTCCAGCGTGATTTGCCCCACCTCTGGATCTCGTTGGCCCAGGCTATACGTCAGAACGTATTGCACCAGGGCTTGTCGGTGCTGCCACAGTCGCTGCAGCATGTGCAGAGTTGAATTCCACCGGGTAGGCACATCGCATTTTAGCCGGTGAAGTGGCAGGCCCAACGACTTCTGTAGAGATGTAAGTCGCTGAGCTGCGGGATGCGATAGGCGAAAGTGAGCACACAGCGACCGTGCCCTCTGCAGAAGGCCATCTAGTCTGGGATAGTGGGCTAAAAATTGCTGGACAACCAGGTTCAACACGTGAGCCATACAAGGCACGTGTGTGACATTGCCCCGGCGAAGGGCCGCACCCAGGTTTGCAGCATTGTCGCACACGGCCTTCCCTGGTTTCAGGTCCAGTGGAGACAACCATTCATGAAATTGGTTCTCCAGAGCTGACCACAACTCCTCAGCTGTGTGACTCACATTTCCCAGACATTTCAATGTAAAAACCGCCTGATGACGTTGAGCCCTACTGCCAGCATAGTAAGGAGGTGTGCAGGATCCCTTCTGCGCAGTTAGAAAGCTTGTGGCATGACCAGACAGGCTTTGGGTGCAGGTGGAAGACCGAGAGGAGGTTGAGGAGGCAGAAGCAGTGGAGGAACTTTGACATAAAGAGGATTGACGCACAACTCGTGGGGACGGCAAGACTTGGACAGCAGCCCCTTGTCCTGCTGTCACCATAGTTACCCAGTGCCCAGTCAGCGACATGTAACGCCCCTGTCCATGCCTACTCGTCCAAGTGTCTGTGGTGAAATGCACCCTGTCACACACAGAGTTTCTCAAAGAAGCGGTGATGTTGTGTGCGACATGCTGGTGGAGCGCAGGCACACCTTTCTTTGAGAAGTAGTGCCGACTGGGCATCTGGTACTGGGGCACTGCGACGGACATAAGGTCTCGAAAATCCTCTGTGTCCACCAGGCGGAAAGGCAGCATTTCTGTAGCCAAGAACTTGCAGATGGTGAAATTCAACCTCTTAGCTTTCTCATGGCTAGGAGGAAATGGTCTTTTACTTGTCCACATCTGAGGGACCGAGGGCTGGCTATTGTGCTTAGACGGGGTTGATAAGGGTGTCCCCGGCAAACTGCCGGTCTGTGAGGAAGATGCAGGCGGACATGTTAGGTTGCCTTGATCCAAAGGTGGTGCTATCGATGTCGGACAGCGCTCAACACCAGCTGGTGTTACCACCTCCAAAGAAAATGATGACCTGCCAATCACGCTGGCTGTTGCGGGTAAAGAGGTGGCAGGTCTGCGCCCCAAAACAGGTGTGACTGCTGTCCCCCCAGTCACAGAGGATGAAGAGGCCGCAGATGCACAAGATATGGCAGACGGTGGTTGGCCCGGCCGGCTAGGCCGCATTGTAGCACACTGAGCTTCCCACTGCAACTTATGCTTCATGTCCATGTGCCGGTTCATGCATGAAGTACTCAAACTATGTATTTTTTGGCCTCTACTTAGCTTTTGCTGACAAATGTTACAGATAACATGAGTTGGGTCATCTTTATCGATCTGAAAAAATGCCCAGGCTATGCAAGGCTTAGCACCCATGCGACCTGAAGAGCCACCACGACTTGTGGTGAGAGGCAGAGTTGTGTTTGAGGATGCAGTTGTTGACGTGCTTCCAGTACTACGTCTCTGTCCAGGAAGGCGCAACCTGACCTCGTCGTCACTAGCATCTTCCTCCACCTCCTCTGCTGACCTCATCTCTTGGCTGACTGTGGGTTGACAGTAAGTGGGATCTCCAACCTCATCATCATCACCCTGTGCGTTATCACACCCGTCGTCTTCAGAGCCAACCTGTTCCTGCCCTGACAAAAAACTAAAGTTGTCGCTCCAATCAGGTATTTGAGTCTTATCATCGTCTTCTTCATTGTCTCCACCAACAGGAGTTACAGTTTGGGAATGAGGGTCTACATTATGGTCAGAACCTTCTGCGTCTGGTCCTGGATCCGACTCATAAAGAATCTGGGCATCAGTGCAGATCATTTCCTCGTCAGGATTCACAGAAGCGCTGGAGTCGACCTCTGATTCCCAGGCTATAGTATGAGTAAACAGCTCTGCAGACTCAACCATCTGTTCTACCTCATACTCAGACGGGCAGCTGGAGATTTGGGAGCTGTGAGGAAGCAAGTGCGATTGGGGTGACACCTTTGAGGACTGGAGTATTTGTGATGTTGAAGTTGATGTGGAGGAGAGCCCACTTAAAGGAGCACTTGATTGTTAGAACCTTGCTCTTAGGTTTTTTCCTTTGCTGGTCACATGACCTTGTTGGCCTATTTAATCCTGCTCCGCCCTTCTGGCTTTGCTGGACTTCATTGTATATCTACTTTCTAGCTAGCCTGTGCTCTGTATCTTGCTCTGTTAGTCTGCTTGGTCTACGGACCTCTATGTTCTATCTATTTTGTTTGTTCGTCTGTCTGCTACTATTTCTGTTAGGAGGTGTCCCATATTCCTCCCAGTCCTTAGTACTTGTAGGGATTCCCTCCCCACATCTATAGGTCTCCGTACAGACTAGATTAGGACTTTAGCAGGTCTGATCGCAGGATCAGGTTCCCTGTTACATCGTAGGGATTCAGCTGAGTCCTATAGTAGGGACAGATCTCCTCTCTTTCCTTAGCTTTGGTAGCAGAACATAACATTGATATCCGTTGAAGCACCTGCTGTTTTTGTGCCTCATTTGGAATTTGTAGCGATTGGCGTGGCCGTAAGAAAGGGATCTTATCACATTGTCCGCTAAAAGAAGTAGACATTTTAGTTTGGCTGGAAGATGGTCTTTCTTCTGCAGATGTTACTGTTGCTTTAACACCTACCCCACGGACACAACCTTTTTTCCCCTTCCCAACACGCCTATTCCCCTTTCCACCAGCAGCAGGCCTTTTTCCACTCATTTTGGTGGTTAACTAATTAACAACTCTGGAGTTGTTTGCACAAAAAAACAATGGATGGGAACCGAGCAGAGCTGAGTGGCCAAACTGTGGTATTAGGCCAAAACTATTGGCTGGGTTAGATGCAGAAAAAAATTATATTCAATTTGCAACCTGATGGAGGTCAGTATAGATGGACTAATAGAGAAAGTCCCACACACTGCTAGAAGGCCAAATATTTTTTCAGAGCTAGATGCAGATAAAAATTATTTTTAATTTGCAACCTGATGGAGGTCAGTATAGATGGACTAATAGAGAAAGTCCCACACACTGCTAGAAGGCCAAATATTTTTTCAGAGCTAGATGCAGATAAAAATTATTTTTAATTTGCAACCTGATGGAGGTCAGTATAGATGGACTAATAGAGAAAGTCCCACACACTGCTAGAAGGCCAAATATTTTTTCAGAGGTAGATGCAGAAAAAAATATATTCAGTTTGCAACCTGATGGAGGTCAGTATAGATGGACTAATACAACAAGTCCCACACACAGCTAGAAGCCCAATATTTTTTCAGAGGTAGATGCAGAAAAAAATATATTCAGTTTGCAACCTGATGGAGGTCAGTATAGATGGACTAATACAACAAGTCCCACACACAGCTAGAAGCCCAATATTTTTTCAGAGGTAGATGCAGAAAAAAATATATTCAGTTTGCAACCTGATGGAGGTCTGTATAGATGGATTAATAGAACAAGTCCCACACACAGCTAGAAGCCCAATATTTTTTCAGAGGTAGATGCAGAAAAAAATATATTCAGTTTGCAACCTGATGGAGGTCAGTATAGATGGACTAATACAACAAGTCCCACACACAGCTAGAAGCCCAATATTTTTTCAGAGGTAGATGCAGAAAAAAATATATTCAGTTTGCAACCTGATGGAGGTCTGTATAGATGGATTAATAGAACAAGTCCCACACACAGCTAGAAGCCCAATATTTTTTCAGAGGTAGATGCAGAAAAAAATATATTCAGTTTGCAACCTGATGGAGGTCAGTATAGATGGACTAATACAACAAGTCCCACACACAGCTAGAAGCCCAATATTTTTTCAGAGGTAGATGCAGAAAAAAATATATTCAGTTTGCAACCTGATGGAGGTCTGTATAGATGGATTAATAGAACAAGTCCCACACACAGCTAGAAGCCCAATATTTTTTTAGAGGTAGATGCAGAAAAAAATATATTCAGTTTGCAACCTGATGGAGGTCAGTATAGATGGACTAATACAACAAGTCCCACACACAGCTAGAAGCCCAATATTTTTTCAGAGGTAGATGCAGAAAAAAATATATTCAGTTTGCAACCTGATGGAGGTCTGTATAGATGGACTAATACAACAAGTCCCACACACAGCTAGAAGCCCAATATTTTTTCAGAGGTAGATGCAGAAAAAAATATATTCAGTTTGCAACCTGATGGAGGTCAGTATAGATGGACTAATACAACAAGTCCCACACACAGCTAGAAGCCCAATATTTTTTCAGAGGTAGATGCAGAAAAAAATATATTCAGTTTGCAACCTGATGGAGGTCTGTATAGATGGATTAATAGAACAAGTCCCACACACAGCTAGAAGCCCAATATTTTTTCAGAGGTAAATGAAGAAAAAAATATATGCAGTTTGCAACCTGATGGAGGTCAGTATAGATGGACTAATACAACAAGTCCCACACACAGCTAGAAGCCCAATATTTTTTCAGAGCTAGATGCAGAAAAAAATTATATTCAATTTGCAATCTGATGGAGGTCAGTATAGATGGACTAATAGAATGATGCTATGCCCAAAAGATTTTACTTCACTAGGTGCAGTAAAAAAATTGGTATTCTATACACAGGTGGTATATCTTGCAACACAGATAGGCTACTCCACTGACTAACACACTCTGCAATAGGCCAAAAAGGATTAGCTTTGCTAGATTCAGCCAAATACTGTGAAAAAAACTTGCACAGCACTGGCACAGACCTGCCTGGCAAAAACTGATAGGAACTGATGTAACCTAGTCCTGAAAAGGACTCCAATTACAATTAGTCTTTACTCCCACAATCTATCTATTTAAGAGCACAGACCTGCCTGATAAAAGTCATAGGAAATGCTGTAACCTAGTCCTTAAAAGGACTGCAATCACAACTATTCCCTACTCCCAAGCTATCTGTAGATTTGTGCGAAAATTGGCTTGAAATTAACAAGGTATAGCGCACACAGCAACAGCGGTGCCGTCTAACACGCAGCTGCAGCAGTGAGAAAATGGTGGCGACGGGGAAAATGGCTTGGTCTTATAGGGCAAGGACATGTGACATACACTGCCAATGACACATGCCCTTGCTTGTGTGAAAAAAAGCACTTCGCTCCGTGTGTGCGCTGCTGATAGGCTGACAGATTGCACCTCCCCACTGTAAATGCGGGAAAGAGAAAAAAAAAATGGGGATCTTCATTGTTCCTGCAGAGATCCATCCCCTGCCCCTCCCCCCACCCCGCTGTACACTCAAACTGCGTATTAACATTAATTTTCATCATTACTGAGAAAAAATCCAGTTATGATTTTGGTGCACGAACAGTTATCGAACATAACCTCGAACAGCCGAATTTTTCTCAAATTGTTCGTGTTCGCCGAACGGCTCGAACACCGCCCAAAACAGCTCGAATTTGAGATGCTAACAGTTCGAGTAGAACAACGCTCATCTCTAATTGTTAACAAATACATGGAGGCACAGAGGGGTCATCATAGATAAATACATTGAGGCACGAATTAAGCAACATCTCCTTTGTTCATGCACTTCATTGCACATATGTTGTGAAAATCAGACAATGATATAAGTGCTTCTCACTAAATTAGAATATCATCAAAAAGTTAATTTATTTCAGTTCTTCAATACAAAAAGTAAAACTCATATATTATATAGAGTCATTACAAATGACTTCAGCTTGTCTGTATTGTTGGGTCTGGTGTCTCTCATCTTCCTCTTGACAATACCCCATAGATTCTCTATGGGGTTAAGGTCAGGCGAGTTTGCTGGCCAATCAAGCACAGTGATACTGTCGTTTGTAAACCAGGTATTGGTAATTTTGGCAGTGTGGACAGGTGCCAAGTCCTGCTGGAGAATGAAATTTCCATCTCCAAAAAGCTTGTCGGCAGATGGAAGCATGAAGTGCTCTAAAATTTCCTGGTAGACGACTGCGCTGACTTTGGTCTTGATAAAACACAGTGGACCTACACCAGCAGATGACATGGCTCCCCAAACCATCATTGATTGTGGAAACTTCAAACTAGACCTCAAGCAGCTTGGATTGTGTGCCTCTCCACTCTTCCTCCAGACTCTGGGACCTTGATTTCCAAATGAAATGCAAAATTTACTTTCATCTGAAAACAACACCTTGGACCCCTGAGCAACAGTCCAGGTCTTTTTCTCCTTGGCCCAAGTAGGACGCTTCTGGCATTGTCTATTGGTCATGAGTGGCTTGACACAAGGAATTCGACACTTGTAGCCCATGTCCTGGATATGTCTGTGTGTGGTGGCTCTTGAAGCAATGACTCCAGACGCAGTCCACTCCTTCTGATTCTCCCCCAAATTTGTGAATGGCATTTTCTTAACAATCCTTTCAAGGCTGTGATTATCTCGGTTGCTTGTTCACCTTTTTCTACCACAATTTTTCCTTCCACTAAACTTACCATTAATATGCGTGGATATAGCACTCTGTGAACAGCCAGCTTCTTTAGCAATGACCTTTTGTGGCTTACCCTACTTGTGGAGTGTGTCAATGACTGTCTTCCTGACATCTATCAAGTCAGTAGTCTTCCCCATGATTACCATGATTGTGGAGCCTACTGAAACAGACTAAGGGACCCTTTTAAACGCTTAGGAAGCCTTAGCAGGTGTCCTTAGTTAATTATTCAAATTTTCTGAGATAATGACTTTTGTGTTTTCATTGGCTGTAAGCCATAATCATCAACATTAACAGAAATAAACACTTGAAATAGATCACTCTGTTTGTAATGACTCTATAATATATGAGTTTAACTTTTTGTATTGAAAAACTGAAATACATTTTTTGATGATAGTCTAATTTAGTGAGAAGCACTTGTAGATCCCAGGTCTTTAAAGGGATATTCCCATCTCCAAGATCCTATCCCAATATGTAGTAGGTGTAATAATAATAATATTAACAAATACCTCCAATTAGAAACGTAGTATAGTTTTCCTTATTTGCTATGTCTCTTTCCTCATGTGCAGGCATTGCAGGACCTTAGCTAGCCATGGTTACGTCCACTGATAAAGTGACTTTTAGTTAGCTAGCTGCTAGTGGTCGTAACCATGGATACCTAAGGTCCTGTATTGCCTGCATATGAGGTAAGTGGCAAATCAAAAATGCTATACTACATTTCTAATTGGAGGTATTTGCTAATATTATTATTATTACAGTTACTACATATTGGGATAGGATCTTGGAGATGGGAATACCCCTTTAACGCTTTAATTCTGAAGTCTGTTTTCACCTTCCTGACCTGGCCAAATTTTCCAATTCTGCCAGTGTCATTTTATGTGGTAATAACTCTGAAACGCTTCAATGTATCCCCGTAATTCTGAGACAGTTTTTTCATGGCACATTGTACTTTATGGTAATAGTAAATTTCGGTCAATATTTTTTGCGTTTATTTGTGAAAATATCGGAAATTTGATGAAAATTTAAAAAATGTTGCCATTTCCAAATGTTCAATTTTTATGCTTTTAAACCAGAGAGTTATATCACACAAAACAGATATAAAACTAACATTTGCCACATGTCTACTTTAAATCACCATCATTTTTGAGACAAAAATTTTTTTTTTGTTAGGAAGTTAGAAGGGTTAAAAGTTTATCAGCAATGTCTCATTTTAACAACAAAATTTACAAAAACATTTTAGGAACCACATCTTGTTTGAAGTGATTTTAGGCAGACTATGTGACAGAAAATACACAAAAGTGACACCAATTTAAAAACTGCATTCCTCAAAGTCCTTAAAACCACATTCAAGAAGTTTATTAACTCTTTAGGTGCTTCACAGGAATTAAATCAATGTGGAAGGAAAAAATGAAAATATTAAATTTTCCCACAAAAATGTTGCTTTAGCCTCAAATTTTTCGTTTTCACAAGGGTAAAAGGTAAAAATGGACCATACAATTTGTTGTGCATTTTCTCTTGAATATGCCAATAGCCTATATTTGGTGGAAAACTACTGTTTGGGTACACTGCAGGGCTCAGAAGGGAAGGAGCACCATTTGACTTATGGCGGACAAAATTGTCAGGAATAGATAGCGGACACCATGCCGTGTTTGCAGAGCCCCTGATGTGCCTTACCAGTGGAAACGGACCACAAGTGACCCCATTTTGGAAACTACACCCCTCAAGGAATTTATCTAGAGGTGAAGTGAGCATCTTGAATCCACAGGTGCTTCACAGAATTTTATAACATTGAGCTGTGAAAACGAAAAAATATTTTTTATGCAAAAATGTTGCTTTAGCCCCAAATTTTTCATTTTCATAAGGGTAAGAGGGGAAAATGGACCCTAACATTTGTTGTGAAATTTATCTTGAATATGCCAATAGCTCATATGGGGAGGAAAACTACTGTTTGGGCACACGGCAGGGCTCGAAAGGGAAGGAGCACCATTTGTCTTTTGGATTACAAAATTGGCTGGAATAGATAGCGGATGCCATGTCAAGTTTATAGAGCCCCTGATGTGTCTAAATAGTGGAAACCCCTCACAAGTGATCCCTTATTGGAAAACAAAACCCTCAAGGAATTTAGAGGTGTGATGAGCATCTTGAACCCACTGGTGCTTCACAGAATTTGGTAACGTTGAGCCATGAAAATGAAAATTAAGATTTTTCCCACAAAAATGTTGCTTTAGCCCCAAATTTTTCATATTCACAACAGTAACAGGAGAAAATGGACCTCAAAATTTGTTGTGCCATTTCTCCTGAGTAAGTTGATACCCCATGTGTAGTGGGAAACTACTGTTTGGGCACACTGCCATGCTTTGAAAGGAAGGAGTGATGTTTTTAAGTGCAGATTTTGATGGAATGGTCTGTGGTCGCAATGTTGCTTTTGCAGAGCCCTTGATGTGCCTAACCAGTTTAAAAACACCACAAGTGACCCCATTTTGGAAACTATACCCCTCAAGGAAATTATTAAGAGGTGTGGTGAGCCCCTTGAGCCCGCAGATGCTTCATAGAATTTTATAATGTTGAGCCGTGAAAATAAATAAATTACTTTTTTTCCCACAAAAATGTTGCTTTAGCCCCAAATTTTTCATTTTCACAACAGTAACAGGAGAAAATGGACCTCAAAATTTGTCGTGACATTTCTCCTGAGTAAGTTGATACCCCATGTGTGGTGGGAAACTACTGTTTGGGAACACTGCCGCGATCTGAAAGGAAGGAGTGATGTTTTTGAGTGCAGACTTTGATGGAATGGTCTGTGGACGTAATGTTGCTTTTGCTGAGCCCTTGATGTGTCTAACCAGTAAAACCCCCAACAAGTGACCACATTTTACAAACAACACCCCTCAATGAATTCATCTATGGTTGCAATGATCATATTGATACCACAGGTGTGTCACAGAACCTTATACCATTGGGTGGTGAAGAAAAAATAATTACAATTTTACATTTTGTTTTAGCCCCGTATTTTATATTTTTATATGGGAAAACGGGTAATAATGGCACCAAAATTTGTCACACAATTTCTGCTAAAGGTGTCAGTACCCCATATATGGCTGTACATTACTGCTTGGCCATACGTCGAGACTTGGGAGGGGTGTTTTACTGAAACAAACAGCAATAGATTCTGCTGAGTGAAAATTGCAAATCTGCCATTTTTGTGCCCAGTACATTGTAGTGCACAGTACATTGTAGTACACGTATATTGTAGTGCCCGTACATTGTAATGCCTGTACATTGTGCCAGGCTCGTGCTTCTGGATACATGCATCTGTAAATTAAATGGGCTCTCATCTCAACAGTACTGACAAACATGTGGCCGCTAAATATACTTTAGGCACACTGGGGCTCAGAAGGGAGGGGGTCATTTGCATTTGGAAGCTCATATTTAGCTGGATTTCTTTTAGGGGAGCCATTTTGTTTTTCCAGAGCCTTTGTGTTACCAGTAACGTGGAAGCCTCGTATATTTCCATTAACAGATGACAGACCTGAGAGGGGAATTGCTTTTTTTGTGGATTTAGTTAAAGCTTTTATTGGGAACATTTACATAATATTTTGGATCACACTTATCCTGCGCTCTACGCTGAGCACTTACATCGGAGTTTCAATCTAAATCTCCCAGTGACATGATTCAGATGAAGCCCCCAAAGGATCCAATCACTATAATGAGGCAACAGAGTTACTCTGGACTCCGTCTGGCCTCTGTTCAGTGGTGTCGTTCTTTTCAGAGGTGCAGAAAACTGTGGTTAACCGTGCTTTTATGCACGCTTAAAAAGAGGGACACCGCTGGATCATAGGCCAGACAGCATTCACAGTGTCTCCATTTGACTCGTTACAGAGAATCTTCCGCCTGGGGTTCCAACTAGTGATGGGCGAGCACTAAAATGCTCGGGCGCTCGTTGCTTGGGTCGAGCACATTGGAATACTTGGGTGCTCGACCCGAGCAATGAGCTCAATGTAAGTCTATGGGAAACTCGAGCATTTTTCAGGCGGCTCCCCCCGGCAGTCTGCAGAGGGCCTAAAAATTGCCCAAATCGATGGAAACAGTGCTCAAATGGCATGGGAACAGCATGGGAAAGACCCCTGGAAGCCTTTCTGACTCCCAGATCACTGCTGTCAACAATGTTGTTAGAGGTATTACCCCAGTTTTACGGACTCATAATGAAACATACTAAAGCGAAACCAAAATGGATTTTCCTGGGAAATATGTTAAAGAACATCCTTTCCAGGGTAATGACTTGTATATAAGGCAAAATAAATTACAAAAAACAAAAATATTCCTCCACACCTTGGGTTATGTTCACACGTAGCGTTTTTGATGCGTTTTTGCACTTTTGCATTGCTTTCAACCGTGACAAATATCATTTTAACATTTTACAACCTTATTTGGCCATGTGGTGTGTGAGACATGATTAGACACATCCTGTTTCATTTATGAAGGAGGGACTCTGAAAGTCACAAAGCCTATTTTTATAGGGCCATCAGGCGGCCTTTACTATTCTTAAAGGGCCAGGAGTCGGCCCTCACTATTCTTAGAAAGCCATCAGCCGGCTATGCTTTGTTATTCCCATTACTAAAGAGTGGGTCTCCTATACTGTTATTGCATATGCAGTGAGTGGCAAGGCTGCCCAAAATTTTGCCGCACCCCAATACCCCTTTGAAAATTTTGCCGCACCCCAATACCCCTTTGAAGAGACTTAGAGGAGGGCCTCCTGAAAACAATGTTCCCATTATTAGGAAGTGGGTCTCCCATACTGTTTGCTTATGCAGTGAATGCAAGGGCTGCCAAAAATTTGGACCTACTCCAATGCCCTTTGGAAGAGACGTAGAGGAGGGCCTCCTGAAATTTTTTTTCCCATTATTAGGAAGTGGGTCTCCCATAGTGTTGGCCTATGCAGTGAATGCAAGGGTTGTCAAAAATTTGGAGGCACTCCCATGCCCCCTTGGAAGAGACGTGGAGGTCAGAGGGACTTTTGAAAACAATGTTCCCATTATTAGGAAGTGGGTCTCCTATAGTTTTGGCCTATGCAGTGAATGCAAGGGCTGCCAAAAATTGGGAGGCACTCCAATGCCCCTTGGAAGAGACATGGAGGAGGGCCTCCTGAAAAAAATGTTCCCATTAGAAAGGAGCAGGTCTCCTATACTTGTAATGCCCATGCACTAAGCGTATGGACTGACAAACATTTACCCCTGGGGGGTATACATGAACATACTGTATAAAAAATTTTTTTTACTGGCATCATAAACATCCTTTAAAAAAATTATGTGGGTGTTGCATCATGGAACACGGTCACCCTGGTGATATGGTGGTGGAGGATGAGGAGAAGGAGGAGGACAAGAGCAAATATCCAAAATCAGGAAGCGTATACCCATGTGTGGGTGTGAAAAGGTGCATGAGAATACACCTCCCAAAAAGAGACACTGGATTTGAATATATGTTACACTGCTATCATTCGGTGGTGTTGAGAAGTCTGGCCCAATCCAGCCCTTGTTCATTTTTATAAGAGTCAGCCTGTTAGCATTTTCAGTAGACAGGCGGATGCGCTTATCAGTTATAATTCCACCAGCGGCACTAAAAACCCGCTCTGATAAAACGCTAGCAGCAGGGCAGGCCAGGACCTCAAAGGCGTACAGAGCCAGTTCATTCAACGTATCCAGCTTGGATACCCAATAATTATAAGGCACAGAGGAATAACGGAGGACGTTGGTACGGTCGGCAAGGTACTCCCTCAGCATCTTCCCAAACTGTGTTCCCCTGCCTCTGCTGAATTGGAGTTGTGTCTCTCTCGCCTGTACTCCTTGGTTGTTCAACGAACTGTGACCTCTGCCGCCAGCGTTTTCAGATGGGAATTTTTTTAATAGTTCCGCCACAAGGGCCTTCTGGTACTGCCCCATTTTTGTAGACCTTTCCGCCTCAGGTATAAGAGATATAAAGTTCTCCTTGTAGTGTGGGTCTAGAAGTGTTACCAACCAGCAATGACTGTCACCCAAAATTTTGAGAATGCGAGGGTCATGGGAAAGGCAGCGTAACATAAACTCAGCCATGCATGCCAGACTGCTAACAGGCAAGACTTCCATGTCCTCACCAAGAGAACGAATGACCATGCTCTCCTCCTCCTCTCTGTCCTCAGGCCATCCACGCTGAACAGACGGTATGACAGTTGTGCAGATAGTACCGTCTATAGCGCATGAAACTAGCTCCTGTTCTTCCTCCTCCTCCTCTTCCTCATTGTCACCCAATCCACGTTGGGATGAGATGAGGCTGGGCTGCGTGGAATCACCCTGTATGGTTCCTTGCTCCATCTCATCGTGCTCCACCTGCAATGCATCCTCTTTGATTGTGAACAGAGAGAGTTTCAGAAGACAGAGAAGCGGGATCGTGACGCTAATTATGGCGTCATCACCGCTCACCATCTTGGTGGAGTCCTCAAAGTTGTGGAGGATGGTACATATGTCTGACATCCATGTCCACTCCTGAGGTCTTATGTGTGGAGTCTGAACTGAATACCGATGACCTTTTTGATGCTGGTAGTCAACAACTGCCCTCTTCTGCTCACAAATCCTTCTCAACATCTGCAGTATAGAGTTCCAATGCATGGGGACATCACACACCAGTCTGTGAGCCGGAAGCTGCAAGCGCTGTTGAAACACGGCAAGGGCGGTGGAAGCTGTAGGTGACTTTCTAAAATGGGCACACACAGGCGGACTTTAACAAGCAGATCCGGCAGCTCCAGGAAGTATTTGAGAAACCGCGGAACCACGAGGCTAAGCACATGGGCCAGGCATGGTACGTGTGTGAGCTCGCCTCACCTCAGAGCCGGCACCAGGTTCCGGCCATTGTCACACACGACCATTCCTGACTGTAGGTTCAGCGGTGTGAGCCACAGAACTGCCTGCTCTTTCAGAGCTGTCCACAACTCTTCAGCATTGTGTGTTTTATCACCTAAGCATATTAGCTTCAGCACAGCCTGTTGCCGCTTGGCCGAAGCAGTGCTACAGTGCTTCCAGCTTGTGACTGATGTGGTCATTTCGGAGATGGAGGCTGAAGAGGAGGAGGAGGCTGAGGAGGATAAGGAGGATAAGGTGCAGGTGCTGTAGATTTTGGGGGCAACCCTGATTGACCTAGGGCCTGCAATCCTTGGCGTCGGGAGGACGTATTCCGTCCCGAGGTCCGACTGGGTCCCCGCTTCCACTATGTTAACCCAGTGTGCAGTCAGCGAGATGTACTGTCCCTGCCCACAAGCACTTGTCCACGTGTCCGTGGTTAGGTGGACTTTCCCGGTAACTGTGTTGTTGAAGGCACGGCTGATGCTTTGGGACACTGCTTGTATAATGCGGGGATGGCACACCGGGAGAAATAGTGGCGGCTGAGGACCGAGTACCGAGGGACAGCCGTCGCCATCAGGTTGTGGAATGCTTCCGTCTCCACGAACCTAAAAGGCAACTTTTCTAGTGCAAGCAGTCGCGAAATGTGGGAATTTAGTAATGTGGCCTGTGGGGCGTAGGCTGCGTATTTGCACTTTCGTTCCAAGGACTGGGGTATGGACAACTGAACGCTACGCAGGGACAAGGACGAGGACATGCTTCCTGATGCTGCTAGTTGAGAGTGTGCAACGACATGTGCAGGGCAGGAGGCATCTTCGCATGCACCATGGAAAGGGGATTGGCTTGCATGAACAACAGCGGAAGAAGCAGTTGTGAAACCCGCAGACACTGTTCCTGGACCCTGGGGTTCGGCCCACAAAGTCGGGTGCTTTGTTGCCATGTTACTGATCATGCTGGTGGTGCAAATGGCTTTATTGGGGTTATCGGCAGAGTCTTTAAAAAACAACCAGACTCGGGAAGACCTAACAGTTGTACTGGCAACTTCCTTCATGTTGATGTTACGGGGAATGGTTGCCTGCCTTCTGTCTGCAGCCACCACACTGCTTCTTCCTGCCTGTTCGGGTGCTCTGCCTCCCTCCCCCTGTATGGTGCTGTCCTCGCTCTGCATGTTCTCCTGCCAGATTGGGTTAGCTACTATATCATCCACCACCTCGTCTTCCACTTCCGCACCCTGGTCATCCTCCTGATTTTCTGGCAATTGTGTCTCATCATCGTCCACCTCTTGTAACACTTTCCCACTGTCGCCTTTGTGTGACCGTGGCTGCTCAAATATTTGGGCATCGCTACATGTGATCTCCTCTTGCCCCGCTTCAAGCCCGAATCTATAAATGGAAAAGTGAACAGCTCTTCTGAGTGCCCAAGTGTGGGATCAGTTGTCTCTGGGCACTTGGCATGGTGGGAGGAAAGAGGTTCAGGGCGAGGAATATGCGGTCCAGACTCACGGCTACTGAGATTTGACCGTGTGGAAGACAGGGTGGTGGTGGTGGTGGCTAAGTGACTGGAAGAATTATCTGCTATCCAACCAATAACCTTTTCACACTGCTCTGTGTTCAATAGTGGTGTTCTGTGGCCCCCTATTAATTGGGACAGGAAGGTCGAGTGAGAAGATGTGGGTGTTTTTTGTGGCTTGCCCATGGCCTCGGCCTCTGCATGCACCATCACCGTCACTTCCAATTCCCCGTCCCTTGCCACATGCCTTGCCCATTTTAAATGGAGGACAATATCTTCCATGCTCACTACAAATGGATGAATTTGGAGCAAACTTATATGTGTTCCTTGTGACGGACAAATCACAGTTTTAAATACCCGGCCTGTAGGTAACTATTTTGAATAGCAAACCGGTGTCAATAGCGTCACTGACACACTGAAACAAATTTTTAATGCAGGCCAGAAATGGCAGTATTTTCTGAAAATGTATATGTGATCCATGTGACGGAGAAAACACAGTTTTAAATACCTGGCCTGTAGGTACCGTATTTTTCGGACTATAAGACGCACCGGACCATAAGACGCACCCCAAATTTTGGGGTGGAAAATAGAAAAAAAATATTTTTTATAAGATGGGGGTCCATCTTATAGTCTGAATAGGTATGCTATATTACCTGGGGGGCAGTGGAGTGAAGGTCACAGGAGGCAGGGTCCCTCAGGAAGTCGGCGGCTGCAGCAGAAGAGGTCAGATGCCGTGGAACCTGTGCTTGGCTGGGGCCTGTGCCTGGCTGAGGCCCCTAGCCTGGCTGGTTCCTGTGCGGAGGCCTCTGGCTGGGGCTGAGGCAGGGGCCCCTGGCTGGGGCTGAGGCCGAGGCCTCTGGTTGGGGCTGAGGCAGGGGCCTCTGGCTAGGGCCAAGGCCTCTGGCTGGGGCCGGGGCCTCTGGCTGGTGCCGAGGCTGGGGTTGGTGCCGGGGCTTTTGACTGGGGCTGGGGCCGGGGCCGAGGCCTCTGGCTCGGCCGAGCACTGGGGCCGAGGCTGGGGCGGGTGCCGAGGCTTTTGGCTAGGGCCTCGGGCTGGGGCTGGTGCCTCGGGCTGAGGCCTGTACCGGGCTGCGGTCGGTGTCGGGCTGTGAGCGGCGAAGCAGTGCGGCCTGTGCAGGTTTCCTGTGTGTGCGGCCATCTTCCTAGAGCTGTGATCTACAGGAAAATGGCCGCCGGAGCCACCGGTCCGCGCATGCGCCGGCTCGGGCGGCCATTTTCCTGTAGTTCACAGCTCTAGGAAGATGGCCGCGCACACCGGAAACCTGCGCAGGCTGCACGCCGCTCACAGTCCGACACCGGCCCCAGACCCAGTACCGGCCAGGCACAGGTGCCGACCCCAGCCGCTCACCTCTGCTGCCGCTGATGCCGATGCCGCCGCTACCACCACCGCGTTCCTGGAGGACCACCGCAGGTAATGTTCGGACCATAAGACGCACCCCCCATTTTCCTCCCAAATATTGGGGAAAAAAAGTGCATCTTATGGTCCGAAAAATACGGTAACTATTTTGAACAGCAAACTTGTGTCAATAGCTTCACTGACACACTAAAACAAAATTTCAATGGAGGCCAGAAATGGCAATATTTTCAGCGCAATTATATGAGATCCGTGTGGCATACAAACCACAGTTTTAAATAGCTGGATTTTTAGCACTGTAATATGGAAAGGACCTGGCTGTATTCTGCAGTGCCAACAAGCAAATGACGCAGAAATACGGTGTTCTCTGGATTGCTTTTTAAGAAAATAATGAGGATTAAGATCCCCAAAAAAATATTCCTGGCCCCTGAGACCTGAGCCTATGTCTAGAAATATCTAACAGCAGCAGCAGACGAATGGAGCCTCTTGTGCTATATGCACTTCAGTCTGCTATATACACTGCCTGCCTGATATATCTCTGCAGATGGATTAGTCCTCAGAAGGACTGTTTGTTGAGATGGATATGTGTCTGTAATATAGTTTGGTACACCTACACTAACTAGAAACAAGCAAATCTCTCCCTACCCCAGCAGCACCTTGTTAAGGGGACGGTTGCAAACAACTTTATTAAATAATGGAACGCAACCGAACCCGGGGTCCACGATGCTGCCTGGAGGACTGCGGCCGAACACCTTCCGGGTAAGAAGGGAAAACAACCAACTGAAATAACAATCCCCCCCGTGTTACTGCACACCGGAGCGGGAATAGGAATTCGCTCTATCTCCGTTAACTGCACGAGAGATGTGCAATAAATAATGTATCTGTAGCCCTGTTTACAGCACAGGGACTACACAGCAGGCGCTAGGATGCGTGTGTGATACACGCCGGCGTATACGTGGTCCCAGCCGGCGTGCTAACGGACTGAGGAGTATCTCTCCACGTGGCTTACAGGCGGTGCCGGGAATACGGCGTCTGCAGACTGCTCGGGGTGTATGGCGACCTCTTTGTCGGAGCCAGACTGCCAGACAAAGCTACCTGCCTCCCTCCATCTAAGGCTGCCTATCCCCCGCTAAACCTGCCTGACAGAAGCTAAAGCACACATGGAGCCCAAACGACCAAGCGTCCACACAACAACACCATCACAGCTCAATGATCAGAGCGCGCCGCCATGTTTGTGGGCGGGCTATTTAAAGATTAAGCCCTGCCCACCGTCGCACTATTGGTGATGTCACCCGCGACCAATCAGGCGGTGCCAGGTCATCGGATCAGCTGACTCCCAAACCACCAATCACGGTCCGCCATGTCACAGACCTGCTCAGTGCAGTGAATCCTGGACTTAGGCTGTAGCAGCCCTGTTTCCCTCCTCAACCTACGCTTCATGTTGCTAGGAACAAAGACCCAAGAGAGAACTTGTCTATTTCGTGCACCAGCTAGGTGTTGCGACTGATGATGAGGCTAAGCAGCATCAGCCCTGGCTGGACCAGAATGGGAGACCACAGAATCCACTGATGCTTCTGAACCCATTTCAAATGCAGCAAACACATGACACCTAACACACCTCTCCTACACTGTCTGATTCTGGAGTGACTGTGACAAGCATTGCAGCACCTGGTCTGATATAGACCTGATGGCACTGTGTGGCCAGTCAATCACTGTAATGCCACAACCAACATGGCTACAGCATTACAGTGAGTGGCAGACTATCCCTGCTTGTTCATTGGCTCTGTAAAGAGCATCAAACATGCAGGGAGGGGACCCAAGCTCCCACTGAGCAACCCCAGAAATGCTCAGTGAGTGCCAAGAATCTCAAGCAGTGAGATGCTTGGGCAGGCACTGAGCAGTAGCAAGCATGCTTGCTCATCATTAGTTCAAACTGAATCATGTATTTCAGAGATTTTACATGGAAACCTCAATATAAGCACTCTGCTTAGAGCAAAGGATAAATGTGCACTGAGCCTGACTGTAATCCTTGGAGGGCAAAATGATCAAATCAACAGCTAGTCAAAAATAGTTCTCTTGATTTTTTTTTAAGTTTCTCCTGCCTGGTATAAGTGATTTGACAACCATATTCTTCGAGCCAGTGCCATTAAAGCAATACCAGACTTATATAGTTTTTTTATGTTTAGCTGCTATCACCCACTAAAAGAAGGGTTTTTTTTTGCAAAAACAAATTTACAAACAAATTTTTGCATCGCCATATTTTGAGAGCTATAATTTTTCTATATTTCTGCCCACAGGGTCTTGTGAGGGCTTGTTTTTTTTGTTTTGTGATTTTTTTTTATGTTTTTACAATATTTTAAAACTTTATTTTTACTTTTTTACCTTGCCCAAGGATGGGACATCAACTTTCCCTACCTTGATCGCTGATCTAATACTTTGCAATGATTTTGCATTGCAAGGAATTAGATCAGTCTTTGGCACACAGGTAGGAGGAATGTCAGCTCCTGCTCTGAGCAGGAACTTAAAGGCCGCCGTACCTGGGTGACCCCGAGGCCATATTTTGGCCCAAGGTCACCATGGAAACCATCGGCACAATGCGATCGAAATTGCATTGTGCACATCCGGAGCAGAGAGGGAGCTCTCTCCCTCTCTAAGCCGATTGATGTCGCTGTCGCTATTGACAGAGGGGTTAACCGCCCGAGATCAGCGCGAGAACCGATCTTGGGAATTTCTGCAGGGTGTTAGCTTTAATATATATCTGATGCCCACCGATGATTGCGCCAGCTCTGCGAGTGACCCGACACGATCATCGCAACATACATGCAAGGCGGTTTGCGGGAACACATCTCCCGTGGCGCTGTACATATACTCCGGATGTTGTGAAGGGGTTAAAAAAATCATGTCACTCACTCACATCTGATTGTCATTCCATTGATTGAAAACACAACACTCTAATTTCACCTTCAAATGATCTGCTAATCCTAAAATTTCACATACTTTTGTCACTATCAGACATGTGATATTGGATCATATTCCACATTTAAAAAATAAAGTGTAATATTTTTAATTAAATTGTTTGATTTGCTTCTCTATATCTACTATTAGGGCTTGTGTGAAAATCTGATGTACAGTGGCATGTAAAAGTTTGGGCACCTCTGGTCAAAATTACTGTTATCGTGAACAGTTAAGCAAGTAGAAGATGAAATGATCTCTAAAAAGACTAAAGTTAAAGATGACACATTTCCTTTGTATTTTAGGCAAAACATGTATATATATATATATATATATATATATATATATATATATATATATATATATATTTTTTTTTTTTTTTCATCTTTAACATTTTAAAAATTACAAAAGTGGGTCGATGCAAAAATTTGGGCACCCTGCATGGTTAGTACCTTCTAGCACCCCCTTTTGCAAGTATCACAGCTTGTAAACGCTTGTAAACGCTTTTTGTAGCTAGCCAAGAGTATTTCAATTTTTGTTTGAGGGATTTTCATCCATTCTTTTGTGGAAAATTCTTCCAGTTCTTTGAGATTCCTGAGTCGTCTTGCATGCACTGCTATTTTGAGGTCTAGCCACAGACTTTCAATGATGTTCAGATCAGTGGACTGTGAGGGCCATTGTAAAACCTTCAGCTTGCACCTTTTGAGGCAGTGTATTGTTTTGATGTGTGTTTAGGATCATTATCCATTTGTAGAAGCCATCCTCTTTTCAAGTTCAGCTTTTTTACAGATGGTGTTATGTTTGCATCAAGAATTTGTTGAAATTTCATTGAATCCATTCTTCCCTCTACTCGTGAAATGTTCCCTATGCCATTGGCTGAAGGACAACCCCAATGCAAGATTGGTCCACCCCCATGCGTAATCGTTGGCGAGATGTTCTTTTCCTGAAATTCTGTGCCATTTTTTCTCCATACATACCTTTGATCATTGAGGCCAAAGAGTTCTATTTTAACCTCATTGGTCCACAGGACTTGTTTCCAAAATGTATCAGTCTTGTTTAGATGTTCTTTTGCATACTTCTGAAGCTGAATTTTATGATGAGGACACAGGAGAGGTTTTCTTCTGATGACTCTTCCATAAAGGTCATATTTGTGCAGGTGTCTATGAACAGTAGAACAATTTACCACTACTCCAGAGTCTGCTAAGTCTTTTTGAAGGTCTTTTGCAGTCAAGCTGGGGTTCTGATTTGCCTCTCTAGCAATCCTAAGAGCAGCTCTCACTGAAATTTTGATTGGTCTTATAGACCTTACCTTGGCCACTGTTATGCACACGCCCGGGCTAAGCGGCGTGTGCGTGTGATTGGTAGTGATTCCACTGGACCGTGCCGGAGAGTGAATGCCTGGAGGGGCGTGACTAAGTATTCACCCGATCCGACCAGGGTCGCACGACGGCATACGACGCCAGTGCACCAAGGAGGAACCGAGCAGAGGGACCAGGTGCTACTCCAGGACAGACCCCGGACACGGCTGTTGACCCACACAGGGGAATACAGGAACAGGCTGGTAGGCTGGCACACAGACTGGAGGGTATAGGCAGGCACGACTGGTATGCAGGCAGGCGGGTATGCAGGCAGGGGGGTAAAGGCCAGCACAGCTAGAGTGCAGACAGGGAGGAACTAGCAGGTAGGAACACAGGCGGGATAGGACCCAGTACACACCGGGACTCAGGAACAATACAGGCAGAGGGTTACAGGCAAGCACAGCTAGAGTGCAGACAAGGCTGAGCAGGGAGGACAGGGCTCTGTTCACACGGAACAGACAGGAAGGGAAAGACAGAGCCAGATACTCACACAGTACTTGCAGAGACAACAAGCAGGAGTTAGGTACGAGTTCAGACTCTGCAGAAAAAGGAAGGGAACGGACATAGAGGCAAAACAGGTAAAGGACAGGAGAGAGTTCAGACTGGAACTGAGTGTACGGAGGAGACCGACACTGCAGAGGGATACAGGAGCGGGTCTGGGAATACGGCCCCCAGAGAGGCGGGACGAACAGGCAAGGAGCGTGTTCAGACAGGACAGACCAGACACAGGAGCGGGTCTAGGAAATCGGCCACTAGAAGGCGGAACGAACAGGCAAGGAGCGTGTTCAGACAGGACAGACCAGACACAGGAGCGGGTCTAGGAAATCGGCCACTAAAAGGCGGAACGAACAGGCAAGGAGCGTGTTCAGACAGGACAGACCAGACACAGGAGCGGGTCTAGGAAATTGGCCACTAGAAGGCGAGAGGAACAGGCTAGGAGCGAGTACAGACAGGTCAGACAGGATACAGGAACGGGTCTAGGTAATCGGCCCCTAGAAGGCAGGAGGAACAGGCTAGGAGCGTGTTCAGACAGGACAGACAAGAGAACACAGAAAGGACTCAGTTCAGACACGGGAGCTGATACCGCAAAGCAGGAGACATACAGGACTCAGTTCAGACACGGGAACTGATAAAAAAAGCAGGAGACAAGAGACGGGACCTGGCACCTTCAGAGTGCAAGCACACACTGAAGGAAACACTATGCTCAGGCAGGGAAAGAAGGGAGCTGCTGAGCTATATACCAAGTGACAGACAGCAATAGGCTGAGGACGCACAAGGGGTGTGACCCACAGCAGGTACAAAAGGCAGGAAGTGATCGGGCGCCGCCCTTAAGCAGCAGAAACAGACACAAACAGACAGCATGGAGGGAAGCCAGAGAGACATTCTGGACAGGAGATCAAGTGCGCCCTCTTGCACAGTGGGAGATGGACCACCATGCAAGGACGCCGCCAGGTATGTTACAGTACCTCCCCCCTTACGCCCCCTCTTCTTCAGGCCTGCCAGAATCTTCCGCAGGGAATTCGAGGGCCAGTCGTTCACTGGGTTGGAGGGGGACAGAGACTTAAGGGTAATCTCTGCTTCGAGGTACATCTTGTCAAGCTCACAGGAAGAAATAGACGGGTTATCACGTACATAATGAGGAAAAGTCACTGTCTCTTTGTTATCTGGTGGTATCCCGGAGGATTCAGGAAACAACTGGAGGACCTCCGCCGGGTCAGAAGAGTGCAGAGGCTCAGAGAAAACAACTGCTTCAGAGTACACTAGGTCGGACTCACTGGAGGAAGCAGGCGAGGTATCGGGTACCGAGTATAGGAAAGTCTCTGTCCATTCACCACCAGGTGGCACCCCGAAGGGTTCTGGAGACAGCTGGCGGTCCTCCGCCTGGTCAGAGGGGTGTAGAGACTCACGGGTAACCTCTGCTTCAGAGTACACTAGGTCGGACTCACTGGACGAAGCAAGCGAGGTATCAGATCCAGGATATAGGAAAGTCTCTGTCCATTCACCACCAGGTGGCACCCCGAAGGATTCTGAACACAACTGGAGGTCCTCCGCCTGGTCGGAGGGGTGTAGAGACTCAGGAGTAACCTCTGCTTCGGAGTACACTAAGTTGGACTCACTGGACGAAGCGAGCGAGGTATCAGGTACAGAGTATAGGAGAGTCTCTGTCCTTTCGCTACCAGGTAGCACCCCGAAGGGTTCAGGAGACAACTGGAGATCCTCCGCCTGGTCGGAGGGGTGTAGAGACTCGGAGGTAACTACCACTTTGGGGTACCCATTGTCAGGCTCACAGGACGAAGCGGACAAAGTATTGAGTACCGGGTGTAGAGAAGTCTCTCTCCATTTGTCATCGAGTGGTATCCCGGAGGGTTCAGGAGGCAACAGGGGATCCTCCGCCAGGTAATAGAGGTGCATAGACTCTGAGGTAACCACAGCTTTGGAGCATCCTTGGACATGCACACCGGTTAAAGAGAAAGAAGCATCTGATGCCGGGTGCAGGAAGTTCTCCTGTGTGGAGTCTGGATGGGCAGAAGTCTCTTCGGCCAGGAGAACTGGTGCACTACCCACGCACATTACCCATTGGGGTTTCTCCGGGATACAGGGAGATGAAGCTTCAGTAGGGACTTCAAGGTTGGGGTCAGGAGGTCTCAGGGAGGACAGACCCTGGCGTGACGGCTTGCCTCTAAGTCTAGCACGTCTGGACTGCCTCTTGAGGTTGAGAGAAGTATTCCGGAAAGCGTAGTCACCCTGTGAGGATTCTGGGTGGGCAGTAGACTCATTGGGCTGGAGGACTATTGCGCTACCCACACACATTACCCGTCGGGGCTGCTCCGGGATATTGGGAAGTGAAGCTTCAGCAGGGGCTTCAGAGTTAGGGTCCTCGAAGACCATACGAAAGGCCACCAGGAAGGCCTGCAGGTCAAGGATGACAGGATCCCATGCTTCCCATAGGGGGGTGACCCATATCAAGGCATCACCCGCTAGGTAGTCAATCATAAAGGCCACTTTAGCCCAATCGGAAGGAAAATAGAGAGGGTAGGCCTTAAAGTGTAGCATGCATTGCTCCACAAATGCACGACACTGTCTTGGATCCCCATAGTAACGTGGCGGATCCGCAGGAACGAGGGCTGATAGATCCATCTGGATGGGAGCGTAACTCGCCTGGAACTCAGCTAAAGGGGGAAAAAAATTTATTTTATTTTAATGCATGTATTCGCTGGAAAAACTTCTCAAAGAGCGAAGGCCGTGGGGCTCAACGGGAACCATGGCCTGAGCATGCTGTTATGCACACGCCCGGGCTAAGCGGCGTGTGCGTGTGATTGGTAGTGATTCCACTGGACCGTGCCGGAGAGTGAATGCCTGGAGGGGCGTGACTAAGTATTCACCCGATCCGACCAGGGTCCCACGACGGCATACGACGCCAGTGCACCAAGGAGGAACCGAGCAGAGGGACCAGGTGCTACTCCAGGACAGACCCCGGACACGGCTGTTGACCCACACAGGGGAATACAGGAACAGGCTGGTAGGCTGGCACACAGACTGGAGGGTATAGGCAGGCACGACTGGTATGCAGGCAGGCGGGTATGCAGGCAGGGGGGTAAAGGCCAGCACAGCTAGAGTGCAGACAGGGAGGAACTAGCAGGTAGGAACACAGGCGGGATAGGACCCAGTACACACCGGGACTCAGGAACAATACAGGCAGAGGGTTACAGGCAAGCACAGCTAGAGTGCAGACAAGGCTGAGCAGGGAGGACAGGGCTCTGTTCACACGGAACAGACAGGAAGGGAAAGACAGAGCCAGATACTCACACAGTACTTGCAGAGACAACAAGCAGGAGTTAGGTACGAGTTCAGACTCTGCAGAAAAAGGAAGGGAACGGACATAGAGGCAAAACAGGTAAAGGACAGGAGAGAGTTCAGACTGGAACTGAGTGTACGGAGGAGACCGACACTGCAGAGGGATACAGGAGCGGGTCTGGGAATACGGCCCCCAGAGAGGCGGGACGAACAGGCAAGGAGCGTGTTCAGACAGGACAGACCAGACACAGGAGCGGGTCTAGGAAATCGGCCACTAGAAGGCGGAACGAACAGGCAAGGAGCGTGTTCAGACAGGACAGACCAGACACAGGAGCGGGTCTAGGAAATCGGCCACTAAAAGGCGGAACGAACAGGCAAGGAGCGTGTTCAGACAGGACAGACCAGACACAGGAGCGGGTCTAGGAAATTGGCCACTAGAAGGCGAGAGGAACAGGCTAGGAGCGAGTACAGACAGGTCAGACAGGATACAGGAACGGGTCTAGGTAATCGGCCCCTAGAAGGCAGGAGGAACAGGCTAGGAGCGTGTTCAGACAGGACAGACAAGAGAACACAGAAAGGACTCAGTTCAGACACGGGAGCTGATACCGCAAAGCAGGAGACATACAGGACTCAGTTCAGACACGGGAACTGATAAAAAAAGCAGGAGACAAGAGACGGGACCTGGCACCTTCAGAGTGCAAGCACACACTGAAGGAAACACTATGCTCAGGCAGGGAAAGAAGGGAGCTGCTGAGCTATATACCAAGTGACAGACAGCAATAGGCTGAGGACGCACAAGGGGTGTGACCCACAGCAGGTACAAAAGGCAGGAAGTGATCGGGCGCCGCCCTTAAGCAGCAGAAACAGACACAAACAGACAGCATGGAGGGAAGCCAGAGAGACATTCTGGACAGGAGATCAAGTGCGCCCTCTTGCACAGTGGGAGATGGACCACCATGCAAGGACGCCGCCAGGTATGTTACAGCCACCACTGTTCCTGTTAACTGCCATTTTTTAATTACATTTCAAATTGCGGAAAGAGCAACTTGAAAATGCTTTGCTAACTTCTTATAGCCTTCTCCTGCTTTGTGCGCCTCCACCATTTTCATTTTCAGAGTGCTAGGCAGCTGCTTAGAAGAACCCATGGCTGCTGTTTTTTGGCACAAGATTAGAGGAGGCTGGGTTTTTATAAGAAAGCAGAGAAATCAAGCTCACAGATAAAGTCCAAAAAAGTGCATTTTATTTTCCAAGGTACATGAAGCAAAGATTAAAATTGTGTGTTCACAAAAAAGAGAATACAGGCATCTTTCAACGCGTTTCAAGCGGCAAGCGCTTTTTGTCAACATACCATCCAAGTTGACTTACAAGATTTAAAAACAATTTGAACATGTGCACACACCTATTTCCTGATTGCCAAACAAATCAATTAAATCACAGGTGGGAAACCTCTAAACATACTGTATATTAGAATTTCCCATGCGTTGCCAACTAGTCATTGGTAGAGACCTCTAGTCTACCTACTAGTTGGAGATACTCTTGTGTGCATAAAGCACTTTAATATAGAGGCAATGTGATATTTAAACTGAAAGTGTCAATCCACAAGCATGCGAAAAATCTTCAAAAATTTACATTTGCTCCTTCTCCCTCCCCCTAATGATGGGCGAAGGATATCGTAGTGTTAATAGAGCCCTCTCGTAACGTCCCTGGTCAAATGATTAGCAAAAAGTATTGTGTTTTGAATATTGTTTAAACGATCAGTGGCGGATATTGTAGTGTGAACACTGCCCTTTCATGATATCCCAGCTTAAATGCTGTGTGATCATTGTTTTTTCATGACATACCAGTGCAAATGAATAGCGAGGGACATCGTAGTGTAAACATAACACTAAGGCTGTGTGCCCACGACGCGTTTTTTAAGCGTTTCCGCAGCGGCAATTCCGCTGCAGAAACGCTTAAAAAACGCTTGGTAGAAGGTCCCCAATGACAATCCGCATGTGCTGTGCACATGCTGCTGAAATTTCCGCTGCGGATTATCATTGCAGAAAAATACGCAGCACTACCAATTATTTTGCGGAAGTCCTGCGTTTTCGCCGCCATTGACTTGCATTGGAACGCATGGAATCCGCATCACTGCATCTGTACATGCAGAATCCATGCGTTTCAATGTGCGGATGGTACCCGGGTCTGGAGAAGAGGAGACTCTCATCCAGACCCGGGTACCATAGTACCTGTAAAAAAAAGAATAAAATAAAAAATAAACATTATACTTACCTTCAGATGGCCCCTGGTGTCTTTGTCTTGGCTTGCTGGCAGATTGCAGTGGACTCAAGGACCTGCCATGACGTCATTTTGTCATGTGACGGGTCACGCGACCGCTGACGTCGGCAGGTCCTTTAGTGTACCGCAAGCTGCCGGCAAGCCAGGACGCATCGAATAAAGACACTGGGGGCCATCAGAAGGTAAGTATATATTTATTTTTTATTTTTTAACATTCTTTCGGTCACACTATATAAATCCATGCCGGCTGCATGGATTTATATAGTGTGACCAAGTTGTCAAGCACTTTCCAAGTGATGCTAAAATCGCTTGGAAAGCGCTTGACAACCCGCATGCGAAATCGCATGATCAAAACGCTTCACATCCGCTTGTCCCTGGCAGGAAAAACGCATGTACAATCCGCATGTACAATCCGCCTGCGTTTTTTCTGCCAGGGAGATGCAGAAACGCTCAGTAAAAAATCCGGAGCATTTCCGCATCGTGGGCACATAGCCTTATTGCTCTTTTGTGATGTCCCAGTCCAAATGACTAGTTGGGGATACTGTAGTGTGAATAAAGCACTATAAGTAGAGGTTTTTCCTTTTCTATAGAGGCAATGGTACAATGTGATATTTAAACTGAAAGTATTGATCCACAAGCATGCAAAAAATCTGCAAAAAATTGCATTTGCTATTTACAAGCGAGTGAAAATTTTCAGGGTCCCTTTTTTTTTTCCTTTTCTCCCGCCTACAGAATCCAGGGGGAACATTTTTTGGAGTGTACTGGGTTGTATGAATATAATCTGGATAAATATCTTGTAAAAGGGAATTAATTTAATACATCTTAAAATATAGTGTGAACATTGCTTAAATAAAGCAAACTAGAAAAACTGGAAAGAGAAAGCGCAAATAGGGTCTTATCTGATAACCAAGTGGTGTAAAATGTTATAGGTACGCTCAATTGATAGGGTTGTGCCAGTCACAACTTCTATAGAGGCATATCAAGGCTGCTGCAGGACCACCAAGGAGATGCGTTGCAATAAAAAGTGGAGTACGGTGGTTCAGAATCTGCGCTTCCCACTGGTTCAAATATGTGATCACACACGAAGGTGAAGCATGAATGCAGTAGTGTTGAGCCACCCCCGTAGTGTTCGAGTTCGGTTCATCGAACACCCATGTGTTCGCCGAACTGTTCGTCGAACTGTTCGACGAACACCTTCGAACACCATTAAAACCAATGGCAGGCAAACAAAAACACATAGAAACACATAGAAAACACCTTCAAAGGTGTCCAAAAGCTGACAAACTGCTCAGAAGACATAACTAACACATGGAAAAGTGACAAGTACATATAGTCATGCGAAAATAAAAGAGGTGGAGGTGTAAAAGGAGGGGGAGACACAGATATAGGCATGTCATGCCCTTCTAAAATCCAAAAAGTGAGAAGCCGACACGGCCAGTCCGCTCCTGCCCGTGCCACCTCCGTGTCGCCGGGTTTGTGCCAGAGCCGCGGTGAACCCTGATGGCCAGCCCCCCTCTCCCAATACTGGTGCCTGTCCGCTGGTGGGTCGAGCGAGCCCCCCTGTGGTGGAGGCAGCTCTAAGCTTTTTAATTTAAATTGTCTCTCTAATTTGAATGAATACACTTTAAATCCATTTACAAGGATCTATTGGAGGGCAAGTCTCATGCCAGCAGCCGCGTAATTCCAGCTCCAGTAGTGTCCACTAAAGCTGCTGCAGTTAAAAAGCTTTTATAAGGATCGAGCTCGGCTGTCCACCGCAAGGCATCCTACTGCCAGTCCCAGCCCCTATGCCTTGGGGTGCCTCCTGATGCTCTTCACTGAGTATCCCGTGGTCCCGAAGCATTTCCTTTGAAAAAATGAAGTGTCCAAACTACAGGTGGTGTAGCTTGCTTAACAGCCGGGATAATCCGCTGACTAGCAGACCCTGCTACTAGGCACAAAGTATTTCCTGGGCTAGATGCAGTTAAAAATTTGTAATTAGATACTCTCGTTGGATGCTGAGAAAGCATTCCATAGAGTCTCCTGGCACGCCATATATGATTCTCTTAAAAAGCTTGGGGTAGGGGTCTAGGGGACCCTTTTATAGCCAAAATCACGGCCCTGTATCGCAATACGTCACCTAGGCTGAAGATAAATGGAACTGTAGCACCCTGAGGGCTCGGTTGCTACAGAGGTATTGCACCTCACCCAGAGGTGTGATATCTCACTCTCAGGTAAGGATGTAGTGTGGATCAGGACCCGACACCTGCATGCATTACACCACATTGCCGTGGGGCAGGGCGACCAATATGCCCCTGAGATGGGCACGACAGTCCCTGTCCCTGGCTGGAGTGTGGGGAGGGAACACTGAGGAAGGGGAACCCTGTAGTGCAGGAGCAGGGAGGAAGCAGTTCCTGGGTGCATTGAGAAGGGAGTATAAAAGGTGGGCACCATCTTAGTTCAGTGCAGAGAAGTCTGAGCAGAAGTGGCAGGGAGCAGGGGCTCTGCATGAGCTCTGCTCCGGAGGCGGGCCTAGTAACAGAGGCCCAGGCCTGGAAGAGGGAGAAGGAAGGAAGAGGAGCGGAGAAGGCTCCAGGAACGAGGAATGAAGGGATCTCAGGGGTGCGGACGGGCGAGTCGCCACCGCACGCCAGAATCCACCTGCGTGGAGGGGTCAGGCCAAAGGGGGAGACCGGTCCCCGAAACTAGTGGAGGCAGGAAACGACCCTCAGCTAGAAACAGGAGGCTGTGACATTTTATGTGGCGCAGCCCCTCGGTACACCCGCTAGGAAGGCACCACATAGGGTCAGGGAAACTGGCGCCAAGTTTACCAAGAGGAGGCCCGAGGCAGCCGGACAGAAGGGTTGGTAAGAAAGGCCAGACAAAGGACACACAAAGGGGGTCCTGTGAAGCGCTCCAAAGTTATCTGGGAGTTGTCTGAGCCCCTCACCTGGTGAGCACAGTACGACGTGGGCAGCCGTTACCTGCAGACGTGGTCTGGATAATAAGAACTGTGAGTAAAGGCCCTGGACTGCATCACTGACTCCGTGTCATTACTGCTGCTGCCCTGCACCATCACCCCCATCCTCCGCATACACTGCCCTGAGGCTATACTCCTCCCGTGGGGAGTTATGCTATGCTCTGCTGCACCCACAACACCAGCCTCAGCGGTCTGCCCTGGAGCGGCGGTTCACTCTGACCGCAATCCACGGGTGGCGTAGTCGGACATTTAAACATCAAAACCACATAAATAGTTCCGCCACTGGTTTGACCGCCCTGAGCCACGGAACCGGGTTGCCGCCACGGAGACTACAACCACCAGCATCCACCAAAAAGGGTCCGGCTCCGGGTGTCCCAAGGCCCAGGGGGCGCGTCAGAACATTTTCATCACCTTTCACAATCACCAATGGGACAAGGCAGGGATGTTCTCTGTCCCCTCTCTTATACATCCTAGTGACGGAGCACCTGCTCTCATCAATTCGCCATAACCCCAATATTAGGTGGATTGAGGTGGGAGGCACCGAGTACAAGTGCTCTCTATTTGCTGATGATGTCCTAGTATATATCACTCAATCACATATATCCATCCATGCTGTTATGGCTGAAATAGATCACTTTGTTACATGGTCAAATTTTAAAATCAATGCAGCGAAGTCTGAGGCCCTCGATGTCTCCCTCCCCAAATCCATATAGGATTCCATCCAGTCCAACTTTCCCTTTGCCTGGCCCTCACAGGGTATCAAATACTTAGGAATTCCTATTCATAGAGACCTCTCCCATCTATGTTATCTTAATTTTGGGCCCTTTATTGAACAACTCCATACAGACCACGGTTGGCAAGTTAGAACTGTGAGATTCACTACGTGAACCACTGGTGTTTTGTGGAAAAGCACATGTACACTGTGTTCCAAATTATTATGCAAAAAGTGTTTAGGAGTGATAAGGGAAGAATTTGTTTGTTTGTCAGTTAAACTCATTGATGGTGATGTGTGTCAGGGCTCTTTATATCACTGTAAGCAATTGCAGACACCAGTGCTAATTAGTTTGTCAGGTGTGTCCAATGAAAGGCAAGACTACTTAAGAAGGCTCTCTCACATTATTCAGCAGCCTACATTTTCTGCCAAAATGGGAAAGAAAAAGGATGTGTCGGCTGCTGAGAAGCAACAAATTGTGGAGTGTTTAGGTCAAGGCATGACTACAATCAACATTGTGCGATGATCAGGATGAAGTGTCTTGGCAATCAAGAAGTATGTAGCTGATTCACAGTACACACGTGTGCGTGCTGATAAGGGCAAATTGAGGACTCTTTCCTACAGGCAATTACGTCAGGTTGAAAGAGCAGCGGCAAAAAAGCCTTGTCATAGCAGCAGACAAGTTTTTGAAGCTGCTTGTGCCTCCAACGTCCCCCGAACAACAAGATGCAGGGTCCTTCAGAGGTTTGCAGCTGTGCATACGCCATCCTGTCGACCTCCTCTATCCACTTCACACAAGCAGAAACGGCTCCAGTGGGCCAAACATTACATGAAGACTGATTTCAAAACTGTTTTGTTCACGGATGAGTGCCGTGCAGCGCTCGATGGTCCAGATGGATGGAGTGGAGGATGGCTGGTTGATGGACACCCCACGCAAACACGGCTACAGCGCCAACAAGGAGGAGGTGGAGTAATGTTTTGGGCTGGAATCATGGGGAGAGAGATTGTCGGCCCCTTTAGGATCCCTGAAGGCGCTAAAGATGAACTCTATAATGTATGTGGATTTTCTCAAACAGCACTTCCTGCCATGGTTCAAGAAGAAGAACCGTGTATTTCACAGCAAGATCATTTTTCTGCATGATAATGCACCATCTCATGCTGCACATAAAACATCTGCATCTCTGGCTGATATGGGCATAAAATGGGACAAACTTATGGTGTGACCCCCATGCTCCCCTGACCTCTACCCCATTCAGAACCTTTGGAGCATCATTAAAAGGAGTGTCTATGATGGCGGGAGGCAGTTCACATCTAAGCAACAGCTCTGGGAGGGTATTCTGTCCTCATGCAAAACAATTGAAGCAGAAACCATCCAAAACCTGACAAATTCAATGGACGAGAGAGTTCAGAAGCTGCTTTCGAACAAGGGGTCCTATGTGAAAATGTAACATCACCTAGAATAAAGTTTTGAGTTGAAAACTGTTTGATTTCAGTTTCTAACAACCTGCTAATGCTTATAATTTCAAAAATGACCATTTTTTTGGTCTTTATTAAAATGAAAAGGTTGATCGAAAAGTTTGGGGGATCTAAGAGTGTGGCAACCCAGTAGTCATGATTACTTCGAATTCTGACAATATGAGGGTCATGCTGCAGGTAGTGCAGCAAGAAGGCACTTATGTGTCTTGCGCATCTCGGAGCCCCAAAATTATTTTCCGGGCTAGATGCAGCTAAAAATTATTTTTAATTTTAAATCTGGTGGAGCTTATTATAGATGGCCTAATAGGATCAGTGCTGCACACTGCTACAAAGCCCAAATTATTTTCCAGTCAAGATACAGATAAACATGATTAGTAATTTGAAAGCTTAAAACGGTTGGTAGGGTGATTTTAAACAATCATCAAGCTTTTACTCTCCCCAGGATGACACAGGGGTAGAAAAGTCGTTTCGGATCCATGATTTGTTCATCTTTATGAACGTGAGTCTGTCTACATTATCAGTGGAGAGCCGCGTGCGCTTATCTGTCAGCACACCACCAGCAGCGCTGAACACACGTTCAGACAGAACGCTGGCTGCGGGGCATGACAAGATCTCCAAGGCGTAAGTGGCTAGCTCCGGCCATTTATCCAGATTGGAAGCCCAAAAAGAGCAAGGGTCCAGTGACACAGTCGTGGCTTCAATGTTTACTTGGAGATACTCCTGTACCATCGTCTCTAGGCGTTGACTATGTGTCAGACTTCTTGTCTCCTGTGGCCTTGCAAAGGATGGGCTAAAAAAGTGGTGAAATGATTCCGCAAAATTGATGTTACCACCAGATACTGTGGTTCTGTTACGGTTTGAGTGCTGAACACTTGACGGTCCCACGGTTGGCAAGTTGGAACTGTGAGATTCACTACGTGCACCACTGGTATTTTGTGGAAAAGCACATGTAAGATTCTGCAACAATCTCTGCTGATACTCCTGCATGCGTGCATCCCTTTCTATGGCAGGAATAATTTCTGCAAATTTACTTTTGTACCGGGGATCTAACAGTGTGGCAACCCAGTAGTCAGGATTATTTCTAATTCTCACAATTCGAGGGTCATGTTGCAGGTAGTGCAGCAAGAAGGCACTCATGTGTGTTGCGCATCCAGGAGCACCAAGTCCCTGTTGTGTTGGTGGCGAGGTAACAATCATGCTTCCTTCCTCTGTCCTCTCCCCCCAACCTCGCACAACAGAAATGTGATCAAGGTCTCCCTCATCTGATGAGTCTTCCATCAGTTCGTCCTCCACTTCTTCCTGGGCTCCTGCACCTTCCTCACTAGTTTGTCTGCTACCATGCGCCCTGGTAAAACCATCTCCCCCACCCTCACATGCCTGCCGCCTTGGTGCTGCCGACCGTCTGGACCTTGCAGATGTTAGCCCTTCCGCATACAACTCCTCCTCCTCTACTTCCTCCACCTCCTCTTGTGCCACCACCTGACTCCGAATTCTGTTTAACATGTGCTCCAGCATGTAAATCACCGGAATAGTCATGCTGTTAATGGCATCGTCAGCACTAAACATCTTCGTCGCCATTTCAAAACTGTGCAGAAGGGTGCATAGGTCCCTGATCTGAGACCACTCCTCCAGCGTGATTTGCCCCACCTCTGAATCTCGTTGGCCCAGGCTATACGTCAGAACGTATTGCACCAGGGCTTGTCGGTGCTGCCACAGTCGCTGCAACATGTGCAGAGTTGAATTCCACCGGGTAGGCACATCGCATTTTAGCCGGTGAAGTGGCAGGCCCAACGACTTCTGTAGAGATGTAAGTCGCTGAGCTGCGGGATGCGAACGGTGGAAGTGAGCACACAGCGACCGTGCCCTCTGCAGAAGGCCATCTAGTCTGGGATAGTGGGCTAAAAATTGCTGGACAACCAGGTTCAACACGTGAGCCATACAAGGCACGTGTGTGACATTGCCCCGGCGAAGGGCCGCACCCAGGTTTGCAGCATTGTCGCACACGGCCTTCCCTGGTTTCAGGTCCAGTGGAGACAACCATTCATGAAATTGGTTCTCCAGAGCTGACCACAACTCCTCAGCTGTGTGACTCACATTTCCCAGACATTTCAATGTAAAAACCGCCTGATGACGTTGAGCCCTACTGCCAGCATAGTAAGGAGGTGTGCAGGATCCCTTCTGCACAGTTAGAAAGCTTGTGGCATGACCAGACAGGCTTTGGGTGCAGGTGGAAGACCGAGAGGAGGTTGAGGAGGCAGAAGCAGTGGAGGAACTTTGACATAAAGAGGATTGACGCACAACTCGTGGGGACGGCAAGACTTGGACAGCAGCCCCTTGTCCTGCTGTCACCATAGTTACCCAGTGCCCAGTCAGCGACATGTAACGCCCCTGTCCATGCCTACTCATCCAAGTGTCTGTGGTGAAATGCACCCTGTCACACACAGAGTTTCTCAAAGAAGCAGTGATGTTGTGTGCGACATGCTGGTGGAGCGCAGGCACACCTTTCTTTGAGAAGTAGTGCCGACTGGGCATCTGGTACTGGGGCACTGCGACGGACATAAGGTCTCGAAAATCCTCTGTGTCCACCAGGCGGAAAGGCAGCATTTCTGTAGCCAAGAGCTTGCAGATGGTGAAATTCAACCTCTTAGCTTTCTCATGGCTAGGAGGAAATGGTCTTTTACTTGTCCACATCTGAGGGACCGAGGGCTGGCTATTGTGCTTAGACGGGGTTGATAAGGGTGTCCCCGGCAAACTGCCGGTCTGTGAGGAAGATGCAGGAGGACATGTTAGGTTGCCTTGATCCAAAGGTGGTGCTATCGATGTCGGACAGCGCTCAACACCAGCTGCTGTTACCACCTCCAAAGAAAATGATGACCTGCCAATCACGCTGGCTGTTGCGGGTAAAGAGGTGGCAGGTCTGCGCCCCAAAACAGGTGTGACTGCTGTCCCCCCAGTCACAGAGGATGAAGAGGCCGCGGATGCACAAGATATGGCAGACGGTGGTTGGCCCGGCCGGCTAGGCCGCATTGTAGCACACTGAGCTTCCCACTGCAACTTATGCTTCATGTCCATGTGCCGGTTCATGCATGAAGTACTCAAACTATGTATTTTTTGGCCTCTACTTAGCTTTTGCTGACAAATGTTACAGATAACACAAGTTGGGTCATCTTTATCGATCTGAAAAAATGCCCAGGCTATGCAAGGCTTAGCACCCATGCGACCTGAAGAGCCACCACGACTTGTGGTGAGAGGCAGAGTTGTGTTTGAGGATGCAGTTGTTGATGTGCTTCCAGTACTACGTCTCTGTCCAGGAAGGCGCAACCTGACCTCGTCGTCACTAGCATCTTCCTCCACCTCCTCTGCTGACCTCATCTCTTGGCTGACTGTGGGTTGACAGTAAGTGGGATCTCCAACCTCATCATCATCACCCTGTGTGTTATCACACCCGTCGTCCTCAGAGCCAACCTGTTCCTGCCCTGACAAAAAACTAAAGTTGTCGCTCCAATCAGGTATTTGAGTCTTATCATCGTCTTCCTCATTGTCTCCACCAACAGGAGTTACAGTTTGGGAATGAGGGTCTACATTATGGTCAGAACCTTCTGCGTCTGGTCCTGGATCCGACTCATAAAGATTCTGGGCATCAGTGCAGATCATTTCCTCGTCTGGATTCACAGAAGCGCTGGAGTCGACCTCTGATTCCCAGGCTATAGTATGAGTAAACAGCTCTGCAGACTCAACCATCTGTTCTACCTCATACTCAGACGGGCAGCTGGAGATTTGGGAGCTGTGAGGAAGCAAGTGCGATTTGGGTGACACCTTTGAGGACTGGAGTATTTGTGATGTTGAAGTTGATGTGGAGGAGAGCCCACTTAAAGGAGCACTTGATATCCGTTGAAGCACCTGCTGTTTTTGTGCCTCATCTGGAATTTGTAGCGATTGGCGTGGCCGTAAGAAAGGGATCTTATCACATTGTCCGCTAAAAGAAGTAGACATTTTAGTTTGGCTGGAAGATGGTCTTTCTTCTGCAGATGTTACTGTTGCTTTAACACCTACCCCACGGACACAACCTTTTTTCCCCTTCCCAACACGCCTATTCCCCTTTCCACCAGCAGCAGGCCTTTTTCCACTCATTTTGGTGGTTAACTAATTCACAACTCTGGAGTTGTTTGCACAAAAAAACAATGGATGGTAACCGAGCAGAGCTGAGCGGCCAAACTGTGGTATTAGGCCAAAACTATTGGCTGGGTTAGATGCAGAAAAAAATATATTCAGTTTGCAACCTGATGGAGGTCAGTATAGATGGACTAATAGAGAAAGTCCGACACACTGCTACAAGGCCAAATATTTTTTCAGAGGTAGATGCAGAAAAAAATTATATTCAGTTTGCAACCTGATGGAGGTCTGTATAGATGGATTAATAGAACAAGACCCACACACAGCTAGAAGCCCAATATTTTTTCAGAGGTAGATGCAGAAAAAAATATATTCAGTTTGCAACCTGATGGAGGTCAGTATAGATGGACTAATACAACAAGTCCCACACACAGCTAGAAGCCCAAATATTTTTTCAGAGGTACTGTAGATGCAGATACAAATTATTTTTAATTTGCAACCTGATGGAGGTCAGTATAGATGGACTAATATAACAAGTCCCACACACAGCTAGAAGCCCAAATATTTTTTCAGAGGTAGATGCAGAAAAAAATATATTCAGTTTGCAACCTGATGGAGGTCAGTATAGATGGACTAATACAACAAGTCCCACACACAGCTAGAAGCCCAAATATTTTTTCAGAGGTACTGTAGATGCAGATAAAAATTATTTTTAATTTGCAACCTGATGGAGGTCAGTATAGATGGACTAATACAACAAGTCCCACACACAGCTAGAAGCCCAAATATTTTTTCAGAGGTACTGTAGATGCAGATACAAATTATTTTTAATTTGCAACCTGATGGAGGTCAGTATAGATGGACTAATAGAGAAAGTCCGACACACTGCTAGAAGGCCAAATATTTTTTCAGAGGTACTGTAGATGCAGATAAAAATTATTTTTAATTTGCAACCTGATGGAGGTCAGTATAGATGGACTAATACAACAAGTCCCACACACAGCTAGAAGCCCAAATATTTTTTCAGAGGTACTGTAGATGCAGATACAAATTATTTTTAATTTGCAACCTGATGGAGGTCAGTATAGATGGACTAATAGAGAAAGTCCGACACACTGCTAGAAGGCCAAATATTTTTTCAGAGCTAGATGCAGAAAAAAATTATATTCAGTTTGCAACCTGATGGAGGTCAGTATAGATGGATTAATAGAACAAGACCCACACACAGCTAGAAGCCCAATATTTTTTCAGAGGTAGATGCAGAAAAAAATATATTCAGTTTGCAACCTGATGGAGGTCAGTATAGATGGACTAATACAACAAGTCCCACACACAGCTAGAAGCCCAAATATTTTTTCAGAGGTACTGTAGATGCAGATAAAAATTAGTTTTAATTTGCAACCTAATGGAGGTCAGTATAGATGGACTAATACAACAAGTCCCACACACAGCTAGAAGCCCAAATATTTTTTCAGAGGTACTGTAGATGCAGATACAAATTATTTTTAATTTGCAACCTGATGGAGGTCAGTATAGATGGACTAATACAACAAGTCCCACACACAGCTAGAAGCCCAAATATTTTTTCAGAGGTAGATGCAGAAAAAAATATATTCAGTTTGCAACCTGATGGAGGTCAGTATAGATGGACTAATACAACAAGTCCCACACACAGCTAGAAGCCCAAATCTTTTTTCAGAGGTACTGTAGATGCAGATACAAATTATTTTTAATTTGCAACCTGATGGAGGTCAGTATAGATGGACTAATACAACAAGTCCCACACACAGCTAGAAGCCCAAATATTTTTTCAGAGGTACTGTAGATGCAGATAAAAATTAGTTTTAATTTGCAACCTGATGGAGGTCAGTATAGATGGACTAATAGAATGATGCTATGCCCAAAAGATTTTACTTCACTAGGTGCAGTAAAAAAATTGGTATTCTATACACAGGTGGTATATCTTGCAGCACAGATAGGCTACTCCACTGACTAACACACTCTGCAATAGGCCAAAAAGGATTAGCTTTGCTAGATTCAGCCAAATGCTGTGAAAAAAACTTGCACAGCACTGGCACAGACCTGCCTGGCAAAAACTGATAGGAACTCATGTAACCTAGTCCTGAAAAGGACTCCAATTACAATTAGTCTTTACTCCCACAACCTATCTATTTAAGAGCACAGACCTCCCTGATAAAAGTCGTAGGAAATGCTGTAACCTAGTCCTTAAAAGGACTGCAATCACAACTATTCCCTACTCCCAAGCTATCTGTAGATTTGTGCGAAAATTGGCTTGAAATTAACAAGGTATAGCGCACACAGCAACAGCGGTGCCGTCTAACACGCAGCTGCAGCAGTGAGAAAATGGTGGCGACGGGGAAAATGGCTTGGTCTTATAGGGCAAGGACATGTGACATACACTGCCAATGACACATGCCCTTGCTTGTGTGAAAAAAAGCACTTCGCTCCGTGTGTGCGCTGCTGATAGGCTGACAGATTGCACCTCCCCACTGCAAATGTGGGAAAGAGAAAAAAAAATGGAGATCTTCATTGTTCCTGCAGAGATCCATCCCCTGCCCCTCCCCCCACCCCGCTGTACACTCAAACTGCGTATTAACATTAATTTTCATCATTACTGAGAAAAAATCCAGTTATGATTTTGGTGCACGAACAGTTATCGAACATAACCTCGAACAGCCGAATTTTTCTCAAATTGTTCGTGTTCGCCGAACGGCTCGAACACCGCCCAAAACAGCTCGAATTTGAGATTGGCGAACAGTTCGAGTAGAACAACGCTCATCTCTAGAATGCAGTTTATTTTGTCAACACATTTCAAGGTTTTCAGAACCTCTTCATCAGGACCAATCACAATGATAAGATACAACTCAAAAAGTGCGGGAATATATAGACAATGTATTAAAAAAAACAAAAAAATGCACGCAGCAACAAACTTTTGCAGTCATATGATACCACATCATAGCAGCGGATACAAATATTGCAAGCAGAATAAAACAGAATATATAACTGTAATAATAAAGAAGAAACATATGAATGTATGTGTGACCTAATTCTTGAAAGACCCAAATCGCCCTTTTTTTTTTAATACATTGTCTATATATTCCCGCACTTTTTTGAGTTGTATCTTATCATTGTGGTTTGGCCCTGGTGAAGAGGTTTTGAAAACCTTGAAACGCGTTGCCAAAATAAACCGCATTCATGCCTCTCCTTTGTGTGTGATCAAATATTTGAACCAGTGGGCAGCGCGGATTCTGAACCACCGTTATCCACTTTTTATTGCATTCTAGCTTAAATGTGGTATGAATATTGATCTCCCGTGACATTCTCAGTGCAAATAAATAGTGAAGGATATCATAGTGTGAACAGAGCACTCATCATCTTTTTTGTGATGTCCCAATACAAATGGACTAGCTGGGGATAGCATAGCGTGAACAAAGCACAAACACAAATCTCCAAAGGTGCCCAAACTTTTGCATCGGCCCATTTTCCTTTTTGTAATTTTTAAACTGTAAAAGCAAACAATTTTTTTTTGCCTAAATACAAAGGAAATGTGTCATCTTTAACTTTAGGCCTTTTAGAGATAGTGATCATTTAATCTGCTACTTGCGCAACTGCTCACAATAACAGTAATTTTCACCAGGGGTGCCCAAACTTTTACATGCAAATGTAGTTGTAGGTTAAATTTATGCAGAAATATGGAAAATTCTGAAGGGTACATAAACTTTCAAGCACCACTATATATTTACTGTATGTTTTATTGTTTATTTTGAGCATGAAAGAAATATTTAGAATCTAGCAATGGCACGAGGCTATACAAGCAACAAGCTTGAGAATGGAGGGGGGACCAACAGTTATCCTTGGGCCCAGAGGACTATAGTTATGCCTCTGACAATATGTTGAATGATTTCAACACTGTCAAACGAGGGAACAGCAGCTAGAACTTTTGTATGTTTTCTGTGGCCCTCACTAAGCCCTGGCTAGCTATGGCACTGGCGATTGTTTGTGCTACACAACTTCTCTTCCTTTGCCTGTCTTCATATGTCTGACCTGTTCCTGGCTTTTAATCTTCAGGAAGCTACAAAACAATGAGGTGGGCAAGTTAGCCTCTTTATAATCTTCTGTGACTCTCACTAAGTCTTGAGGTTGCGAACCTTAAAAGTGAGTACTCACACCAACTTTCTAGTTAGCTATGGCTTAGGTGTTTCCAACTCCTTCTCTTCCTATCTGCACTGTCTGTGTGCTTATACCAACTTCAACTGTGTCACAGGCAACGCTGTACATTTAATTCTAAAGACAGTGCAAACTCTCCATCATACCAGAAGCACTAAAGACAATTGATAAGCTACCCAGTGACACCATGGAATAGGTATTCATTGACCCAGTGAGTAGCTCCTATATTCAGGGTCATGTGACCGTGATGTAACGACAGGTCCTGTTCCCTGCTGGACGAGTCTACAAAAACTGAAGAAGGGGAGACAGACTGGTATGTTGTGTGTGTGTGTATATACAGTTATATGAAAAAGTTTGGGCACCCCTATTAATCTTAAGCTTAATGTTTTATAAAAATTGGTGTTTTTGCAACAGCTATTTCAGTTTGATATATGTAATAACTCTTGGACACAGTAATATTTCTGCCTTGAATTGAGGTTTATTGTACTAACAGAAAATGTGCAATCTGCATTCAAACAAAATTTGACAGGTGCATAAGTATGGGCACCCTTATCATTTTCTTGTTTTAAATACTCCTACCTACTTTTTACTGACTTACAAAAGCACTTTTTTTGGTTTTGTAACCTCATTGAGCTTTGAACTTCATAGCCAGGTGTATGCAATCATGAGAAAAGCTACTTAAAGTGGCCACTTGCAAGTTGTTCTCCTGTTTGAATCTCCTCTGAAGAGTGGCATCATGGGCTCCTAAAAACAACTGTCAAATGATCTGAAAACAAAGATTATTCAACATAGTTGTTCAGGGGAAGGATACAAAAAGCTGTCTCAGAGATTTAACCTGTCAGTTTCCACTGTGAGGAACATAGTAAGAAAATGGAAGAACACAGGGACAGTTCTTGTTAAGGCCAGAAGTGGCAGGCCAAGAAAAACATCAGAAAGGCAGAGAAGAAGAATGGTGAGATCAGTCAAGGACAATCCTCAGACCACCTCCAGAGAGCTGCAGCATCAACTTACTGCAGATGGTGTCACTGTGCATCGGTCAACTATACAACGCACTTTGCACAAGGAGAAGCTGTATGGGGGAGTGATACGAAAGAAGCCATTTCTGCAAGCACGCCACAAACAGAGTCGGCTGAGGTATGCAAAAGCACATTTGGAAAAGCCAGTTTCTTTTTGGAAGAAGGTCCTGTGGACTGATGAAACCATGATTGAGTTGTTTGGTCATACAAAAAGGCGTCATGCATGGCGGCAAAAAAACACAGCATTCCAAGAAAAACACTTGCTACCCATAGTAAAATTTGGTGGAAGTTCCATCATGCTTTGGGGCTGTGTGGCCAATGCCGGCACCGGGAATCTTGTTAAAGTTGAGGGACGCATGGATTCCACTCAGTATCAGCAGATTCTTGACAATAATGTTCAAGAATCAGTGATAAAGTTGAAGTTATGCAGGGGATGGATCTTTCAGCAAGACAATGATCCAAAACACCGCTCCAAATCTACTCAGGCATTCATGCAGAGGAACAATTACAATGTTCTGGAATGGCCATCCCAGTCCCCAGACCTGAATATCATTGAACATCTGTGGGATCATTTGAAGAGGGCTGTCCATGCTCGGCAACCATCAAACTTAACTGAACTGGAATTGTTTTGTAAAGAGGAATGTCAAAAATACCTTCATCCAAGATCCAGGAACTCATTAAAAGATACAGGAAGCGACTAGAGACTGTTATTTTTGCAAAAGGAGGATCTACTAAATATTAATGTCACTTTTCTGGTGGGATGCCCATACTTATGCACCTGTCAAATTTTGTTTGAATGCAGATTGCACATTTTCTGTTAGTACAATAAACCTCACTTCAACGCAGAAACATTACTGTGTCCAACAGTTATTACATATATCAAACTGAAATAGCTGTTGCAAAAACACCAATTTTTATAAAACATTAAGCTTAAGATTAATAGGGGTGCCCAAACTTTTTCATATAACTGTACATATGTCTGTGTGTATGTGTTATGTGTAAGCATGTGTTTGTATGTACAAGTGCTTCTCACTAAATTAGAATATCATCAAAAAGTTAATTTATTTCAGTTCTTCAATACAAAAAGTGAAACTCATATTATAGAGTCATTACAAACAGAGTGATCTATTTCAAGTGTTTATTTCTGTTAATGTTGATGATTATGATGATTATCAACATTAATGATGAAGTCATTATCTCAGTAAATTAGAATAATTAACAAAAAACACCTGCAAAGTCTTCCTAAGCGTTTAAAAAGGTCCCTTAGTCTGTTTCAGTAGGCTGCACAATCATGGGGAAGACTGCTGACTTGACAGATGTCCAGAACGCAGTCATTGACACACTCCACAGGGAGGGTAAATCACAAAAGGTCATTGCTAAAGAAGCTGGCTGTTCACCGAGTGCTGTATCCAAGCATATTAATGGAAAGTTGAGTGGAAGGAAAAAGTGTGGTAGAAAAAGATGCACAAGCAACTGTGATAACCACAGCCTTGAAAGGATCAAGCCAGAAGCGTCTTACCTGGGCCAAGGAGAAAAAGACCTGGACTGTTGCTCAATGGTCCAAGGTGTTGTTTTCAGATGAAAGTAAATTTTGCATTTCATTTGGAAACCAAGGTCCCAGAGTCTGGAGGAAGAGTGGAGAGGTACACAATCCAAGCTGCTTGAGGTCTAGTGTGAAGTTTCCACAAGCAGTGATGGTTTGTGGAGCCATGACATCTGCTGGTGTAGGTCCACTGTGTTTTATCAAGACCAAATTCAGCGCAGCCGTCTACCAGGAAATTTTAGAACACTTCATTGTTCCCTCTGCCGACAAGCTTTTTGGAGATGGAAATTTCATTCTCCAGCAGGACTTGGCACCTGTCCACACTGCCAAAAGAATCAATACCTAGCTTAAAAAAAACAGTATCACTGTGTTTGATTGGCCAGCAAACTCGCCTGACCTTAACCTCATAGGTATTGTCAAGAGGAAGATGAGAGACACCAGACCCAACAATGCAGACGTGCTGAAGGCTGCTATCAAAGCAACTTGGGCTTCCATAACACCTTAGCAGTGCCACAGGTTGGTCGCCTCCATGCCACGCAATTGATACAGTAATTGATGCAAAAGGAGCCCCGACCAAGTATTGAGTGCATTTACTGAACATACATTTCTGTAGGCCAACATTTCGGATTTTAAAAACATTATTCAAGCTGTTGTTATAAAGTATTCTAATTTACTGAGATAATGACTTTTGTGTTTTCATTGGCTGTAAGCCATAATCATCAACATTAACAGAAGTAAACACTTGAAATAGATTACTCTGTTTGTAATGACTCTATATAATATATGAGTTTCATTTTTTGTATTGAAGAACTGAAATAAATTAATTTTTTGATGATATTCTAATTTAGTGAGAAGCACTTGTGCAGTATGTGTTTGTATGTATGTATCCTGTGCATACATACACTACCGTTCAAAAGTTTGGGGTCACCCAGACAATTTTGTGTTTTCCATGAAAACTCATACTTTTATTTATCAAATGAGTTGCAAAATGAATATAAAATATAGTCCAGACATTGACTAGGTTAGAAATAATGTTTTTTATTTGAAAGAATAATTTTCTCCTTCAAACTTTGCTTTCTTCAAAGAATGCTCCCTTTGCAGCAATTACAGCATTGCAGACCTTTGGCATTCTAGCTGTTAATTTGCTGAGCTAATCTTGAGAAATTTCACCCTATGCTTCCTGAAGCCCCTTCCACAAGTTGGATTGGCTTGATGGGCACTTTTTGTGTACCTTATGGTCAAGCTGCTCCCACAACAGCTCAATGGGGTTGAGATCTGGTGACTGCGCTGGCCACTCCATTACAGATAGAATACCAGCTGCCTGCTTCTTCCCTAAATAGTTCCTGCATAATTTGGAGGTGTGCTTTGGGTCATTGTCCTGTTGTAGGATGAAATTGGCTCCAATCAAGCGCTGTCCACAGGGTATGGCATGGCGTTGCAAAATGGAGTGATAGCCTTCCTTATTCAAAATCCCATTTATCTTGTACAAATCTCCCACTTTACCAGCACCAAAGCAATCCCAGACCATCACATTATCTCCACCATGCTTGACAGATGGCATCAGGCATTCTTCCAGCATCTTTTCAGTTGTTCTGCGTCTCACAAATGTTCTTCTTTGTGATCCAAACACATCAAACTTTGATTCGTCGGTCCATAAAACTTTTTTCCAATCTTCCTCTGTCCAATATCTGTGTTCTTTTGCCCATATTAATATTTTCCTTTTATTGGCCAGTCTCAGATATGGCTTTTTCTTTGCCACTTTGCCCTGAAGGCCAGCATTCCGGAGTCGCCTCTTCACTGTAGACGTTGACACTGGCGTTTTGCTTGTACTGTTTAATGAAGCTGCCAGTTGAGGAGCTGTGAGGCGTCGATTTCTCAAACTAGAGACTCTAATGTACTTGTCTTGTTGCTCAGTTGTGCAGCGTGGCCTCTCGCTTCTCTTTCTACTCTGGTTAGAGCCTGTTTGTGCTCTCCTCTGAAGGGAGTAGTACACACCATTGTAGGAAATCTTCAGCTTCTTGGCAATCTCTCGCATGGAATAGCCTTCATTTCTAAGAACAAGAATAGACTGTCGAGTTTCACATGAAAGTTCTGTTTTTCTGGTCATTTTGAGAGTTTCATAGAACAAACAAATGTAATGCTCCAGATTTTCAACTAGCTCAAAGGAAGGTCAATTTTATAGCTTCTGAAATCAGCCAAACCATTTTCAGCTGGGCTAACATACTTGTGCAAAGGTTTTCTAGGGTTTTCTAAACATCCATTAGCCTTCTTACACAGTCAGCATTAGCAAACACAATGTACCATTAAAACACTGGAGTGGTGGTTGTTGGAAATGGGCCTCTATATACCTATGTATAGAGTGTATTTCTGATTCATTTAATGTTAGCTTCATTGAAAAAAAATGTGCTTTTCTTTAAAAAATAATGAAATTTCTAAACGACCCCAAACTTTTTAACGGTAGTGTATATATCTGTATGTATGTGATCTTTGTATGTATGTATCTGTATGTATGTGCTCAGTGTATACATATGTCTGTATAAATGTATGTGCTTTGTGTAATGATGAGTCTGTGTGCATGTTCTCTGTGTATACATACGAGGGTAATTCATTAAAGATTTCCCCTGACCCACTTCTATTTATCACAGGACGCTGAAACTTCACGTGTAATGATATAAGTCTCTATAGGTTACGTGCCAATTTGCAACGGTCTTGATTTTACAGGTGCTGAAGTGATGAGGTTTGATAATGGACCCAATGGAATACAGAACAGTCATCAAGTTCCTTTACTTGAAAAGCCGCACACCAAAGGAGACATTCGATGGGATAAAAGAGGTTTATGGTGATGATTCCCCATCATATGATGCAGTCAAGAACAGGCATCGTCAATTGAATTGTGGTCGGACTTCGGTGCAAACAGTTCCAATTCCAGGGAAACCCCACTCTGCTATTGATGAACACACCATCCAGCAAGTAGAGGTCGCCATTTTGGAAAATCGCCGCATAACCATTCACCACCTAGCCCAAAATGTCAAGATTAGTGTGGGGTCCGTGGAAAAAATCATCCAAGACCATCTTCACATGCATAAGTTATGCGCTCGCTGGGTTCCCCGGCTGCTCACACCTTTTCAGATGCAGGAACGAGGCGAATGCTCTCAGGCTCTTCTGGCGATGTGCCATGGAAACCAGGAGGACTTTTTCAACAGACTGATCACACAGGATGAAAGCTGGGTCCATCACTGTGATCCTGAGACTAAAGTCCAGTCGATGCAATGGAAGCATCATGACTCACTGCCTCCAAAGAAGGCACGTGTCCAACCCACGGCAAGCAAGGTCATGGTCACAGTATTTTGGGACCAGCACGAAGTAGTATTGATGGATTTCCTAGGAAAGGGTACCATGATCACTGGGGCATACTATGCTTCACTGCTACAGAAATTGCGGGAGGACATCAAAACTACAAAACTAAGAGACGTGGCATGTTCACCAAAGGTGTCCGCCATCTGCAAGACAATGCACCAGTTCACAACTCACATGTTGCCCAAATGGAAGCATGCTCCTGTGGCTTTGAAATTCTACCGCATCCCCCTTATTCACCCGACATCCCACCAGCGAACTTCCACCTCTTTCCAAAAATCAAGTTATTTTTGAAGGGCAAGCATTTTCCAGATGATGAGACTCTGATTTCCGAAGTCACAACGTGGCTTTTGGAGCAACCTGTCGACTTCTACAAGCGAGGTGTTTACAGTTGCTTAAAGAGATGGGAGAAGTGTGTGTCCCTAGGTGGTACCTATGTAGAGAGAGACTAAGAACTGTGCCAAGTTTCATTGCTCTCAGTCCACAGGAAGTGGGTCAGGGGAAATCTTTAATCAACTGACTCGTATATGTCTGTATGTATGTGGTCTGTTTATGTATGTATATGCCCTGTGCATACATATGTGTCTGTATGTATGTGCACTGTGTATTCATATGTGTCTGTATGTATGTGCTCTGTATGTATGCATGTGTCTGTATGTCTGTGCTCTGCTTATACATGTGTCTGTATGTATGTGCTCTGTCTATACACGTGAGTGTATATGTGCTCTGAGTATATATGTATGTATCTGTTCTGTATGTGAATATATGTGTGTATCGGTTCTGTATATATGTGTGTGTATGTTCTGTGTAAATATGTGTGTGCTGTGTATATACATATGTGTGTAATATGCACTGTGTGTATATGTGTATGTAGCATATAGTGTTTTAGTCACATACGGTGTGTGTATGTAGCATCCACATTTATAAATACTTGCAGCACAGACAAGAGCTCATATGTTTAAACATGTCAGCAATCGTCTAACGAACGTGCAAAATGATTCTCATACAAAGGGTGATTTGATTGTTTAAGCCGGAACAAAAATCATTGTTCTCAGTAGCACATTGCCCATTGTAAACAGCAGATGTGTTGCTGACAACATAATACTGAGTGGGAACTGATTGATCTACTTGAGATCATTCTGTGCATATCATACTTCATCAGCCTGTATAAAGAGGCTGGTAAACAAGCGCCGAATGACTTGAATATTATCGATCGCGCTCATTTAAGGACCTGAACTCAGCTTCGTTTTTTGTCCCACAATTGTCCCCATACAATAATATTATTATATTACAATTTTTCCCATATAGTAATTTTGGACCCCATACTGTAATAATGTCACCCTTCCTGTAATAATATCCCTCATTCTCAATAATATCCCAAATCCTGCAATCATGTCCCCCATGTAATAATGGCTTCTATGATGTCCATGATCCTGTAATAACATTCCTAATCCGGGCCCCATCCTGTAATAATGTCCCCCATCCTGTAATGACGTCCCCAGTTTTGGCCCTTTCCTGCAATTATTTCCAACATTCTACAATAGTGTCCCCAATCCTGTAATACTGTCCCCCATACTGAAATAATGTCCCTTATCCTATAATAATGTCATCCATCCTGGCCCTCATCGTGCAATAATGGCCACCATCCTGTAATAATGGCCCCCATCCTGTAAAAATGTTCCCTATCCTATAATAATGATCTCAATCCTGTCCACCATCCTATAATAATGTTCTCCATCATGTCCCCCATCATGTAATAATGTCCCCTTTTCTTGCCCCATCCTGTAATAATATCCCCATTCCTGTAATAATGTCCCCCATCCTGCAATAATGTCCCCAATCCTATAATACTGTTCCCCATCCTGTAATAATGTCCTCCATCCTAGTCTCTGTTCTGTAATAATGGCCCGTATCCAGTAATAATGGCCCCCATCCTGTAATAATGTCCTCCATCCTAGCCCTGATCTTGAAGTAATGTCCCCCACCGTGTAATTACTGCATTTTTTGGATTATAAGACACTTTTTTCCCTTCCAAATTTGGGAGGAAAATGGGGGTGGTTCTTATAATCCAAAGTGAGCTTACTTTGGAGGTCAGCTGTGGTGGAGCGGGGTCACAGGAGGCTGGGTTGCTGCTTCAGGAGGCTGGCAACGGCGGAGGCTGGAGTGCGGCAATGCTGAGGTGTCTGGCCGCTCATTAGATGTCGGCGCTGGTGAGCGGAGTCCCCTTTCCCATTCAGTTCCCTGCGGAAAATGGCCGACGGAGGCGGCGAATGCTTAGATTGAGATCTCAGGATTCTCGTTAAAGAAGAAATAATTAGACTACTGGCTGGAGCTGAGCCAAGGGGAAGGAGAAGCAAGCTCTTGACAAACCCATGGTAGCTGAAAACAATTCTTTCTAAATTCTCAAGCACACATGGGTGCCTAAGCCAGCCTTATGCCCTTCATCCCCCAAGCCTGTTTTCACCTTCATGACCAGGCCAAATTTTACAATTGTGACCAGTGCCACTTTATGAGATAATAACTCTGGAACGCGTCAACGAATCCCACTGATTCTGAAACAGTTTTTTCGTGACATATTGTACTTCATGATAGTGGTAAAATTTGTTTGATATGACTTGTGTTTATTTGTGTTTAAAAATCATAAATTTGCCCAAAAAATTGAAAATTTTGCAATTTTTAACCTCTTAATTTTTTTGACCTTAAACCAGAGAGTTATGTCACACAAAATAGTTCATAAATAACATTTCCCATATGTGTACTTTACATCAACACAATTTTTGAAACTTTTTTTGTTAGGAAGTTAGAAGAGTTAAAAGTTGACAAGTGATTTCTCATTTTTCCAACAAAATTTACAAAATCATTTTTTTAGGGCCCACATCACATTTGAAGTTACTTTGAGGGGCCTATATGACAGAAAATACCCAACATTGACACAATTCTAAAAACTGCACCCCTCAAGGTGCTCAAAAACACATTCAAGAAGTTTATTAACCCTTCAGGTGGATCACAGGAATTTTTGCAACGTGGAAGGAAAAAAAATGAACATTTAACTTTTTTCACAAAAATTTTACTTTAGACCAAAATTTCTTTATTTTCACAAGGGTAACAGGATAAATGGAGCTCCTGTGCATGCTGATAAAAAAGTTGAGCTGTGAAAATTAAAAAAAAAAATAAAAATGTTATTTTAGCCCCAAATTTTTAATTTTTACAAGGATAGCAAGAAAGAGTACACCTCAAAGTTTGTTGTGCAATTTCTCCTGAGTACTCCCATATCCCAAATGTGGTGGAAAACTGCTGCTTGGGCTCCTGGCAGGGCTCGGAAGGGAAGGAGCATCATTTGACTTTTTGAACACAAAATTGGCTGGAATCATTAGCGGACGCCATGTCCCATTTGGAGAGCCCCTGATGTGCCTAAACAGTGTAAACTCCCCACAAGTGACCCCATTTTGGAATCTAGACTTTATCTAGATGTGTGGTGAGCACCTTGAACCCCTAGATGCTTCACAGAATTTTACAATATTGATCTGTGAAAATTAAAAAATATATTTTTTTCCACAAAAATGTTGTTTTAGCCTCAATTTTTTCATTTTCACAAGGATAGCTGGAGAAAATGGACCCCAAAATTTGATTAGCAATTTCTCCTGAGTACATCGATACCCCATATGTGGTTGAAAACTACTTTTGAGACACCGTGCAAAGCTCACTTGGGAAGAAGTGCCCTATTGGAGTTCAGATTTTGTTGGAATGATTTGATGGTGCCATGTCACTTTGGCAGAACCCCTGAGGTGTTAGAACAGCAGAAACCCCCAATATGTGACCTCATTTTACAAACTACACCCCCAATGAATTCATCCCGGGGTGCAGTGATCATATTGACACCACATGTACCTCATAGAATTTTATACCATCGGGCGGTGAAGAAAGAATAATTACATTTCTACCGCTAAAATGTTGTTTTACACAAAGTTTTCATTTTTTCTAAGGGCTAATAGGAAAAAATGGAGTGTGCCAATACCCTACATGTAATCGGGAAATACTTTCAGGCACAGTGCAAAGCTCAGAAGGGAAAAAGTGCCATATTATAATGCAGATTTTACTGTTCTGGTTTGCGGGTTCCATGACCCACTGGGAGAGCCCCTGAGCTGCGAGAACTGCAGAACCCCTCATAAGGGACCCCATTTTACAAACTACACCTCTTGATGAATTCATCTAGTGGGCAGTGATCATATTGACACCACAGGTGTGTCACCGAATTCTATACCATTGGGCAGTGAAGAAAAAATAATTACATTTTTGTAACAAGGCGGGTGGTGGAACCACTGTGCCGAGGTGCGAGGAGAGCCCGGAGAGGCGTGACTAGGGGCCTCACCTAATCTGACCTCGGATGTACGGCGGCTTGATGACTCCGTGATCCGAGGCGGGATGAGGGAGGTGACCCAGGTGCTACTTCGGGACTGACTTCCAAGGGACAGGAGGCAGGCGAAGGCGGGCACGGCTGATGGACAGGCAAGCTGGAGTAGCTGGTAGACAGGCAGGCTGGCACGGCTGGTAGGCAGGCGAGCACGGCTGGTAGACAGGCAGAAAAATGGTGATACATGTACTGGGACCTGAGAACTGACAAGAGTGTTTAAGCAACAAACTTTCAACATCGCCCAGGCACCTCCATGTTGAAGGAGGTGCCTTAAGTAGTTAGTGTCCTCTGGCCATTGGCCAGGGACACTTTAGGATGATGCGCATGGCCCCTGTAAGAGGCAGGGAGCATGCACGCACCTTAACCACAGTGCCGGGTGACAGCTGTGAAAATCGCTGAACATCCGGCGGTGATCGTGCGCACACAGCTTTTGTGCACACAAAATCACCTGGACGTAGCCATACAAGTGTATGGAGAGCAAGGCCGCGCCCACTGGCCGGGCACATATATACTCTCCATTACCGGGTCTCATACCGGCGAATCCCCGCAGAAAACAGTGCCTGCGCGGGGGGATTCATAAGTCTGCAGACAGACAGAGTGACTGCAGACTTATGACTTTTGACTGGACAACCCCTTTAAGCCACTTTGTTACCATTTTGGTAGTATGCTTCGGGTCACTGTCCACTTGGAAGACCCATTTCCGCCCAAGCTTTAACTTCCTGGCTGATGTCTTGAGATATTGCTTCAGCGTTGCCACATAATCTTCTTTTCTCATGATGCCATCTATTTTGTGAAGTGCACCAGTCCCTCCTGCAGCAAAACAACCCCACAACATGATGCTGCCACCCCCGTATTTTACAGTTGGGATGGTGTTTTTAGGCTTCCAAGCTTCACCCTTTTCCTTCAAATGTAACGATGGTCATTATGCCCAAAAAGTTCACCTTTAGTTTCATCAACCACAGGACATGTCTCCAAAAATTAAGGTCTTTGTTCCTGTGTGCATTTGCAAATATTAATCTGGCTTTTTTATGTTTCTTTTGGAGTAATGGCTTCTTCCTGGCAGAGCGGCCTTTCAGCCCATGTTGATACAGTACTTGTTTCACTGTGGATATTGACACAATCTTACCAGCTTCCGCCATCATCTTCACAAGGTCTTTTGCTTTTGTCCTTGGGTTGATATGCTCATGTCGGACCAAAGCACATACATCTCTGGGACACAGAACCCGTCTCCTTCCTGAGCGGTAAGATGGCTGGACATTCCCATCTTGTTTGTACTTGCATATAATTGTTTGTACAGATGAACGAGGCACCTTCAGGTATCTTGAAATTGTCCCCTGTTACGCTCACGCCCGGACTGACTGGCGTGGGCGTGGTTAGTGGTCCCACTGGGCCACGAACCGAGGAGTGCCTGGAGGGGCATGACTAGGGGCCTCGCCAGATCTGACCACGAACACACGGCGGCTTAATCGACTCCGTGGTCCAAGGATGGACGTGGGAGGTGGTCCAGGTGCTACTCCAGGTCAGACCCCTGTCACAGCTGTTGACCCACACGGGGGAATGCAAGAATGAGCAGGTTAGGCTGGCATGCAGACAGGAGGGTACTGGCAGGCACGGCTGGTATGCAGACAGGTGGGTACTGGCAGGCACAGCTGGCATGCAGACAGGTGGGTACTGCCAGGCACGGCTGGTATGCAGACAGGCGGGTACTGGCAGGTAGGAAAACAGGCTGGATAGGGACCAGTACAGACTGGGAAACAGGAACAGAGCCGCAGGTGAGGTGGACAAGCAGAGCAGAGCCGCAGGCGCGGAGGACAAGCGGAGCAGAACTGCCGGCGCGGAGGACAAGCGGAGCAGAGCAGAACCGCAGGTGCGGAGGACAAAAGGAGCAGAGCGGAACCGCAGGTGCAGAGGACAAGCGGAGCAGAGCAGAGCGGAACCGCAGGTGTAGGGACAAGACAGGGCTCTGTTCACATGAAACAAACTTGGAAACACAGGAAGATAGCTAGAACACAGGAGGTAGATACGGAGGCAGGGAAACGACAAGCAGAACTAGATACACACAAGGTACTTGCAATGAAGTAGCGAGTGGACACAAAACTCACAAACAGAAGTACAGAGACAACGAGTTGGAGTTAGGTACAGGTTCAGACACTGCAGGAAAAGAGAAGGATTGGACATAGAGACAAACAGGTAACGGGCTAGGACACAGTTCAGACAGGAACGAGATACAGGAACGAGCCTGGGTGCTCAGCCCCCAGGGAGGCGGAAGCAGACTAGAAGTCACAGATACAGGTAACGGGCCTGGGTACTCAGCCCCCAGGGTGGCAGAAACAGACAAGATACAGGACAGGACCTGGCAACTCAGTTGCACAGAACACACTGAAAGAAAGTGTTGCTCAGGCCCCTCCTACTGGGTGGAGGGGGTTTAAGTATCCAGTGACTCACAGCAATAGGCTGGGGACGCATTAGGACTGCGCACACTGTAACTTTAAGAATCAGGAAGTAACAGCGCCGCCGCTCTAAGCAATCAGACAAGAGACATGCACAAAGCAAGTAATGGAGCAAAGTGTGCAGCCTGGACTGATAGGTAAGTTGGTGGTCTTGCATGGTGGGAGATGGTAAGCCATGCCAGCACTCGGCCAGAGATGTTACATCCCCAAGGATAAGCCAGACTTGTGCAAGTCCTCAATCCTCTTCCTGATATCTTAGCTGATTTATTTAGACTTTCCCATGATGCTACACAAAGAAGCTGTGTGTTTCAGGTGTGCATTAAATACATACACAGGTGTTTCTCTAATTAACTCAGATGTTGTCAAAAAAACTATCAGAAGCTTCCAAACACATCACATCATCATATGGGCAGTCCAGAATTGTTTAAAGGCATAGTAATCTTAGTGTATGTAAACTTTTGACTTTGCAGTAAGTAATAAAAATGCCTGAAAACATTCTCTCTCTCTAATTATTCTGGCATTTGGCAAATTATTAAAAATTATGGTAATCCTAATTGACCTAAAACGGGAAAGGTTTATTCTGATTTCATGTCAGATATTGAGAAAAACATGCATGTGTGTCTTTTTGTATAGTGTATGAAAACTTCTGGTTTCAATTGTATACCAGGATGGGCCCAGATGGGGGGCATATATACCAGGATTGGAGACATATATTATTATTATTATTTATTTATATAGCACCATTGATTCCATGGTGCTGTAGATGAGAAGGGGTTACATACAAAATACAGATATCACTTACAGTAACAAATAAACAATGATAGACTGGTACTGAAGGAAGAAGACCCTGCCCTTGCAGGCTTACATTCTACAGGATGGTGCGGAAGGAGACATACCAGGAAGGGGGACATATATGCCAGTATGCGGAGATATACAGTACAGACCAAAAGTTTGGACACACCTTCTCATTTAAAGACTTTTCTGTATTTTCATGACTATGAAAATTGTACATTCACACTGAAGGCATCAAAACTATGAATTAACACATGTGGAATTATATACTTAACAAAAAAGTGTGAAGCAACTGAAAATATGTCTTATATTCTAGGTTCTTCAAAGTAGCCACCTTTTGCTTTGATGACTGCTTTGCACACTCTTGGCATTCTCTTGATGAGCTTCAAGAGGTAGTCACCGGAAATGGTCTTCCAACAATCTTGAAGGAGTTCCCAGAGATGCTTAGCACTTGTTGGCCCTTTTGCCTTCATTCTGCGGTCCAGCTCACCCCAAACCATCTCGATTGGGTTCAGGTCTGGTGACTGTGGAGGCCAGGTCATCTGGCGTAGCACCCCATCACTCTCCTTCTTGGTCAAATAGCCCTTACACAGCCTGGAGGTGTGTTTGGGGTCATTGTCCTGTTGAAAAATAAATGATGGTCCAACTAAACGCAAACCGGATGGAATAGCATGCCGCTGCAAGATGCTGTGGTAGCCATGCTGGTTCAGTATGCCTTCAATTTTGAATAAATCCCCAACAGTGTCACCAGCAAAGCACCCCCACACCATCGCACCTCCTCCTCCATGCTTCAAGGTGGGAACAGGCATGTAGAGTCCATCCGTTCACCTTTTCTGCGTCTCACAAAGACACGGTGGTTGGAACCAAAGATCTCAAATTTGGACTCATCAGACCAAAGCACAGATTTTCACTGGTCTAATGTCCATTCCTGGTGTTCTTTAGCCAAAACAAGTCTCTTCTGCTTGTTGCCTGTCCTTAGCAGTGGTTTCCTAGAAGCTATTTTACCATGAAGGCCTGCTGCACAAAGTCTCCTCTTAACAGTTGTTGAAGAGATGTGTCTGCTGCTAGAACTCTGTGTGGCATTGACCTGGTCTCTAATCTGAGCTGCTGTTAACCTGCGATTTCTGAGGCTGGTGACTCGGATAAACTTATACTCAGAAGCAGAGGTGACTCTTGGTCTTCCTTTCCTGGGGCGGTCCTCATGTGAGCCAGTTTCTTTGTAGCACTTGATGGTTTTTGCAACTGCACTTGGGGATACTTTCAAAGTTTTCCCAATTTTTCGGACTGACTGACCTTCATTTCTTAAAGTAATGATGGTCACTCGTTTTTCTTTACTTAGCTGCTTTTTTCTTGCCATAATACAAATTCTAACAGTCTATTCAGTAGGACTATCAGCTGTGTATCCACCAGACTTCTGCACAACATAACTGATGGTCCCAACCCCATTTATAAGGCAAGAAATCCCACTTATTAAACCTGACAGGGCACACCTGTGAAGTGAAAACCATTTCCGGTGACTACCTCTTGAAGCTCATCAAGAGAATGCCAAGAGTGTGCAAAGCAGTCATCAAAGCAAAAGGTGGCTACTTTGAAGAACCTAGAATATAAGACATATTTTCAGTTGTTTCACACTTTTTTGTTAAGTATATAATTCCACGTGTTAATTCATAGTTTTGATGCCTTCAGTGTGAATGTACAATTTTCATAGTCATGAAAATACAGAAAAATCTTTAAATGAGGTGTGTCCAAACTTTTGGTCTGTACTGTATACCAGGAAGAGACCCAGGATACGAGGGCATTAGTACAGGATGGGGGACATTACTACATAATGAGGGAGTGGGGGCAATACGTATGTCCTTATAGGATTTAGAATGCTACAATGATCAATACATCTGACCAACATGCGGGGGGTAGGGAGCAGGTCATCAAACTCTACTTATGCCACTGTTTATGACCCATTTTCTGCTTCCCAAATAATAATAATAAAATTCACTTTTGTGCCCAATTACAGTAGAATTTCAGCCCACCATGATACTCATTGTGTATCGGCCAATTTGTATGTCCCCATACAGGTCCAACATGCCTATTTGTGGCCTCCATATAGTAGTAATATTCCCCTTTGTGCCCCCATACAGTTTTAATGCCCTGAGTTATAGCCTCATGCATTACCAATGTTTCCGTGGTCCTCATACATTAATAATGTTCCCCTATGTGTTATCCATACATTAACAACACCACACTATCTGGTCCCCATGCAATAATGATGTCCCTCTATGTGGCCCCAATACAGTATCCTTGTATACAGCCCCCATACAACACTAATGTCCCACTTAGTAGCCCCCATACAATAATAATGTCCTCTAAGGACCCTAAATGATAACAATGTCCCCTATGTGACCCCTATATGATAATAATGTACCCTATGTGGCCCTTGTTATGGATTGTATTATGGATTAGACAAAAAAGTCTGATATCGCTGAACACCAGAGTAAAATATTAAATTAACAAGGAGCCAACAGTGACAGAAAGAGCAAACATTATCTGTGCCTTTTTCTCACCAGCAAGAAAACATCACGTGGCAAAGTAAATGCAATATTTCATATTGATAATTTAATATCAAACCACATCCATGGAATGATATATCTGTTATCTGGGGCATAACCACTTCTTTGGGTTCAAACACCAGGATTAACAGCATGGGAAACCACAGCAATGTAATATCATCCTAAATTATTGATATATCATTTATGTATGGTGTGTCTAGGATGGTGAATGTTTAAGAGGGAACTTTTCTCCTTGTGGAGAGTGCCAAGCCAATGCAGAGTTATAGGCTATGTAATGCTCCTCTAGGAAAATAAATATGCAAATAGTCTCTTCAGAGAAGAAGAGAACTTGGACCCTAGCGCTATCTATTGGATGTAGCAATCCTATAAGTCAATATCAACCCTTTTAACGAGCCTTGCCACATTACTTAGGATAAAAAGCCAAACCAGAAACTCCATTTGCAGATACGTGTTTCAGGGTAATTGGCCTTCATCAGTGCAAAGCAGGCGATCTCATTTGGCTAGGAAAGAGGCCTCTGAATTGCGGTATAAAGAAAAATGTCCCCCCTTAGACCTCTGTTTAATCCTTTTATATTTGTACTGTTTTTGTTTTGTGTGTGTGTCTTTTTATTATTTCATCTTTTTGTCATTTTTGTAAGTTCTACTTTTTTTGTATATTAAACCTAAAATTTAATAAATTTGTTCCTGAGTCAGGGGATGAATAGCCATGACCTGGTTTGTCAAACAGTTTACTAAAAAGAAATGTCGTCCACATGTAGTGCACCAATCTGAAGAGTTACCTTTACTGTCCGGAATTGGATACGACCACCTGGAATTGTAAAGCCATTCACGGAGGTTAGCTTCTTGGGTGACTGCAAAGAATTCAAAGGGATTTTTTGCCTTATGGCCAGAGAGAAATCTATAAAATTCTCAGCTGCCAAGTGCTTGTGCCATGAACTCTGAGGAACTGCAAGAAACAGTCGTAGGTAGGAGTAATTTATTTTTAGTGCATGAAAGAGTTAATCCTAGAGTGATACCTTCCTCTTCGCCTAGCGTAAAAGGTTCTCCCTGTTTGGCCTTCAGTCAGGAACAGTTGAAGCGATAATGATTCCGTTCACCACAATACAGAGTGCCTGTGAAAGTTAACAGCATCTTTTAGCTGGAGTTAAAGGCAACCTGTCACGTCCTAACTACTATCTACACTGCCCCCATTGCTTTGTTACCGATGCAATGTGCATCACTAACAAGCTGTTCTCATGAAAATTGGTGGTATTATAATACTTTTCTAACGTTTTATATACTTTGTCCTACCTGCTCGTATTCAGTCATAGGGGTGTGATTCTCAGATTCAGTCATGGGTGGGCGCAGCATTCAGTCAGTGCTGGCGCCGCCCATGACATCTAAATACTGCTCCTGACAAGCGCTTTGTTTGTGGGGTGCATGCGTATTTGCACACATCTGGCCGCTGGTCCAGCGCATGTGCACTGAGGCTGTGTGATCATCAACTTCAGTGCACACGCGCTGTGACCTGTGGCTCCCAGCCATCTTCCTGAAGCTGTGATCTACAGGAAAATGGCCTCCCAAGCTACCAGTCTGCGCAAGCGTCGGCTTGGGCGGCCATTTTCCTGTAGATCACAGCTTCAGGAAGATGGCTGCGCACACCGGAAAGCCGTGCACGCCGCTCTGCCACGCCGCTCACTGGCCCCCAGGCAGACACCAGCCCCCAGGCGGACACGGGCATCTTACCTCTTCTACTGCTGCCACTGTCGCCGCCGGGTTCCTGAAGGAGGGAGGAAACGAAGGGTATCAGGTAAGCTCTATGTTCAGACCATAATACGCACCCCCCGATTTTCCTCCCAAATTTGGGGGGAAAAAAGTGCGTCTTATGGTCAAAATAATACAGTACCTTTGTTCATGAGAAACTGGTGTTTTAAAACAGGTGTTGAAAATGACCACAGTTCACATCTAAGCACGCTTGCACGCGCCTTTCCATATTGTTGAATGTATTCCGCAGGACGTGCGTGTAATGTTCGTGGCTTGTTACTATACACCCGACAAATGGCCCCAAAGGAAAAAATCCAGCAATAACAAATTATTTTCTCTTGATCGGCCCTTTCAATTCCTGAATGACAGTAACTCTGTATGGGTGAACATGACCTTTCTTGGCCACTTGTGGACATGTGGAATACGACATGCCTGTCTCCTGGGAAAGCCTGGGCAATGATTTACGCGGAGATATCAACAGTCGCTTTTTCACATCTTGAATTGTTTCCTCAGACAATTTCGGATGTCCTCCATCATGCAATCCAGGAATGTTCCTGTACATTCCAGCTTATTCACCAATGACAGAATATAAGGTTTGGACAGCAAACTTCAACCTTCAAACATCTTTAGAAACTCACTTTGGAACCCCTTTAAGGACTCAGTTTTACAATAAGTTTTCACAATGAAAACATGTTCCTCCAAACTGTATGCGTACATTTTTAACAAATGAAGAAGGAATTCGGCAGGAGTGAAATGCAAGTACCACACATAAACTACCGAAGCACAGAAAGGTGTGAAGCAAGTCTATCTCATAGTGGAGACGACTGCCAGGGCAACAAGTTGGCGAGACCACTCGGCGCGAGGATGTTTCTCGTTGCTGTCACTGAGGTTCATTGCATTCTCATTTCCTCAAGAACCAAAGTATGTACAGTCCAAATTTCAGTACGATCGACTGTCTCTTTTAGAAGTTACAGTAATTTTTTTCCGGGTAAAGTAGAGAGTGAATCACCGCTCTATATAGGTTTGTAGAAAAGATTCAGTGTAACTGTTAATTTTTGGTTGAGAGGTCAAGGAGATGGCCCTAAACAGTAATTGTCAGCTATCTCTGTATGCTTACCTGTACCGTGAAGACTGTCAGTCACTGACGAGGACCATAGAGTGCACAGCAGTTCCAAGGAGACAGGTTCTCTTTAATAATGAGTCTCTTACAATTTTTCCTACATTGCTAAATAATCCTAAAATTGAAATGTTTCAGGCATTTCTCATTGTGAGCGGCATATTTCATTTGTTGTGTAAAAGAGACCTCTAGTGGCTCTAGATGTAATTTGCAGTCTCTAGTTGTAATGTTAGAACAATCGAGCTGTTCTGTCAGCATGAAGCAAACCATAGATGTTCAGCTAGAAAATTCCAATTCACAAGAATATACATTTTTTTCCGGCTAACAGCATGTGTATATTATGTCACAGGAAATATACTTTGTGTCCTATCCAAGGGGAACAAGAGTATCCGAAAGGCAAAATACACTATATTGGTAAGGTCCTATAGGCATATCATACCTCCCAAGCTTGAATGATAAGAAAGAGGGACACAAACTAGCCAAAAGTTTTGAGACTGACACAAATTTTGGTTTTCACAAAGTTTCCTGCTTAAGTATTTTAGATCATTAGATCATAGACAGAGATTTCTATGGTTACTGAAGTACAATTATAAGAATTTCATGTTTTTAACCGTTTATTGACAAATACATCAAGTTTATGCAAATACAATGTCACAAAGCAAAAGTGATAACTAAGTGGCTCGATGAACAAAACATTGAAATTTTGGGTCAATGACCTTAGAAATACGTCAAATCCCAATCTCGTTGAGAACCCAAGGGCGTTGCTAAGGTCCTAAAAGATCAGAAACCCAAGCCCCAAAGTAATTCATCAAATACAGCGTGCCAGATAGAGGGAGCCTCTAAAATGATAGTGTCCCATAGAAAGTAGTAATGCCCTCACGGTGCTACCTAGCAAGTAATAATTCCCGATATACTCCTTTGAAGGTTAAAATATCGCAAGTGCCCCCTTCAACCAACAAATACCTTTGAGTGTCCCCTTTAAGTAAAAATGCCACCCCCCCAAAAAAGTAATAATTCCCCTGAAAGCCCCAATCAAAACTAATAAAGCACCTGTTTAGAACAAATAATGTCCTGAGTTCCATCACAGACCCCCTATATACCGTATGATATTCCCACAGTTCATTCTATATACTGTATGATGGCCCCCACAGAACCATATACAATTGTGCTCAAAAGTTTACATACCACGTCACAATTTTTCCTTTCTTGGCTTTGTTTCAGAGAATATGGATGATAACAAAAAAAACTGTGTTTTCTCTTTTTAAATCTTAATGACAACCAAAAACATCCAAATGACCCTGATCAAAAGTTCACATACCCTGGTGTTTTTGCCCTTATAACAACACAGAATTTGACACAAATGGGTTTGAATGGCTACTAAAGGTAACATCCTCACCTGTGACCTGTTTGCTTGTAATCAGTGTGTGTGCATAAAAGCTGAGTGAGTTTCTGGGGTCCAGACAGACTTTTGCATCTTTCATCCAGCCACTGATGTTTCTGGATTATGAGTCATGGGGAAAGCAAAAGAATTGTCAACGGATCTACGGGAAAAGGTAGTTGAACTGTATAACACAGGAAAGGGATACAAAAAAATATCCAAGGAATTGTTAATGCCAGTCAGCAGCGTTCAAACTGTGATTAACAAATGGAAAATCAGGAGCTCTGTAAAAACCAAACCATGGTCAGGTAGACCAACAAAAATTTTGGCCACAACTGCCAGGAAAATTGTTTGGGATGCAAAGAAAAACCCACAAATAACATCAACTGAAATTCAGGACTCTCTGAAAACTAGCGGTGTGGCTGTTTCAAGATGCACAATAAGGAGGCACTTGAAGAAAAATGGGCTGCATGGTCGAGTTGCCAGAAGAAAGCCATTACTGCTCAAATGCCACAAAGTATCTCGCCTACAATACGCCAAACTGCACAGAGACAAGACTCAAAACTTCTGAAACAAGGTAATTTGGAGTGATGAGACCACAATTGAACTTTTTGGCCACAACCCTAAACGTTACATTTGAAGAGAGATCAACAAGGCCTATGATGAAAGGAACACCATTCCTACAGTAAAGCACAGAGGTGGATCACTGATGTTTTGGGGATGTGTGAGCTACAAAGGCATAGGAAACTTGGTAAAAGTTGAAGGAAAGATGAATGCAGCACATTATCAGCAAATATTGGAGGCAAATTTGCACTCCTCAGCCCGGAAGCTGCCCATTGGAGGTACTTGGACGTTCCAACATGACAACGATCCAAAACACAAGGCCAAGTCAACCTGTCATTGGCTACAGCAGAACAAAGTGAAGGTTCTGGAGTGGCCATCTCAGTCTCCTGACCTCAATATCATTGAGCCATTCTGGGGAGGTCTCAATCGTGCAGTTCATGCTAGACAGCCCAGGAATTTACAGGAACTGGAGTCTTTTTGCCAAGAAGAATGGGCAGCTTTACTATCTGAGAAAATAAATAACCTCATCCACAAATACCACAAAAGACTTCAAGCTGTCATTGATGTTAGAGGGGGCAATACACGGTATTAAGAACTGGGATATGTGAACTTTTAATCAGGGTCATTTGGATGTTTTTGGCTGTCGTTAAGATTTAAAAAGAGAAAACACAGTAGTTTGACAATAAATGGCTTCACCCAACCAATAACCATAAGTGGAGAAATTTTTTTTTGTCATAATTCATATTCTCTGAAGCAAGGCCAAGAAAGGAAAAATTCTGCCGGGGTATGTAAACTTTTGAGCACAACTGTATACTGTGTTATGGCCCCCACAGCCCCATTTATACTTTATTATTGCCCCCACAGCACCTTATATACTGTATTATGGCCCCAGAGCCCTTATATACTGTATTATGCCCCCAACATCCCCATATATGCTATATTATGGCCCCAACAGCCCCATTTATATTGTATTATGGCCCCACAGCCCCTTATATACTGTATTAAAGCCCCCACAGCCCCTTATATACTGTATTATGGCCCCAGAGCCCTTATATACTGTATTATGCCCCCAACATCCCCATATATGCTATATTATGGCCCAAACAGCCCCATTTATACTGTATTATGGCCCCACAGCCCCTTATATACTGTATTAAAGCCCCCACAGCCCCTTGTATACTGCATTATGGTCCCATATACAGTCATGGCCGAAAGTGTTGGCACCCTTGAAATTGTTCCAGAAAATTAAGTATTTGTCCCGGAAAATTGCAATTACACATGTTTTGTTATACACATGTTTATTTCCTGTGTATGTACTGGAAAAACACGAACAAACAGAGGAAAAAAGGCAAATTGGACATAATTTTACACAAAACTCCTAAAAATGGGCCAAACAAAATTGTTGGCACACTCAACTTAATATTTGGTTGCATACCTTTTAGAATAAATAACTGAAATTAATTGCTTCCTATAACCATCAACAAGCTTCTTACCTCTCAACTGGAATTTTGGACCACTCTTCTTTTGCAAACTGCTCCAGGTCTCTCATATGTGATGGGTGCCTTCTCCCAAGAGAAATTTTAAGATCTTTTCACAGATGTTCAATGCGATTTAGATCCGGGTTCATTGCTGGCCACTTCAGAACTCTCCAGCGCTTTCTTTCTATCCATTTCTGGGTGCTTCTTGAATTATGTTTGGGGTCATTGTCCTGCTGGAAGACCCATGACCTATGAGTCAAATCCAGCTTTCTGATTCTGGGTACTGCACTGCGACCCAAAACCTTTGGTAATGTTCAGATTTCATGATTCCTTGCACACAGTCAAGGCACCCAGTGCCAGAGGCAGCAAAACAGCCCCAAAACATTTTGAACCTCCATCATAATTGACTCTAGGTACTGTGTTCTTTTATTTTTAGGCCTCATTCTGTTTTTGGTAAACAGTAGAATGATGTGCTTTACCAAAAAGCTTTATCTTGGTCACATCTCTCCACAAAATGCATTCCCAGAAGGATTTTGCTTTACGCATGTAATGCACACGCCCGGACTGACTGGCGTGTGCGTGTTTATGTAGTGATTCCACTGTGCCATGAACCGGAGAGTGCCTGGAGGGGCGTAACTAAGTATCTGCCCGATCCGACCAAGGTCGCACGACGGCATACGACGCCAGTGCACCAGGGAGGAACCGAGCAGAGGAACCAGGGTCTACTCCAGGTCAGACTCCGGACACGGCTGTTGACCCACACCGGGGAATACAGGAACAGGCAGACTAGAGCACAAGCTGGGTAGGGTCCAGTACAGACTGGGAGACAAATTCGAAACCGCAGACGCGGTGGACAGAGCTGAGCAAAGCGAAAACCGCAGACGCGGTGGACAGAGCTGAGCAAAGCGAAAACCGCAGACGCGGTGGACAGAGCTGAGCAAAGCGAAAACCGCAGACGCGGTGGACAGAGCTGAGCAAAGCGAAAACCGCAGACGCGGTGGACAGAGCTGAGCAAAGCGAAAACCGCAGACGCGGTGGACAGAGCTGAGCAAAGCGAAAACCGCAGATGCGGTGGACAGAGCTGAGCAAAGCGAAAACCGCAGATGCGGTGGACAGAGCTGAGCAAAGCGAAAACCGCAGACGCGGTGGACAGAGCTGAGCAAAGCGAAAACCGCAAACGCGGCGGACAGAGCTGAGCAAAGCGAAAACCGCAGACGCGGTGGACAGAGCAGAGCAAAGCGAAGACCGCAGACGCGGAAGGAACAGGGCTCTGTTCACACGGAACAGACTAGAAGGTAAAGGCAGAACCAGATACCCACAGGGTACTTGCAGAGAAGTAGCGAGTGGACCACAAACTCACAAACGGAAGTACAGTGACAACGAGCAGGAGTAGGTACGAGTTCAGACTCTGCAGAAAAAGGAAAGGAACGGACATAGAGAAAAAACAGGTAAAAGATAGGAGAGAGTTCAGACTGGAACTGAGTGTACGGAGGAGACCGACACCTCAGCGGGATACAGGAGCGGGTCTGGGAATACGGCCCCCAGAGAGGCGGGACAAACAGGCAAGGAGCGTGTTCAGACTGGCCTGGAAATACAGCCTCCAGGAAGGCGGAACGAACAGGCAAGGAACGAGTACAGACTGCAGGTTAAGGTACACAGATAGGACACAGTACAGACATGGGAACAGATACTGCAAGACAGGTAACATAGACAGGACCTGGCATGTCAGAGACAAAAGCCAACTGACAGGGCAAGATGCTCAGGCATGGGTTTATGGGGCAGTTGGTTTAAATACCAGGTGACAGACAGCAATAGGCTGAGGACGCACAAAGGGTGTGCCTGCAGCAGGTACAAAAAGCAGGAAGTGATCGGGCGCCGCCCATAAGCAGCAGACACAGAAGCAAACAGACAGCATGGAGGGAAGCCAGAGAGACACCCTGGACTGGAGATCAAGTGCGCGCTCTTGCACAGTGGGAGATGGACCACTATGCAAGGACGCCGCCAGGTATGTTACAGTACCCCCCCCTTACGCCCCCTCTTCTTCAGGCCTGCCAGAATGTTCCGCAGGGAATTCGAGGGCCAATCCTTTACTTCAAGTAGATCACTTCCACTGTCCACTGGAGAAACTGGTCTCATCTGGGTAGCTAGGATGCTACCTCCTATCCAGCCATCCTCAGCAACAGACGAAACAGGTGGAGTACCAGGAACAGCACACAGGGAAGTCTCTCTCCACTTATTATCAGGTAGCACCCCAGAGGGTTCAGGAGACAACTGGAAGTCCTCCACCGGGTTGAAGGAGTGCAGAGACTCGGGGGTAACCTCTGCTTCGGGGTACATCTTGTCAAACTCACAGGATGAAATGGGCGAGGTATCAGGTACAAGGTGTAGAAAAGTCCCTGTTACCTTGTTATCTGGTGGTACCCAGGAGGATTCAGAAAACAACTGGGAGTCCTCCGCCGGGTCGGAATAGTGCAGAGACTCGGGGGTAACCTCTGCTTCGGAGTACACTAGGTCGGACTCGCTGGATGAAGCGGGCGAGGTATCAGGTACCGAATATAGAAGAGTACCTGTCCATTCGTTATCAGGTAGCACCCCGAAGGGTTCAGGAGACAACTGGAGGTCCTCCGCCTGGTCGGAGGGGTGTAGAGACTCGGGGATAACCTCTGCTTCGAGGTACATCTTGTCAAATTCACAGGAAGAAATAGACAGGTTATCAGGTACAGGGTGAAAAAAAGTCACTGTCTCTTTGTTATCTGGTGGTACCCCGGAGGAGTCAGGAAACAACTGGAGGTCCTCTGCCGGGTCAGAAGAGTGCAGAGGCTCGGGGAAAACATCTGCTTCAGAGTACACTAGGTCGGACTCACTGGACGAAGCAGGTGAGGTATCGGGTACCGAGTATTGGAAAGTCTCTGTCCATTCACCACCAGGTGGCACCCCGAAGGGTTCTGGAGACAACTGGAGGTCCTCCGCCTGGTCAGAGGGGTGTAGAGACTCATGGGTAACCTCTGCTTCAGAGTACACTAGGTCGGACTCACTGGACGAAGCAAGCGAGGTATCAGATCCAGGATATAGGAAAGTCTCTATCCATTCACCACCAGGTGGCACCCCGAAGGGTTCTGGAGACAACTGGAGGTCCTCCGCCTGGTCGGAGGGGTGTAGAGACTCGGGAGTAACCTCTGCTTCGGAGTACACTAGGTTGGACTCACTGGACGAAGCGAGCGAGGTATCAGGTACAGAGTATAGGAGAGTCTCTGTCCTTTCGCTACCAGGTAGCACCCCGAAGGGTTCTGGAGACAACTGGAGGTCCTCCGCCTGGTCGGAGGGGTGTAGAGACTCGGAGGTAACTACCACTTTGGGGTACCCATTGTCAGGCTCACAGGACGAAGCGGACAAAGTATCGAGTACTGGGTGTAGAGAAGTCTCTCTCCATTTGTCATCGAGTGGTATCCCGGAGGATTCAGGAGGCAACAGGGGGTCCTCCGCCAGGTAGTAGATGTGCACAGACTCTGAGGTAACCACAGCTTTGGAGCATCCTTGGACATGCACACCGGTTAAAGTGGGTGAAGCATCTGATGCCTGGTGCAGGAAGTTCTCCTGTGTGGAGTCTGGATGGGCAGAAGTCTCTTCGGGCAGGAGAACTGGTGCACTACCCACGCACATTACCCATTGGGGCTTCTCCGGGATACAGGGAGATGAAGCTTCAGTAGGGACTTCAAGGTTGGGGTCAGGAGGTCTCAGGGAGGACAGACCCTGGCGTGACGGCTTGCCTCTACGCCTAGCACATCTGGACTGCCTCTTGAGGTTGGGAGAAGTATTCCGGAAAGCGTAGTCACCCTGTGAGGATTCTGGGTGGGCAGTAGTCTCATTGGGCTGGAGGACTATTGCGCTACCCACACACATTACCCATTGGGGCTGCTCCGGGATATTGGGAAGTGAAGCTTCAGCAGGAGCCTCCGGGTTAGGATCATCAAAGACCATTAGAAAGGCCACCAGGAAGGCCATTAGGTCCAGGAGGATCGGATCCTGTGTTTCATATAGGGGGTTGATCCATTCCAAGGCATCACCCGCCAGGTAAGACATAATGAATGCCACCTTAACCCGATCGGTGGGAAAACATAGAGGGTAGAACTTGAAGTGTAGCATGCATTGCTCCACAAATGCACGACTTTGTCTTGGATCCCCATAATAACGTAGTGGATCCGCAGGAACGAGAGCAGATAGATCCATCTGGACGGGTGCGTAATTCGCCTGGAACTCAGCTAAAGGGAAAAAAAAATTTTATTTATTTATTTTAATGCATGTATTCGCTGGAAAACTTCTCAGAGAGCGAAGGCCGTGGGGCTCAACGGGAACCATGGCCTGAGCATGCTGTAATGCACACGCCCGGACTGACTGGCGTGTGCGTGTTTATGTAGTGATTCCACTGTGCCATGAACCGGAGAGTGCCTGGAGGGGCGTAACTAAGTATCTGCCCGATCCGACCAAGGTCGCACGACGGCATACGACGCCAGTGCACCAGGGAGGAACCGAGCAGAGGAACCAGGGTCTACTCCAGGTCAGACTCCGGACACGGCTGTTGACCCACACCGGGGAATACAGGAACAGGCAGACTAGAGCACAAGCTGGGTAGGGTCCAGTACAGACTGGGAGACAAATTCGAAACCGCAGACGCGGTGGACAGAGCTGAGCAAAGCGAAAACCGCAGACGCGGTGGACAGAGCTGAGCAAAGCGAAAACCGCAGATGCGGTGGACAGAGCTGAGCAAAGCGAAAACCGCAGACGCGGTGGACAGAGCTGAGCAAAGCGAAAACCGCAGACGCGGTGGACAGAGCTGAGCAAAGCGAAAACCGCAGACGCGGTGGACAGAGCTGAGCAAAGCGAAAACCGCAGACGCGGTGGACAGAGCTGAGCAAAGCGAAAACCGCAGATGCGGTGGACAGAGCTGAGCAAAGCGAAAACCGCAGATGCGGTGGACAGAGCTGAGCGAAGCGAAAACCGCAGACGCGGTGGACAGAGCTGAGCAAAGCGAAAACCGCAAACGCGGTGGACAGAGCTGAGCAAAGCGAAAACCGCAAACGCGGTGGACAGAGCTGAGCAAAGCGAAAACCGCAGACGCGGCGGACAGAGCTGAGCAAAGCGAAAACCGCAGACGCGGTGGACAGAGCTGAGCAAGGCGAGAACCACAGACGCGGCGGACAGAGCTGAGCAAAGCGAAAACCGCAGACGCGGCGGACAGAGCTGAGCAAAGCGAAAACCGCAGACGCGGTGGACAGAGCAGAGCAAAGCGAAGACCGCAGACGCGGAAGGAACAGGGCTCTGTTCACACGCAACAGACTAGAAGGGAAAGGCAGAACCAGATACCCACAGGGTACTTGCAGAGAAGTAGCGAGTGGACCACAAACTCACAAACGGAAGTACAGTGACAACGAGCAGGAGTAGGTACGAGTTCAGACTGCAGAAAAAGGAAAGGAACGGACATAGAGAAAAAACAGGTAAAAGATAGGAGAGAGTTCAGACTGGAACTGAGTGTACGGAGGAGACCGACACTGCAGCGGGATACAGGAGCGGGTCTGGGAATACGGCCCCAGAGAGGCGGGACAAACAGGCAAGGAGCGTGTTCAGACTGGCCTGGAAATACAGCCTCCAGGAAGGCGGAACGAACAGGCAAGGAACGAGTACAGACTGCAGGTTAAGGTACACAGATAGGACACAGTACAGACATGGGAACAGATACTGCAAGACAGGTAACATAGACAGGACCTGGCATGTCAGAGACAAAAGCCAACTGACAGGGCAAGATGCTCAGGCATGGGTTAATGGGGCAGTTGGTTTAAATACCAGGTGACAGACAGCAATAGGCTGAGGACGCACAAAGGGTGTGCCTGCAGCAGGTACAAAAAGCAGGAAGTGATCGGGCGCCGCCCATAAGCAGCAGACACAGAAGCAAACAGACAGCATGGAGGGAAGCCAGAGAGACACCCTGGACTGGAGATCAAGTGCGCGCTCTTGCACAGTGGGAGATGGACCACTATGCAAGGACGCCGCCAGGTATGTTACAACGCACATACATTTTGTCAAACTGCAGTCTAGATTTTTAATATCTGTGTGATCAGTGGGTTCCTCCTGGGTCTCCTGATATAGCGTTTCATTTCATTCAAATGTTGATGGATAGTTTGCGCTTACACTGATGCACCCTGAGCCTGCAGGACAGCTTGAATTTCTTTGACACTTGATTGGGGCTCCTTATCCACCATTCGAACTCTCTAGGGAGATTAGCTACAGTGCCATGGGTTATAAGCTTCTTGATTATACTGCGCACCGTGGACAAAGAAACATCAAGATCTCTGGACATGGACTTATAACCTTGAGATTGTTGATATTGTTCAACAATTTTGGTTCTCAAGTCCTCAGACAGTTCTCTTCTCCTCTTTCTGTTCTCCAAGCCTAGTGTGGCACACACAGACAGGGCCGGTTTTAGGCAAAGTGGGGCCCTAGGCAAAAGTTTAATGTGTGGCCATAAATGCTGACATTCTGCACCATCATACTCAAACATTTCGGTTGTATTTACATGCGCTGAGTTCAGGCCATTCAATGAGCGTGATCGACAATATTGAAGTCGCTCGATGCTTGTTTCCTGGCCTCTTTACACCGGCTGAGGAAGAATGATGGATATAGAACAATATACTAAAAGATCAATCTCTCCCCATACAGTATCATGTTATCAGCAGAATATCTGCAGTTTACATCGGGCAATGTCCTGCTGAGAACAGTAATTTTGTTCTACCATAAACAATCCAATCACCTGATGAATAGGCAGCATTTTACTCGTTCGTTTACACCTATGAGCTCACGTCTGCAATTACCGGGATTTATAAATGTGGGTCTCACACACACACACAGAAACACAGTGTGTCACATACTGCCACTGTGTGTCTATACCTGACCATCTATATATACTATTAACATATTTTCAAGGTAGAATAATGCAATAAAATATATAAACATACACACTTATATACACACATGTACACGACACAATATACACACACATGTACAAGGTACACACTTATATACACATGTACACGGCACACACATGTACATGGCACATACTTGTACACGGTCCACACACGTACACGGCACACACACGTACACGAAACACCAATGCTGCACAACAAATGCTCAGTAGATACACACATTATACACAGCACATGTATGCAGGACAACAAACATCTATATAAACACATACAAATCTCTCACAGACAGCACATATTACACACACCTCACATACACACACTGCTTTATTCTGAAGGAAATGAAGATGTTCCACAATATGAGCTGCAGCTTCTCCTGCACACAGCAGCACTGTCCCAGCAGACACTTCCCTGCCCTTTCCTCTGCTGGGACTGCTGACAGGAGCAGGAGGAGGCTGACAGAAACAGGAGGCGGCTAACATGAGCAGGAGGCTGACAGGAACAGGAGGAGGCTGACAGGAACAGGAGGAGGCTGATGGCAGCAGGAGGCGGCTAACATGAGCAGGAGGCTGACAGGAGCAGGAGGAGGCTGATAGGAGCAGGAGTAGGCTGACAGGAACAGGAGGAAGCTGACAGGAACAGGAGGACTCGGCTTACAGGAACAGGAGGAGGCTGACAGGAGCAGGAGGAGGCTGACAGGAACAGGAGGAGGCTGACAGGAACAGGAGGAGGCTGACAGGAGCAGGAGGAGACTGACAGGAGCAGGATGAGTCTGACAGGAGCGAGACTAGGCTGTCATGATCAGGAGGAGGCTGACAGGAACAGAAGTAGGCTGACAGGAGCAGGAGGAGACTGACAGGAGCAGGAGGAGGCTGACCGGAGCAGGAGGAGGCTGACAGGAGCAGGAGAAGGCTGACAGGTGCGGCACAGCACACAGGTGGACACAATAGAACTTATCTGGCAGCTCAGCTTGGTAATTGTCGGGTCTCTGGCTCTCCCTCCCCCTCAGGCTCTGTGCTGGAGTACAGGAGCACTGGTCAATGAACGCTTCTATCACTCTGATGAGGGAGATTCAGTGGCCAATTCTTCTGTCCTTCACTGCACACTCATTTTTGAATGCAACACCTTCACCAAAGATCCTGAAGCTCCTCCAATTGCAAGGCTTGTAGTGACATCACTACAGGTCCTCAACCAGTCTCTACATCGGAAGTTTCACTGATAATGCTATTATCAGTGATGCTCCTGCTGTAGCCTCTGGAGGCCCCGAAGTGAGTGGGAGCCCTAGGCAGATGTCTGACCTGCCCTAACTCCGGCCCTGCACACAGTCACACAATGCAAAGATTGAGTCGTCTCCAATTTTTATCTGATTTCAGGTCTGATTTTCATATTGCCCACACCTATTACTTGCCACAGGTGAGTTTGAATGAACATCGCATGTGACGCGCCCCCTGGGCCATGGGGTACTCGGCAGCCGGGTCGGTCAGTGCTAGGGGTGTCACAGTGGTGGTGACCCGGTCCGTGACCAAGGGCAGTCAATAAAAGGGGTTTTAAAGAAAAGGATTATAGTTTTTATGTTTAATGTTCGTGACGCCACCTGTGGTATGCGGCTATATGGAGCCGCCGCTGCGGAGCAGATCCTCTGGAGCTGTTGGTAATGCAGCAGAGTTGGTTCAGCTCTCCACAGGTAGAGCTAAGCTCCAGGGCGTTGCTGTGGTGATTATAGATGAGGTAGATGTTGTTTTGCAGTGTGGTGCAGGGGATGATGGCGCAGCAATAATTCACAGAGACAGTGGGGTGCAGTCTTCAGGGTTTACTCACGATTATCACGTTGCTCCTGGTTACAACTGCAGTTCACAACCACCCACGTTGTCCTGCGTTGACCACGGGAGGGGTTCAGCAATCCCTCAGGTAATTCAAGAGCACTTAACTGGACCCTTTTCTGTGTGCCTTTCTCAGTCGTCTTCCTGCGCTGGCTCTCACCCTCCTGCCCTGCGCCTCACAAACAGTGTCCCAAGCCGGTAACCTCAGATCTTGGCGGGCAACCTGAAGTTCCCTGGATCCCGTGCGGCTACCTTTTTGGTGATTAATTGCTACTGTGGCAGCTACAGCCTGGAAATGTAGAAGCCTCCGTTTCTAGCTGAATATTGCAATTCCCACTAGTTAGGGGCCGGTCCCCTCTGCGGCTTGATCCCTCCACGTCCTGGTAGATTCGGGCATACAGGTGGCCTCCAGCACTTCCTGTACCCCTAGGATCCCCTCTTGCCTTCTTGGAGCCTTCCTTCCTGCTCCTCTCTTCTCTTCAGTCAGTCTCACCTCCTGGGCCTCTCTCACTCAGGCCCGCTCCCCCCCCAGCGAGCTCCTGCAGAGCTCCTGCTCCTTTCACTGTCCTCCTCTGACTGAACACACACCCAAGATGGCTTCCCATTTTTATATCCTACTTCTCAAGTGCTCCCCTGAACTGCTTCCTCCACGCACACACACTACATGGTTCCCCCTCTCTTGGTTCCCCCCATTCCAGACAGGGACAGGGCTCAGCAGCGGAGCAGTGCATCTTGCCCCTCCTGCTGGTCTGGAGTGGTGTAGTGTTGGATGCAGGTGTTTGGGTCCCGGGCCGTACTACATCCTTACCTGAGAGTGGGGTACCACACCTATGGGTGAGATGCAGTACCTCTGTGGCGACTGAACCCACAGGGGCACAACACATGCTTGAAACAAAGTTGTGTTTACCCACAATTTTGGAAAGGTGCCAATAATTTTGTCTGTCCCATTTTTGTGGTTTTGTGTGAAATGATGTCCGAAGCGCCTTTTTTTCTCAGTTTTTTTGTGTTGTTCCAATACACACAAAGGAAATAAACATGAGTATAACAAAACGTGTAATTGCAAAAATTTTCTGGAAGAAATACTTCATTTTCGGGAACAATTTAAAGGGTGCCAACACTTTCAGCCATGACTGTACATACTGTATTAAAGCCCCCACAGCCCCATATACACACGTGGTCAAAATTGTTGGTACCCCTCGTTTAATGAAAGAGAAACCTACAATGGTCACAGAAATAACTTGAATCTGACAAAAGTAATAATAAATTAAAAATCTATGAAAATGAACAAATGAAAGTCAGACATTGCTTTTCAACCCTGCTTCCACAGAATTAAAAAAAAAATTAAACTCATGAAATACGCCTGGACAGAAATGATGGTACTCTTAACTTAATATTTTGTTGTACAACCTTCTGAGGCAATCACTGCAATCAAACGATTCCTGTAACCGTCAATGAAACTTCTGCACCTCTCCACAGGTATTTTGGCCCACTCCTCATGAGCAAACTGCTCCAGTTGTCTCGTGTTTGAAGGTTGCCTTTTCCTGACGGCATGTTTCAGCTCTTTCCAAAGATGCTCAATAGGATTTAGGTCAGGGCTCGTAGAAGGCCAACACAGAATAGTGTTTTCCTCTTAGCCATTCTTGGGTGTTTTTAGCTGTGTGTTTTGGGTCATTATCCTGTTGCAAGACCCATGACCTGTGACTGAGACCAAGCTTTCTGACACTGGGCAGCACAATTCTCTCTAGAATCCCTTGATAACCTTGAGATTTCATTGTACCCTGCACAGATTCAAGACACCCTGTGCCAGATGCAGCAAAGCAGCCCCAGAACATAACAGAGACTCCACCATGTTTCACAGTGTTCTTTTCTTGATATGCTTCATTTTTCCATCTGTAAGCATAGAGCTGATGTGCCTTGCCAAAAACTTCCATTTTTGTCTCATCTGTCCATAGGACATTCTCCCAGAAGCTTTGTGGCTTGTCAATATGTAGTTTGGCAAATTCCAGTCTGCCTTTTTTATGATTTTTTTTCAACAATGGTGTTCTCCTTGGTTGTCTCCCATGAAGTCCACTTTGGATCAAACAACAACGGATGGTACGATCTGACACTGATGTTCCTTGAGCTTGAAGTTCACCTTTAATCTCTTTAGAAGTTATCCTGGGCTTTTTTGTTACCATTCGTATTATCCGTCTCTTTGATTTGTCATCAATTTTCCTCCTGCGGCCGCGTCCAGGGAGGTTAGCTACAGTTCCATGGATCTTAAATTTCTGAATAATATGTGCAACTGTAGTCACAGGAACATCAAGCTGCTTGGAGAGGGTCTTATAACCTTTACATTTAACATGCCTGTCTATAATTTTCTTTCTAATCTCCTGAGACAACTCTTTCTTTTGCTTCCTCTGGTCCATGTTAAGTGTGGTACACACCATGTCACCAAACAGCACAGTAAGTATCTGTAGCCCTATATACAGGCCCACTGACTGATTACAAGATTGTAGACACCTGTGATGCTAATTAGTGGACACAACTTGATTTAACATATCCCTTTTGTCACATTATTTTCATGGGTACCATCATTTCTGTCCAGGCCTATTTCATGAGTTTATTTTTTATAGAATTCTGTGGAAGCAGGGTTGAAAAGCAATGACTGACTTTCATTTGTTCATTTTCATAGGTTTTTAATTTATTATTACTTTTGTCAGATTCAAGTTATTGCTGTGACCATTGTGGGTTTTTCTTTCATTAAATGAGAGGTACCAACAATTTTGACCACGTGTGTATACTGTATCATGGCCCCAACAGCCCCATTTGTAGTGTATTATGGCTCCCACAGCCCCTTATATACTGTATTATGGCCCTCACAGCAGTTATAAACTGAATTATGCCCTTTCAGCTCCTTATATATAGTATGATGGCCTCCACAGCTCCAAATATGAATGACGGCCCCCACAGCTCCCTATATACAGTATGATGGCCTCCACAGCCCCTTATATACTGTATGATGATCTTCCCAGCCCCTTATATACTGTACAATTGCCCCTACCATTTCCTATATCCTGTATCACTGCCTCCATAGCCCCATTTATACTGTATGATGGCCCCCACAACTCACTATATACTGTAGGATGTCCCTTACAGCTCCCTATATCCTGTATTATAGCCTCCACAGCTCCCTATATACTGTGTGATGTCCCCTGCAGCTCCCTATAGCCTGTATTATGGCCCCCACAGTCTCCTATATACTTTATTATGGCCTCACAGCCCCTTATACACGGTATTGTGGCCTCCACATCTCCTTATATACAATATGATGGCCCCCACAACCTTTTATATACTTTATTATGGCCCCCACAGCTCCTTATATATAGTATGGTGGCCCCCATAACCAGATAATATAAAAAACAGTAAAGATTATACTCACTGACTTCTATGGCGGGCCTGCAGATGTGGCCCGATGCAATTATGTCATCACACCGCCTGCGTGGGTACTCTGAAGTCTCGTAAGGTGCAGGCATTTAGCGGTCTGTGGTTTACAAGATGGACAGTAATAGCACAGAGAGCTTGTTTCTCGCTGCTCTATCATGGGATTGAACTGTGTTGACATCAGGGGCTGGCTGGCAAATTTTAGCCTGGGGGCAGTTAGAAAACACTGGGCCACAACTTGTGGCAGCCTATCTTTAGCCTGCTTGTTTACTACATAGATACGGGACCAGAACCAATATTACTATATAGACATGGAAAAAGAGCAGAGCTTAGTACAAAGATACAGAACAGCCTTAGGGATTTCCATTCTTTTCTTTTTTTATAAAAAAATAAATAAATTTAAAAAAAAACTGTGATCGTACTACGGCACACACATGCTCAGTAGATACACACATTATTCACAGCATATGTATGTAAGACAAAAAACATCTATATAAACACATACAAATCTCTCACAGACAGCACACATTACACACACCTCACATACACACACTGCTTTATTCTGAAGGGAACGAAGATGTTCCACAATATGAGCTGCAGCTTCTCCTGCTCACAGCAGCACTGACCCAGCAGACACCTCCCTGCCCTCTCCTCTGCTAGGACTGCTGACAGGAGCAGGAGGAGGCTGACAGGAGCAGGAGGAGGCTGACAGGAGCAGGAGGAAGCTGACAGGAGCAGGAGGAAGCTGACAGGAGCAGGAGGAAGCTGACAGAAACAGGAGGAGGCTGACGGCAGCAGGAGGAGGCTGACAGGATCTGGAGGAGGCTGACGGGAGCAGAAGGAGGCTGACAGGAGCAGAAGGAGGCTGACAGGATTTTAGTGTATATTGCAATAACACAGTATTGCACTACATAGTGAAATAGATGTTTTCCTAGGAGCCTGAACCTCAAGGTAGGCTTCATGGAAGGACCAACATAGCAGAAATGGGGGTCTGCCATGACAACCCATCGGCAACCAAGGAGCCTGTCATGGGTGTTGGCTGATGTGGGTTGGTGAGCTCATGCACCGGTTATCGTGCTATTTAAATACCACTGTCAGTGATTGACAGTGGCATTTAAATAGCTAAACAGTAGCAATTGAGGCAAGCTCTGATCGCTGCTCTTATAGCGGATCACAGCCAAATTGAGGCAAGCTCTGATCGCTGCTCTTATAGCGGATCACAGCCAGCATCTACAGGGCATGGATGGGCTCAGCTCCTGAACCCGCTCCATACATACCCTGACTGTGATGCCCAGTTACACCATTGTGCACTAATGGATTAATTTCACATGTCTGTTACTAAAACTAGAAAGACAGATGGAATTCCTTAACAAAGATGTGAAAGACCCTTTACAGATATATTAATCCCTTAAGGATGTGGTGATTTTTCGCTTTAGTTTTTCATTTTAAATTTTTCTGTCCACAGTTGTACTTTTGAATGACACCATCCATGTTATCATATAATGTACTGGAAAGCAGAGAAAAAAAATTCCAAGTGTGACGAAATGGCAAAAAATTCCGCAATAATTTTGTTTTTTTTTATTTACAACATTCATTTACTGGTAAAAATGACCCTGCATTATGATTTTCCAGGTCCATGTGTTCTTTTTTTTCTAAGCTTCATTGTGCTGTCTGTAAACAAACTGTTGCTTTGCATTGCCAAAAAGCTCTATTTTTGTTTAATCTGTTCACAGAATGATTGTGGTTTGTCAAGGTACTCTTTGGCAAAGATCAGTCGTTCCTTTTTATGTCTTTTCTTCAGCAATGGTTTCTTCCTTGGCCTTCACCCATAAAGCTCTGCTTGGTTTACTGTGCGGCATATGGTATTTGTTAAAACCATGACCCTAGACTGTTCCAGGTTGGCCTTTGGGTCTTTGGATGTTTGACGTGATGTTTTTTCCATCATTCGCACCAACCTTCAAAGACATCTCTTGTCAATTTTCCTCTTTCCCCCACGTCCAAAGAGGTTCTTGACGGTTCCATTCTTGGCAAACTTAACATTGCATACTGCTGAAACTGGGATACCAAGGTCTTTGGAGATGGCCTTATAGCTTTTGGAAATCTTGTGCTTGCTAATAATAGCAGATCTGATGTCCTCAGACAGCTCCTTTTTCTTCACCATTGCGATAAAGGAACAGGGCCTACCATGTGGCTTTTTAAAACACTGAAGTCATCATTCATTGGCTAATTTATGTCACATGGACACCGACAATTAATCACAGGAGAATCTCTTTTGTGATTTACCACAGGTGAGTCAAAATGTGTTTCCATACTAAATTAATGTAAAGGGTGCCAATACCAGCGTCACTCTCGGGGGTAGTCCCAACACTTAACAATTACCCTACTCACTGTCTATTGCTGGGCAGAACTCCGCTTCCTCACAGTACAGTGCAAAACATTACAGTACACCACATCACAATTCAAATGACACATCACCATCACAATAACGCATGACATTATACACACTACACTTTACATTATACACAGCACTAATGTCTTCAAGGGCGAACAAGGCAATATTTCCATTTCCTTACATACCCATGTCATCACACTGTATTCACCATGCTTTACAGAGGATATGGTGTGCTTTGAATCATGAGCCATTCCAAGCCTTCTCCAAACTTTCTTCTACCTACCCAACAGGAAACAGAAATGACTGTTATCTTTAATCTATGACACTATCATATCTAAAGATAGACAAGATATAAAGAGTAATTTCAATTTCATTCTGGGTTTCACCTACTGTATAGAATATTGATAAACTGCAAATCAGGAGTTGGAGTTAAATTCCATAATTCCATACTGTATTTTTGCCAGCTTTTCTCTTGGATTTTGGAGATAATTTGTTGCTTTCTGATTTCATTTTTTTAGCTTGCAAGTCAATAAGAACAAGATTATCTTTTATTACATGCTGTCTGCATTTATATTTACTGAATGGATATGAAAATCATCTTCTACTGAACCTTTTCATCAACATGCTTTCTGCAAATGGGACCAAATTGCATATCATTTGTAAAGTGTGAGTTTTCTATTCGTGCCAATGTAGTTGTGCCAATTTGAACTCCATTTTTGCATACGTATCCCAATATCTTGTTTGCCTATTTCTCTGCTGGCTCACATTGTATAAATGATTTGTGATCACTGTATGTACAACTTCCACCAGGTCCTATTCATGATCTGTATTCCTTCTCAAAAGCTGTCATTATAATTATGTTTCAATCCCATTCCTACTATCTGCTTCTTTTAAACACTGATTCATGTGATTTTCTATTCAGCTCAAAGTCCAGGATAAATTCTTATATGCCCTTATATTTACTGTATAATAATAACTGAAATGTTACAGTATTGTAAAATGTTTGTTTGGGGAAATGGAGTGCAATTCAATGTGGAAAAAGGATCATGTCTAGTGAAGAATGAGTATGTTCTGTTAACCCTTTCGGCGAGCATGCTCAGGTGCTCGCCGAGTATCTTCAGCATGCTCGGGTGTTTGAGTCACTCCGTGTGCATGATTTGCGTCTGTTTGATTGCTTTAATACATGTGAGTTATGCCTAAGAAACAGGCATTCCTCATATGTATTAAAGCTGTCAAACAGTCACAAATCATGCACACGGAGTGACTCAAACATAACACCCAAGCACGCTGAAGATACTCGGAAAACACCCGAGCATGCTCGTAAATCTCGGGTAACGAGCATGCTCGTTCATCACTAATCATGTCCAAAGACATACTGATAGGGAATCTAGATTGTGAGCCCCAATGGGGACAGTGATGATAATGTCTGTAAATTGAATTGTAAAGCGCTGCGAAATATTTTGGCACTATATAAATAAAAAGATTATTATTATTATGTTTAGGTGTTCTTTATAATTTTTTTAAATTACCTATGGATTGTCAAATATTGTGTGGCTTAGATTTCTGATTAGAGATGATCAAAATTATTCAATGTGGATTGAATTATAGAGTCAAATGTTATGAATTTTACATGTCCAGATGAACTTGAAAAATTTGTGCTTCGATTTTTGCAAAATGCCCCAAAGAATGCACACTGCCTTTTTACACATTGCAGAAAATAATTTTAGTTATAGATAGCTGACAATACCTCATGCATGACCATGTGCTTTTCCCTATAATGCCTTGCAGCTTGCATCACATCATATGATATAAAGCATCCCATCAGGAGATATTATCATAGCCTGTCTAACAGTATAGGTAGGGAATGCAGCAGCAGTTTAGGTTATTGAGAATTCATCAAAGTTCATAGCTCAGCAATAGAGATTGGAAGAGCCCTAAAACATTGGATAAATATTTTAAACAGTAACCTATTGTACAGCTGCAGCACAGAAACAGATGAAGTAGCAGACATGCTAGCAGCAGTACCAGACTCAATGTGATTGATTTGTGTCCTGCTGCATTTGAAGTACAATTACTAGTGATGATCGAGCACTAAAATGCTGGAGTGCTCGGTACTCGAATTCGAGCAGGTTGGATGCTCGGATGGGCTTGATTCGAGTAACGAGTATAATGGAAATCAATGGGAAACTCAAGCATTTTTTCGGCAGATCCTAACAGGAGGGCTGGGGGGGGCAGGAAAATTGCTGAAATGGATGGAAGCAGCGCTCAAATGGAATGGGAACAGCATGGGGAAGATGCCTGGAAGCATCTCTGACTCCCAGGTTGCTGCTGGGAACAAGGTTGTCAGAGTATCACGCCACTTTTACAGACTGACAATAAAAGATACCAAACCGAAGGTAAAATGGATTTTACAGGAAAAAATGTAAGGAAACATTCTTTCCTGTATAATGACTTGTATATAAGGCAAAATTAAAAAGAGAAAAAAAGCCTCCTCCATCCCTTAGGCTATGTTCCCATGTAGCGTTTTTGCTACGTTTTTGCACTTTCTCATTGCTTTTAATGGTGAAAAGATGCTGCAAAATGCTGAAAGAAATGACATGCTGCTTCTTTAAAAAATGCAGCAGTTTTCCATTTCAGTCAGAAAAAAAAGGAATCATGTGCATGAGTTTTATGACATTTTTCCCCATTTGTAAGGAGTGGGACTCCTAGACTGGTAAAGTCTATGCACTAAGTACTGCTGCAACCTAAAAACAAAAGTCCTTTTCAGGGTTATATATTTTCTTTTCCCTACTAAGGATCAAGACTTGCTGTTGGAAGATTTGAGTGATGCAGGGAAGACATGGTCTACATTAAAGATGAGAACCCCCAATCGGTGTGTATCTCAGGGTCGGAAATCTTGCCCTCATCTGAACCCAGATTGCCCACAGAATCAACTTAAGGAGGGAGGGAGCAGTGACTGTGGCCTGCGAGCTTCAGATTTGGCTCAAGTCCGTGGACAATCAAAATAAAACTACGCTAATTGAATGGATGAAAGGCCCAAATGCATCTCTTGTATCAGATGCCTGAAGCTCCTTGTTGTGCAAGTTGTACGCTGAGTGGCCTCAAATCTAGGACTCCTTCTTATTGGCTACAGATGGCCAAAGGTTTGGTTTGCCATTTACTCTTGCTTAATATTCCCCTGCTAAATTTAGGGACTTTTAGCTGGGAGAGGGTTCTACACCCTTCACCATGGACTTTGCCCAATCCCTTTATGGATTTTGCCCCATGTATCCCGGACTTTGCCCCTCATGGACTGTGTCCTTGCCAGAGGACTATTGTTGGGGGGATGGGGGATGGAGACCAATGTCCCAACCTGATGAAAGCATTGTTTAAAGTACTCGGACTCTTTGTTCTGGGATCTCAACCCAGTGGGATCAGAGTTGTGCCAACCCAAAAGGGTAAGGGACACTATTTGCCCTCTGGACAAGAGACTGTTATTATTTATGTTTTATGTCTTGTAATGCAGCTCTTGTTGAAGCTTTTCTATATTTTGCAATCATTTTTTATATTGTCACCATCGATCTGCAGTACTACTTTTTTAGCCATCACAGTGATGATTTGCAGGTACATAGGATTTGGTTTGTCTCCAGGTAATTGATGGTAAATTAAGATTTCCCAACAAAGGGATTGTAAGGTGGCTACCGGACACATAGTTGATGGGAGGTATGTGTAACAGAGGTGGCTGTCATCTGTAATGTAAACCTGGAGTATTGCCCTAGTGCACATAGTACTAAGAGGCTTGTTTGTGCATCTGGGCCAGGTTTTTATGGGCAGCCTGAGAGATGGGTGTGTCTGGCTGCCCACATACTCCACCTCTGGGTGTGGTTCACATGTTGAAATGGAGTCTGTTTGATACATGGTCTGTGTGCACGGAGGAAGAAGGTCTCCTGTGTATTATATCCAGACTGAGCCATTATACTGGATGCTATCCAGCCTATGTGATCTGGACTGGCTCTAAAGAACTGTGTACTTGGTTTTGCCTGCATTGAAAGGCTGTTTATGTTTCATTTACTTGTGCCTGGTGTAATGCAGCGGCTTGCTGCATTGCTAAAATGTCCAGGGGGTGTGTTCTGGCTGACCATTTACCTCCCCCTCAGGTGACTGATCACATGACTGTGACATCATCACAGGTCCTGTGTGCACAGAAGGATATATAAATCCTTGTGGTTTTGAAAAGAGAGAGAGAGGCCTGGAGAGGCCTGGTGAAGCCTGGAAGGCAGACGCTGGATCCCTGTGTTTGAGGATACCAGTAGCCTTGGAAGGCACGTGGCCTAGAGACTACAGCTAGTGAGCCTTAAACGACAGCTTTGGCAGAACAGAGCTGAGAGAAGCAGCTAAGACCCGACAAAGGTAAAAACGCTGCTTGATGTGGACATTGAGATTGTTACCTTGCTGAAGGCTGTATCTGGAGCTAAGTGGGCATATCAGTCACTGGAAAGGCTCTTGGATATTATATGTGTAACATGTCTGTGAGCCACTGAGATGGACTATGATATGAGCGGTTTATGATATGTAATAAACTGCTGGACTGTGAATTACCGGAAAAACGTTGCATGTGTGCTTTAATTGACCCGGTGAAGCGAGTACCCCAGCGTGATGAATAGCGCTACCTTACATGTGGTTGGAGAATGCGGGCAACTGCAGCCTGGTTGCTACAGGTAACGGCACAGGACGACGATTGTGGCTCGGCGGGGTCACGAAGATTAAAGCATCTGGCTGTAACTCGGCGGGGTTATGAAAATTGTCATCGCACTCAAACCTGGCTTGCTGTGGCTCGGCGGGGTCACGAAGATTAAAGCATCAGGCTGTAACTTGGCGGGGTTATGAAAATTGTCGTCGCACTCAAACCTGGTATGCTGTGGCTTGGTGGGGCCACGAAAATTTTCCGGGGAGAGCGGTGTGAAGTGTCTAGTGGGAACAGTGTACCACGATGGCTATGAATGGAGCAGTATCCCCAGACGGAATGGAGAAGTGGTTGGATGACTGGGTGCAATCGATCTTCAGCATAATGGAGTGTCCTAAAAAAATGCAGGAGCAGTTAAAGATGGCTGTGAAAGGAGCAGCAAATGAGACTGAAGCTATTGAGCGATTAAAGTGTCTGTCAAAAGCGCAGCAGCAGGCATTTGAGAAACAGCAACAGGACTCGCAGCAAGCATTTGAGAAATGATATCAGGAATTGCTGCGGGAACGGCAGGAGCTGCTGGACAGAATGGCGGCAGAGGACCACTCTGTGAGTTCTCCTGGGACTCTGGTATTGTCCCAGAGTGCCCGGGGAGGTGGTAAGAGATGTTGTGAACTGGGTCCTAAGACTATTGCTGGTTTTTGTTGTAAAAATCCCCCTACAGGTGTGGGTGTCCAAAAGGGGGTGGAGTCTCAAAAGGGGGCGGGGTTTCAAAAGAGCATGGAGTATAGAAAACCAAAATTGGTTACTGGTTGCGGGTTGGTACCGCCTAAAAATTACAATTTGACCGTTGATAATGGGGTAGCTCCAGTAGAAGGGGTTGACGTCAAAGTAGGAGGTGACTTGTTGGTCCACAACACCATGGGGAGTGACACAGACCCCATAGCTGACGGTGACACTACGAAAGTAGAAAGAGAGTTCAGTCAGGAGGAGCTAGATGAGGTGAGAAAGTCCCCCTCTCGTCGTCGACGGTGCAAGGGCCACAAAAAAGTTGCTCCTGTAGACTTTGCTGAAAGGGCAAATAAAGAAAATGCAATGTTGTGTGCCTTTATTCTGAGTGTGGATCCTCCTTTAGAAGCAGAAGATAAGGAGGAAGAGTTGGATGCAGTTCTGCAGATTAATTACAAGCAGGATGATCTACTGAGACAGAAGGATCAGGAACCGACAGCCCTGAAGGAGGAGGTGGCCAATCCTGACCAAGAGCTGGGGCCTGTCAGGCAGCAGTATCAGAGTGACGTGCAGCAACTAAGGAAAAACCTGGAGAATGTGTCCTCAGACCAGCTGAGCCTGGAGTCTGAACGGCAGAAAATAAACCAGGTTGTGAGGAACTTACAGCGAGAACTGGAGGAAAGCAGCAAGGAAGTCAACAATTGGAAGGAAAAGTTCCAGAAAAATAAAGGAGGTTTTTCAGTTGGAGCTTGACACAGCGGAATTTGAAGATGAGCTGTGCAAGATGAAAGATCGTTTCTCCCTGGTACAGTTAGAGCTGAGGCCGGTGAAACAAAAGCTGGATGAGGGTCTACACCAAAGAGATAGGGAGCTGTCTGCCTTAAAAGAGGCGCTGCAGGATGAAGTTTCTGGACGTGACCAAAACCTAGAGCGACTGCGCGAACAGTTCAACCGGGAGCTGTGTGACTCCAAGAAGGAGTATTGTGAACTCATGAGGGAGCTGCAGCAATTCCAGGACCAAGTAAAGCCCCTAATGCAGGAGAAGGATCGGCTGGTGGACTCTCTGTACCAGCGAGACCGGGAGCTATCCACCCTGAAAGAGGCAATAAAAGATGAAGTGTCTGGTCACGACCGTGAGGCAGAAAAGAGGCATGAAAAGTTCAATAGGGAACTGCTACAAATCAAGAGAGACTATGAGAATCTCCTCAAGGTTAAGAAAAAACTAGAGGATGATAAAACTGATGCAGAGCACATGCGCCAAGTGATTGAGACTACTCTACAGGACACCCGTGATAAGAATGATGATCTCCGCGGAAAGATCGCAGGACTGGAAGCTCAGGTGAAGGAGCTGTAAATGTTCTGTGGTGATCTCCAGAGGGCAGAGACGTGCCTTAAGGATAGAATCTGCAGGATGGAGGAGTCTATCAGAGAAGGGAGGTCTGAAGCAAATGCCTCCGCGAATAATGCGAGCTTGGATGATTCGGTGGATGTAAGAGCCGAGATCAAGGAGCTCAAGGAGACGCTACAAGCCCATTTGAAGCAAGAGAAGCTTGAGAGACTGGCTGTCGAGAGCCGAGTGGGCGTATTGGAGACAGAGAGGTCTGAGAAAATCCTGCTGATAAAGGAGCAGTTGAAGCTGGAAGAGCTTCAGAGATGGGTTGCAGAGAGGCGAGTAGCTGAGCTAGAGGAAGAAGTTTTCGAGCTCAAAGGTCACCTGGCAAAGTACCAATCAGTGAATGAGGCCTCCTTGGAGAAGGAAAAGGGCAAACAAGTTGCGCTTAATCCTTTATGCCATGAGAAGGTGGACCTGAGGAGAGCTGAGAGAGTGTTAAAAGAAGATAAGTATGAAATGGAAGTGGTCAAGAGGAGAATTCTTGAGTTCATAGCTGTGAGTCAGCTCAGGGGAAGCATACAGGGTGAAAAAGCTGAAAGTCAGTTGTCCCTGAAACCTGAGCCAGATGATCGTTTGGAAGCCACTGGTGAGAAAGGAACGTCTCGGTACAAGAGCCTCGTAGATGTACCTGAAGATTTGAGAGAAGAATGCACCAGAGAGTCAGAGCATGAAGAGTTTAAGAAGGCCGTGGGAGCCTGTAAGGTGTACTCGACCTCAGAAGCTAAACAGCTGGTGGTCCTGTCCACAACCGAAGTCACAGTGAAGAGGGAGGCTATTCTAAGTGACATGCACTGGCGATGTGTTCGCACGAAGCGGTTTGTCCGGTTGAAGACGGAACAAGCCATTAGACAACTGGAGCTTATGAGAAAAGCTCAAAGTCTGCGGGAAGAAGTCATCCAGGTGCCTCATGCTTTGGTAAGAAAGCTCATTGGGAGAAATGGCCGAACCATGCAAATGTTGGTAAAGAAGTCTGGTGTGATGAAAGTAAGCAGTCCACGTGATCGTCAGGACTGGATACCAGATGAAGACGGCATGGTGTCATTCTCCACTGTCGGAACGGAAGAAAATCTTGCATATATACGCATGCTGATGGAGTACCGAGTGACCTACCTGCGAGAGGTAGAACAGTTGAATCTCGCCAGACTGCGAATGGAAAGACAGCATCGTCTGAGCAGCAGAAGATGGCAGCCGTCTATAAATTGTGAGACCAGACAGAGAAAGGGCCCTTCAAATAATAGGGCAGCTACAGTAGAAGTTAGAGACCTTTCAAGATGTCCTGAGGATAGTGGGTGTGGATTTAGAGGTAGTGAGACCTCCAGTAACTCAGGTCGGAGAGGCCCATACAAACGACCCAATAGAGTACGGGACAGCACGAAGTCAGAATTGACCGTAGATACAAGGGCAAGTAAGTCACACTGCTGTATTGACCGCTGGGAGCGGGGGACGTCTGACAAGGTTACGACTCTGAAATGTGACTTGATGAAGTTAGTGACAATGACAAATGGTAGGTCCCTAAGGAATGGGATAATGTTGATGACTAACATTCCAGGGGCTGAGCAGCGCAATTGTCAAGTACATAGTCTCTGTGTGAACCGTGGGTTATAATGTGATTGTGTATACTATGTGTTCAACCCCACAAGTTTGAACAGAGGGGGGGATATGTAATGCAGTGGCTTGCTGCATTGCTAAAATGTCCAGGGGTTGTGTTCTGGCTGACCATTTACCTCCCCCTCAGGTGACTGATCACATGACTGTGACATCATCACAGATCCTATGTGCACAGAAGGATATATAAATCCTGGTGGTTTTGAAAAGAGAGAGAGAGGCCTGGAGAGGCCTTGTGAAGCCTGGAAGGCAGACGCTGGATCCCTGTGTTTGGGGATACCAGTAGCCTTGGAAGGCACGTGGCCTAGAGACTACAGCTAGTGAGCCTTAAACGATAGCTTTGGCAGAACAGAGCTGAGAGAAGCAGCTAAGACCCGGCAAAGGTAAAAACACTGCTTGATGTGGACATTGAGATTGTTACCTTGCTGAAGGCTGTATCTGGAGCTAAGTGGGTATATCGGTCACTGGAAAGGCTCTTGGATATTATATGTGTAACATGTCGGCGAGCCACTGAGATGGACTATGTTATGAGCGGTTTATGATATGTAATAAACTGCTGGACTGTGAATTACCGGAAAAACGTTGCATGTGTGCTTTAATTGACCCGGTGAAGCGAGTACCCCAGCGTGATGAATAGCGCTACCTTACACTGGTTTATGATGCACCAATAAACCAGCATGGACATTTAAATGGAAACGCTTCCTGTGTTGCCTCACGACGCACCCAAGTGAGTAGCAATCCCACAGGATGATGTGTGTTTTTTAACTACACATTTGACCTGTATGGAATACAATGCAATGTTGTCAGTACTATACACCTTTATACTTTTATTGGTTGTTTTTTTTCAGAGTTACAGCATTGTAACAATGTGATCCTTTTTAATGCATAAAATACAAAATGTTTGCAAACAAAGGATATTTATTTTTAGAGTTCTTGTAAATAAAGACTGGAAAAAGTTGTGGGATTTTTCAGAGTCTTCATTTAAACCACCAGTAGCCACCAGCAGGCACACAACTACAGAGGAAGTTTTGCATGTGGACCAGGTGGAGATGGAAGAAGAAAGTACACAGGGTGATACTACCCAGCCCAGCCTCATCTCATCTTCTCAGCTTGGATTAGGTGATAATGAGGAGAGGAGGCAGAGGAGGAGGAGCGTAAGATGGTTTCCAGCACTACAGAGGGTACTACCTACATCAGATTCATCCCGTTTGTTCAGTGTGCATGGGCTGAAGAGGAGACGAAAGAGGAGCGGGAGGAGGAGAAAAATGAAGCCAAATCAAATGTTCCTTTTTTTCTGGTGTATTCCCATGAACCCCTTCTCACCCAAAAAAGAGTATACAGTTCATGGTTTCTTCTTTTTCTTGTCCTCCTACTCATCCTCCTCTAATCCAAAACTAATCCTCCTCCAGCAGCTATCCCTACATTGAGAGCAACCAACAGCATTGTTAATAAGAATAATAGATTTGGTTTTTGGTTGCAACAGCAAGGACTGAGTGACATATAAGCAGGGTTTATTGCCTTAAATGCAAAACTATCCCTTCTCCATCACAGTACAGGACAGGACTGTAAGGCAATAAACCATGCCTTTAGGCCTCTAATGCAAAACTATTCATTCCCCAGCACATACAGTGCTGGCCAAAAGTATTGGCACCCCTTCAATTCTGTCAGATAATACTCAGTTTCTTCCTGAAAATGATTGCAATCACAAATTCTTTGGTATTATTCTCTTCATTTAATTTGCTTGCAAGGAAAAAACACAAAAGAGAATGAAGCAAAAATCTAATCATTGATCATTTCACACAAAACACCAAAAATGGGCCAGACAAAAGTATTGGCACCCTCAGCCTAATACTTGGTTGCACAACCTTTAGCCAAAATAACTGCGAACAACCGCTTCCGGTAAGGCTATGTGCCCACGATGCAGAAATGAAGCAGAAAATTTCTGCAGCATTTCTGCATCTCCCTGGCAGAAAAAACGCATGCAGATTGTGCATGCGTTTTTCCTGCAGAATACATGCGGATCCACATGCGGATTCACATGCGTTTTCGCATGCAGATTGACAAGCGCTTTCCAGGCGATAGCATCACTTGGAAATTGCTTGACAACTAGGTCACACTGTATAAATCCATGCAAACAGCATGGATTTATACAGTGTGAACCGTAAAAATTAAAACAAATAAAGCTATACTCACCCCCGAGGTCCCGGCGTGGCTGCAGCGCTCGTTCCTGTCTGGTTCCCGGCTGCCGGCATATCGCGAGACAGAGCGGTGAAGGGCCTGCGGTCACATGACTGTGACGTCACCGCAGGTCCTCAAGCGATGCTGGCATTCAGAGAGAAGCCGCCGGACAGGTGAATATAACTTTATTTGTTATTTTATTCTTTTTTTACAGGTAGAATGGTACCCAGGTCTGGATGAAAGTCTCCTCTCCTCCAGAATTGAGTATCATCCGCACATAGAAATGCATAGAAGCCGCTTGTAGAAATGTACAGTCGCGGTTTCTATGCGTTTCAATGCAAGTCAATGGCGGGAGTTCCGCTGCGCTACCGCAAAATTAAATGACATGCTGCGGATTTTTGTACGCAGCATAAACGCTGCGGAAAAATCCGCAGCATGTGCATAGAACATGCGGAATCCCCTTGGGGACCATGGGGTGCGGATTACCTAGCGTTTAACAAGCGTTTGCGCTGCGGAAATTCCGCAGCATAAACGCTTGAAAAACGCTACGTGGGCACCCAGCCTAACCATCAATGAGTTTCTTACAATGCTCTGCTGGAATTGTAGACCATTCTTCTTTGGCAAACTGCTCCAGGTCCCGGATATTTGAACGGTGCCTTCTCCAAACTACCATTTTGAGATCTCTCCAAAGGTGTTCTATGGGATTTAGGTCTGGACTCATTGCTGGCCACCTTAGAAGTCTCCAGTGCTTTCTCTCAAACCATTTTATAGTGCTTTTGGAAGTGTGTTTTGGGTCATTGTCTTGCTGGAAGACCCATGACCTCTGAGGGAGACCCAGCTTTCTCACACTGGGCCCTACATTATGCTGCAAAATTTGTTGATAGTCTTCAGACTTCATAATGCCATGCACACGGTCAAGCAGTCCAGTGCCAGAGGCAGCAAAGCAACCCCAAAACATCAGGGAACCTCCGCCATGTTTGACTGTAGGGACCGTGTTCTTTTCTTTGAATGCCTCTTTTTTTTCCCTGTACACTCTATGTTGATGCTTTTTCCCAAAAAGCTCTACTTTTGTCTCATCTGACCAGAGAACATTCTTCCAAAACGTTTTAGGCTTTCTCAGGTAAGTTTTGGCAAACTCCAGCCTGGCTTTAATATGTCTCGGGGTAAGAAGTGGGGTCTTCCTGGGTATCCTACCATACAGTCCCTTTTCATTCAGACATCGACGGATAGTACAGGTTGATACTGTTGTACCCTTGGACTGCAGGGCAGCTTTAACTTGTTTGGATGTTAGTCGAGGTTCTTTATCCACCATCCGCACAATCTTGTGTTGAAATCTCTCGTCAATTTTTCTTTTCCGTCCACATCTAGGGAGGTTAGCCACAGTGCCATGGGCTTTAAACTTCTTGATGACACTGCGCACGGAAGACACAGGAACATTCAGGTCTTTGGAGATGGACTTGTAGCCTTGAGATTGCTCATGCTTCCTCACAATTTGGTTTCTCAAGTCCTCAGACAGTTCTTTTGTCTTCTTTCTTTTCTCCATGCTCAATGTGGTACACACAAGGACACAGGACAGAGGTTGAGTCAACTTTAATCCATGTTAACTGGCTGCAAGTGTGATTTAGTTATTGCCAACACCTGTTAGGTGCCACAGGTAAGCTACAGGTGCTGTTAATTACACGAATTAGAGAAGCATCACATGATTTTTCAAACAGTGCCAATACTTTTGTCCACCCCCTTTTTTAGGTTTGGTGTGGAATTATATCCAATTTGGCTTTAGGACAATTCTTTTTGTGTTTTTTTCATTGAAGACAAATTAAATGAAGAGAATAATACCAAAGAATTTGTGATTGCAATCATTTTCAGGAAGAAACTGAGTATTATCTGACAGAATTGCAGGGGTGCCAATACTTTTGGCCAGCACTGTATCTCTACACTAAATGCAGCTAACAGCAGTATTAATAGGGAATAGAATAGACTAGATGTAGCCCTGATAAGGAGTTTTGGTTTTAGGTTGCAGCGGCAAGGACTTCAAGGCAATAAACCCTGCCTATATGTGTCACGCAAGGTGTAGGAAAGACTTAGTGTAACACAGAGGGAAGAGGGAAAGGGAGCCAGACACTAGGGAAAGGAGGGAGTGGAGACCTCCTAGTCTGGTCCAGTGTCACCCTGTCTCAACTACCGTCCCTATATTGGCTCTTCACCAATTGCCGCACGCGTGCCTCGCCCTGACTTTCCCTGGCGTATGGCTAAGGCTAGGGAAGGAAGGAGATGAGCACTAGTTGATATCCACCCAAACTCTATAGACAACAAGAGTAGACAAACAGGGGGGAATTGCTTAGCTTTAGACGACTTCAAACAAATGCTCACACGGCCTCAAGCTCCAGAGAAGACAAAGTACTGCTCTTGCTAAAGCCTCACAAGTAGTAATGAATATCGCCGGCTCCTTCCTCTCAGACACACCAGGTATTTATAGACCCAGGCCAGGGAGCTAATTAGCCAGAGGGCGGTAGCCGCTGGGTCCTAGAGACAGCCAGCCTCTAAGAAGATGTCTGTAAAGCCAAACGTAGAGATCTCCTGCAACCAACTGCAGGGCGACTGTCTGTCACCTCTGACACACCCGTGACAATATGCCTCTAATGCTAAACTAAACCTTCTCCAGCAACTCTCTCTATACCACGTGTCCAGCTTTGATACCCACATAGGAATCACGGAGGGCGTTGGTATCGTTGGCTAGGTACTTCCTTCCTTTTTACAATAAATACCCATTAAAAAATAACCTTTAATATTGGCGTTTAAAACTATTAAGAGTCTAACAACAAATACCTAGTAACAAGAAAAAGACCTAAAATATAGGCATGTGATCCGAACCTGTATATATAAATCACCCCAATCTATTATTCACTCTGTGAGGGTGTCTTAAAAATCCATTAATACAACCCAGGAATACCTAATAACAGAAGATTGGGCGTATCCAGATAGGATCACCATAGCATAATACATAAAGGGAATAGTACACTTTTGTCCACAAAGCATAGAAAAAGACACTCTATAATATCAATGGGGCACCATAGATCCCCTACTTAAATGGGGGAACACCTTGGGGACATACGCCATAAAAGGGATACACCTCTTGCCCGTCATGTGGGAGAATACCACTCCAATGACTCCAGGACTATCACCTTCTGTGTCCTGGAAGTTATTCGGAGGAATGAAAGGGGGGGCGACTGGAATAGGCTACTTCTCCAGATGGAGTGCCAGTGGATCTTTAGATTGGGGGTGTTAACCCCAAATGGTCTTAACGAACAACAAAATTACTGCTGTTTCATTTAATTAATAGGGTTACACTATAATCAGATGTCCATGGTTTTGCCTATTTTGGTTATTGGTTATCATGTATAAGTATTGTATATTTTATCATATATCTATCATTAGTATCATTACTACTCGAATACTATATATTGACTCCTCCAAATTTATAACTGTTGTCCATGTGTACTATGCTCTCTTGAGTGTGTTCTTTCATACTTACCATCATATATTGAGCTTGGTGAGATTATTATAACTTCTAGCCTGATATGATATTTGAACAAGCCTATGGAGTTCATACGCTTATCATATTCCAGACTTTACCGGGCTGCATAGGTTACTCTGAGTGAATAAAATGCGCTGTAGCCTATTTTCATCCTTAATGGAGGCCGGATAGGTGCGCGTACACTGGCTCCGTAATTGATCGTGGCTAAATTCAACATGTATATTTATGAAGGGGCGGTACTGTACTTGCCTCACTCGCACCCGCACTGTGTATTCTATTTTTTATGTTTACCTGCAGGGGATGCGATATTAGGGGCTGTATTGCTCCGTTACCAACCAACAAAATGGCCTCCACGCATGCTCAGTCAGTATTCACGGCCTTTAATGGATGTTACCAACCAACAAAATGGCCCCCACACATGCTCAGTCAGTATCCATGGCCTCTAGTGGATGTTACCAACCAACAAAATGGCCCCCACGCATGCTCAGTCAGTATTCACGGCCTCTAATAGATGTTACCAACCAACAAAATGGCCTCCACGCATGCTCAGTCAGTATTCACGGCCTTTAATGGATGTTACCAACCAACAAAATGGCCCCCACACATGCTCAGTCAGTATCCATGGCCTCTAGTGGATGTTACCAACCAACAAAATGGCCCCCACGCATGCTCAGTCAGTATCCACGGCCTCTAATAGATGTTACCAACCAACAAAATGGCCCCCACACATGCTCAGTCAGTATCCATGGCCTCTAGTGGATATTACCAACCAACAAAATGGCCCCCACGCATGCTCAGTCAGTATCCATGGCCTCTAATGGATGTTACCAACCAACAAAATGGCCCCCACGCATGCTTAGTCAGTATCCATGGCCTCTAGTGGATGTTACCAACTAACAAAATGGCCCCCACACATGCTCAGTCAGTATCCACGGCCTCTAATGGATGTCACTAACCAACAAAATGGCCCCCACACATGCTCAGTCAGTATCCACAGCCTCTAGTGGATGTTTCTGACTGAGCATGTTCAGTCCAGCCTCTGGAGACAAGCTCGTACACATGGACAATAGCTCAGTACCTCTGTGAACAGGGAAGTGAGCTTAGTTGAATCACACATGATGTGATATATAAGAGAGGGGCAGCAACATGATTTAGACTGCATTTTATCAGCAGGACATTGTATCAGTGCTTATCATGCTGAAGCAAACACTTTTCTCCTGATGAACCTTTGACTGAACGGGGAAACGCGTTGAGAAAATATAGAGAGAATTAAACATCCCTGATCTGACTAAAACACTTGGAAGCCTTTACCTGATGGGGAAACAGAGATCCATGTCATTAAGATAAGTTGTTTCCTCATCTATTGTTTTTTGGATTTAAATCAAGTCATGAACTAATGAATAGTGATTTAAATACCGGGGAGGTCTATATATGTCTTATTTTTTAATAAGGCTTGGCTTATTGTGAAGGCTACATAGGTATTCCTGTGGGGAATATTACTGCAGGGGGTTAATTATCGCTGATAAAAAGCTGCTATAAGGGAATTTGCAATGCACTTTATTTTCAGGCCCCCTAATTGGGGAGGCCTGTGAGGCCTTATATGCTGTGTCCTGGAGATATATCCTTTAAAATACCAATTAGGATTATCAATTCCTCTGAGTGAGGTGGATGTATCAATTTAAGTAGGGGATCTATGGTGCCCCATTGTTATTATAGAGTGTCTTTTTCTATGCTTTGTGGACAAAAGTGTACTATTCCCTTTATGTATTATGCTATGGTGATCCTATCTGGATACGCCCAATCTTCTGTTATTAGGTATTCCTGGGTTGTATTAATGGATTTTTAAGACACCCTCACAGAGTGAATAATAGATTGGGGTGATTTATATATACAGGTTCGGATCACATGCCTATATTTTAGGTCTTTTTCTTGTTACTAGGTATTTGTTGTTAGACTCTTAATAGTTTTAAACGCCAATAGTTTTAAACGCCAATATTAAAGGTTATTTTTTAATGGGTATTTATTGTAAAAAGGTTTCTAGGCTACCCACGTTATTTATCGATTTTTGTAAATAGGTACTTCCTTCCCATCTTCCGATACTTTTTCCTCCTTGTCAGAGTACCCTGCGCATCAGGGCTCGGGCGCTGGGAGGGTCTAATGAAACTGTGCCAGACCTTTGATAGACTTCCCCTGCCTCTGTTGGACCTGGTGTGTCTCCCTCATCTCTACTCTACTCCTTGGTTGTCCAAGGAACTGTGACCTCTGCCGCCAGTGTTGTCAGATGAGAATTTTTGTACTGATTGTTTGACTAGGGCCTTCTGGTATTGCACTATTTTACTAACCCTCACTGCTTCAGGAAGGAGGGATGGAAAGTACTCCTTGTAGCGTGGATCGAGAAGGGTGAACAATCAGTAATCAGTGTTGGCCAAAATGCGTACAACGCGAGGGTCACGGGAAAGGCAGCGAGACATAAAGTCATCCATGTGTGCCAAACTCCCAACAGTCAAGACTTCCCTGTCCCCACCAGGAGGACTACTATCCATGTCCTCCTCTTCCTCCTCCCTCTCCTTCTCTTCTTCAGCTCATCCACGCTGAACACATGAGATGAAACTCATGTGGCTAGTGCCCTCTGTAGCACAGACAACCATCTCCTGTTCCTCCTCAGCCTCCTCCTCCTCATTATCACCCAATCCACGCAGAGAAGATGAGATAATGCCGGGCTGGGTAGTATCACTCAGTCTACTTTATTCCTCCATCTCCACCTGGTCCGCATGCAAAGCTTCCTCTTTAATTGTGAGGAGGGAGCCTTTGAGTAGACACAGAAGCAGGATGGTTACGCTGATTATGGCATCATCGCCGCTCGCCATCTTTGTTGATTCCTCAATGTTTTGTAGAACCTCACAGATGTCAGACATGCATGCACACTCTTTGGTCCTTAAGTGTGGAGGCTGACAGAAATAACAGGCATTTTGTAGCTGGTATTCAACTACTGTCCTCTGCTGCTCACAAAGCCTTGCAAACATGTAATGTTGGGTTCCATTGCGTGGTTTTGTTGCAAACCAGTCAGTGAGGTGACACTTGCAAATGCTGATGCAGCACTGCAAGACTGGCAGCAGCTGTAGGTGACTTGCAGAAAAGGGCGCACATGCGGCGTACTTTCACAAGTAGCTCAAGCAAATCTATGTAGGTTTTCTCTAATCTCTGAACCACTAAGTTGACCATGTGGGCCAGGCATGGTATGTGTGCGAGTTTGCCAAGCCTCACAGCTGCCATCAGGTTACGGCCATTATCACACATGACCATGCCTGGTTGTAGGTTCAGCGGTGAGAGACACAGATCTGTCTGGTCTGTTAGACCTTTCTAACCTTTCAACTCTGCAGCAGTGTGCTGTTTGTCAACTAAAGAAACGAGTTTCAGCAGAGCCTGTTGCTGCTTCACCGAGGCAGTGCTGCAGTGCTTCCAGCTTCTGACTGATATGGACGACAATTCGTAGATGGAGGATGAGGAGGGGATGCAAGAACTGGTGTAGGAGGTGGGGGAAACCCTGATGGAACTAGCTCCCACAATTCTAGGCTTTTGTAGAATGTGTGCCGTCTCAGGGTCTGACTTAGTCCCGCCCTCCACAAGGTTCATCCAGTGTGCCATGAGTGAAATGTAGTGTCCTTGGCTACAAGCACTTGTCCACGTGTCTGTGGTTAAGTAGACCTTCCCAGTATAACTGCGTTGGTCAAGGCACTGGTGATATTATGGGACATATGCTTGTGTAAGGCAGGGACGACCCCATTAGATTGAGCAAAGCCTCAGTGTCCACAAGCCTAAATGGAAACATTTCCGGGGCAAGCAGTCTGGGAATGCGGCTGTTTAGTGTTTGGGCCCGTGGGTGAGTAGCTGCGTATTTCCGCTTGCTTACCAAGGCCTGGGGGGGGGGCAGCTGAATGCTGTGCTGGGACAAGGAAGTGGACATAGTTGCTGATGGTGCTTACAAATGTCTAATGACAGGTGCAGGTTAGGCATTGATGTCTGCGTCCTGGACAGGGGATTGGCAAGCACATAGCACAGGGGAAGATGCAGTGATGTCACCCACAGACACTGATTGTGAAGCCAGGTGTTTGGCCCACCTAGTCAGGTGCTTGGATTCCATGTATCGGGGCATGCTGGTGGTGGTCAGGCTGGTAGTAGTCAGACCCCTGCTGATCTTGGTATGGCAGAGGTTGCAAATGAGCATTTTCTTGTCTTCTTCACTTTCTGTAAAAAAGTGTCATGCTGGGGAACACCTAACCCTTGACCTGGGGTCTTGCTGTGTGTCGGTGCTCTGGGAAACAGAGACACACCTTCTCCCTCTGGCCACCCCACTGTTTCTTCTTGCCTGTTGCGGTGCTGTGGATCCCTCTCCCTCTGCGCTGCTGTCCTCACTCTGCATGGCGCCTTCCCAGGTTGGGTCAGTGACTTCATCGTCCACCACCTCGTCTTCCACTTCCGCACTTTGGTCCTCCTGACTTATTATTGACTTAACAACATCTCTTGTTGGTAACCGTGTCTCATCATCCTCTACCTCTCCAGACATTAATTGCCATTCCCCACTGTCCTCTTGTACTGACCAGGGCTGCTCAAATATTTGGGCATCACCACATACGAGCTCCTCATGTCCCTCTTGAAATGTGCAGGGTGAGAGGCCAGAATCAATAAATAGAAATGTAAAGAGCTCCTCGGAGTGTCCGAGTGTGGAATCACTTGTCTCCTGTGACTCGCCATGGTGCGGGAAAGGTGGTTAAGGGTGAGGATTATGTTTTCCAGAGTCTTGGCTAGTGAGACTGGACCGTGTGGAAGACAGGGTGGTGCTGGGAAACAGACTGGAAGCATTATCTGCCATCCAACCCACAACCTATTCACAGTGTTCTGGCTTCAAGAGTGGTGTCCCGCACCCCCCTGCAAAGTGGGACAGGAAGCTAGGTATCATTGTTATGCTCCCACAGCAGGCATAGTTTCACCGGGCCCAAAGCCTCGGCCTATGCATGCTCCATCAGCAGCATGTCCACTTTTCCATCCCTTACAGAACAACTTGAGCATATTAACCCCTTTCCGACATGTGCTATATATGTCAGTTCTCTCCCTTTGGTGTGGGCTCCGTCGATGAGCCAACATCTTTTTACTGGGACATGACAGCTGTTCTGATTAGCTGTCATGTGCCTCTAACAGCCACGGGTGAAATTGCGATCCACCCGCAGCTGTTAACATATTAAATGCCGCTGTCAATCTCTGACAGTGGCATTTCACATCGCTGCGCCGGAAAGACCTCATCAGTCCCGCCCATCGGCGCCCATGTCACATAACCGTGGGTTGCTGATAAGTTGGCATGACAACCTGGGGTCTGCAGGAGACCCCTGCAGTTGTCATTGCCAGAATAGCTAGTGAGCATTTCTGCTACACACAGGCGATCTTATCATCACGTGTGTGTAGCATCAGTGTGGTGAGCATCTTATATAGACCCAATGATGTGATGCGGCTGGCCAATCAGAGTAATGACAGTTGCCAACATGGCTATGGCATTACCATGATTTGCAGGCAATCCCTGCATGTTTAATGACTGAAAAACAGCCAGGATAAATGCGGGGTGGGGACACAAGCATGAGCTTGAGAACAATAGATACTCGATTACCGAGGGTGCCCAAACACCCCGATGCTCGATCGAGTATTGAGCAGTTGCAAGCATGCTGACTCATAACTAAAAATTACTAATTTTTTCCTTCATCTATAATGCACTAGAAATCAGAATCAAGACCGCACAATACATTTTACAGAAAAATATCTAAAATCTCACGCTGTTTGCTTGATTGTCACAAGTTACTGTATTGAGTTTTTGATTTTCTTGTACAATCGTTTTTGTGTAGGGAGAATCATATTTTTTTAAATATAAAAGAAAATTCCCTAAAGTCCAGACATTTAACTGTGACTATCTACCTCATATTTTTCATTTTTGTTTTGCTAGTCTAATTTTACATCTATACACGTCAAATAAATACAGCCATTACAAGTGCTGGCTTTTTTTGTTGGGTACCTACTCAGCATTTATTATCTTGTCATTTTTGGAAAGGGGGTTCTAATTCTGTTTAAAGAAAAAAAAAATGAAATAAAATGTAAAAAAATATAGACATTAAACTATGCATGACTCGTATTGCACACCTGTTTTACTAGACCAATTTGACAACCGTACATGCCACATCAATACTTTTGCCTACCATCTCATTTTGCTTTTTGCATGTGTACCTATCTACAGAGCATTTCTTATTACCGTATATACTCGCGTATAAGCCGAGTTTTTCAGCACATCTTTTGTGCTGAAAAAGCCCCCCTCGGCTTATACTTGGGTATATACTCGAGTATATAGAAATTCCGTTGGTGGATAGAGGTGGGGGGGTTGCGGCGGCCGAGGAGCAGGGCACACGCAGTAGCCGGCTGCTGCAGCGACCACGCGTGGTCGCTGCTAAAGGGAAATGAATAATCCCTCTTCTCCACTCCCATGGGCGTGGAGAAGAATGAATATTCATTCTCTTTAGTAGCAGACACGGAGGAGCACTGAGCCGCAGCTCCTGCTGACAGTGCCGGCTACTAGAGAGAATGCATATTCACTCTTCTCCACGAACCCTAGACCTGGCGTGGAGCAGAGTGAATATACCGGCAGCTCACATCAGCGTCTGGGAGTGCATAGCAGTTATGCCATGAGCTGCTCAGATGCTGACATGAGCTGCTGCAGCAGAACAGGACGCAGCACTGGAGCAGAGGTGAGGAAGGAAAGTGAGTATAAGTGTTTATTTTTTGTGTGCAGTTATGGGGCCATGCATACCAGGATTGGGGGATGAGGGGGCCATGCATACCAGGATTGGGGGTTGAGGGGGCCATGCATACCTGGATTGGGGGATGAAGAGGCCATGCATACCAGGATTGGAGGATGAGCAGGTCATGCATACCAGGATTGGGGGGTGAGGGGGCCATACATACCAGGATTGGGGGATGAGGAGGCTAGGCATACCAGGATTGGGGGATGAGGGGTGCCATACATACCGGGATTGGGGATGAGGGGGCCATGCATACCAAGATTGAGGATGAAGGGGACTGCATACCAGAATTGGGATGGGAGAGATATACATACCAGGATTCGGGATGAGGGGGCCATGCATACCAGGATTCTGGATGAGTGAGCAATGCGTACCAGGATGGGGAAATTTACCAGTAGCTGCTGCATTTCCCACCCTAGGCTTATACTCGAGTCAATAGGTTTTCCCAGTTTTTTGCAGTAAAATTAGGTACCTTGGCTTATACTCGGGTCAGCTTATACTCGAGTATATACAGTACTTCCTTTTTGACAAGAGTTGAGTAATTGGGATTGAAAAGACTGTCAAGAATTTATTATAGTGTTGCTCAAAATGCAAAGGTAAAGAAAACGTGGCAATGGATGGGGTAGTGTATAAGATAAAAAAAACTTGCCCCGGCTGAGAATGTGCTAGCAACACCACCACTGTCACCATGCATTCAATTGGCATCCTTTGCCTCCAGCAAGTGTATTAGTGGGACGGGAGCGGAGGGCATTATGGAATATGTGGCATTTTACTAGATTCAGTCACAGCAGGATGATGTTACCTTTAACAGCAACACAGTCAGTTTGTGTCACTGTTCTGCACAGAACAGTCTGCCTGTTTATAAGTGACTAAGAGAGATAATAATTTAACCTTTTTTTAATTTTAAAAAGCATGAAATGTCTGCCAGTGAGCTGAGATATTAAATGCGCTGTTGGTTACTACCAGGTCACCAATCTGTTTCTATGGTGAGATCATTTTGACATTTAGTAAGGCTGTGTTTGTCTTAAAAAAGATTGAAAGGGGCTGGGTACAGTTCTAGGAAACCTCAGAATTGTATTCACATTGTTTCAAGATAATTGGAGTATGTGCAATTTATAAAAAAATATTTTATGCAATTATAATTTTTGAGAAAGTTTGTCAAACCAGAGATGAATAGAATTAATCATCTCTGATGTGGACCCTTGTGGCTGCAACCAGTTTCTGTTAGCTAAATTATGGTTTGCAGTCTACTTGAGGTTATCCCCAGTTTGTGGTAAGCACAATAGCTACTGGTTGCACACTATAGTGATGGCAGGGGACACGACTGTCAACAGGACCGAATGAAAGCAAAGCCTGGGATGCAACCAAAAGTAGCCAACTATAGTTTGGACTTAGCATGGCATGTCAACACCCTTTAAAGGACAAAATCCAGAACAATGGGTCTAAAACAAAGTCAGTAATAGAGACATGGTCAGACCCAGTTATAGACCTAGTATTTGTAGAGCTAGACGAGCAAATACCAGGAGCAGCAGCAGCAGCATATCTTATTTATAATGGGGTATTATGATAACATGACGTAAAGTTCATGTATTCCTCCACCTCAATCACTAAATAGATTCACTCAATGGGAGCATGGCTGGAGGGAGCATTGTATTAATCCTTTAACAACTGTCAACACCTCTTTTTGCTGCAGTCATCAAGGGAACTTAATTCTCAGTGCAGATTTTCCCAGTGCTAAGAAATAAGTAACTAGTGCCCCCTGATGGGGTGAAAATTTAGTGGGTGTCAGCTATATATTACAACTAACTACCTGCTACATCAGCCACGATCAGTTTTAGCACCAATTGCGGCTGTTATAGCACCTTTAGATGCCACTGTTAATTACAATGGCGACATCTAAATGGTTAACAAAAGAAAGGGGCTGCCAATTTGGGTCAACTAATGATCTTGGAGTTTGGTAGTCTGTTAGGCCCTGCCATAAGCAGGGTCTAACAGGTTATGTAAGTCTGAAACCGACAAATTTTAATGGACAGCAGTACAGAAGTATAGTGGTGCATGAGATCAGTGATCAAAGTTAAAAATATTTAAACCCAGTATTATAACTCAGTAAAAATATAAAATAAAGTTCATGAAAATGTGTAAAATGTAAAAACACACAGAAAAACATGAAAAAATTGGAAATGACTGTTTCACCACTAAAAACGCAACTTTTGTATAAAAACAAAAAAGTACACATAATGGGAACTGGCGCATCCAGATGCGAGCTGAACTATAAAACTGTCTCACTATTTGTCCCATATGGTGAACACCATAAAAAATACATAAAAAAACACTCCAAAAATGTAGCTCTTTCATCATACTGACACACAAAAAAATGGTATCAATATTTGATCAAAAATTTGTATGTAAATAAATGGTATCAATAAAAATGTCATCTTGTCCTACAAAAACCAAGCCCTCATATAAGGGTATGTGCACACGATGCAGAAATGCTCAGGATTTTTTCCTGAGCGTTTCTGCATCTCTCTGGCAGGAAAAAACGCATGCGGATTGTACATGCGGTTTCCTGCCAGGGACATGCGGAAATGAAGCGGTCTTCACTTTCATTTCCGCATGCGGGTTGACAAGCGCTTCCCAAGCGATTTTAGCATCACTTGGAAAGTGCTTGTCAACTTCACACTATATAAATCCATGCAACCGGCATGGATTTATATAGTGTGTGATGTCAAAAAATAAAAAATAAATCTATACGTTACCATCTGATGGCCCTCGGTGTCCTGCTTCATCGGTCCCGGCTGCCGGCAGTGAAGACTGTAGGACCTTCCGACGTCAGCGTCACGTGACCCGTCACATGACTCTGACGTCAGCGAAGGTCCTTCATTCAACCGCGAAGTGCGCGGGAAGCCGGCAGGACGCAGCGCGGGCCGTCAGAAGGTGAGAATATATATATTTTTTATTTTATTCTTTTTTTTTTTAATGGTACCTGGGTCTGGATGAGAGTCCTCTCATCCACACCCGGGTACCATCCGCACATTAGACTGCATGAAAAGCGCATCAACATATACAGTGATGCGGATTCCATGCGGTCTAATGCAAGTCAATGGCGGCAAAAGAGCAGCGTTTCCGCAAAATTAATTGACATGCTGCGGAAAAATCCGCATCATGGGCACAGCACATGCGGATTTCCATTGGGGAACATTGCTGCCCTTCTACCATGCGTTTTTCATGCGTTTCCGCGGCGTTTACGCAACTGCAAAAACGCCGCGGAAACGCATGAAAAACGCATCGTGTGAACTCAGCCTAAATCTGAACTAAAAAAAAGTTACAGTTCTCAGAAAATGGCAATGGAAAAACATATTATATGTTGTAAAATGTTGTTTTTAGTGTGCAAAAGTAGCAATGCATGTATAGATCTGATATAGCTCTGATTATACTGCCCCAAAGAACAAAGCTGTCTTTCAACACTATTTCCATACAGTGAAAGATATAAAAACAAATTCCAAATTGTTGGGTTTTGTTCATTCTGCATCTGAAAACTCTGAATAAAAATTGATTAGAATATGTTATGTACCCCCAAATGATATCCATAAAAACTTCAAGAAACCCCATAAAAACAAACACTCATATAGCTAAGTTGGCCAAAAATATCAAAAAGTTATAGCTCTCAGAATAAGAAAAATATATATATATTTTAAACGTGTCTTTAATTAATTTGCAAAAGTAATAATAATACAAAATAATCCCTATGTAAATCTGGTATCTCTGTAATGACACCATCCCAAGAACAAAGCTATCTTTTTTTATCACTTACACCGCACAGTGCTTGGCGGAAAAAAATAAATAAAAGTAATTCTTGAAATGCTGTTTATTTGTTAAATCTGCCTCTCAAAAATTAGTATATGGCTTGGTCCACTCTCCAATAGGCACTCACAAAAAATCTTCTACATTCTCCACGGTGTCACTCTGTCTGTAAATGGTTACAAAAGAATTTGAAAAGATCCATCTATGCTGTGTGGGAGTTACATTTCTGCCATGACAGTGACAAAGGGGAAAGTAGTTTGTGATCTCAGGGTACATCTAGCTTGTCTCTGCTTCCTGGTAAGATAGTATAATGTAGTGCACTCTACATAGCCTAGAAAACAGGGATGACACAGGGACAGTTGCAATATACAGGGACATCAAGTTTAAAGAGGTTTTCCAGTCTAAATTGAGGAGTCTGTAATCACTCAGTGTGACTGCAGACTTGTGAATCCTCACATCGCATGCACTGTGTGCGGCAAGGATTCGCCGGGGTCTCCTCTGGGAACAGCGGTCAAGTATGCGATATGTATACTCCCACCCAGAACCTCTCTAGTGGGTGTGGTCTCTCTTAATACAGTTGTACTGAGTGAGGCTGCACCCTTTCTAGTGCTCCATTTAGCCTGGGACAACTCATAAAGTCCCATGGCTTCCGGTACCACCTATATGCAGATGTCACCTCTCTGCTGTCCAGAATCCAAGAGTGTGGCTGATAGCCATATCCTATTTCTTCTAACTTCCTAAAGCTCAATGTGAACAAAACTGAACTCATACTCCATCTCACCTAACTCTCCTACCCAATTTATCTGTCAAAATAAATGACATCACGCTTTCCCAGTAGTCTGCTGCCTCGGAGTAACCCTCGATTCTGCCCTGTTCTTCAACCACACATACAAGTTCTTGCCACCTTCAGCTCAAATATACACCGCGTGCAGAATTATTAGGCAAATGCATATTTTGATCACTTTGATACTTTTTATACATGCTGTACTACTCCAAGCTGCATAGGCTTGAGAGCCAACTATCAATTAAGTAAATCTGGTGATGTGCATCTCTGTAATGAGGAGGGTTGTTGACTAATGACATCAACACTCTATATAAGGTGTGCTTAATTATTAGGCAACTTCCTTTCCTTTGGCAAAATGGGTCAGAAGAGAGATTTGACGGGCTCTGAAAAGTCCAAAATTGTGAGATGTCTTGCAGAGGGATGCAGCAGTCTTGAAATTTCCAAACTTTTGAAGCGTGATCACCGAACAATCAAGCGTTTCATGGCAAATAGCCAACAGGGTCGCAAGAAGCGTGTTGGCCAAAAAAGGCGCAAAATAACTGCCCATGAATTGAGGAAAATAAAGCATGAAGCTGCCAAGATGCCATTCGCCACCAGTTTTGCCATATTTCAGAGCTGCAACGTTACTGGAGTATCAAAAAGCACAAGGTGTGCGATACTCAGGGACATGGCCAAGGTAAGGAAGGCTAAAAAACGACCACCTTTGAACAAGAAACATAAGATAAAACGTCAAGAATGGGTCAAGAAATATCTTAAGACTGATTTTTCAAAGGTTTTATGAACTGATGAAATGAGCGTGACTCTTGATGGGCCAGATGGATGGGCTAGAGGCTGGATCAATAAAGGGCAGAGAGCTCCACTCCGACTCAGACGCCAGCAAGGTGGAGGTGGGGTACTGGTATGGGCTGGTATCATCAAAGATGAACTTGTGGGACCTTTTCGGGTTGAGGATGGAGTGAAGCTCAACTCCCAGACCTACTGCCAGTTTCTGGAAGACAACTTCTTCAAGCAGTGGTACAGGAAGAAGTCTGTATCGTTCAAGAAAAACATGATTTTCATGCAGGACAATGCTCCATCACATGCATCCAACTACTCCACAGTGTGGCTGGCCAGTAAAGGTCTAAAAGAAGAAAAAATAATGACATGGCGCCCTTGTTCACCTGATCTGAACCCCATAGAGAACCTGTGGTCCATCATAAAATGTGAGATCTACAGGGAGGGAAAACAGTACACCTCTCGGAACAGTATCTGGGAGGCTGTGGTGGCTGCCGCACACAATGTTGATCGAAAACAGATCAAGCAACTGACAGAATCTATGGATAAAAGGCTTTTGAGTGTCATCATAAAGAAAGGTGGCTATATTGATCACTAATTTTTTTTTGTTTTTGCATGTCAGAAATGTTTATTTCTAAATTTTGTGCACTGATATTGGTTTACCTGGTGAAAATAAACAAGTGAGATGGGATTATATTTGGTTTTTATTAAGTTGCCTAATAATTCTGCACAGTAATAGTTACCTGCACAAACAGATATCCTCCTAAGATAGCCAAATCTAAAAAAAAAAAAAACACTCCAACTTCCAAAAATATTAAGCTTGTACAGTGCCTACAAGTAGTATTCAACCCCCTGCAGATTTAGCTGGTTGACACATGCAGAATTAACTTGGCATTGTGACATTTGTACTGTAGATCAGCCTGGAAGTGGGAAATGCACTGCAGCAAATTTATTTATTTATTTATTTTTTTTAAACGTAAAAAGTTAATTCAGAGTGTCATTTATTATTCAACCCCTCAAACCACAAGAATTCTGTTTGGTCCCCCTAAAGTATTAAGAATTAGTTCAGGCACCAAGAATAATGAGCTTCACATGTGTGGATTAAAGATCTCTTTTGCCAGGCTTTTCTGACTATTTAAGACCCTCCCCAACTTGTGAACAGCATTCAGACATGGTCAACATGGGAAAGACAAAGGAGCATTCCAAGGCCATCAGAGACAAGATCGTGGAGGGTCACAAGGCTGGCAAGGGGTACAAAACAATTTCCAAGGAGTTGGGCCTACCTGTCTCCACTGTTGGGAGCATCATCCGTAAGTGGAAGGCTTATGGAACTACTGTTAGCCTTCCACGGCCAGGACAGCCTTTGAAAGTGTCCTCCCGTGCCGAGGCCAGGCTTGTCCGAAGAGTCAAGGCTAACCCAAGGACAACAAGGAAGGAGCTCCGGGAAGATCTCATGGCAGTGGGGACATTGGTTTCAGTCAATACCATAAGTAACGTACTCCACCGCAATGATCTCCGTTCCAGACGAGCCCGTAAGGTACCTTTACTTTCAAAGCGTCATGTCAAGGCTCATCTACAGTTTGCTCATGATCACTTGGAGGACTCTGAGATAGACTGGTTCAAGGTTCTATGGTCTGATGAGACCAAGATCGAGATCTTTGGTACCAACCACACACGTGACGTTTGGAGACTGGATGGCACTGCATACGACCCCAAGAATACCATCCCTACAGTCAAGCATGGTGGTGGCAGCATCATGCTGTGGGGCTGTTTCTCTGCCAAGGGGCCTGGCCATCTGGTCCGCATCCATGGGAAGATGGATAGCACGGCCTACCTGGAGATTTTGGCCAAGAACCTCCGCTCCTCCATCAAGGATCTTAAGATGGGTCATAATTTCATCTTCCAACAAGACAATGACCCAAAGCACACAGCCAAGAAAACCAAGGCCTGGTTCAATAGGGAAAAGGTCAAGGTGTTGGAGTGGCCTAGTCAGTCTCCTGACCTTAACCCAATTGAAAACTTGTGGAAGAAGCTCAAGAATAAAGTCCACATGAGACACCCAAAGAACCTAGATAACTTGGAGAAGATCTGCATGGAGGAGTGGGCCAAGATAACTCCACAGACCTGTGCCGGCCTGATCAGGTCTTATAAAAGACGATTATTAGCTGTAATTGCAAACAAGGGTTATTCCACAAAATATTAAACATAGGGGTTGTATAATAATTGACCCACACTTTTATGTTTAAAATTTAATAAAATTCAACTGAGCAACATAACTTTTTGGTTTGTAAGATTTATGCATCTGTTCATAAAACCTACTCTCGTTTGCAGTTTGAAGGCTCTAACTTATTTGCATCTTATCAAACCAGCTAAATCTGCAGGGGGTTGAATACTACTTGTAGGCACTGTATATTTGAGTCTTTTGGGTTGATTGAGAACATAGTTGTTGATCAATAATAAAAATAATCCTCTAAAATACAACTTGCCTAATAATTCTGCACACAGTGCATTTCCAGAATTCATCCTTTGCTCAAATCTAAATCTAAAATGTTAGTGCATGCCCTCATCAATCCCTGCATCGACTACTGCAATATCTTCCTCTGTGGCCTCCTGCTACCAGCCTTGTACCCCTCTAGTCCATCCTTAACTCTGCTACCCAACTAATCCATAATTTAAAGACACATAGAGCTGGGCCACAGTAATGAGTACGACATGTTCCCATTAGAAAGGGGAGGGTCTGCTATTCAGTTAAAGGGTATGCAGTGAGTCCAACGGCTGCCAAAATTTAGGAAAAACCCCACTAACAATTTAAAAACACATAGAGGTGGGCCTCAGTAACGACATATTCCCATTAGAAAGGTGAGGATCTCCCTTACTATTTGCCTATGCAGTGACTGCAATGGCTGTCAAAAATTTGGAGGCACTCCAATGCCCCTTGCAAGAGTTGTAGAGGTCGGAGGCCCTCCTGAAAACAATGTTCCCATTATTAGAAATGGGTTTCCCATACTGTTTGCCTATGCAGTGAAGCAACGTCGGCTAAAAATTTGGTGGAACTCCAATGTCCCTTGCAAGAGACGTATATATGTTGATATGGTCCATATGGTGGTGATATGGTAGTGGAGGATAAGGATGCGGAGAAGGAGGAGGACAAGAGCAAATAGACAAAATCAGGGCGCGTATACCCATGTCTGGGTGTGAAGACAGAGGTGCATGGGAATAGAGTTAGACCTCCCAAAAAAGACACTGGATTTGAGTTTGTTACGCTGCTATCATTCGGTGGTGTTGAGAAGTCTGGCCCAATCCAGCCCTTGTTCATTTTTTATATGAGTCAGCCTGTAAGCATTTTCAGTTGACAGGCGGATGCGCCTATCTGTTATAGTTCCACCAGCGGCACTAAAAACCCACTCTGACAAAACGCTAGTGACAGGGCAGGCCAGGACCTCCAAGGCGTAGAGAGCCAGTTCATGCCATGTGTCCAGCTTGGATACCCAATAATTATAAGGCACAGAGGAATCAGGGAGGAAGTTGGTATGGTCGGCAAGGTACTCCCTCAGCATCTTCCAAAACATTTCCCTCCTTGGGAGAGTACCCAGCGCATCAGGGCTACTACAATGGGAGGGTCTGAGAAAACTGTCCCAGAACTTTGACCGTGTTCCTCTGCCTCTGCTGGATTGCATTTGTGTCTCTCTTGCCTGTACTCCTTGGCTGTCCAAAGAACTGTGACCTATGCCGCCAGCGTTTTCAGATGGGAATTTTTCTTAATAATTCCGCAACAAGGGCCTTCTCGTACTGCCCCATTTTATTAGGCCTGTCTTGCACAGGAATAAGAGACAGAACGTTCTCCTTGTAGCATGGGTCTAGAAGTGTCACCAACCAATAATGACTGTCACCCAAAATTTGGACAACGCAACCAAGGGTCACGGGAAAGGCAGCGTAACATAAACTCAGCCATGTGTGCCAGACTGCAAAGAGGCAAGACTTCCATGTCCTCTCCAAGAGGACGACTGACCATGCTCTCCTCCTCATCCTCCTCCTCTTCCTCCTCCTCCCTGTCCTCAGGCCATACACGCTGAACAGACGGTATGACAGTTGTGCAGGTAGTACCATCTATAGGGCAGGAAACTAGCTCCTGTTCTTCCTCCTCCTCTTCCTTCTCTTCCTCATTGTCACCCTATCCACATTGGGATGAGATGAGGCTGGGCTGTGTGGAATCACCCTCTATGGTTCCTTGCTCCATCTCATCGTGCTCCGTCTGCAATGCATCCTCTTTAATTGTGAGAAGAGAGCGTTTCAGAAGACAGAGAAGCGAGATGGTGGCGCTAATTATGGCATCATCGCCGCTCACCATGTTGGTGGAGTCCTCAAAGTTTTGGAGGATGGTACATTTGTCTGACATCCATGTCCACTCCTGAGGTCTTATGTGTGGAGTCTGAACTGAATACTGACAGCCTTGTTGATGCTGGTAATCAACAACTGCCCTCTTCTGCTCACAAATCCTTCCCAGCATCTGCAATGTAGAGTTCCAATGCGTGGGGATCCAGATCAGTGAGCTGGATGTTGCAAACGCTGCTGAAACACAACAAGGGCGGCGGAAGCTGTAGCTGACTTTCTTAAATGGACACACAGGCGGCGTACTTTGACAAGCAGATCTGGCAGATCCATGTAGGTTTTTAGAAACCGCTAAACCACGAGGTTAAGCACATGGGCCAGGCATGATGTGTGGGAGCTCGCCTTGCCTCAGAGCCGCCACCAGGTTCCGGCCATTGTCACACACGACCATGCCTGGCTGTAGGGTCAGCGGTGTCAGCCACAGATCTGCCTGCTCTTTCAGAGATGTCCACAACTCTTCAGCGTTGTGCAGTTTGTCACCTAAACATATTAGCTTTAGCACAGCCTGTTGCTGCTTGGACGAGGCAGTGCTGCAATGCTTCCAGCTTGCGACTGATGTGGTCATTTCGGAGATGGAGGCTGAAGAGGAGGAGGAGGAGGTGCAGGAGCTGTAGAATGTGGGGGCAACCCTGATTGACCCAGGGCCCGCAATCCTCGGCTTCGGGAGGACGTGTTCCGTCCCAAGATCCAAATGGTTCCCAGATTCCACTATATTAACCCAGTGTGCCGTCAGCAAGATGTACTGTCCCGGCCCACAAACACTTGTCCACATGTCCGTGGTTAGGTGGACTTTCCCAGTAACTGCGTTGAGGGCACGTCTAATTTGCGGGATACGTGCTCGAGCAATGCAAGGACGGCACACCGGGAGAAATAGTGGCGGCTGAGGACCGAGTACCGAGGGACGGCCGCCTCCATCAGGTTGCAGAATGCTTCTGTCTCCATGAGCCTAAAAGGCAACATTTTGTGTGAATTTAGTAGTGTGGCCTGTGGGGTGTTGGCTGCGTATTTGCGCTTGCGTTTCAAGGACTGGGGTAGGGACAACTGAACGATGCACTGGGACAAGGACGTGGACCTGCTTGCTGATGGTGCTAGTTGAGTGTTCAACAACAGGTGCAGGGCGGGAGGCATCTTGGCATGCACCATGGACAGGGGATTGGCATGCACGCACTACAGCGGAACAAGCAGTCTTATATACTGTTGCAGGACCCTGGACTTCGGCCCACTTAGTTGGGTGCTTTGCTGCCAGGTGCCTGATCAAGCTGCTAGTTTTGCTACCCTTGCTGATGCTGGCCTGGCAAGTGGTGCAAATGGCCTTTTTGGGGTTATATGCAGAGTTTTTAAAAAATAACCAGACTCGGGAAGACCTTACAGTTGTATGTCAACTTCCGTCGTGTTGATGTTACGAGGAACGCTTTAACGCCTTGTGTCTGCGGCCACCACACTGCTTATTCCTGCCTGTTGTGGTGCTACGCCTCCCTCTTCCTGTGTGCTTCTGTCCTCGCTCTGTATGTTCCACTGCCAGGTTGGGTCAGTTACTATATCATCCACCACCTCGTCTTCCACTTCCGCTCCTCACTTTCTAGCAATTGCGTTTCCTCATCATCATCCACCTCTTACGACAGTAATTGCACTTTCCCACCGTCGCCTTCGTGTGACCGTGGCTGCTCCAATATTTGGGCATCGCTACACGCATTCTGCTCTTGACTCGCTTGAAGCTGGCCGGGTTAGAGGCCCGAATCTACAAATGGAAAATTGAACAGCTCTTCTGAGTGTCCAAGTGTGGGATCAGTTGTCTCCGGGCACTCGGCATGGTGGGAGGAAGGAGGATCCGGGTGAGGAATATGCGGTCCAGACTCACGGCTACTGAGACTTGACCGTGTGGAGGTGGTGGCAAAGTGACTGGAAGCATTATCTGCTATCCAACCAACAACCTTTTGACACTGCTCTGTGTTCAATTGTGGTGTTCTGCGGTCCCCTAGTAATTGGGACAGGAAGGTTCAGCGATAAGATGTGGATGTTTGTTGTGGCACAATTTCAGCTTGCCCACGGCCATGTCGTAGGCCTCTGCATGCACCATCACCATCACGTCCACTTCCCCGCACCTTGCCCATTTTAAATGGAGGACAATATTTTCCACGTTCACTAGAAATGGCTGATTTTGGAATGCAGTTGTGATACGTCTGACAGAGAACCACGATTTTAAATAGCAGGCCTGTAATTTACTAATATTATTCTACACAGAGACCTAGTGGGAATAACTTGACTGACACACTGCAACAGAATGAAAATGGAAGAAATGGCTGATTTTGGAACACTCTTATAGGTAATATGTCTCAGAGAACCACAGTTTTAAATAGCAGGCCTGTAATTTACTAATATTATTCTACACAGAGACCTAGTGTGAATAGCTTTACCGACACACTGCAACAGAATGGAAACGGAGGCCAATATTTTTCACGTTCAGTTCAAATTTCTGGATTTTTATCGCTGAAATATGGAACAGATCTGGCTTTATTCTGCAGTGAGAACAAGCAAATGGAGCAGAAAAATGGTGTACTCTGGATTGCTTTTTAAGCAAATAACCAGGATTAAGATAAAAAAAAAATTGCCCTGGCCCCTGATAGCTTGTGCTATGTCTACAAATATCTGTAATTATTACAGCAGCAGCAGTGACCCTCTTGTGCTGTATCATACACTGCAGTCTGCCACATACTCTGCTTGCCTGCCTAGCACTGATTATATGCAGCTGGATTAGACCTCAGAAGGACTGTTAGTTCAGTTGTGATATAATATTATGTATATGTTGTGGAATACCTATACTAACTGTAAACAAGCAAATCTCTCCCTGACGCAGCAGCACCTCTCCCTACTCTGCCTGATTCCAGGGTACACTGTGACGAGCATTGCGGCGCCCGGTCTTATATAGACCTGATGATGGTATGCGGCCAGCCAATCACTGCAATGCTCACAACCAACATGGCTACAGCATTATAGTGCATGTTCATTGGCTCTCTAAAGAGCGCCAAACAAGCAGGGAGAATAAATGGATATGAATGAAGGTGGCTGTGTCCACCGAAACGCGTTGTGTGTATATTAATAAATCAGTCTTTTTAATATTTTTGCCCTGTTATTGGCGCTCTGGTACCGCTATTCATATCCATTTATTGTCCCTTTCCCCCTGTTGGGGTGCGGTAGAGCTGCCTTTAACTTATTGTTCTTTCACCTGTGGGAGGAATTTAATTAGAATCACTACCCTGGTTTTCCAAGCTGCGCTGCCCTAACCCCTCCGGAACGCTGCCGGGGGTGTTGGTGAAGCTGGGCGTCCATCTCGGCGTTACATGCAACTAACCTGACCACGTGATCCACCACCGAGAGATCAGGATCTGTGAACGCCGCTGGAAATAGATGACAGCCACCAACAGAGCGGAGCTTGTGGAGCTTTACACTGGGGTTGTGCAGAGGTGCACAACTTCATAAGGTTAGTAGCCATCCTCACACCCCTCTAACAATTGCAATACTGAGTCACCCATTGCGCCTTGTTCTCTCCTCTCTTTACATAAACAAGCAGGGAGGGCAGTTCCTGCCCGAGCAACCCGGAAATACTCGCCGAGCTTGTCGAGCACAGTGATGCTTGGGCGGGTACCGAGCAGTGGCGAGCACGTTTGTATAAAATAATATAATTTTGAAAATTAGGAGTAGGTTCCCATGCTGGATAAATGGGAATTCTCAAACCTCGTGGGACCATATTGGCCTTCATATATTCTTCTAAACTACGAATGTTCCACCATAATTTAATACCAGTTTTATGAGCACTGGTGAGCTCATTTGTGATGCGTATAGAATCAGAGTTTGAAGAAGGACTAGAGGATACTGCAAAAATATCTGATGACTGTGCCCACCACATAGCTTCTCGGGAATCCCAGTCCATGTTCACGTGTCAATACTGTGCGACTGACTGACACTGCACTGAAAAGGTAAGAAAATTTGACAAAAATAGTTGAATTATTATATGATAATAATCTATTTTCATATACAAAAGAGTCACAATAGACCGTGTGCTAACCCCAGAAAAATTCCCACACCAGGGGAAAACAAATAACACATATAATGAGAAAGAAAAAAGGGGGGGGGGGTTGCACAACCAATACTACTGTAAATATTCAAGGGGGTGCTATGTCATGTAGAGAAAGCGATACATGTAGTATGGAAGGAAAAGACACTACATAATAGACTAGCACACCTCCTCACAAACAGGGGCTATCCGAGGAAGATGATCTCCAGAGCCTAACAGTGGGCTAGATCCCAAACACAGGAGACTCTACTCACCCCCAACAAGAGACATCAGAATACGGATTTACGGTTCATTACCAATTATATGGATCAATGGGAAGAGGTGAGGAGTAGTGTTGAGCGAACATGCTCGACACTGCTCGGTACTCGCCCGAGCATCACGCTACTCGGGATGTTCGGCGAGCACCGAGCATTTCCGGGTTACTCGGGCGGGAGCTCGGGTCTCCGCCCTGCATGTTTGGCGCTCTTTACAGCGCCAATGAACATGCAGGGATTGCCAGACAGTCACTGTAATGCTGCAGCCATGTTGGTTGTAGGCATTACAGTGATTGGCTGGCCGCACAGCGTCACCTCGAGTATTTAAAACCGGGCGCCGCCATCTTGGACACAGTCGCTCCGGATTAGACAGTGTAGGGACAGCGCTGCTGATTTAAGGAGAGATATAAACTGCGAAATAGTTAGTGTAGGGTCTGTAAAGGCTGCCAGAACAAACAAACAGTCCTTTTCAGGACTAATATCCATCCCAGATACCAGGCAGGCAGGCTGTATAGGAGACACAGTGGGTATACCAGCAAACGCTGCATTACAGTCCTGTGTGCTCCTGTTGCTGAAATTGCTGGACTTAGCACCAGGTGTCGGGGGCCAGGAAAAATCCTTTTTTTTTCATCTAAATCCTCCTTTTTTCTTTCCTCCTTCACACTGTACAAATACCCGTCTTATTAACCTTTTGGTGTCCCCCCCCCCCCCCCCCCAAGCAAAAAGCGTGTCTCTGATTTTTCAGACACAAATATAACTGTTGAAAATAGTCTGGTGTAGGCTAGAGAAACAGAAGTGTTTTGCACTTCCACGGTTCAAACCTCTGTATTATCCATTTTGGGCCATTTGTATCTAAAAAAAAAAAAACAGTTTGAGTGTCGCTCACTGTTCAGCTGCAAATCTATGTATTTAAAAAAGTCTGGTATACCCAGTAAACAATAACTGTGGTTTTCCTCTTCCATGGTTCTAATCTACTCTTTATTACCCTTTTTCCATTGATAGTGCAAGTGTAAGCTATTTTACTTGATCTACAATGGGCAAGGCGCGTGGCAAGGGACGTGGAAGTGGACGTTCTGGTGATGGTTCGTGCAGAGGACGGGGCCGTGGCCAAGGTGAAAATGTGCCACAACCAACAGCCACATCTTCTCGCTCCCACTTCTTGACCGAATTACTAGGGAAGCACAGAACAACACCAGTATTGAGAACTGATCAGTGTGAACAGGTTATTAATTGGATAGCAGATAATACTTCCAGTTACCTGGGCACCACCACCTCCGGTCTGTCTTCCACACGGTCAACTCTTAGTAGCCGTGAGTCTCGACCGCATACTCCTCCTCACCCTGATGCTCCTTCCTCCCACCATGCCGAGTGTGGTCAGACAGCAAGTGATCCCACACTTGGACACTCTGAAGAGCTGTTCACTTGTCCATTTCCATATTTGGGCCCCTCGCCTGATACGCTTGTAGTGGTGGAAGAGGAGATCCCATGTTGCGATGCCCAAATATCTGATCAGCCACGGCCACAGGAAGTCGACGTTGGCAATCTGTCACAAGAGGTGGACGATGACGAGACACAATTGCCAGGAAGTGAGGAGGAGGATCGTGGTGCGCAAGTGGAAGAGGAGGAGGTGGTGGATGATCTAGTAACTGACCCAACGTGGAAGGAGGACATGCAGAGTGAGGCCAGGAGCACACAGGGGGAGGGAGGCAGAGTACCCCAACAGGCAGGAAGAAGCAGTGTGGTGGCCGCAGACAGAAGGCAGGCAACCGTTCCCCGTAACACCAACACGAGGGACGTTGCCAGTACAAGTGGTAGGTCTTCCAGAGTCTGGAATTTTTTTAAAGACTCTGCTGATAACCCCAAAAAGGCCATATGTTCCACCTGCCATGCCAGCATCAGCAGTGGTGACAAAACTACCAGCCTGACCACCACCAGCATGATCAGGCACATGGCAGCAAAGCACCAGACTTTGTGGGGCGAAAACCAGGGTCCACGACCAGTGTCAGCGGGTGTCACCACTGCTTCTTCCACGGTTGTGCGTGCAATAGAACCCCCTGTTGTGTGTGTGCAAGGCAATCCCCTGTCCATACTGCATGTAAAGATGCCCCCTCCTCTCAGTCTTCACTTATTATGGCAGTTTCTCAAGAAACAGCATTAACGTCCACGTCCACGTCCCACCGCAGCGTTCAATTGTCCATATCCCAGACCTTTGAACGAAAGCGGAAATTCGCAGCTAACGCCCCACAGGCCACAGTCCTAAATTCACACATTTCACGACTGCTTGCGTTGGAAATGCTGCCTTTTAGGCTGATGGAGACGGAATCCTTCCGCAATCTTATGGCGGTGGCCGTCCTTCGGTACTCGGTCCCAAGCCGACACTATTTTGCCCGGTGTGCCATCCCCGCACTACACAAGCACGTGTCCCAAAGCATCTGCCGTGCCCTCAACAACGCAGTTACTGGGAGAGTCCACCTGACAACGGACACGTGGACAAGTGCTTGTGGCCAGGGACGGTACATCTCTCTGACGGCACACTGGGTAAACATAGTGGAAGCCGGGACCCAGTCGGACCTTGGGACGGAACACATCCTCCCCACACCGAGGATTGCGGGCCCTATGTCAGTCAGAGTTGCCCCCACAGTGTACAGCTCCTGCGCATCCTCCTCCTCATCCTCCTCATGTTCACCCTCCATCTCAGATATCACCACATCAGTTACAAGCTGGAAGCATTGCAGTACTGCCTCCGCCAAGCGGCAACAGGCTGTGCTGAAACTCATAAGCTTAGGTGATAAACCTCACACTGCTTGTGAGTTGTGGACAGCTGTGAAAGAGCAGGCAGATCTGTGGCTGAGACCGCTGAACCTACATCCCGGCATGGTCGTGTGTGACAATGGCCGTAACCTGGTGGCGGCTCTGAGGCGAGGTGAGATCACACACGTACCATGCCTGGGTCATGTGCTTAACCTCGTGGTTCAGCGGTTTCTTAAATCGTACCCCGAGTTGCCAGATCTGCTCGTGAAAGTACGCCGCCTGTCAGCTCATTTTCGCAAGTCGGCTACAGCTTCCGCCGCCCTTGCTGTGTTGCAGCAGCGTTTGCAGCTTCCGGCACACCGACTGGTGCGTGATGTCCCCACACGTTGGAACTCTACCCTCCACATGTTGCAAAGGATTTGTGAGCAGAAGAGAGCAGTTGAGGAGTGCCAGCTGCAACAAGGCCGTCGAAATTCAGGTCAGACTCCACACATAAGACCTCAGGAGTGGACCTGGATGTCTGACATATGTACCATCCTGACAAACTTTGAGGAGGCCACCAAGATGGTGAGTGGCGATGACGCCATCATTAGTGTCAGCATCCCACTTGTCTGTCTTTTGCAACGCTCTCTGCAGAGAATTAAAGAGGAGGCATTGCAGCCAGAGTATTCTGAGATGGATTAAGAAGCCGTAGCGGGCGATTACACACAGCCCAGCCTCATCTCATCCCAACGTGCATTGGGGGACAATGAGGGGGAGGAGGAGGAGGAGGAGGAAAAACAGGAGCTGCTATCATGCGTTGTAGACGGTAGTACCAGTACAAGTGTCATACCGTCGGTTCAGCGTGGGTGGCCTGAGGACAGGGGGGAGGAGGAAGAGGAGGAGGAGAGCATGGTCAGTCGTCATCTTGGTGAGGACACGGAAATCTTGCCCGTTTCCAGTCTGGCACGCATGGCTGACTTTATGTTACGCTGCCTTAACCGTGACCCTCGCGTTGTCAAAATGTTGGGTGACAGTCATTACTGGTTGGTGACACTTGTAGACCCCCGCTACAAGGAGAACTTTCACTCTCTTATTCCTGAGGTGGAGAGGTCTACAAAAATGGGGCAGTACCAGAAGGCCCTTGCTGCAGAACTCTTAAAAAAATACCCATCTGAACACGCTAGCGGCAGAGGTCACAGTTCGTTGCCCAACCAAGGCGTACAGGCGAGAGAGATGCAACTCCAATCCTGCAGAGGCAGGGGAACACTGTCAACGTTCTGGGACAGTTTTCTGACACCCGCCCAGCTTACAGGCCCTAAGGCGCGGGGTACTCTCATAAGGAGTGGAAAGTTTCAAAAGATAGTGAGGGAGTACCTTGCCGACCGTACCAGCGTCCTCCGTGATTCCTCTGTGCCTTTTTAATTATTGGGTATCCAAGCTGGACACTTGGAATGAACTCGCTCTGTGCGCCTTGGAGGTCCTGGCCTGCCCTGCCGCTAGCGTGTTATCGGAGCGTGTTTTTAGTGCCGCTGGGGGAATTATAACTGATAAGCGCACTCGCCTGTCAACTGACAATTCTGACAAGCTGACCCTTATCAAAATGAACAAGGGCTGGATTGGGCCAGACTTCTCATCACCACCAAATGACAGCAGAGTAACAAAGTCAAATCCACTGTGTTATTTCGGGAGGTGTATTCACATGCACCGCTTCACACCCACACATGGGTATACGCTTCCTCGTTTCGGCTGTTTTATCTTCTTCTCCTTATCCTCAGCCTCCACCACCACTATACCACCAGGGTGCCAGCATTGCAAGTTTCTCCGTCCTAATTTTTGGCAGCTTTTGCTTGCAAGGCATAAGCAAATACTATGGGACACCCACTCCCCAATAATGGGACTTATGTTTGTAATATGGTGTACTGCATGGCTCTTGTAAGGGGCATTGCAAGTTCCTCCGTCCTAATTTTTGGCAGCTTTTGCTTGCAAGGCATAAGCAAATACTATGGGAGACCCACTCCCCAATAATGGGACTTATGTTTGTAATATGCTGTACTGCATGTGACGCGCCCCCTGGGCCGTGTGTACACGTGTGTGGGATACCCGGTGCCGGGTCTCTGGGGTCTGTAGTCTCCGTGGCGGTGACCCGTTCCCGTGGCTCAGGCTGGTCAAACCAGTGGCCGTCTTTCTTAGGTTTTGAGGTTAATTGTCCGACTGCGCCACCCATGGATTGCGGTCAGGGAGTACCACCGCTGCGAGGCAGACCGCTGAGGCTGGTGTTGTGTGCGCAGCAGAGAATGGGATAACTCCCCACGGGAGGAGTATAGCCTCAGGGCAGTGAGTGTGGATGATGGGGGTGATGGTGCACGAGCGCAGCAGGAACGACTCAGAGTCTTTGCAGTGCAGTTCAGGGTCTTTACTGATGATTATAAGGTAGACCCTCCCCGGAGTACTGGCTAGCATAAGAGGCCTCGTCCGTCTGTGAGCAAGCAGGAGTTCCCCTGGCCAGGTGGAGTTGTAGGCCTCCCCGTCTGTCTGCACTCTTCCTGGCTACCTTGCTGTAAGCGGGTAGAAGTAGCCCACGTCCCTGAGTGTACCGTGTAGTGCTCACCCGTATGGCTGGTGACTTGGGGCCTTCTGTTAGCCTCCGCTCCACGACGGCAGTGCTGGTCCCTTGCTTGTGACTGAGCCTCCGGGCTTCTATGGCCAGAGGACCTGAAATCCCCTGCCGGCTGGTTTCTGCTGCTGGATATATAAGTCCTCACAGCTTCGGACTCCTGTGTCCGGTTCCTATTGTCTTCTGCCAGGGCGAGCTCTGCTCAGCTTCCAGTCCCTGGTCTTTAGCTCTTAGCTCCTATAGAGCTCCTTGCTGTTACTTTCCCTTGCTCTCACTCTGACTCTGACTGTTCTGACTCACTCAACCCCGCCCCAGATCCAGTTTATAAGGGCAGAATTCTCCCCTCCCAGGACTGGGGCAGGAGGATGTTGCATGTTTAAGGGATCCTGACCAGGAAACCTCCCACTTGCTCTCCGACGTAATATCTCAATTACTGTGGTGACCAGACCCCTGGGGTGCCACACATGGCTCTTGTAAGGGGCATTGCAGTTCCTCATAATTTTTGGAAAGCCTTCCATTCACTGCTTAGGCCAACAGTGCACTGGAGACCCAGTTGCTATAAATGGAAAAAAAGGTTTAGTTAACGCCCTCTGACCTCCATGTCATTTCCAAGGGGCATTGGAGTGCCTCGAAATTTTTGGTAGGCATTGCACTCACTGTATGCCCTATAACTGTGTAGCCGAACCACTCCTTTTGTTACAGAAACATATCCAACAAGACATATCTGGTTGACTGGCCTGATATTGATGTGAATGGTCCCTGTTCCTCCTGCTCTTTCTCCTTTGCCACTACCTCATCCATAATTTATCACCTGAAGCTTTGTTTTAACGGGAGTCATAGAACTTGGATAGTAGCAGGAAAACATCCAGCAATCCTCGGAGGAGGTAGGATATGCACCAAAACGCTGACCACCTCAGGCCTAGCTGCTACTACATACATGCGCTTGCATTACATCAAAACAAAGCAGATGATAACTTCTATCATCCTCATCATGCTCCTCACCTTGGCACTCTCAGCTCCCCTGATGGAGAAGCCAGGGCCCACCGGAGGAGTCTGATAGTCCGGTGGGCTCGGCCAATGCTGCCCTAAAGCAGGCCAGGCTAAGAAAAGTGTGGGAAAGGTTACCGGGACAAATAGGGGTGGCTGGGGACCGAGTATGGACACCCGGCCACCCCCTGGAGGCTGGGGAGCAAGCGGGGACACCCGGCCACCAGGCGGCTGGGGACTGAGTATGGATACCAGGCCGCCGACACAGCCATGGCGTGGTGGCCAGATTCTGCCTCCACATGCCTAAAAGGACCAATTTCAAGTGCAAGCAAGCAGTATGGTATTGCAGCCTGGGGGTGGGTGGGTGGCAGGCTGCATACTTGCGCTTGCATTGCAAGGAATGGGAGAGGTACAATTGAACACTGCCCTGGGACAAGGACTTGAATGGGGATAGTTGCAAGTCTTCAATGACAGGTGCAAGGTGGGAGGCATCTTCGCATGTAACATGAACAGGGGTTTGGCATGCACACACTACAGCGGAATAGGCTCTCCTTCCTACTAAATGCACTGGGGAGGGCACAGGTAATGTTTTGGTATACGCGCTTAATCTTATGTATAAGGCACACCAGGACAAATAGGGGCGGCTGGGGACTGAGTATGGATACCTCGCTGCCGAAGCAGCCATGAGGTAGTGGCCAGCTTCGGCCTCCTCCAAACTAAAAGGCCCCATTTCAAGTGCAAGCTAGCAGTATGGAATTGCAGTCTGGGGGTGGGTGGGTGGCAGGCTGCACACTTACACTTGCATTAAAAGAAAACATAGCAGATGCTAACTTCTGTCATCATCATCATGCTCCTCACCTTGGCACTCTCAACTCCACCGATGGAGAAGTCAGGGCCCACCGGAGGAGTCTGGTTCTCTGGTGGGCTCATCCAATGCTGCCTAAAGCAGGCCGGGCTAAGAAAAGTGTGTGGGGGGATGTTCGAAGGAGAAATAGAGGCGGCTGGGGACCGTTTATGGACACCCGGCTGCCCCCATGCGGCTGGGGACCGAGCATGGACACCCGGCCGCCGGGCGGCTGGGGACTGAGTATGGATTCCAGGCCGCCAACACAGCCATGACGTGGTGGCCAGATTCCACCTCCACATGCCTAAAAGGCCCAATTTCAAGTTCAAGCAAGCAAGCAGTATGGTATTGCAGCCAGGGGGTGGGTGGGTGGCAGGCTGCATACTTGCGCTTGTATTGCAAGGAATGGGGGAGGTACAATTGAACACTGCCCTGGGACTAGAACTTGCATGGGGATAGTTGCAAGTCTGCATCTTCTGATGCGGCAAGGATCACTTATGATGGGCACACTTTTAGGCAGTGACCTGGGTGTCAGAGATGCTTCCAGGGGTCTTCCCCATGCTGTTCCCATGTCTTTTCAGCACTTTATGCATGTGTCACACAGCACATGGCCAGATAAGGTTGTAAAATGTTAAAATGACATTTCCCAGTGAATGCATTTGTCACGGTTGAAAGCAATACAAAAGTGCAAAAACGCATAAAAAATGCTACTTGTGAACATAGCCGAAGGTGTGGAGGAGCATTTTTGTTTTTGGTCATTTATTTTAACTTATACACAAGTCTTTTCCCTGGAAAGGATGTTCCTTAACATATTTCACAGGAAAAAAGTTTCACTTTCGTTTTTGAACGTTTTATTGTGAGTCCGTAAAAGTGGCTTAATACCTCTGACCACGTTGTTGACAGCAGTGACCTGGGGGTCAGAAATGCTTCCTGGGGCGATCCCCATGCTGTCCCCATGTCATTTGAGCACTGTCACTATCGTTTTGGGCACTTGTTAGGCTTTTAAAGACTGCCAGGGGTGCCACCGCAAAAATGCTCGAGTCTCCCATAGACTAACATTGGGCTTGTTGCTCGGGTCGAGCACCCGAGTATCACGGCGAGCTCGGCCCGAGCTTCGAGCACCCGAGCATTTTAGTGCTCGCTCAACACTAGTGAGGAGCATTCTTGACAAACGTTGGGGCGTATTAACAATGGACCGACAAACATCGTCAGTCATAACAGATCGCCCTCTATTGACAGCAAGAAGGGCACCCAATCTTAGGGATATATTGACCAGAAGTCATTTTCAGAGACCTACACGCAAACTGAACAGGGGCATCTTATTAAATGGCTCTTTCCCTTGTGGGGATTGCAATCTATGTCAATATATACACCCCACTCGGGACAAATTCACTAATCCTCTGGATAAGAAAATGTATGACATCAGGAGTTACATCAATTGTAAAACGAAAAATGTAATTTACGCCATTATTTGCCCTCGTCATCAAGTCTGTGGGACAAACCTCCCCAGGAGTTGAGGAAACGGATTCAAAAGCATTTCTCCACAATCAATTCGGCGGCCGCTGATTTTAAGAAGGGGAAATCACTTACATCAGTGGCCTCCCACTATCTTGAACACCATCAGGGCCGACTTAATGATACACATGTAGTGGGTCTCCAGAAAATATTTGGATTGGGTAGAGGGGACAATGTGACTAGGAGAATGTTGCAAATAGAGTCACGGTGGATCTATGAATTACATTCAGTAGCTCCCTTTGGATTGAATGAGGAACTCTTATTCTCAGGTTTCCTGGGACAATAGTTGACATTATTTTTAGTTATCATAAATATCCACCTAACTTCTCTTCATTTATTTTTTGTCAGGGATCTTTTGAGGATACTATACATCGCCTGAGTAGGATGTCTTGAGGAACCTTTTGAGCCCGCTTTTCTTGGATATCTGGAACATCTACTTCGAGATAGCTCCATTACTGACAGTCTGTCTATTTACTAGTTGCATCTTCTTGTTATTATGTGTGATCTGATTGAATCAGAAAATTATTGTCAGGAGAAGAACATTTTTCTCCTGCACGACATCTCTTCAGCTCCACAATATACCAGAAGCTCTACAGGATATCTGAATAGGAATCCATATATCATATATTTGAAATGCCATGGACAAATTGGCTTCTTGATGACTGTGCCCGCCCCATCTCTCTTATATATGAGGATTATGATTTGTAACTGTTACATGTGTGTTTTAGATAAATATATGATTATTCTACATTCTTAAGAATTATTTTTCTCCTTGCATATATAACTTATGGACTGGGACTATTTTAGGTTGACCAATCATGCAATCATGATTTCCTGAATTATATTATTTTATACAATTATTGGACTATGTATTTATGATGCTACTGTTTAAATGGTCCTTGATCCTGAGACCTATATGTTGCAACATATAAGGGGGATTGCAGGATGTCATCAGAGAATCTTCTTAAATATGTGGTACCACACTATCTGGATGTAATATCTTACCTATTTATTATATTCATATGCTATTGGGGGGCTCATTTCACTGTTCAATTATTGTGTCATCATTTTGATACCTGCCACGTGGTGGACGGTCTTGCAGGCCAACATATGGTCCTTTTTAAATGTTTTTATCATGTTTCATTTGGTCTAATAAATTTCTTTATATTTTCTACATTGGAGGTGTGCTAGTATGTAGTGTCTTTTCCTTCTATACTACATAATCTTTACGCATTATCCCATTGTCCTTATATGTTTGGTCTTGTTGAATTGGAACAACTTGAATTATTGTTTTTTATGGAATTTCATTGCTATTTATATGTATATGTATGTTTGTGTGTATTACAATTTTTAACATTTTTTATCACTGAAAGTCCAGTTATCGGGAGGAAATTCACTTTTTTACTCTCCGCAGCCTCCGACTTTCAGTCACAGAGGCGCGGTTGGTGCGGGTTCAGTCACCGCTCAGTGCATAGTGAGCGGCAGATGTAACCAATCTTGGCACTGACTTTTCGTGCATCGGCCACACCGCTTTAGAACACTATTAACCTGCAGATAAACCCATATCTGCAGGTTAATCGTGGTTTTATTTACATGTCAAGTTCTCTTTAATGGTTACTTATTCACTTATTTATTTATTTTTATATACTTACTATTATGATTGATGCATGTTTACGATGGTAATGCTGGCTCCAACTGAAAAGGAAGTTGTCAATGTTTGGGCTGAAATGCTATTACGGACATCTCTATCTTCCCTTACCTTGCACCACTCAATGATGTGGATGGTAGGCTGCCTCAGCTTTACCCGTTCTGCCTGTCATTTGTTATGCTGCACTAAGGACAGTATTTAAAGTTCCAGTTTACACTAGTATTCACTCCTGACAAAGAAGCGAAATGCGTGTTGAGGTGTTTGTCTGGGTTATCTTTTGTTAACCTCCCTGATCATGTCTACAGGTATTCATATTTATTGATATTTTACTTTTTTGGGATTAATAGGTGTATTTCAGAGATAATTTATACCTCTGGCCCCATTGTTCGCTAATTATGTTATATGAGGAGAAATTATTTGTAGCAATTTACTGTGTTTTTTAGTGGATTGTTTTTGTATTATCTTACGGGGTCCTCTCTATCTCTGTAATATTATTATGTAATATTCTTTGTATATATTTATGTACCAATAAGGAAATGTTCTGGATTAAATGTAGGTACATTTATCCTGTGCTCTACCATTCACCATAATGAAGCATATGGAGTCACTTTGGACTCTGTATGGCCTCTGTTCTGGCAGTGTCCATCATTTTAGGCATTTTTTAGCACACAGAAGTATGATAAACTACGGTGTGGTCAACACAGCTGTAACTGAGGCCAATGGGAGTCCAAAGTGACTTGTTCTGCCTCAGAATAGTGCTCAGCATAGGGCATAGAATAAATTTGAAACTACCCTTAAAAGCACTCAGGTCCTAAATCTGTCAACGGAAAAATAGGAGGTTTCCATGTTATTTGTAGCTCAAAGTCTGACACAGAAAACTGACACGGTTGGCCTGTAAATAAACTCCAGTGAAATCTGCGCTCCCACATCCAAATGGTCCCTCTCTTTTGAGCCCCGCAATTAGCATTAATATGTATAGCATTTCTGAGGCAGAAAGAATCCACTTAAAAATTTATGGGGTGTGTGCCTCCAGAAACACAAGCTGGGCACAATATAAGTTCACTAAACTGGCATATTTGTAATATTCACTCTCTAACATTCACTGCGTGCTTTTTTTTGCGGAAAGCACCTGTGGGGCAAAAATATTCACTACACTCCTAGATGAATTGTTTAAAGGGGTTGTCTGGGTACTTTACATTGATGGCATATCTGTAGGATAGGTCACCAATATCTATTCGTGGAGGTGCGACACCCGGCACTCCCGCCAATCACCTGTTCACGATGCCGGCAGCTGCAGGATGTGCTGAGCTGCAAAGCTGCAGAGTCAACTGCATAGTGGCCACAGCTGAGTGCTGAACATCTGCACTTTATTCAAATAGGGGACCGATGTGTTGGACCCAGTTGCGGCCACTATGCAGTTGAAGGAACTGTGCTGTGCAGCTCTGCAACTGAGCATTTCTGTCAGCCACAGGCATTGGGAACAGCTGATCGTTGGGGCGACGAGTGTTACACCCCCAATGATCAGAGATTGATGAACTATCCTAAACATAAGCCATAAACAGAATAGCCCTGGACAATCCTTTAAACCCCAAGCCTGTTTTCACCTTCTTGACCAGGCCAAATTTTACAATTCTGACTTTTGTGTTTTCATTGGCTGTAAGCCATACTCATCAACATTAACAGAAATAAACACTTGAAATAGATCACTCTGTGTGTAATGACTCTATATAATATGAGTTTCACTTTTTGTATTGAAGAACTGAAATAAATTTACTTTTTAATGATATTCTAATTTTGTGAAATGCACCTGTATATGAGTAGCATTGCAGCGCATCCTTGCATTCTTTATTCGCAATTTATAAATAGCATTTCCCATATTTAAACTTTACACCTGCATCAGTTTTTAAAAATTTTTTTTTTGTTAGGAAGATAAAATGGGTAGAACTTTATCAGCAATTTCTAATTTTTCCAACAATATTTACAAAACTGTTTTTTTAGGGACTACATCACGTTTGAAAAGACGTTTGACGGGCCTATATGGCAAAAAAAAGTCACCATTCTAAAAACTGCAGCCCTCAAATAAACCACATTCAAGAAGTTTATTAACTCTTTAGGTGCTTCACAGGAATTTAAAGCAATGTAGATGGAAAAAATTAACATTTAAATTCTTCCCACAAAAATGTTAACTTAGCCCCAAATTTTACACTTTTAAAAGGGTAACAGGGGAATATGAACCATACAATTTGTTCTGAAATTTATCTTGAGTACGCCAATACCCCATATGTGGCAGAAAACTAATGTTTGGGTGCACAGCAGGGCTTGAATTTTGGTGTGCAAAATTGGCTGGAATAGATAGCGGATGCCATGTTGCGTTTGCAGAGTCGCTGATGTGCCTAAACAGTGGAAAACCCCCACAAGTGACCACATTTTGTAAACTACATCCCTCAAGGAACTTATCTAGAGGTGGGGTGTGAAGCTTAAACCCACAGATGCTTCACAGAATTTTATAACGTTGAGCTGCGAAAATGAAAAAAATTCAATTTTTCCCACAAACATGTTACTTTTGCCCCAAATTTTTCATTTTCACAAAGGTAACAACAGAAAATGGACCATACAATTTGTTGTGCAATTTCTCCCAAGTATGCCAATAATATACAGTACAGACCAAAAGTTTGGACACACCTTCTCATTTAAAGATTTTTCTGTATTTTCATGACTATGAAAATTGTACATTCACACTGAAGGTATCAAAACTATGAATTAACACATGTGGAATTATATACTTAACAAAAAAGTGTGAAAAAACTGAAAATGTCTTATATTCTAGGTTCTTCAAAGTAGCCACCTTTTGCTTTGATGACTGCTTTGCACACTCTTGGCATTCTCTTGATGAGCTTCAAGAGGTAGTCACCAGAAATGGTCTTCCAACAATCTTGAAGGAGTTACCAGAGATGCTTAGCACTTGTTGTCCCTTTTGCCTTCACTCTGCGGTCCAGCTCACCCCAAACCATCTCGATTGGTTCCGGTCTGGTGACTGTGGAGGCCAGGTCATCTGGCGTAGCACCCCATCACTCTCCCTCTTGGTCAAATAGCCCTTACACAGCCTGGAGGTGTGTTTGGGGTCATTATCCTGTTGAAAAATAAATGATGGTCCAACTAAACGCAAACCGGATGGAATAGTATGCCACTGCAAGATGCTGTGGTAGCCATGCTGGTTCAGTATGCCTTCAATTTGGAATAAATCCCCAACAGTGTCACCAGCAAAGCACCCCCACACCATCACACCTCCTCCTCCATGCTTCACGGTGGGAACCAGGCATGTAGAGTCCATCCGTTCACCTTTTCTGCGTCGCACAAAGACACGGTGGTTGGAACCAAAGATCTCAAATTTGGACTCATCAGACCAAAGCACAGATTTCCACTGGTCTAATGTCCATTCCTTGTGTTCTTTAGCCCAAACAAGTCTCTTCTGCTTGTTGCCTGTCCTTGGAAAACAAAAACAGTAGGAGCGCCAATGGTGAAGAGCCTGAGGTTTGGTGGGGGGGAAATGAAGGGGGAGATGTAGTGACCACTCACCTGGTCTTGTTGTGCAAAGGAGCCCCGCACAACAAGGGAAAACGCTTCCAGGTGGGAGTCTGTAAGATGATCACAACTTGGCAGGAACTGTTGTAGGGAGCTTCTGTCTGCTTCAGCGGTCACATGACCAGGACCGTGTGACCGAAGTGGGCATTCCACAATGACATCACGGCAGGTCCTGTAGTAGGTTAGTTGTAAACAGAGCAGCTTCCACCGCTCTCCACAGGGGAGATTAGCAATCAAGAAAGAAGGAATTCTGCGGTGTTAGTGAAGCGCTAGAACAACTAGACAGTGGATTAGGTTATAACACACAAACCTTTTATTGTTTAATACGCTCTCTAACGCCACGACGCGTTTCGATAGCAAACGCTATCTTCCTACCTGAGGAAGATAGCGTCTGCTATCGAAACGCGTCGTGGCGTTAGAGAGCGTATTAAACAATAAAAGGTTTGTGTGTTATAACCTAATCCACTGTCTAGTTGTTCTAGCGCTTCACTAACACCACAAAATTCCTTCTTTCTTGTTGCCTGTCCTTAGCAGTGGTTTCCTAGCAGCTATTTTACCATGAAGGCCTGCTGCACAAAGTCTCCTCTTAACAGTTGTTGAAGAGATGTGTCTGCTACTAGAACTCTGTGTGGCATTGACCTGGTCTCTAATCTGAGCTGCTGTTAACCTGCGATTTCTGAGGCTGGTGACTCGGATAAACTTATCCTCAGAAGCAGAGGTGACTCTTGGTCTTCCTTTCCTGGGGCGGTCCTCATGTGAGCCAGTTTCTTTGTAGTGCTTGATGGTTTTTGCAACTGCACTTGGAGACACTTTCAAAGTTTGCCCAATTTTTCGGACTGACTGACCATCATATCTTAAAGTAATGATGGCCAATCGTTTTTCTTTACTTAGCTGCTTTTTTCTTGCCATAATACAAATTCTAACAGTCTATTCAGTAGGACTATCAGCTGTGTATCCACCTGACTTCTGCACAAAACAACTGATGGTCCCAACCCCATTTATAAGGCAAGAAATCCCACTTATTAAACCTGACAGGGCACCCCTGTGAAGTGAAAACCATTTCCGGTGACTACCTCTTGAAGCTCATCAAGAGAATGCCAAGAGTGTGCAAAGCAGTCATCAAAGCAAAAGGTGGCTACTTTGAAGAACCTAGAATATAAGACATATTTTCAGTTGTTTCACACTTTTTTTGTTAAGTATATAATTCCACATGTGTTAATTCATAGTTTTGATGCCTTCAGTGTGAATGTACAATTTTCAAAGTCATCAAAATACAGAAAAATCTTTAAATGAGAAGGTGTCTCCAAACTTTTGGTCTGTACTGTATATATGGTGGAAAACTACTGTTTGGGTGCACAGCAGGGCTCAGAACAGAAGGAGTGCCATTTGAAGCGCAAAAATTGGCTGGAAAAGATAGTGGACACCATGTCACATTTGCAGAGCCCCAGATGTGCCTAAACATTGAAGAATCCCCACAATTGGCCTCATTTTAGAAACTAAACCGTTCAAGGAACTTATCTAGAGGTGTGGTGAGCAGCTTGAATCCACAAGTGATTCACAAAATTTTATGTTGAATAAAAAATTACATTTTTCCCGCAAACATGTTCTTTTGCCACAAACTTTTCATTTTTACAAGGGTAACAAAAGAAAATAGACCACACAATTTGTTGTGCAATTTCTCCTGAGTACACTGATACCCTATATGTGGTGGAAAACTACTGTTTTGGCGCACGGAAGGGCTTGAAAGGGAAGGAGTGCCAATTGAATTCAGGAGTGCAACTTAGGATGAAACAGATTGCGGATGCCATGTCACATTTGGTATGCCAAAACAGCATAAAACCCCACAAGGGACCTCATTTTGGAAACTACACCTCTTGAGCAATTCATCTAGCGGGGTACTTAGCATTTTTTAACTCTCAAGTGATTCACAGAATTGTATAAAATTGAGCTAAGTCAATGGAAAATTACCATTTTTGCTACTAAAATGTTACTTTGACCTCAAGTTTTCAATTTTCAAAAAGGATAGTAGGAGAAAATGGACCAAAAAGTATGTTATGCATTTTCTCCTGGGTACTCCAATACTGCATATGTGATTGAAAACTACTTTTGAGGAATAGTGCAAAGCTCAAAAGGGAAGGAGCGCCATATTGTAGCGCACATTTTGCAGGAGCGGCTTGAGGGTGTCATGTCACATTGGCAGAGTCCCTGAGGTCCCAGAACAGCAGAGCCCTCCGTAAGTGACTTCATTTTACAAACTACACCTCTCAATGAATTCATCTCGGGGTGCGGTGATCATATTGACACCACAGGTGTGTCACTGAATTTTATACCATTGGGCGGTGAAGAAAAAATAATTACATTTTTACTTCAAATTTTTCACGCAGGGAAATGGGTAAAAATGGCACCAAAATTTGTCAAACAATTTCTGCTGAACGTGGCAATATTATACATGTGGCTGTACAGTACTGCTTAGCCACACGGAGAGGTTCGGGAGGGAAGAAGCGCTATTTGACTCTTGGAGAACAAATTGTCATACAACAGTTTGCAGACTCCATATATAGAGCCCCTAAGTTCCAGAAGAGCAGAATCCCCCCTCAAGTGACTTTAATTTGGAAATGACACCCCTCTGGGAATTTATCTACAGGTGCAGTGACTATTTTGACTCCATGGTTGTTTGGCAGAAACAAGCAACAGTGAATGTTACTGAGTGAAAATTGCAAATATGCCAGTGTAGTGCCTGTACATTGTAATGCCCAGCTCGTGCTTCTGGAGGCGTGGACCCTGTAAATTAAATGGGCTGTCATTGCTACAGAAATGCCAAATGTGGATGCTAACTGCAGTTTAGGCATACTGTGGTGCTCAGGAGGGACTCAGAAGGGAAGGGAGCATTTGAATTTGGGAACGTCGAATTCTCTAGATTTCTTTTGGGGGCGAGGAGTCATTTCTCTTTTCCAGAGCCTTTGTGCTACCAGTCAAATGGAAGCCCCCTAGATTTCCATTGACAGATGACAGGTCTTAGTGTGGACCTTATTTTTTGTGAATAGATTTGAAGCTTTTGTTGGGAACATTTTACATAACATTTTAGATCACGTTTATCCTGCGCTCAATGCTGAGCACTTATTTCGGGGTTTACATCTAAATCTCCAAATGACGTGATTCAGATGAAACCCCCGAGGCATCCATTCACTAATGAGGCAGCAGAGTTATTCTGGATTCTGTCTCTGTTCAGAGGTGTCCTTCTTTTCAGAAGTGCTCAAAACTATGGCCGACCAAGCTTTTATGCACGCTTAAAAAGACGAACAACTTCGGATCATAGGCCAGATGGCGTCTACAGTGTCTCCAACTGCTTCATTATAGGAAATCTTTGCCGGGGGTTCCGGCTGAATCACTTATTTCAGAGGTTTACACGGAAACACCAGTATACGTGCTCAGTGCAGAGCACAGGATAAAAGTGAGCCGAGCCTTACTGCAATTTTTGGGAGGCAAAATTAACAAATCAATAGTAGGTAAAGAATTGGTTTTATTTATATTTTATGCCATTCCTTGTTTGTTATAAGTGATTAGACGACTTTATTCTCAGAGTTGGTGCGATTACAGCGATACCATATTTATATCGCTTTTTTTATATTTGGCTGCTGTCACACATTAAAAGACGCTTTTTTTGCAAAAACAAGTTTTGCATCGCTTTATTTTAGAGCTATAATTTTTCTATATTTCTGCCGACAGTGTCATGTGAGAGCTTGTTTTTTTGCGGGATGAGTTGACGTCGAACAAGCTTATTGTAGCTTGGTGACCCGGATGTCATCATGATGACCTCAGGTCATCATTGCAACAATCAGAACTAGTGTTGAGCGATACCTTCCGATATCGGGAAATATCGGATCGGATTGGATCGGACCGATACCGAAAAAGTATCGGATATCGCCGATTCCGATACCGGAAACCAATGCAAGTCAATGGGACATAAATATCGGAATTAAAATAAATCCTTTCTTTCCTTGTAGGTTATTTCTACATGAAGGAAAACAACTAAGAATAATGTAGAATGTATTGGGGGAGGTGGGGGAGACAATAAAGGCATAGAGGTTTAGCCCAGTCAAATGGAATAGCAGGAATTACTATTTTTTTATTATGTTCTGAGTTACAGAAATATTAACTATGTTAAGTATTTTTATATTTTGTCAGATATTTATGTTTCACTACTTCCATGCTCTTCACCTTCTTTTTTACTTCTCCCACACTTTCTCCTTCATCATCCTCAGCATCTTTTTCATCCACTTCTTCTTCACCTTCTTCTTCTTCACCTTCTTCGTATTATTCTTTTTTTTACATTCTTCATATTCTACTTCTTCATCTTCTTCATATTCTTCTTCTTCATCATATTCTTATTTGTGACAGGCATTCCTGTAGTTGTTATCTATAAAAGGTTGGACATTACACCTTTCGTTCTGCCCGTCACAAAAGATTTACAACAGGATTTGTCCGCGTTCAGTTTGGCCTGCAGCAGCAGGTCTTTTCCAGGGGCACCACGAGGAGGAACGGACTCACCCCCATACACTGCTTAGTCATCTTCTGCTTATAATTTAGATATTATCTTTTGCTCTGATTTTTAGTCTTATGCTTAATGTTCTTCCGCTTTTTGTTCTGCAGCTTCTTGTATTTCTGCTTCTTGGTTTTCTGTCTCTTGTTCTTCTGTATCTTGGTGCTTGTCTTCTCTTCTTTGTCTTCTTGGTCAACTTCTTCAGGGTCATCTTCTTGGTCTTCTTCGGGGTGGTCTTCAGGGTCGTCGTCTTCGGGGGTCCTCATCTTCGGGGTCCTCGTCTTCTTCGGGTTGGTCTTCTGGGTCCTCGTCTTCGGGGTCCTCGTCTTCTTCGGGGTGGTCTTCTGGGTCCTCGTCTTCGGGGTCCTCGTCTTCTTCGGGGTGGTCTTCAGGGTCCTCGTCTTCTTCGGGGTGGTCTTCAGGGTCCTCGTCTTCAGGGTCATTGTCTTCGGGGTCCTCGTCTTCTTAGGGTTGGTCTTCAGGGTCCTCGTCTTCAGGGTCCTCGTCAGGGAGATCCAGAGTGATTACCAAGAACCATTTCAAAAAGCTTGAACTTGGAAATGTAGCAGAAGGTACAAGACAGCTGAGGAACTACCGAGGACCAGCTGACGGTACTGGAACCCGGATGGGTAGCAGAAGGTACAAGAGCCAATGGAACTACCGAGGACCAGCTGATGTTACTGGAACTCGGTTACTAAGCAGGAGGTACCTGTGCCAGAAAGCACTACCAAGGACCAGCAGACGTTGGTGGAACTTGGATACCGAGAAGGAGGCACCTAATCCAAAGGCACTGCCGAGAACCAGCTGACGGTACTGGAACCCGGATGGGTAGCAGAAGGTACCCATGTAAAAAAAAGTTCAAGGCCGCGAGCCGGCCGCAGTTACCAAAACCCACAGTCCTACAGGGGGTGCTTGTCCTATTGGCACTATGGAACCAGCCTTCATTGCCAGATCCCGCAGCCCACATAGGAGTCACCTAAACTGCAGGCACCATAGAGTCGGCTAACCCGACCGCAACACGACAGGACAACGCATTGGAGGCAAAGTGACGTTGACACTACCCGGAAACAGCTGGCGTGCTGGAACCAGGCTGGGCAGGAGGGAGTACCCGTGCCAAAGACACTGCCGAGAACCAGCTGACGGTACTGGAACCCGGATGGGTAGCAGAAGATACAAGAGCAAATGGAACTACCGAGGACCAGCTGACGGTACTGGAACCCGGATGGGTAGCAGAAGGTACAAGAGCCAATGGAACTACCGAGGACCAGCTGATGTTACTGGAACTCGGTTACTAAGCAGGAGGTACCTGTGCCAGAAAGCACTACCAAGGACCAGCAGACGTTGGTGGAACTTGGATACCGAGAAGGAGGCACCTAATCCAAAGGCACTGCCGAGAACCAGCTGACGGTACTGGAACCCGGATGGGTAGCAGAAGGTACCCATGTAAAAAAAAGTTCAAGGCCGTGAGCCGGCCGCAGTTACCAAAACCCACAGTCCTACAGGGGGTGCTTGTCCTATTGGCACTATGGAACCAGCCTTCATTGCCAGATCCCGCAGCCCACATAGGAGTCACCTAAACTGCAGGCACCATAGAGTCGGCTAACCCGACCGCAACACGACAGGACAACGCATTGGAGGCAAAGTGACGTTGACACTACCCGGAATCAGCTGGCGTGCTGGAACCAGGCTGGGCAGGAGGGAGTACCCGTGCCAAAGACACTGCCGAGAACCAGCTGACGGTACTGGAACCCGGATGGGTAGCAGAAGATACAAGAGCAAATGGAACTACCGAGGACCAGCTGACGGTACTGGAACCCGGATGGGTAGCAGAAGGTACAAGAGCCAATGGAACTGCCGAGAACCAGCTGGCGGTGCTGGAGCCCAGGGTAAATACTAAAAACAGAGGAGCCAGAGGTGTATTTGGAGGAGGTTTTAAATCCGTAGTACAGTGGATGTGGACAAAGCAGGAGAATTTGCCGGACACACAGCTGGGGATCAGCTGACGTTACTGAACCCCAATAACACTGGAGCAAGCGTTGACTGTGCAGACGGCACTTCTGAGCAGCAACTAGCGGTATTGGAGCCCAGGGTAAATACTAAAAACGGAGGAGCCAGAGGTGTAATTGGAGCAAGTTTTAAATAAGTAGCACAGTGAATATGGACAGAGCAGGAGAAATTGCCGTGAACACAGCAGGGGAACAGCTGACGTTACCGAACCCCAATAACACCGCAGCAAGTGTTGACTGTGCAGACGGCACTTCCGAGCGCCAACTGGCGGTGCTGGAGCCCAGGGATAAGAATGAAAACAGAGGAGCCAGAGGTGTAATTGGAGCAACTTTAAAATGTGTAGTACAGTGGATGTGGACAAAGCAGGAGAAATTGCCGTCCGTACAGCAGGGGAACAGCTGACGTTACCGAACCCCAATAACACGGCAGCAAGTGTTGACTGTGCAGACAGCACTTCCGAGCGCCAACTGGCGGTGCTGGAGCCCAGGGATAAGAATAAAAATAGAGAGGAGCCAGAGGTGTAATTGGAGCAAGTTTTAAATAAGTAGCACAGTGAATATGGACAGAGCAGGAGAAATTGCCGTGAACACAGCAGGGGAACAGCTGACGTTACCGAACCCCAATAACACGGCAGCAAGTGTTGACTGTGCAGACAGCACTTCCGAGCGCCAACTGGCGGTGCTGGAGCCCAGGGATAAGAATAAAAATAGAGAGGAGCCAGAGGTGTAATTGGAGCAAGTTTTAAATAAGTAGCACAGTGAATATGGACAGAGCAGGAGAAATTGCCGTGAACACAGCAGGGGAACAGCTGACGTTACCGAACCCCAATAACACCGCAGCAAGTGTTGACTGTGCAGACGGCACTTCCGAGCGCCAACTGGCGGTGTTGGAGCCCAGGGATAAGAATGAAAACAGAGGAGCCAGAGGTGTAATTGGAGCAACTTTAAAATGTGTAGTACAGTGGATGTGGACAAAGCAGGAGAAATTGCCGTCCGCACAGCAGGGGAACAGCTGACGTTACTGAACCCCAATAACACGGCAGCAAGTGTTGACTGTGCAGATGGCACTTCCGTGCGCCAACTGGCGGTGTTGGAGCTCAGGGATAATACTGAAAACAGAGGAGCCAGAGGTGTATTTGGAGGAGGTTTTAAATCAGTAGTACAGTGGATGTGGACAGAGCAGGAGAAATTGCCGTCCGCACAGCAGGGGAACAGCTGACGTTACTGAACCCCAATAACACGGCAGCAAGTGTTGACTGTGCAGACGGCACTTCCGAGCGCCAACTGGCGGTGTTGGAGCTCAGGGATAATACTGAAAACAGAGGAGCCAGAGGTGTAATTGGAGCAACTTTAAAATCTGTAGTAGTGAGAATGTGGACAGAGCAGGAGAAATTGCCATCCGCACAGCAGGGGAACAGCTGACGTTACTGAACCCCAATAACATGGTAGCAAGTGTTGACTGTGCAGACGGCACTTCCGAGCGCCAACTGGCGGTGTTGGAGCTCAGGGATAATACTGAAAACAGAGGAGCCAGAGGTGTATTTGGAGGAGGTTTTAAATCAGTAGTACAGTGGATGTGGACAGAGCAGGAGAAATTGCCGTCCGCACAGCAGGGGAACAGCTGACGTTACTGAACCCCAATAACACGGCAGCAAGTGTTGACTGTGCAGACGGCACTTCCGAGCGCCAACTGGCGGTGTTGGAGCTCAGGGATTACAGTTCAGGTGGTAGAAACATGAACAGAACAGGAGACCTGGATACTGTTGCCAACCAATTATTTATTCTGGAAGAGGACTGGCAAATTCATGAGAGATCCAGGCCTTGTTCATTTTGAGAAAAGTAAGCCGGTCAACGTTATCGGAGGATAGTCGCATGCGACGGTCTGTTAGTACACCACCTGCGGCACTAAAGACACGTTCCGATAATACACTAGCAGCAGGGCAAGCTAGCACCTCCAGTGCATACTGACTAAGCTCTGGCCATGTATCCAGCTTACAGACCCAAAACTTGAAGGGAGAAGAGCCGTCTGGGAGTACACTAAGAGGGCAAGACATGTAGTCTGTCACCATCTGACGGAAACATTGCCTCCTGCTGACTGGAGCCGTCTGTGATGGTGTAGACATTTGTGGCGGCGGGGACACAAAACTTTGTCACATTTCGGCCATACTGGTCTTGCCTTGTGCTGAGGCGCTGCTTCTGCTCCCTCTTTGTGCAGAGCTTCCTCCACTGCCTCGACGCACTGAGCTGCTTTGTAAAGCACTAGCAGCACTGCTCTCGGTTGGAATGGAGAACATGATGGAATGCACCAGTGCGTCTTGGTACTCCCGCATTTTACGCTCCCGGTTCAACGGTGTTATGAGGCTTTGTAAGTTGTCCCGGTAGCGAGGATCTAGGAGGGTGGACACCCAATAATCAGCCGTGTTGAGAATGTGGGCGATGCGGCGGTCGTTTCTCAGGCACTGCAGCATGAAATCAACCATGTGCTGCAGACTGCCAACTGGCCAAGAAACGCTGTCCCCTGCTTGAGGCGTGATCTCTGCCTGCTCTGCATCACCCCACCCTCGCTCTAGATACTGACTACTAGAGCATTGTGTACCTCCCTCCTCTGGACAGATGTCTTCCTCATCCATTGACTCCTCCTCATCCTCCTCACAAAGTGTCCCCTGCCTAGGCCTTTGTGAGGAACCACGTTGCGCAGACTGTAGAGAAGCAGATGGCATTTGTGACTCCTCATCCTCCACCTCTTCCAAAACCTCGTCCCTTAGTGCTTGCAGTGTTTTTTCAAGCAGGCAGATAAGGGGGATAGTCATGCTGACTAGTGCATCATCTGCACTCGCCATCCGCGTGGAATAATCGAAGGCACGCAAAACGTGGCAAATGTCCTTCATAGAGGCCCACTCAGTGGTGGTGAAGTGTGAACGGCGCGCACTGCGACTTGTTTGCGCCTGCTGCAGCTGGTACTCCATTACTGCTGCCTGCTGCTCACACAACCTCTCCAACATATGTAACGTTGAATTCCACCTGGTGGGTAGGTCACATATGATGCGATGTTCCGGAAGACATAATCGGCGCTGCAGAGCTGCAATGCGTGATCTTGCATTGCTGGAACGCCGCAAGTGAGCGCACTCTATGCGGACCTTGTGAAGCAGTGCATCAAGATCCGGATAGTCCCTCAAAAAACTCTGCACGACCAAGTTGAGCACATGTGCCAGACATGGGATGTGAGTGAGGTTGCCTAGGCCCAGAGCTGCCACCAGATTTCGGCCATTGTCACACACTACCATGCCTGGCTGGAGATTCGCTGGCACAAACCACACGTCACTCTGCTGCTTGATGGCATTCCAGAGCTCCTGCGCTGTGTGGCTTCGATTCCCCAAAGAAATTAATTTTAATACGGCCTGTTGACGTTTGGCCACGGCTGTGCTCATATCGGTCATCATAACAGGTAACCGTTCACGGGTCGATGTGGAGGTAGACCGTGACGGCTCCTGCAGCGCTGATTCAGAGGAACTGGAGTATGAGGAGGAGTCAATGTGTACAGACTGGATTCCTGCAATCCTTGGAGTTGGCAGAACACGTACAGCGCCACTCTCAAGATCTGTACCCGGCTCCACAACATTTACCCAATGGGCAGTGAGGGAAAGGTATCGTCCCTGTCCATGCTTACTGGTCCACGCATCAGTGGTCAGGTGGACCTTGCTACTGACGGCGTTTTGTAGCGCATGTTTAATTTTTCCCTCCACATGATGTTGCAGGGCAGGGACGGCTTGCCTGCTGAAATAAAAGCGGCTGGGCACGTTGTATTGTGGGACTGCCAATGCCATAAAGTTACGGAATGTGTCAGTCTCCACCAGCCTGAATGATAGCATTTCAAGGGCCAGTAGTTTAGCAATGCCAGCATTCAGAGCCTGTGCTCGGGGGTGGTTTGCCGAGTATGGGCGCCTTTTCTCCCATGCCTGTGCTAAAGATGGCTGTAGACTGGCCTGGGAGTGTGAGGATGACTGGGAAAGTGGTGCTGTGGGTGGAATTACACTGTCTCTGTAAAACAGTGCCAGAGATTCTTCCATGGCGATCCTGTGAGGAAGCCGAACCAGCTGTGTGTGAGCTGGAGGAAGAGGCTACAACACGAGCTGAAGAGGTGGTAGGTGGCGCTGTAGGTTGGCCTAGGTCTTCAGTGTGTTTGTGTAACTCCACCACGTGCTTGGTCCACACATGTTTCCACATATTTGTGGTATTGAGGTTGCTGACACTTTTCCCTCTTTTCACCTTCTGATTACACAGCTTGCATTTGACAAAGCAAATGTCATCTGCAACTGTGTCAAAAAAGGACCAGGCACTGCAAGTCTTGGGAGCGCCCGCTTTGGATTTTGGAAGAGCCATGCTCCTAATGGGTGCCGAAGTGGAGGCTACAGGCAACCAAGTCTGCCCCCTCCCTCTCCCTCCTTTTTGGGCCGTTCGGGGAATCTCTTCCTCAGAGCTGCTCCCACCACCTTCCTGTCCCTCACGCCATGATGGGTCAAGGACCTCATCATCTACACCACCCTCTTCAAACAACTGCTTCTCCTGGGTAGTCTCGACAGCACAGTACGCACCAGAAAGTGGCACCTGAGTCTCATCATCAGATGCGTACTGAGGTGTGCTGCTGACCATAGGCACTGGCCCACCCGCCTCTTCAGATTCAGAGAGACAAAACGGTTGCGCATCACTGCATACTACCTCTTCTTCAAATTCTCGAATTCTGCTTGGCTGGCCCCCTCTTTCCAAGCCAAGAGATTCAGAGAACAGAAGTAGAGATGGCTCCTGTCCAGGGCTCTCTGACTGCCTGGGCAATTTGGCAGGTGGTGAAGAGACAGATGGGTGCTCTTCAGTGCTCAGGACCTGAGAGGATCTGGAACTAATTGAAGTCGATGCGTTAGCTGCCATCCATCCGACAACGGCTTCAATTTGGTCATCGCGCAGCAGTGGGGTACGGCTAGCTCCTACAAAGCTGCGCATAAAGGACTGTTCCCTGGTAAAACTGGGGGATGCTGAGTCACTGGTGCCCGCAGCAGGCACAGAATCCCCACGTCCTCTCCCTGCAGGCACAGAATCCTCACGTCCTCTCCCTGCAGAAACTCCACGCCCACGCCCACGCCCACGACCACATGCCTTACTCCCTGCCTTCTTCATCTTGGTAGACTGATAAAGATAGGCAGAAAAGTACTAAGGGCTTAGTGTGCTTATTCCTGAACAGCTGCTAACAGGTATAAGAAACACTAATTTTATAAAGTGTGGACTAGACTTTAATATGAGCTAATGTGGCCTACACAACTGTAAAGTGGAGTGTTTGGTGAACTTTATTTAGGTTTTTTTTTGTCACAAAAAGACACTGGATGTGCCTAAAGATGTAATAACGATAGTATCACAAACTTTTTGTAGCTATTACAATGTAGGAAGGTAACCTACAATGCAATAGATGAGGCTGCAAAAAATAGGCTAATACTAATCTGGCTGGGGCTGCAGGGCCCAAGGCTGCAGAAAGGCTCCTCTATCTACTCCTATATAGTGTGTTTGGAATCAATTTAGCTGAATACGGATGGAACCACCACACTAATAGGAGATATCAGGAAAAATTATGAATTGGCAATAAAGGACAATGTATGAGGCAGTGACACACACTGAGTGCACTACAACCAGACGGGGTTGAAGCACACACTACAGGGTGAGCTGCACTCACACACCAGACCTTGCAGACAGCGGTGAACAGTACAGATGCAGAGCACTGTGCACTAGCGCTGCAAGACCAAAAAAATTTCTCTATCTACTCCTATATAGTGTGTTTGGAACCAATTTAGCTGAATACGGATGGAACCACCACACTAATAGGAGATATCAGGAAAAATTATGAATTGGCAAAAAAGGACAATGTATGAGGCAGTGACACACACTGAGTGTACTACAACCAGACGGGGTTGAAGCACACACTACAGGGTGAGCTGCACTCACACACCAGACCTTGCAGACAGCGGTGAACAGTACAGATGCAGAGCACTGTGCACTAGCGCTGCAAGACGGAAAAAAATTTCTCTATCTACTCCTATATAGTGTGTTTGGAACCAATTTAGCTGAATACAGATGGAACCACCACACTAATAGGAGATATCAGGAAAAATTATGAATTGGCAAAAAACTACAATGTATGAGGCAGTGACACACACTGAGTGCACTACAACCAGACGGGGTTGAAGCACACACTACAGGGTGAGCTGCACTCACACACCAGACCTTGCAGACAGCGGTGAACAGTACAGATGCAGAGCACTGTGCACTAGCGCTGCAAGACCAAAAAAATTTCTCTATCTACTCCTATATAGTGTGTTTGGAACCAATTTAGCTGAATACGGATGGAACCACCACACTAATAGGAGATATCAGGAAAAATTATGAATTGGCAAAAAAGGACAATGTATGAGGCAGTGACACACACTGAGTGCACTACAACCAGACGGGGTTGAAGCACACACTACAGGGTGAGCTGCACTCACACACCAGACCTTGCAGACAGCGGTAAACAGTACAGATGCAGAGCACTGTGCACTAGCGCTGCAAGACGGAAAAAAAATTCTCTATCTACTCCTATATAGTGTGTTTGGAACCAATTTAGCTGAATACAGATGGAACCACCACACTAATAGGAGATATCAGGAAAAATTATGAATTGGCAAAAAACGACAATGTATGAGGCAGTGACACACACTGAGTGCACTACAACCAGACGGGGTTGAAGCACACACTACAGGGTGAGCTGCACTCACACACCAGACCTTGCAGACAGCGGTGAACAGTACAGATGCAGAGCACTGTGCACTAGCGCTGCAAGACCAAAAAAATTTCTCTATCTACTCCTATATAGTGTGTTTGGAACCAATTTAGCTGAATACGGATGGAACCACCACACTAATAGGAGATATCAGGAAAAATTATGAATTGGCAAAAAAGGACAATGTATGAGGCAGTGACACACACTGAGTGCACTACAACCAGACGGGGTTGAAGCACACACTACAGGGTGAGCTGCACTCACACACCAGACCTTGCAGACAACGGTGAACAGTACAGATGCAGAGCACTGTGCACTAGCGCTGCAAGACGGAAAAAAATTTCTCTATCTACTCCTATATAGTGTGTTTGGAACCAATTTAGCTGAATACAGATGGAACCACCACACTAATAGGAGATATCAGGAAAAATTATGAATTGGCAAAAAACGACAATGTATGAGGCAGTGACACACACTGAGTGCACTACAACCAGACGGGGTTGAAGCACACACTACAGGGTGAGCTGCACTCACACACCAGACCTTGCAGACAACGGTGAACAGTACAGATGCAGAGCACTGTGCACTAGCGCTGCAAGACCAAAAAAATTTCTCTATCTACTCCTATATAGTGTGTTTGGAACCAATTTAGCTGAATACGGATGGAACCACCACACTAATAGGAGATATCAGGAAAAATTATGAATTGGCAAAAAAGGACAATGTATGAGGCAGTGACACACACTGAGTGTACTACAACCAGACGGGGTTGAAGCACACACTACAGGGTGAGCTGCACTCACACACCAGACCTTGCAGACAGCGGTGAACAGTACAGATGCAGAGCACTGTGCACTAGTGCTGCAAGATGGAAAAAAATGTCTCTATCTACTCCTATATAGTGTGTTTGGAACCAATTTAGCTGAATACAGATGGAACCACCACACTAATAGGAGATATCAGGAAAAATTATGAATTGGCAAAAAAGGACAATGTATGAGGCAGTGACACACACTGAGTGCACTACAACCAGACTTGGCTGAAGCACACACTACAGGGTGAGCTGCACTCACACACACAGACCTTGCAGACAGCGGTGAACAGCACAGGGAACTGTGCACTAGCACTGCAAGGCACAGTGATTTAGAAAGTAGCTTGGGTAAAGCAGTATAAAGCAAATAGGTAGCTAAAACTGTCCCTCAGAACAACAGCGTCCTATCCCTAACTGAATTCACAGCAGAGTGAGCTCAAAATGGCGGCGGTGGCTTTTATAGTGCATCATGACATCATTTCAGCAGCCAATCACAGCCATGCCATTAGTTAAGATGCCTACATGCCTAACAGGATGTGCCCACACTTCTTAGGATCCTCATTGGCTGAATAAAATGAAAATGTCTCATTGCATTATGGGAACTTCCGATTCCGGTATACGATATTGCAAAAGTATCGGAATTAAGTATCGGAATTCCGATACCGCGAATATCGGCCGATACCCGATATTTCAGTATCGGAATGCTCAACACTAATCAGAACCCTCGCGATGATCGATTACAGCATTTAGGGAATTAAACAGCCGGGGCTGTGAGAGCTGGGTCCCAGCTGTCATGTAAACTGAGCTCCCGGCAATGATCGTGCTGGCACAGCTCCTGTGCCTGTGCCGCACATGATCGCTATAATGTGCCTATACTTCGGTTAGGAACTCCTTCCCTTCCATGAAGTATAGGTACGTGAAGGGTTTAAGCAGTGTAGTTTCCAAAATGGGGTCACTTGTGGGCTGTTGTTTTTTTGCTGTTCTGGCTCCTTAATGGCTTTGCTAATGACACCCAGAATCTATTACAACAATATATACAGTCATGGCCAAAAGTTTTGAGAATAACACCAAAATTATATTTTCACATGATCTGCTGGCCTCTGGTTTTTATTAGTGTTTGTCTGATGTTTATATCACATACAGAAATATAATTGCAATCATATTATGAGTACCAATAGGTTATATTGACAGTTAGAATGAGTTAATGCAGCAAGTCAATATTTGCAGTGTTGCCCCTTCTTCTTCAAGACCTCTGTAATTCTCCCTGGCATGCTCTCAATCAACTTTTGGACCAAATCCTGACTGATAGCAGTCCATTCTTGCATAATCAATGCTTGCATTTTGCCAGAATTTGTTGGTTTTTGTTTGTCCACCCGTCTCTTGATGATTGACCACAAGTTCTCAATGGGATTAAGATCTGGGGAGTTTCCAGGCCATGGACCCAAAATCTCTATGTTTTGTTCCATGAGCCATTTAGTTATCACCTTTGCTTTATGTCAAGGTGCTCCATCATGCTGGAAAAGGCATTGTTGGGCGCCAAACTGCTCTTGGACGGTTGGGAGAAGTTGCTCTTGGAGGACATTCTGGTACCATTCTTTATTCATGGCTGTGTTTTTAGGCAAGACTGTGAGTGAGCCGATTCCCTTGGCTGAGAAGCAACCCCACACATGAATGGTTTCAGGATGCTTTACAGTTGGCATGAGACAAGACTGGTGGTAGCGCTCACCTCTTCTTCTCCGAATAAGCTGTTTTCCAGATGTCCCAAATAATCGAAAATGGGACTCATCAGAAAAAATGACTTTGCCCCAGTCTTCAGCAGTCCACTCCCAGTACCTTTTGCAGAATATCAGTCGGTCCCTGATGTTTTTTCTGGAGAGAAGTGGCTTCTTTGCTGCCCTCCTTGAAACCAGCCCTTGCTCAAAGAGTCTCCGCCTCACAGTGCGTGCAGAAGCACTCACACCAGCCAACTGCCATTCCTGAGCAAGCTCGGCACTGCTAGTAGTCTGATCCCGCAGCTGAAACAGTTTTAAGATACGGTCCTGGAGCTTGCTGGTCTTTCTTGGGCGCCCTGGAGCCTTTTTGACAACAATGGAAGCTCTCTCCTTGAAGTTCTTGATGATGCGATAGATTGTTGACTGAGGTGCAATCTTTGTAGCTGCGATGCTCTTCCCTGTTAGGCCATTTTTGTGCAGTACAATGATGGCTGCACGTGTTTCTTTAGAGATAACCATGGTTAACTGAAGAGAAACAATGATACCAAGAACCAGCCTCCTTTTAAAGTGTCCAGTGATGTCATTCTTACTTAATCATGACTGATTGATCGCCAGCCCTGTCCTCATCAACACCCACACCTGTGTTAATGGATCAATCACTAAAACGATGTTAGCTGCTCCTTTTAAGGCAGGACTGCAATGATGTTGAAATGTGTTTTGGGGGTTAAAGTTCATTTTCTGGGCAAATATTGACTTTGCAAGTACAGTAATTGCTGTTAAGCTGATCACTCTTTGACATTCAGGAGTATATGCAAATTGCCATTACAAAAAATGAAGCAGTAAACTTTGGAAAAATTACTATTTGTCTCATTCTCAATACTTTTTGCCATGACTGTATGTTCCAAAAGCCAAATACTGCTCCTTCCTTTCTGAGACCTGCCATGTACCCAAACAGCAGTATATTAATTGTAGGGTCAATTTTCTTTTATTACCCCTTGTGAAAATGACAAATTTGAGGCTAAATCAATAATTTTCTTCTTTTCTTTCCACTTTTGATTAATTCCTGTAAAACACTTAAATGGTCAAAAAAAAGTGTTGACAGCAGTTTTGAATAACTTGAGTGGTGCAGTTTTTATGCAATATCACTTTTGGGGTTTTTCTAATATATAGGCCGACATATGTCTCTTAGAGAGGAATTCACATTGATAGGGTCCTTGTATTTTGAGAAACGCCTTACCATGGCTACCAGGTAGACATGAATTGGCCAATTTATGCGTTAAGATTTCTCATTTATTTCTATTTTCTACAGCAGTAATGCTATTCAAATTTCATATATTTCATGTTGGCATACTTAGCGTTGCAGTGTGCTTCTTTGTTTGTTAGTTGTATATGGAGGTAACTGCTCCTAGTAAGCAACTGTTCACACCTGTTTCTTGTTTTGGAGGTGCCGGACAGTTTTTTCTGTTTCTAAGTACTTTGTAGATGAGCTTTGAATGGTAGCAAGGTGGATCGCAAGGTGTAGTTGGAATCTGCCCAACTCTGCTCGGCAGGCGCTGTTTGATGTGCTCCGATGGACTTTGAGGAGGTGTTTGCAAAACTCTAAGTGGAATATTTCTTTTGGCCCAGCGTCCCACTTTGACCAGTTTGGGCATGAGACTGGACTCCAGACTTTGCTGCTGTACATAAGGATTTGGGTATTGATGGTATCAAAGATTTTTAGCGTGACAGTTGCAAGTGCCTTAAGATGGTGCAGATGTCTTCTGATGGCATTGATGGCTTCGCACACCTTGTCTTTCAGCATCTCTATGGCTTGCTTAAAGCTCTCTGAGTTTTAGGCCCAGGTCGGTGTACTTGTTGGTTTCTGTAAGTGGACAGTTGTCTATTATGAAGGTGGCATGGCCAGCTGGTTTCTGCTTTCTTTTCTGGAACATCATGATATTAGTTTTTCTTCGGGTTGATTGGCAGTGTCCATGTGGTGCTGAAGGTCTCTAGGTTTTTAGTTTATCTTGGAATCCTTTCTCAGTTGGTGATAACAGCACAAGGTCATCAGCATACAGCAGAAATTTCACCTCAGTGTCATGGAGGGTGAGTCCTGGTGCTGAGGAGGACTCCAAAGCCACCACCAGCTCATTGATGTAAATGTTGAAGACGTTGGACTGAGGCTGCAGCCCTGTCTCACTCCTCGGCTCTGTCAAAAATGGTCCATCCTCCTTCCATTCACCCTCACACTGCAGCTGTTCTTAGGGTGGAAGCTTCAGATGACATCATGTGTTTTGACTCCTATTCCACTTCCCAGCTGTTTTAGGAATAGCCCTGGGTAGAGATGAGCGTTGTTCTACTCGAACTGTTCGCCAATCTCAAATTCGAGCTGTTTTGGGCGGTGTTCGAGCCGTTCGGCGAACACGAACGATTTGAGAAAAATTCGGCTGTTCGAGGTTATGTTCGATAACTGTTCGTGCACCAAAATCATAACTGGATTTTTTCTCAGTAATGATGAAAATTAATGTTAATACGCAGTTTGAGTGTACAGCGGGGTGGGGGGAGGGGCAGGGGATGGATCTCTGCAGGAATAATGAAGATCTCCATTTTTTTTTCTCTTTCCCGCATTTACAGTGGGGAGGTGCAATCTGTCAGCCTATCAGCAGCGCACACACGGAGCGAAGTGCTTTTTTTCACACAAGCAAGGGCATGTGTCATTGGCAGTGTATGTCACATGTCCTTGCCCTATAAGACCAAGCCATTTTCCCCGTCGCCACCATTTTCTCACTGCTGCAGCTGCGTGTTAGACGGCACCGCTGTTGCTGTGTGCGCTATACCTTGTTAATTTCAAGCCAATTTTCGCACAAATCTACAGATAGTTTGGGAGTAAAGACTAATTGTAATTGGAGTCCTTTTCAGGACTAGGTTACATCAGTTCCTATCAGTTTTTGCCAGGCAGGTCTGTGCCAGTGCTGTGCAAGTTTTTTTCACAGCATTTGGCTGAATCTAGCAAAGCTAATCCTTTTTGGCCTATTGCAGAGTGTGTTAGTCAGTGGAGTAGCCTATCTGTGTTGCAAGATATACCACCTGTGTATAGAATACCAATTTTTTACTGCACCTAGTGAAGTAAAATCTTTTGGGCATAACATCATTCTATTAGTCCATCTATACTGACCTCCATCAGGTTGCAAATTGAATATAATTTTTTTCTGCATCTAGCTCTGAAAAAATATTTGGCCTTCTAGCAGTGTGTGGGACTTTCTCTATTAGTCCATCTATACTGACCTCCATCAGGTTGCAAACTGAATATATTTTTTTCTGCATCTACCTCTGAAAAAATATTTGGGCTTCTAGCTGTGTGTGGGACTTGTTGTATTAGTACATCTATACTGACCTCCATCAGGTTGCAAACTGAATATATTTTTTTCTGCATCTACCTCTGAAAAAATATTGGGCTTCTAGCTGTGTGTGGGACTTGTTCTATTAATCCATCTATACAGACCTCCATCAGGTTGCAAACTGAATATAATTTTTTTCTGCATCTAGCTCTGAAAAAATATTTGACCTTCTAGCAGTGTGTGGGACTTTCTCTATTAGTCCATCTATACTGACCTCCATCAGGTTGCAAATTAAAAATAATTTTTATCTGCATCTAGCTCTGAAAAAATATTTGGGCTTCTAGCTGTGTGTGGGACTTGTTCTATTACTCCATCTATACTGACCTCCATCAGGTTGCAAATTGAATATAATTTTTTTCTGCATCTAGCTCAGAAAAAATATTGGGCTTCTAGCTGTGTGTGGGACTTGTTGTATTAGTCCATCTATACTGACCTCCATCAGGTTGCAAACTGAATATTTTTTTTTCTGCATCTACCTCTGAAAAAATATTGGGCTTCTAGCTGTGTGTGGGACTTGTTCTATTAATCCATCTATACAGACCTCCATCAGGTTGCAAACTGAATATAATTTTTTTCTGCATCTAGCTCTGAAAAAATATTTGGCCTTCTAGCAGTGTGTGGGACTTTCTCTATTAGTCCATCTATACTGACCTCCATCAGGTTGCAAACTGAATATAATTTTTTTCTGCATCTAGCTCTGAAAAAATATTTGGCCTTCTAGCAGTGTGTGGGACTTTCTCTATTAGTCCATCTATACTGACCTCCATCAGGTTGCAAACTGAATATAATTTTTTTCTGCATCTAGCTCTGAAAAAATATTTGGCCTTCTAGCAGTGTGTGGGACTTGTTCTATTAGTCCACCTATACTGACCTCCATCAGGTTGCAAATTCAAAATAATTTTTTGTCTGCATCTAGCTCTGAAAAAATATTTGGCCTTCTAGCAGTGTGTGGGACTTTCTCTATTAGTCCATCTATACTGACCTCCATCAGGTTGCAAATTGAATATATTTTTTTTCTGCATCTAACCCAGCCAATAGTTTTGGCCTAATACCACAGTTTGGCCACTCAGCTCTGCTCGGTTCCCATCCATTGTTTTTTTGTGCAAACAACTCCAGAGTTGTGAATTAGTTAACCACCAAAATGAGTGGAAAAAGGCCTGCTGCTGGTGGAAAGGGGAATAGGCGTGTTGGGAAGGGGAAAAAAGGTTGTGTCCGTGGGGTAGATGTTAAAGCAACAGTAACATCTGCAGAAGAAAGACCATCTTCCAGCCAAACTAAAATGTCTACTTCTTTTAGCGGACAATGTGATAAGATCCCTTTCTTACGGCCACGCCAATCGCTACAAATTCCAGATGAGGCACAAAAACAGCAGGTGCTTCAACGGATATCAAGTGCTCCTTTAAGTGGGCTCTCCTCCACATCAACTTCAACATCACAAATACTCCAGTCCTCAAAGGTGTCACCCCAATCGCACTTGCTTCCTCACAGCTCCCAAATCTCCAGCTGCCCGTCTGAGTATGAGGTAGAACAGATAGTTGAGTCTGCAGAGCTGTTTACTCATACTATAGCCTGGGAATCAGAGGTCGACTCCAGCGCTTCTGTGAATCCAGACGAGGAAATGATCTGCACTGATGCCCAGAATCTTTATGAGTCGGATCCAGGACCAGACGCAGAAGGTACTGACCATAATGTAGACCCTCATTCCCAAACTGTAACTCCTGTTGGTGGAGACAATGAGGAAGACGATGATGAGACTCAAATACCTGATTGGAGCGACAACTTTAGTTTTTTGTCAGGGCAGGAACAGGTTGGCTCTGAGGACGACGGGTGTGATAACGCACAGGGTGATGATGATGAGGTTGGAGATCCCACTTACTGTCAACCCACAGTCAGCCAAGAGATGAGGTCAGCAGAGGAGGTGGAGGAAGATGCTAGTGACGACGAGGTCAGGTTGCGCCTTCCTGGACAGAGACGTAGTACTGGAAGCACGTCAACAACTGCATCCTCAAACACAACTCTGCCTCTCACCACAAGTCGTGGTGGCTCTTCAGGTCGCATGGGTGCTAAGCCTTGCATAGCCTGGGCATTTTTTCAGATCGATAAAGATGACCCAACTCGTGTTATCTGTAACATTTGTCAGCAAAAGCTAAGTAGAGGCCAAAAAATACATAGTTTGAGTACTTCATGCATGAACCGGCACATGGACATGAAGCATAAGTTGCAGTGGGAAGCTCAGTGTGCTACAATGCGGCCTAGCCAGCCGGGCTAACCACCGTCTGCCATATCTTGTGCATCCGCGGCCTCTTCATCCTCTGTGACTGGGGGGACAGCAGTCACACCTGTTTTGGGGCGCAGACCTGCCACCTCTTTACCCGCAACAGCCAGCGTGATTGGCAGGTCATCATTTTCTTTGGAGGTGGTAACACCAGCTGGTGTTGAGCGCTGTCCGACATCGATAGCACCACCTTTGGATCAAGGCAACCTAACATGTCCGCCTGCATCTTCCTCACAGACCGGCAGTTTGCCGGGGACACCCTTATCAACCCCGTCTAAGCACAATAGCCAGCCCTCGGTCCCTCAGATGTGGACAAGTAAAAGACCATTTCCTCCTAGCCATGAGAAAGCTAAGAGGTTGAATTTCACCATCTGCAAGCTCTTGGCTACAGAAATGCTGCCTTTCCGCCTGATGGACACAGAGGATTTTCGAGACCTTATGTCCGTCGCAGTGCCGCAGTACCAGATGCCCAGTCGGCACTACTTCTCAAAGAAAGGTGTGCCTGCGCTCCACCAGCATGTCGCACACAACATCACCGCTTCTTTGAGAAACTCTGTGTGTGACAGGGTGCATTTCACCACAGACACTTGGACGAGTAGGCATGGACAGGGGCGTTACATGTCGCTGACTGGGCACTGGGTAACTATGGTGACAGCAGGACAAGGGGCTGCTGTCCAAGTCTTGCCGTCCCCACGAGTTGTGCGTCAATCCTCTTTATGTCAAAGTTCCTCCACTGCTTCTGCCTCCTCAACCTCCTCTCGGTCTTCCACCTGCACCCAAAGCCTGTCTGGTCATGCCACAAGCTTTCTAACTGCGCAGAAGGGATCCTGCACACCTCCTTACTATGCTGGCAGTAGGGCTCAACGTCATCAGGCGGTTTTTACTTTGAAATGTCTGGGAAATGTGAGTCACACAGCTGAGGAGTTGTGGTCAGCTCTGGAGAACCAATTTCATGAATGGTTGTCTCCACTGGACCTGAAACCAGGGAAGGCCGTGTGCGACAATGCTGCAAACCTGGGTGCGGCCCTTCGCCGGGGCAATGTCACACACGTGCCTTGTATGGCTCACGTGTTGAACCTGGTTGTCCAGCAATTTTTAGCCCACTATCCCAGACTAGATGGCCTTCTGCAGAGGGCACGGTCACTGTGTGCTCACTTCCGCCGTTCGCATCCCGCAGCTCAGCGACTTACATCTCTACAGAAGTCGTTGGGCCTGCCACTTCACCGGCTAAAATGCGATGTGCCTACCCGGTGGAATTCAACTCTGCACATGTTGCAGCGACTGTGGCTGCACCGACAAGCCCTGGTGCAATACGTTCTGACGTATAGCCTGGGCCAACGAGATCCAGACGTGGGGCAAATCACGCTGGAGGAGTGGTCTCAGATCAGGGACCTATGCACCCTTCTGCACAGTTTTGAAATGGCGACGAAGATGTTTAGTGCTGACGATGCCATTATCAGCATGACTATTCCGGTGATTTACATGCTGGAGCACATGTTAAACAGAATTCGGAGTCAGGTGGTGGCACAAGAGGAGGTGGAGGAAGTAGAGGAGGAGGAGTTGTATGCGGAAGGGCTAACATCTGCAAGGTCCAGACGGTCGGCAGCACCAAGGCGGCAGGCATGTGAGGGTGGGGGAGATGGTTTTACCAGGGCGCATGGTAGCAGCCAAACTAGTGAGGAAGGTGCAGGAGCCCAGGAAGAAGTGGAGGACGAACTGATGGAAGACTCATCAGATGAGGGAGACCTTGATCACATTTCTGTTGTGCGAGGTTGGGTGGAGAGGACAGAGGAAGGAAGCATGATTGTTACCTCGCCACCAACACAACAGGGACTTGGTGCTCCTGGATGCGCAACACACATGAGTGCCTTCTTGCTGCACTACCTGCAACATGACCCTCGAATTGTGAGAATTAGAAATAATCCTGACTACTGGGTTGCCACACTGTTAGATCCCGGGTACAAAAGTAAATTTGCAGAAATTATTCCTGCCATAGAAAGGGATGCACGCATGCAGGAGTATCAGCAGAGACTGTTGCAGAATCTTACATGTGCTTTTCCACAAAACACCAGTGGTGCACGTAGTGAATCTCACAGTTCCAACTTGCCAACCGTGGGACCGTCAAGTGTTCAGCACTCAAACCATAACAGAACCACAGTATCTGCTGGTAACATCAATTTTGCGCAATCATTTCACCACTTTTTTAGCCCATCCTTTGCAAGGCCACAGGAGACAAGAAGTCTGACACATAGTCAACGCCTAGAGACGATGGTACAGGAGTATCTCCAAGTAAACACTGAAGCCATGACTGTGTCACTGGACCCTTGCTCTTTTTGGGCTTCCAATCTGGATAAATGGCCGGAGCTAGCCACTTACGCCTTGGAGATCTTGTCATGCCCCGCAGCCAGCGTTCTGTCTGAACGTGTGTTCAGCGCTGCTGGTGGTGTGCTGACAGATAATCGCACGCGGCTCTCCACTGATAATGTAGACAGACTCACGTTCATAAAGATGAACAAATCATGGATCCAAAATGACTTTTCTACCCCTGTGTCATCCTGGGGAGAGTAAAAGATGGATGATTGGTTAAAATCACCCTACCAACCGTTTTAAGCTTTCAAATTACTAATCCTGTTTATCTGTATCTTGGCTGGAAAATAATTTGGGCTTTGTAGCAGTGTGCAGCAATGATTCTATTAGGCCATCTATAATAAGCTCCACCAGATTTAAAATTACTAATCATGTTTATCTGTATCTTGGCTGGAAAATAATTTGGGCTTTGTAGCAGTGTGCAGCACTGATCCTATTAGGCCATCTATACTAAGCTCCACCAGATTTAAAATTAATAATAATTTTTAGCTGCATCTAGCCCGGAAAATAATTTTGGGGCTCCGAGATGCGCAAGACACATAAGTGCCTTCTTGCTGCACTACCTGCAACATGACCCTCATATTGTCAGAATTCAAAGTAATCATGACTACTGGGTTGCCACACTCTTAGATCCCCCAAACTTTTCGATCAACCTTTTCATTTTAATAAAGACCAAAAAAATGGTCATTTTTGAAATTATAAGCATTAGCAGGTTATTAGAAACTGAAATCAAACAGTTTTCAACTCAAAACTTTATTCTAGGTGATGTTACATTTTCACATAGGACCCCTTGTTCGAAAGGAGCTTCTGAACTCTCTCGTCCATTGAATTTGTCAGGTTTTGGATGGTTTCTGCTTCAATTGTTTTGCATGAGGACAGAATACCCTCCCAGAGCTGTTGCTTAGATGTGAACTGCCTCCCGCCATCATAGACACTCCTTTTGATGATGCTCCAGAGGTTCTGAATGGGGTAGAGGTCAGGGGAGCATGGGGGTCACACCATAAGTTTGTCCCCTTTTATGCCCATATCAGCCAGAGATGCAGATGTTTTATGTGCAGCATGAGATGGTGCATTATCATGCAAAAAAATGATCTTGCTGTGAAATACACGGTTCTTCTTCTTGAACCATGGCAGGAAGTGCTGTTTGAGAAAATCCACATACATTATGGAGTTCATCTTTAGCGCCTTCAGGGATCCTAAAGGGGCCGACAATCTCTCTCCCCATGATTCCAGCCCAAAACATTACTCCACCTCCTCCTTGTTGGCGCTGTAGCCGTGTTTGCGTGGGGTGTCCATCAACCAGCCATCCTCCACTCCATCCATCTGGACCATCGAGCGCTGCACGGCACTCATCCGTGAACAAAACAGTTTTGAAATCAGTCTTCATGTAATGTTTGGCCCACTGGAGCCGTTTCTGCTTGTGTGAAGTGGATAGAGGAGGTCGACAGGATGGCGTATGCACAGCTGCAAACCTCTGAAGGACCCTGCATCTTGTTGTTCGGGGGACGTTGGAGGCACCAGCAGCTTCAAAAACTTGTCTGCTGCTATGACAAGGCTTTTTTGTCGCTGCTCTTTTAACCTGACGTAATTGCCTGTAGGAAAGAGTCCTCAATTTGCCCTTATCAGCACGCACACGTGTGTACTGTGAATCAGCTACATACTTCTTGATTGCCAAGACACTTCATCCTGATCATCGCACAATGTTGATTGTAATCATGCCTTGACCTAAACACTCCACAATTTGTTGCTTCTCAGCAGCCGACACATCCTTTTTCTTTCCCATTTTGGCAGAAAATGTAGGCTGCTTAATAATGTGAGACAGCCTTCTTAAGTAGTCTTGCCTTTCATTGGACACACCTGCCAAACTAATTAGCACAGGTGTCTGCAATTTCTTACAGTGATATAAAGAGCCCTGACACACATCACCATCAATGAGTTTAACTGACAAACAAACAAATTCTTCCCTTATCACTCCTAAACACTTTTTGCATAATAATTTGGAACACAGTGTACATGTGCTTTTCCACAAAACACCAGTGGTTCACGTAGTGAATCTTACAGTTCTAACTTGCCAACCGTGGTCTGTATGGAGTTGTTCAATAAAGGGCCCAAAATTAAGATAACATAGATGGGAGAGGTCTCTATGAATAGGAATTCCTAAGTATTTGATACCCTGTGAGGGCCAGGCAAAGGGAAAGTTGGACTGGATGGAATCCTGTATGGATTTGGGGAGGGAGACATCGAGGGCCTCAGACTTCGCTGCATTGATTTTAAAATTTGACCATGTAACAAAGTGATCTATTTCAGCCATAACAGCATGGATGGATATATGTGATTGAGTGATATATACTAGTACATCATCAGCAAATAGAGAGCACTTGTACTCGGTGCCTCCCACCTCAATCCACCTAATATTGGGGTTATGGCGAATTGATGAGAGCAGGTGCTCCGTCACTAGGATGTATAAGAGAGGGGACAGAGAACATCCCTGCCTTGTCCCATTGGTGATTGTGAAAGGTGATGAAAATGTTCTGACGCGCCCCCTGGGCCTTGGGACACCCGGAGCCGGACCCTTTTTGGTGGATGCTGGTGGTTGTAGTCTCCGTGGCGGCGAACCGGTTCCGTGGCTCAGGGCGGTCAAACCAGTGGCGGAACTATTTATGTGGTTTTGATGTTTAAATGTCCGACTACGCCACCCGTGGATTGCGGTCAGAGTGAACCGCCGCTCCAGGGCAGACCGCTGAGGCTGGTGTTGTGGGTGCAGCAGAGCGTAGCATAACTCCCCACGGGAGGAGTATAGCCTCAGGGCAGTGTATGCGGAGGATGGGGGTGATGGTGCAGGGCAGCAGCAGTAACGACACGGAGTCAGTGATGCAGTCCAGGGCCTTTACTCACAGTTCTTATTATCCAGACCACGTCTGCAGGTAACGTCTGCCCACGTCGTACTGTGCTCACCAGGTGAGGGGCTCAGACAACTCCCAGATAACTTTGGAGCGCTTCACAGGACCCCCTTTGTGTGTCCTTTGTCTGGCCTTTCTTACCAACCCTTCTGTCTGGCTGCCTCGGGCCTCCTCTTGGTAAACTTGGCGCCAGTTTCCCTGACCCTATGTGGTGCCTTCCTAGCGGGTGTAGCGAGGGGCTGCGCCACATAAAATGTCACAGCCTCCTGTTTCTAGCTGAGGGTCGTTTCCTGCCTCCACTAGTTTCGGGGACCGGTCTCCCCCTTTGGCCTGACCCCTCCACGCAGGTGGATTCGGGCGTGCGGTGGCGACTCGCCCGTCCGCACCCCTGGGATCCCTTCGTTCCTCGTTCCTGGAGCCTTCTCCGCTCCTCTTCCTTCCTTCTCCCTCTTCCAGGCCTGGGCCTCTGTTACTAGGCCCGCCTCCGGAGCAGAGCTCATGCAGAGCCCCTGCTCCCTGCCACTTCTGCTCAGACTTCTCTGCACTGAACTAAGATGGTGCCCACCTTTTATACTCCCTTCTCAATGCACCCAGGAACTGCTTCCTCCCTGCTCCTGCACTACAGGGTTCCCCTTCCTCAGTGTTCCCTCCCCCCACTCCAGCCAGGGACAGGGACTGTCGTGCCCATCTCAGGGGCATATTGGTCGCCCTGCCCCACGGCAATGTGGTGTAATGCATGCAGGTGTCGGGTCCTGATCCACACTCCATCCTTACCTGAGAGTGAGATATCACACCTCTGGGTGAGGTGCAATACCTCTGTAGCAACCGAGCCCTCAGGGTAATACAGTTCCATTTATCTTCAGCCTAGGTGACGTATTGCGATACAGGGCCGTGATTTTGGCTATAAAAGGGTCCCCTAGACCCCTACCCCAAGCTTTTTAAGAGAATCATATATGGCGTGCCAGGAGACTCTATGGAATGCTTTCTCAGCATCCAACGAGAGTATCTAATTACAAATTTTTAACTGCATCTAGCCCAGGAAATACTTTGTGCCTAGTAGCAGTGTCTGCTAGTCAGCGGATTAACCCGGCTGTTAAGCAAGCTACACCACCTGTAGTTTTGACACTTAATTTTTTCAAAGGAAATGCTTCGGGACCACGGGATACTCAGTGAAGAGCATCAGGAGGCACCCCAAGGCATAGGGGCTGGGACTGGCAGTAGGATGCCTTGCGGTGGACAGCCGAGCTCGATCCTTATAAAAGCTTTTTAACTGCAGCAGCTTTAGTGGACGCTACTAGAGCTGGAATTACGCGGCTGCTGGCATGAGACTTGCCCTCCAATAGATCCTTGTAAATGGATTTAAAGTGTATTCATTCAAATTAGAGAGACAATTTAAATTAAAAAGCTTAGAGCTGCCTCCACCACAGGGGGGCTCGCTCGACCCACCAGCGGACAGGCACCAGTATTGGGAGAGGGGGGCTGGCCGTCAGGGTTCACCGCGGCTCTGGCACAAACCCGGCGACACGGAGGTGGCACGGGCAGGAGCGGACTGAACGTGTCGGCTTCTCACTTTTTGGATTTTAGAAGGGCATGACATGCCTATATCTGTGTCTCCCCCTCCTTTTACTCCTCCACCTCTTTTCTTTTCGCATGATTATATGTACTTGTCACTTTTCCATGTGTTAGTTGTGTCTTCAGAGCAGTTTGTCAGCTTTTGGACACCTTTGAAGGTGTTTTCTATGTGTTTCTATGTGTTTTTGTTTGCCTGCCATTGGTTTTAACGGTGTTCGACGAACAGTTCGACGAACAGTTTGGCGAACACACGGGTGTTCGACGAACCGAACCGAACTCGAACACTACGGGGGTGGCTCAACACTAGCCCTGGGTGCCACATAGAGCCGAAGGCCTTCTTGAAGTCCACAAACCAGGCATAGATCCTTTCATGCTTTGTATTGTGGATGTGGTTCTTGATGAGGCTATGCAGGGTGTAGATGTGGTCCGTGTTGTGGTGATTTGGCATGAAGCCTGCTTGGCTTTTGCTGAGGACATTGTGTTGGGTGAGGATCCTCTTGTTCTCTCTCTGTCTCTCTCCTCTTCTCTCTGTCTCTCTCTTTGTGTGTCTCTCTCTGTGTGATTGAAATGCATCTAGTTGTTCCCCTCCTAGGGACATGTTGTGATTTTTAATTTTGGAATAAAAGGATTTATCGCATGTGGCACCGGATTTTACGTTTTTTATATATCTCTCTCTGTCTGTCTCAATCTCTGTCTCTCTCTCTGTCTGTCTCTCTCTGTTTGTGTTAGAACCCTCCTGTTTGTTTTTTCCATCCTGTGTTTTGCGGTCACGTGACCACCTGCCTTTATATTCCAGCTCCGCCCTCCTGGCTGTGCTGGACTTCAGTGTTTGACTGTTTCTCTAGCCAGGTGCTTCGGTGCCTCTCTGTCAGTTCTGTTGGTCCTTCTGGGATCTCTAGTACCTTTTTGTCCGTTTGCTTTTTTGTGTGTTCTGCAACAACTTCTCTATTTAGGAGGTGTCCCATTTTTGTTCCAGTCCTTAGGGACCCCTCCCCTTATGCTATAGGTACTCTGACCTATAGCACCAAGAAAAGACCTGCCCACAGGCACCTGAGACTATGCAGGATGCCATGCAATTAGCTGTTAGTGTGGTTAGAAGGCTGAGATTTAGGCAGAATGAGGTAAAGACTCATGTAAAGCCAGGTCCTAGTCCCCAGAAAATCTGCTCTGATGGCGGAGAACCGATGGAGGTTGGGGTGAAGTCTCTCTCCTCTCAGGAAAGAGACCGGAGATTCGCCGAGGGATTGTGTTTTTGTTGTGGTAAAGCTGACCATTTGATTAAGAATTGTGAGCTTCGTTTAAGTAAAGAAAAAAAAGAGGTCAGGTACGCCCGTATTTCTTTCAGGGAGTACTACTTTGCAGGAAAATTTGATTGAATTTCAGGTATTTGTGGATTGTGGTTCAACACTTAATGTGATTGATAAAGGGTTTTTGGAAAAACTTAAATTGAGATCCAAACCTTTGTCAACACCTATTTCTGTGATTGCAATTGATAGCACTACCTTTAAATGTATTACTCACAAGATTGCGGCATTTCCCCTCACTATCAATGGAGTTCACCAAGAAATTTTGGACTTGATTGTATTAGATAATTTATCCTCTCCGGTCGTTCTAGGCTTGCCTTGGTTAAAACTGCACAATCCTTTACTGTACTGGTCTACTAATGTGATTAAGTCTTGGAGTCCGAAGTGCTATGATAAATGTTGTAATGGTCGCATTGCGGCTGTGGAAAAAGGGGAATTACCGGCACCTATTCAAGATTTTTGGAGTGTTTTTTCGGAGGAGGAGTCGCAAGTTTTACCTCCTCATAGGGATTATGATTGCGCCATTGAGTTTGTTCCAGGAGCTACTCTTCCCAAGAGTCGCTTGTTTAATCTGTTTGTTTTTTCCATCCTGTGTTTTGCGGTCACGTGACCACCTGCCTTTATATTCCAGCTCCGCCCTTCTGGCTGTGCTGGACTTCAGTGTTTGACTGTTTCTCTAGCTAGGTGCTTCGGTGCCTATCTCTGTCCGTTCGCTTGGTCCTTCTGGGACCTCTAGTACCTTTTTGTCTGTTTGTTTTTTTTGCGTGTTCTGCAACAACTTCCCTGTTTAGGAGGTGTCCCATTTTTGTTCCAGTCCTTAGATCTTTTAGGGACCACTCCCTTTATGCTATAGGTCTTCGTTCAGACTAGCAGAGGACTAAGGCGGGTCTGTTCGCTAGGAACAGGCAGCCCGCTACATCGTAGGGATTCAGCTTAGTCTTACTGTAGGGATAGCTTTCCCCTATCTTTCCTTAGTACTTGTTGCAGGTCATAACAGTTTGTCTCTCTGTCCGTCTCTCTCTTTGTCTTTCACTTTGTCTCTCTCTGTCTCTGTCTTTTCTTGACAGGTCTTTTCTCGGTGCTCTGGCCTATAGCACCAAGAAAAGACCTGCCCACAGGCCCGCTCTGAAGCGCAAACATGTCATTAAATGGAAACTTTAAACACAGATTATGCAAGAACCACAAAATGGATTTCTTAATTTCAGGTATCATTTTAATCAGTGTAACAGCGCCAACATGACAATGCCTGTAATTTACTTAGCAAACTCCTGCTGACAGGTTCTATTTAACCAAGATCCATACTATCCTGTGTTGCAACCTTTCATCAATTTTTCTCTGCCGTCCGCATCCAGGGAGATTAGCTACAGTGCCATGGCTTGTAAACTTCTTGATTATGTTGCACACCGTGGACAAAGGAATATCAAGATCTTCGGCTCTGGAGATAGACTTGTAACCTTGATATTTTTGATATTTTTCAACTATTTGGGTTCTCACATCCTCAGACAGTTTTCTTCTCCTCATTCTGTTCTCCATGCTTAGTGTGACACACAATGCAAAGATTGAGTCAAATTCTCCCCTTATTATTCGGTTTCGAGCTCGATTTTTATATTGCCCACACCTGTTACGTGCCACAGGTGAGTTTGAACTAACATCACATGCTTGAAACAAAGTTGTTTACCCACATTTTTGGAAAGGTGCCAACAATTTTGTCTGGCCCATTTTGGGGGTTTTGTGTGAAATGATGTCCAATTTGCCTTTTTTCCTGATTTTTTGTGCTGTTCCAATACACACAAAGGAATTAAACATGTGTATAACAAAACATGTGTAAGTGCAATAATTTTCTGGGATAAATACTTCATTTTCTGCAACAATTTCAAGGTTGCCAACACTTTCAGCCATTCACACTGTGGCCATTAAAAAAACACTCCCCTCAAAGTTTTTATCGTCTTAATATATTGCAGTTATCATATTATATAGCACTGTGTACTTACAATTGCTTATTTTGCCATTCTACCCAGCTAATTCTTCTCTTTTCCATTAGTTCTATGCCATCACATGATTAAAAACAGAGTTGCTGAATTCTTCTACGCTCTATGTAGAAATAGGAAGTCTCTTTTCCCTGCATGAGTCATCATTAGAACTACAATTCTACATCACTGCAAAGTCCCTGGCAGAGGGAGGAGCAGAGCAGCTGGGTCAGGAGTTGAAGAGGTGATGGAGCTTGGTTGCCAGGGACTTTAGGATATAGGATTGTAGTTCTAATGATGACTCAAAATGAGCAATTGTAAGTACACAGTGTTATATAATATAATGATTGCAATATACTAAAGGGAATCTGTCACCCCCCTGGGATGTATATAACCTACTAATATGGGCATACAGGTGATAGAAATGTTAATCTAGTCCTACTTGTATGCCTCATATTAATAGTTTTTATGTTGTGAAATCTTATTTTATCCTCCACGATCCTTCGTTCTATGGGAGAAAGTCTCTGTGACTCACCGGCACCTGCACAGAAGATCACAGACTAGTGTATTCCTTGATCTTCTGCACAGTCGCCAGCATTGACAGGCTGGCACTCTGCCGTGCATAGGGTATAACAGGTCCTGGATTCTGGGAAGATGGCAGGTGGGTCAGCCCGGCTCTGATTAGTCTGTAGCAGAGCACAGGGGACGTCGCTGGCAGTGACGCCCCTGCGCAGAAGATCACGGAATACATTAGTCTGTGATCTTCTGCGCAGGCACCAGTGAGTCACGGAGACTTTCTCACATACAGTGGGGGAAATAAGTATTTGATACACTGACGATTTTGCAATTTCTCACACCTACAAAGAATGGAGAGGTCTGTAATTTTTATCGTAGGTACACTTCAACTGTCAGAGACAGAATCTAAAAAAAATTCCAGAAAATCACATTGTATGATTTTTACATAATTAATTTGCATTTTATTGTATGAAAAAAGTGCTTGAACAATAGAAAAACAGAACTTAATATTTGGTACAGAAACCTTTGTTTGCAATTACAGAGGTCAGACGTTTCCTGTTGTCCTTGACCAAGTTTGCACACTTTTCTAGATCTTTCAGGTTTCGGGGCTGTCGCTGGGCAACTGAGTTTCAGCTCCCTCCAAAGATTTTCTATTGGGTTCAGCTCTGGAGACTAGTAGTGTGTTACTAATGGTAATGCTTGAGACTGTCGTCCCAGCTCTCTTCAGATCATTGACCAGGTCCTCCCATGTAGTTCTGGGCTGATTTCTGACCTTGCTCAGAATCACCCTTACCCCACAAGGCAAGTTCTTGCAAGGAGCCCAAGAAGATTGACAGTCATCTTGTGCTTCTTCCATTTTCTAATAATTGCTCCAACAGTTGTTGCCTTCTCAACAAGCTGCATGCCTATTGTCCTGTAGCTCGTCCCACCCTTGTGCAGGTCTACAATTTTGTCCCTGGTGTCCTTACACAGCTCTTTGGTCTTGGCCATGGTGGAGAAATTGGAGTGTGATTGATTGAGTGTGTGGACAGGTGTCTTTCATACAGGTAACGAGTTCAAACAGGTGCAGTTAATACAGGTAATGAGTGCAGAGGAGGAGGGCTTTTTACAGAAAAACTAACAGGTCTGTGAGAGACAGAATTCTTGCTGGTTGGTAGGTGATCAAATACTTATTTCATGCAATAAAATACAATTTCATTTTTAAAAAATCATACAATGTGATTTTCTGTTTTTTATTTTTAGATTCTGTTTCTCACAGTTGAAGTGAACCTGTGACAAAAATGGCAGACCTCTCCATTCTTTGTAGGTGGGAAAACTTGCAAAATCAGCAGTGTATCAAGTACTTATTTTCCACACTGTAGAATGGAGGATCGTGAAGGGAGCTCAACACGCAGGCGCGAGATTACTGTGCCGCAACTGCATGGCACAGGACACTGTGACATGCAGGGGAGGGGGGTACTATTATAATGAACAGAGGAGGCAGGGATTCCTTATGGGCCCGGGGCCTGGAGGAATCATTACCATAAAGTTATAATATAAGATTTCACAACATCAAAACCATTAATATGAGGCATACAGGTAGGACTAGATTAATATTTCTACTACCTGTATGCTCAAATTAGTAGGTTATATACAGGTGCATGTCACTAAATTAAAATATCAAAAAGTTAATTTATTTCAGTTCTTCAATACAAAAAGTAAAACTCATATATTATATAGAGTCATTACAAACAGAGTGATCTATTTTATGTGTTTATTTATTTTAATGTTGATGATTATGGCTTACAGCCAATTAAAACACAAAAGTCATTATCTCAGTAAATTAGAATACTTTATAACAACAGCTTGAAAAATGTTTTTAAAATCCGAAATGTTGGCCTACTGAAATGCATGTTAAGTAAATGCACTCAATACTTGGTCGGGGCTCCTTTTGCATCAATTACTGCATCAATGTGGCGTGGCATGGAGGCGATCAGCCTGTGGCACTGCTGAGGTGTTATGGAAGCCCAGGTTGCTTTGATAGCAGCCTTCAGCTGGTCTGCATTGTTGGGTCTAGTGTCTCTCATCTTCTACTTGACAATACCCCATAGATGGGGTTAAGGTCAGGCAAGTTTGCTGGCCAATCAAGCACAGTGATACTGTTGTTTTTAAACCAGGTATTTACTTTTGGCAGTGTGGACAGGTGCCAAGTTCTGCTGGAGAATGAAATTTCCATCTCCAAAAAGCTTGTCGGCAGAGGGAAGCATGAAGTGCTTTGGTTTTGACTTTGGTCTTGATAAAACACAGTGGACCTACACCAGCAGATGACATGGCTCCCCAAACCATCACTGATTGTGGAAACTTCACACTAGACCTCAAGCAGCTTGGATTGTGTGCCTCTCCACTCTTCCTCCAGACTCTGGGACCTTGATTTCCAAATGAGAATTGGAACTCTGGGATCTTGGGGAGTGTGTCAATGACCGCCTTCTGGACATCTGTCAAGTCAGCAGTCTTCCCCATGATTGTGGAGTCTACTGAAACAGACTAAGGGACCTTTTTAAATGCTTAGGAAGCCTTTGCAGGTGTTTTTTGTTAATTATTTTAATTTACTGAGATAATGACTTTTGTGTTTTCATTGGCTGTAAGCCATACTCATCAACATTAACAGAGATAAACACTTGAAATAGATCACTCTGTTTGTAATGACTCTATATAATATATGAGTTTCATGTTTTGTATTGAAGAACTGAAATAAATTAACTTTTTGATGATATTCTAATTTTGTGAGATGCACTTGTACGTTCCAGGTGGTGACAGATTCACTTTAAGAGGATAAAAACTTTGATGGGAGAGCCTTTTTAACAAAAACCTAGGATAAAAACAAAATTAGCAAATACCGTGCAGTACTTAAATAAGTAAATAGTAATGGTACATATAAATAACATAGGGTTTGTTAACACTATTTTGATGAAAAAAAGTGTAGAAGCCATCCCATCATGACAAGTGATACCAAATCAGGATGGTCCTACCTCTAGTATTAAACCCTTCTTTGTGTCAGCAAGCCTTAATAGATGGGGACAGAGCAGGACCCAGGCCTGACTGTTTAAACACCTGAGTCAGTAGGAATATGGCACTCCTGGATAAGTTGGTGCTCCGATAGGGTCCCAACCCAAATCCATAAATAGAAAGAATCCAGCACTTGTATGGGGTTATGGTGAAATCAGATGAAAAATGTATTATGTGGTCCAAACTGTGTGTACAATATGTGACGTTTCGGTCTTACATAGACCTTTTTCAAACATACACACTGATGATCCTGAGAGATCCTGTTCAGGGTAAATTGTATGGCATCCTCCAGCTGAAGAGGATTCACCAGGGGCTCACCACTGAGGCGTGGGTAAGAGCAAGGCAGAGAAATTAGGTAGTGCAAACCCTGTAGCTTGTGGTGCAGGACACTGACCTCTCAGGATTAGTATTGAGCGAATTTGTTCGGCATTTCAAATTCGTATTTGGGGTTTCGGCATGTTCGCGCCAAAAAATAGACTCCACCCACGAACATCCCTGATTTGCCACGCTATCACGCAGATAACAAGCTATATAAACTAAATGCCCAGCCCAAAAAAGGGGAGCTACAGCCCTGTATGTACAAAGTACAAAAAACTCAAGCAAAACCAAAGAAATTAGCTGGAATGCATGTTGATATAAGTGCAATGTGTAGGTGCAAATTCACACTGTGGCTATTAACATACAAAACATAGGATAGAAACAAGTGAGCAAATAAGTAGTAGAAAGTAAATAATAATAGTATATGTAAATAATATAGGGTACATAGTTGACATTATTTTGACTAAAAAAAGTGTAAAAGCCTTCCCACCGTGACAAGGTGTACCCATTTTTTTTTTCAGTACAATAAACCAAGTGTTTTTTCAAACACTAGAGAGATCAGAAATTCTTGATCAGATGAAAAGACAGTCTTCTCCTCCAGTAAGGAACAAAAGCCTAAAGTTATTTTTTCATTCTCTCTGGAATTATGTTATCTAACTTAAGAGCCAGGAAGAATGCCAGTCTGTGAACGAGAGGACAGTTTCAGACTGGTGAAAAATCTTTTACAAATTTGGAAATCTATTTTATTTTCAGATTTACTTTGCATGTGTAAAAAGATTGATTTGTTTTTTTTTTTATGATTTATTGATGACTCAAAAGTCATATGAGTTTTCTATAATTTCTTAAGCAAGGAGGTAGGAATTATTTTGGCTACATACTACCTACGGGTCACAGCCCTCAGGTGTGCCCAGTGCCAACTAGGCTGAAGCACATATGCTAATAAAGAGAGAAAACATGTAAATTTTCCTTTGCATTAAAAACTGCAAGACATTACATCAGGGCATGTAAACATGTATCATACATGCTTTAGAAATACACTAAAAGTAAAATTTTGACTTTCTATATAAGAATAATGGAAAATGGAGCTATATCCACATCAACAATAGGCGAAGATAAAAAGATAGTTGATCCAAATTAAAAAGGTATTCCCATCTCCAAGATCCTATCCCAATATGTACTAAGTGTAATAATAATAATATTAGCAAATACCTCCAATTAGAAATGTAGTATATATCTCATTCGCTTTGCCTCTTTCTTCATGTGCAGGCATTGCAGGATCTTGGGTATCCATGGTTACGGCCACTGATATAGTGACAGTTAGCTAGTTTCTAGTGGTCGTAGCCATGGATACCTAAGGTCCTGCACATGAGGAAATAGACATAGCGAATCAAAAAAACTATACTGTATTTCCAATTGGAGATATTTTCTAATATTATTATTATTACACCTACTACATATTGGGATAGGATCTTGGAGATGGGAATACTCCTTTACCAGCAGCTATGATAACTGTGCTTTCTGTGCACATTCTGTCTCAATCAATATCCTTGTTCTCTAAGGTAACTTATGTAATGCCAAGATTATTCACCCAAGCTCAATTAAATGCATGTTATGTCCTTCTCCATTAAAATTAATGAAATAAGTTTAAAAAATAACTTTGACCTTGGCTCACTTTTGCCATATTCCATTTTTTTCCCATTTAATAGTCTAAACATGTTATGTAACTTTGTAAATACTTTGCTTTATTTACATTGTATCAATTTTTAATTACATGATTTTATGTTGGCTGTTCAGACTGAATTATAAGTGATTAAAAATATTTTAAAAATGTACAATTACACAGAGCAGTTTATTGTGGGAGCTAAGCTGACAGTTACTTGGTGATAAGCTATTAGGTCACATGTCAAATAGCAGAATGGTCTTGGCCAAACTCACTCAGCATATTTTTGCTTGAATATTAAAACTAGATCAAATGAATTAGGACACAACATGAAATAAATTGAAATGCAAGCATAACAGTAAAGCAAAGTACTTAAAAGGTTACTTAAAATTACATGTGACAATGAACAAGATCATAGAAAAATCAGCTCCTTTCCATTGAACAACACATTATCTATGGAATTTTCTTTAGAAATTAGCAACTTTGGATCTACTGAGAAATCTCCTTTATATGTAGCTAATATATTTATGACATGAAAGCTGTAAAAAGTCTTGGTTACACTAAAAAGAGTCAGAGAAGAAGAAATTTATGAAAATACATGACCACCATGATTTCCCTTTCAAGAGATAGCATGAAATCTGAGGCTCAGCCACCAGGCATGGGCTTTTAAGGGGATTTTTTGGCTACCTGCCATAAACAACCCCCTTTTACATTATTGGTCAGTTAAGCAAAACACATACATATGATCATATTCGGCAGGCTTGAAAGCTACAGAGGAAGTGTTCCCTCCAAGTCTTGACAGCTGCTGCCTTTTCCCTGACTGGTGTATTTTGTAGTTGACCTCTCCCACCTTTTTTACTATTTCATAGGTCCCCTGCCATTTGGCCAGGAACTTGTTCTCCACTGTGGTCACTAACACCAGTATCCAATCCACAGGCTTGAACTGTCTCACTCGATCTGACCGATTGTATACCCCGGACTGAGCCTCATGTGTCCTGAGAAGATGTACTTTCACAATCGGCATAACTTTGGCAACCTGCTCCTGCATCTGGGTCACATGTTCTAATACGCTTTTATATGATAGGGTTTCAGTTTACTATATCTTCTTTGTTTCATCCAGGAGACCCCGAGGGTTTAGGCAAAACACAGTATCTCAAACGGGGAGAGCCCTGTGGAAGCTTGTGGTATTTATCTGACAGAGAGCAAGAGATAAGCAGTCTTAATCGAAACCATCCTTTTCTACTACCACCTTCTTTGACATGGCCTTTAAGGTTTTGTTAAACCTTTCTACCCGGCCATCTGTCTGTGGGTAGTACACCGAGGTTCGGAGCCGTAAAATTTTCAGGGCCTAACATAACTCCCTCATGACTTTCAACATGAAAGATGTCCCTCTATCCATTAATATTTCCTTGGCGAGGCCAGTTCTGGAAACCATATGGAACAACTCTCGAGAAATAGTCTTGGGAGAGGAGCTTCTCAAAGGTACCGAATCTAGGGACCATGTAGCATAATCCAAGATCACCAAGATATACCAATGCCCACTGTCGGACTTTACCAGGGGTCCTACCAAATCCATTGCTATTTGTTTGAACAGAACTTCAATAATCAGAAACGGAACTAAGGGACTACAGAAGTGGGCTACTGGAGAGGTCAGCTGTCAGTCATGTGGGACAAGGCCAACAATAGGTTAGAATTTCCCTATATCCTCTGGAGTATTTGCTCCTGGGTCGTGTCTACCCCCCGATGACCACTCAATACATGGGAATGAGACATCTAATATCATGTGTCTGTAGCGTCCATGGAACCAGTAATTGCTCTATTTCTTCACCCCTCCCTTTGATCACATGATACAACAGATCACCAATATTGGAAAAATACAGGAACCAGCTATCGGCCCCAGACTCCTGGGGAGCACCATTTAACACTGTTACATTACATTTTCAAAGGAGTTAAGTCCCTGAGCTGGACGGTTTCAAAGATTTCCCTGGATACCTCCAGGTCAGGGATATTGGCTTAAGGGTATGCTTCCTCATCCTCAGTGCGAATTAGTACAGAAAATGGAAATTCATCAGCCCCATCAGGTGACATCGTTATATTGGCCGAAACCTGGTTGATAGCCGAACTACATGGTTCTACAACTTTTCCTCACAATCCCAAAATAACGGAAAGTCACGTCTGACAATTGTCGCATGTAACAAGTCATTGACCACTCCTACTTCGTGAGACACGATACCACAGTTTGTGCGTATCTCTACCAGGGCCAAGGGATAGTTCTTATTGTCATGATGGAAATACCTTAACCCCAACTCCTTCCCAGAGACCGACACATGTGGAAATGTGGCCCTTATCAGGGTCACCAAACTCCCGGAGTCCAGCAATCTCGTCACTATGACACCATTCACGTTTGAGGCCCCTTGCCAGGATCAGGCATAGCACTACAGACAGGGTATGCAAATAGGAGCAGTGCCGGCCTATGCTGCAGTCCAGGTTGTGCGGCCGCCAGACAACGGTTGGCCATATGTCCTGGGTTATGAAATCGCCAATAGAAAATGGCATGAGATGGATTCCTTGGAAGCATCTCTGACCCCTCCTAGGTTTTGGGCAGCCCACAGGCGAGGATTTGGTCCCCTTCTTTTGGGTATCCCAGTAGGGTGACCTAACACTCCCCTGACTGCTCAGAGAGTTCTACACAGCCAGGTATCTCTCCACAAAGCTCACCAGGTCATCTGCATTTTGGGGATCTCTCTGGCCAACCCAGTATTGTACTGACCTAGGCAGTGAATAGATAAACCGGTCCATCACCACTCTTTCCACCATCTTGGCTGTGGAACAGGTCTCAGGCTGCAGCCATTTCTGCACTAAGTATGGTAGTGCACTCCAATACGGTCCAAAATTATTGCTTCCCAATCAACATATAACTACAATGAGAAATCCGCATGCTGTCACACCAGTTTCAAGAGTAGGAAGATACACAATAATTAACATAATTTTAAAATGAATATTTTTTATTTGAAAATAATTTAAAATAAATTAAAAATAAAATTCAGGTACTTTCAAATTACATACACCACCAGCCCCAGGCTGATCAATTATAATTTTAATATATATATTTATTTATATTCCATCAGTTGCTATTCTAATATTATATTACACCTGATCCCATATCAAAAGGTGCAAGTAGGCTTCAAAGTGCAAAATGCAAAATTTTCCAGTGCAAACATGCTACAAAGTGCAAATGCAGTTTTTAAATACCTCTTTTATGTCCCTATATACAAATGACTATTAATTAATGGTTCCATATGTGGATAAAAGTGCTAATGCTGAACTCCTCTTCAACATAAAGGATTAATCAATGATCCTATAGTCACACTGGGGTCTTTACTTAGTATTTCCTACATATACATCTATATGGGTACGAATATAAAGATGTACTTACAAGTGTATAATATCAGAGAGTGGGTGGTGGTGCTGGTCTTTACCCCAATGCCGCTGTTTCGCCTTGGGCTTCTTCCAAAATATTAATTTTAAAATGATGTTAATTATTGTGTATCTTCCTACTCTTGAAACTGGTGTGACAGCACGGGGTTTCTCATTGTAGTACTAAGTACGGTAGGTCAAACATCTGGGACCGGGGAGGCTTGTCTCTGTGGTAGCCCCTGCGGGGCACCCATTAGGCCCTGATGGCCAGGGTTACGCCCAGACGAGTAATAATTTCTGCATTCAGCATGCTGTAGTCCTTTGCATCTTGGAGGGCATGGTCATAGTAGGCTTTCTGCAATTCCCCAGTCAAATGTAAACAACCACCAAAAAAAACTATATAAAGTCAGTAAAACAAGTAATGATTAAAAAATGTAAATTTTATTATTCAAGTATAAAAAGTGGGTCACACAAACGAAAGGGAAAGACAAGTGCAACAAAAATGAGTTAATAAATGGACATGTGCCAAAGATGAAACGGGGGGGGGGGGAACCATGCTGCATGGTAGTAAAGTACATATAATATAGATCAAAGTCCAATATATAAATATAATTACACATTATAGATATAATCTGTAGCAGGTTGTGAAAGTAGTAGTATACAGCATATATAGGTAAGTATATAGGTATAACAAAACACAAACATCCAGCAAAGACAAAGATGAATTAACACATACCAATTTGGCAGCAGGACCTCCTGTGTGAAGCGCCCATCCCACACAGTGGGCTACACTCGCCTGTGATCTTTGGGATTTTATGCCTGCATTTAATCCACCAATTGTAGTGGGCTGACGCTCTCTGGTAGCTGCTAAGTCCACACAGTCACAAGCTGTTTAAAATGTCAAACAGGTAAAGTTTATTTGTTCTTCATAAACTTTCAAAACAAAACGGCTTTTCTTCAGCCCCAAATGTATAACAAACCAAACAGTCTTTTTTGTCAGGGTAGACACAGTACATTAACATGGTCATACTCACACAACAGCATAGGCATTAGTTGCCTCAGGCACAGTCTGTGAATGAACACTGGCTTCCCTGCATCTCCACTACCACAGACACACCTGAGCAAATTCAACTGCCTTATGTAGGAGCTGCAAAGCTTGGATTGGACGCATGGGAGGACCATTCCCACACAGGCTCTTTGATCACTTCTAAATCCCAGACCAAAAATCCAGTCCATTAAAAACCTCCTCAGCAACCTGGAACCTTCTTTTCCAAGACTTACATCACCGAGGCCAGCCACCTTGATGACACATACCTGCCATTCAGGACCTTACCCTCTGCTTTTCTACATGCCATACTGATCTTTAGTCAAAACCTATATGACTAATATTACCACCATACAGGGACCATATAATTGTAACATCAATTTTACACCAGAGTTCTGACTATATATGTGTATAAGGTACAGATACTCACCAGAGATGTTGTTGATGATTGTATTTATTCATTTTCCCTTTTTGTTTACATTCAGCCCAGACTGCCATGACTATTCCATAACTAATCCCTACATAATGTATTACACTTTGTATCATGTCTTTGGATTCCTGCTTTTCCTGCACCCTCCTCACATCCCCCATCTCTACACAAACCATATAGTGTCCTAGACAGTAATAATGCCCCGATTGTGCCCTGCACAACAATGGTGCCCTCCTTTTGAGCCCCACACAATAGCAGTGGCCCCTCTGTGCCCCTACATAGTAATAAGGCTTCCTTGGTACTTCCTCATAGTAATAATGCTCTCTTGTACCTCCTTGCAGTTATACAGAACCAATTAGAAATAATATCCTTCTGTGCTGTCTTACAATAATAATGTCCCTGTGCCTCCTTTAATAATTACACTGTAACTCTTTATAATAATGACCCCCATACCACCTTAAAATTATAAAAATGCCCCTCCCTCCCTCCGCTTGCTTATAATACACGTGTGCTTCCCTAAAATAATGATTCCCAATTGAGCCGTCTTATAATGATGCTCCACAGCCCCCCATGTGCAGTATGATGGCCCCATAGTTCCCTATATATGTTATGCTGGCCCCACAGCTCAATATATAAAATCAAAATAAGTATTTGATACACTAACGATTTTGCAAGTTTTGCCAACTACAAAGAATGGAGAGGTCTGTAATTTTTATCGTAGGTGCACTTCAACTGTGAGAGACAGAGTCTAAAAATAAAAACCAGAAAATCACATTGTATGATTTTTAAATAATTAATTTGCATTTTATTGCATGAAATAAGTATTTGATCACCTACTAACCAGCAAGAATTCTGGCTTTCACAGACCTGTTAGTTTCTTTAAGAAGCCCTCCTACTCTGCACTCATTACCTGTATTAATTGCACCTGTTTGAACTCGTTATTTGTATAAAAGACACCTGTCCACATACTCAATAAATCACACACCAACATGACCAAGACCAAAGAGCTGTCTAAGGACACCCGGGACAAAATTGTAGATCTGCACAAGGCTGGGAAGGGCTACAGGACAATAAGCAAGCAGCTTGGTGAGAAGGCAACAACTGTCAGCACAATTATTAGAAAATGGAAGACGCACAAGAAGACTGTCAATCTTCTTCGGTCTGTTTCTCCATGCAAGATCTCGCCTTGTGAGGTAAGGATGATTGTAAGAAAGGTCAGGAATCAGCCCAGAACTACATGGGAGGACCTGGTCAATGACCTAAAGAGAGCTGGGACCACAGTCTCAAACATTACCATTAGTAACACACTACGCCATCATGGATTAAAATCCTGCAGGGCACGCAAAGTCCCTCTGCTAGTGCCAGCACATGTTCAGGCCCGTTTAAAGTTTGACAATAACCATATGGACGATCCAGAGGAGACATGGGATAAGGTAATGTGGTCAGATGAGACCAAAATAGATCTTTTTGGTATCAACTCCACTCGCCGTGTTTGGAGAAAGAAGGATGAGTACAACTTCAAGAACACCGTTCCAACCATGAAGCATGGTGGAGGAAACATCATACTTTGGAGGTGCTTTTCTGCAAATGGTACGGGATGACTGCACCATATTGAAGGGAGGATGGATGGGGTCATGTTTCGCACGATTTTGGCCAACAACCTCCTTCCCTTAGTAAGAGCATTAAAGATGGGTCGTGGCTGGATCTTCCAGCATGACAATGATCCAAAACACACAGCCAGGGCAACTAAGGAGAAGAAGCATTTCAAGTCCCTGGAGTGGCCTAGCCAGTCTCCATACTTGAGCCCAATAGAAAATCTTTGGAGGGAGCTGAAACTCAATGTGGCCCAGAGACAGCCCTGAAACCTGAAAGATTTGGAGGAGATCAGTATGGAGCAGTGTGTGCAAACTTGGTCAAGAGCAACAGGAAACGTCTGACCTCTGTAATTTCAAGCAAAGGTTTCTGTACCAAATATTAAGTTGTTTTTCTATTGTATCAAATACTTATTTCATGCAACAAAATGCAAATGAATTATGTAAAAATCATACAATGTGATTTTCTAGTTTTTACTTAGATTCTGTCTGTCACAGGTGAAGTGTACCTATGATAAATGGCTCACTACCCAGTTCCAGCTGTTAACAGAATCGGCGTCCAGTAGCAGAGCCTTACACAGGAATGTAAAAACTACCAATAAAATGGCATAAATATGTTTTCCTGTAATTCCTTAGCAAAAGTGTGAAAATATCCTAAAAAGAAGAATGTCAGAAAGTTTGTAATTTAATCTTTTCTTTCAGATGCAGGAAAAATATATATCTTTATACCATGTAAGGCTGTGTGCCCACTCTGCGTTTTTTAAGCATTTCCGCAGCGGCAATTCCGCCACAGAAACGCTTAAAAAATGCTTGTTAGTAGGTCTGCTATGTTCCCCAATTATGTGCTGTGCTCATGCTGCAGAAATTTCCGCTGCGGATTATCATTACAGAAAAATCCGCAGCACTACCAATTATTTAGCGGAATCGCGGCGATTTGGCCACCATAGACTTGCATTGAATCGCTTAATATCCGCATGACTACATGTGCACATGCGGATATTAAGCGATTCAATGTGTGGATGGTACCCGGGTCTGGAGAAGAAGAGACTCTCCTCCAGACCCGGGTACCATAGTACCTGTAAAAAAAAAAAGAATTTAAAATAAAAAAACACATACTCACCTTCTGAAGGCCCGAAGTCTTCTATCCGGTACGTCTTGGCTCCCCGGTGGCTCGTGATGGAGTAAAAGGACCTTCCATGACATCATTCAGTCAAGTGACAGATCACATGACTAAATGACGTCATGGAAGGTCCTTTTACACCACCGCGAGACACCGGGAAGACCGGAGAAAGAGACCGGGGGCCATCGGAAGGTGAGTATAATGTTTTTGTTTTTTTTTTTACCATTTTTATTCTTTTAACTTGGTCACACTATATAAATCCATGCCGGTTGCATGGATTTATATAGTGTGACCAAGTTGTCAAGCACTTTTCCAAGTGATGCTAAAATCGCTTGGAAAGCGCTTGACAGCCCGCATGCGAAATTGCATGTGCAAAACGCGTGACAAACGCTTGTCACTGGCTGAAAAAACGCATGTAAAATCTGCATGCGTTTTTTCTGCCAGGGAGATGCAGAAAAGCTCAGGAAAAATCCGGAGCATTTCTGCATCGTGGGCACATAGCCTTAGCCAGTATATAGAAAAATATTTTGATTTGAGAGTCCTCAGTTAAAGGTATCAACCACTGAGGACTCTCAAATAGAGATGAGCGGTGTTCGACTAGAACTGTTCGCCAATCTCAAATTCGAGCTGTTTTGGGCGGTGTTCGAGTTGTTCGACGAACCCGAACGATTTGCAAAAAATTCGGCTGTTCGAGGTTATGTTCGATAACTGTTCGTGCACCAAAAGCGTGTCCTGCATGTCTGGCGCTATTTAGAGCACCAATCATGCAGGGATTGTCTGCCACTCACTGTAATGCCACAGCCATGGTGGTTGTGGCATTACAGTGATTGCCCAAATCGATGGGAACAGTGCCAACAGTGAAACATGAAAAGCCGGCAATTCAGCAGCGGCATACACCGGTACCCGACAATTTAGAACCGAAAGAATAGAGCTTCACACATAGATTAGATAGATAGAAACATGTCAGTCACATATATAATAAGTACAGTGACAGTGTTGCTTACTGTACTTGTCATTTAGCGTAAAGGATTTATCAAAAAAAATAATAGTGTTTTCATGCACCGTCTCTTTAAAAAAGCCGGCCGGCAATTCAGCAGCGGTACCCGACAATTTATAACAGACAGAATAGAGCTTCACACATAGATTAGATAGATAGAAACATGTCAGTCACATATATATGAAGTACAGTGATAGTGTTGGTTACTGTACTTGTCATTTAGTATTAAAATAAAGGATTTATTATTAAAAAAATTGGCGTGGGGTTCCCCTTAATTTTAGGCTCTAGCGGAGGTTAAGCAGACGGCTGGGGCAGATGCTTGAAGCCTGGGAAGGGGGTAATACCCACGGAGCTTCCCAGGCTACTAATATCAGCCCCCAGCTGAATACATAGCCTTTACTAGCTATTAAAATGGGGGACCCCCCAAAAAAAATGACGTGGGGTCCCCCCTAATTTAATAGCTAGCAAAGGCTAGGCAGACAGCTGGGGGCTGATATTAATAGCCCAGGAAGGGAGCCATGAATATTGGCCCCCTCCCAGGCTAGAAACACCAGCCGTCAGCCGCCCCAGAAATGGCGCATTCATAGGATGCGCCAATTCTGGCACTTAGCCTCGCTCTTCCACGCTGCCCTGGTGCGGTGGCAGGGGGTAATAGGGTTGGGGTTGATGTCAGCTTATAATGCCAGCTGACATCAAGCCCAGGTTAGTAATGGAGAGGCGTCTATAAGACACCCCCATTACTAACCCCATAGTCAAAGTTAAAAAAAGCACAAACACCCAGAATAAAGTCCTTTAATTGAAATAAAGACACAATCCTTTATTGTTCTAAATTAAACCATACTTACCGTCACGCCCATTCCAGCTGAAGCCAACGATCTCCTGCAATAAAAGAAAAATAATAAAGCAACCTCATCCTTACCTTTCCATGGTTCCCACGACAGCTTCAGCTCTGCTACATCGAGATGACAGGCTGGACCGCAGCAGAACGCTGCCATCCAGCCTCTCATCCCACAGACACTGAGAAGCGCAGGCTTGCTTGCGCTGCTCAGCGTCTCTCTGTGACGACATCCAGATGAGCCGAGTTCATGTCCAATGAACTCGGCTCACCTCATGCACGTCACTGACAGCGTGGGAAAATTCTCTCACGCTGAAGCGGTGAGTGCAGGAGAATTCTCCCACGCTGTCAGTGACGTGCATAAGGTGAGCTCATGTCCAATGAACTCAGCTCACCTCCTGCACGTCACTGACAGCGTGGGAGAATTCTCCTGCACTCAGCGCTTCAGCGTGAGAATTCTCCCGCTGAAGCGCTGAGTGCAGGAGAATTTTCCCACGCTGTCAGTGACGTGCATAAGGTGAGCTCATGTCCAATGAACTCAGCTCACCTCCTGCACGTCACTGACAGCGTGGGAGAATTTTCCTGCACTCAGCGCTTCAGTGTGAGAATTCTCCCACGCTGAAGCGCTGAGTGCAGGAGAATTTTCCCACGCTGTCAGTGACGTGCATGAGGTGAGCCGAGTTCATTGGACATTAACTCGGCTCATCTGGATGCCCTCACAGAGAGACACTGTGGAGCGCAAGCAAGCCTGCGCTTCTCAGTGTCTGAGGGATGACAGGCTGGATGGCAGCGTTCTGCAGCGGTCCAGCCTGTCATCTCGATGTAGCAGAGCTGAAGCTGTCATGGGAACCATGGAAAGGTAAGGATGATGTTGCTTTATTATTTTTCTTTTATTTCAGGAGATCGTTGGCTTCAGCTGGAATGGGCGTGATGGTAAGTATGGTTTAATTTAGAACAATAAAGAATTGTGTGTTTATTTCAATTAAAGGACTTTTTTCTGGGTGTTGTGTTTTTTTTAAATACTTTACTAGAAATTCATGGTGGTCATGTCTAATATTGGCGTGACCCCATGAATTTCGGGCTTAGGGCCAGCTGATAATGCCAAGCTGGCCCTAACCCCTTTATTACCCAGTGAGCCACCGCATCAGGGCCCTGGATGAGTTGGGTACAGCGCCAGAAGATGGCGCTTCTATGAACGCGCCATTTTCCGGGGTGGCTGCGGACTGCAATTTGCAGCGGGGGTGGCCCAGAAAGCTTGGGCCTCCCTGCGCTGCGGATTCCAGCCCCCAGCTGCCTAGTTGTACCTGGCTGGACACAAAAACAGGGCGAAGCCCCACGTCAATTTTCTTTAAATTATTTCATGAAATAATTAAGAAAAAAAGGGCTTCCCTATATTGTTGTGTCCGGCCAGGTACAAATAGGCAGCTGGTGGTTGGGGGCAGCCCGTTCCTGCCTGCTGTACCTGGCTGGACACAAATATAGTGCGAAGCCCCACGTCAATTTTTTTAAAATTATTTCATGAATTTCCTGAAATAATTTAAAAAAATTGAAGTGGGGCTTCGCACTATATTTGTGTCCAGCCAGGTACAGCAGGCAGGAACGGGCTGCCCCCATCCACCAGCTGCCTATTTGTACCTGGCCGGACACAACAATATAGGGAAGCCCTTTTTTTCTTAATTATTTCATGAATTTCATGAAATAATAAAAAAAAATTGAAGTGGGGCTTCGCACTATATTTGTGTCCAGCCAGGTACAGCAGGCAGGAACGGGCTGCCCCCATCCACCAGCTGCCTATTTATACCTGGCCGGACACAACAATATAGGGAAGCCCTTTTTTTCTTAATTATTTCATGAATTTCATGAAATAATTAAAAAAAATTGAAGTGGGGCTCCGCACTATATTTGTGTCCAGCCAGGTACAGCAGGCAGGAACGGGCTGCCCCCAACCACCAGCTGCCTATTTGTACCTGGCCGGACACAACAATATAGGGAAGCCCTTTTTTTCTTAATTATTTCATGAATTTCATGAAATAATTAAAAAAAAAGTACGTGGGGCTTCGCCCTATTTTTGTGTCCAGCCAGGTACAACTAGGCAGCTGGGGGCTGGAATCTGCAGCGCAGGGAGGCCCAAGCTTTCTGGGCCCCCCCCCGCTACAAATTGCAGTCCGCAGCCACCCCGGAAAATGGCGCGTTCATAGAAGCGCCATCTTCTGGCGCTGTACCCAATTCATCCAGGGCCCTGGTGCGGTGGCTCACTGGGTAATAAAGGGGTTAGGGCCAGCTTGGTATTATCAGCTGGCCCCAAGCCCAAAATTCATGGGGTCACGCCAGTATTAGACATGACCGCCATGAATTTCTAGTAAAGTATTTAAAAAAAACACAACACCCAGAATAAAGTCCTTTAATTGAAATAAAGACACAATTCTTTATTGTTCTAAATTAAACCATACTTACCATCACACCCATTCCAGCTGAAGCCAACGATCTCCTGCAATAAAAGAAAAATAATAAACCAACCTCATCCTTACCTTTCCATGGTTCCCACGACAGCTTCAGCTCTGCTACATCGAGATGACTGGCTGGACCGCAGCAGAACGCTGCCATCCAGTCTGTCATCCCGCAGACACTGAGAAGCGCAGGCATGCTTGCGCTCCTCACTGTCTCGCTGTGACGGCATCCAGATGAGCCGAGGTCATGTCCAATGAACTCGGCTCACCTCATGCACGTCACTGACAGCGTGGGAAAATTCTCACGCTGAAGTGCTGAGTGCAGGAGAATTCTCCCACGCTGTCAGTGATGTGCATGAGGTGAGCTCATGTCCAATGAACTCAGCTCACCTCCTGCACGTCACTGACAGCGTGGGAAAATTCTCCTGCAATCAGCGCTTCAGCGTGAGAATTTTCCCACGCTGTCAGTGACGTGCATGAGGTGAGCCGAGTTCATTGGACATGAACTCGGCTCATCTGGATGTCGTCACAGAGAGACGCTGAGCAGCGCAAGCAAGCCTGCGCTTCTCAGTGTCTGCGGGATGACAGGCTGGATGGCAGCGTTCTGCTGCGGTCCAGCCTGTCATCTCGATGTAGCAGAGCTGAAGCTGTCGTGGGAACCATGGAAAGGTAAGGATGAGGTTGCTTTATTATTTTTCTTTTATTGCAGGAGATCGTTGGCTTCAGCTGGAATGGGCGTGATGGTAAGTATGGTTTAATTTAGAACAATAAAGGATTGTGTCTTTATTTCAATTAAAGGACTTTATTCTGGGTGTTTGTGTTTTTTTTAACTTTGACTATGGGGTTAGTAATGGGGGTGTCTTATAGACGCCTCTCCATTACTAACCTGGGCTTGATGTCAGCTGGCATTATAAGCTGACATCAACCCCAACCCTATTACCCCCTGCCACCGCACAAGGGCAGCGTGGAAGAGCGAGGCTAAGTGCCAGAATTGGCGCATCCTATGAATGCGCCATTTCTGGGGCGGCTGACGGCTGGTGTTTCTAGCCTGGGAGGGGGCCAATATTCATGGCTCCCTTCCTGGGCTATTAATATCAGCCACCAGCTGTCTGCCTAGCCTTTGCTAGCTATTAAATTAGGGGGGACCCCACGTCATTTTTTTTGGGGGGTCCCCCATTTTAATAGCTAGTAAAGGCTATGTATTCAGCTGGGGGCTGATATTAGTAGCCTGGGAAGCTCCGTGGGTATTACCCCCTTCCCAGGCTTCAAACATCTGCCCCAGCCGTCTGCTTAACCTCCGCTAGAGCCTAAAATTAAGGGGAACCCCACGCCAATTTTTTTAATAATAAATCCTTTATTTTAATACTAAATGACAAGTACAGTAACCAACACTATCACTGTACTTCATATATATGTGACTGACATGTTTCTATCTATCTAATCTATGTGTGATGCTCTATCTTTCTGTTCTAAATTGTCGGGTACCGCTGCTGAATTGCCGGCCGGCTTTTTTAAAGAGACAGTGCATGAAAACACTATTATTTTTTTAAATAAATCCTTTACACTAAATGACAAGTACAGTAAGCAACACTATCACTGTACTTCATATATATGTGACTGACATGTTTCTATCTATCTAATCTATGTGTGAAGCTCTATTCTGTCTGTTATAAATTGTCGGGTACAGATGCTGAATTGCCGGCCGGCTTTTTTAAAGAGACGGTGCATGAAAACACTAATATTTTTTTTAATAAATCCTTTACACTAAATGACAAGTGCAGTAACCAACACTGTCACTGTGCTTCTTATATGTGTGACTGACATGTTTCTATCTATCTAATCTATGTGTGATGCTCTATTCCTTCTTGTCTAAATTGTCGGGTACCGGTGTATGCCGCTGCTGAATTTGCCGGCCGGCTTTTTTAAAGAGAGTGTCTTCTGAGCAGTTTGTCAGCTTTTGGACACCTTTGCAGGTGTTTTCTATGTGTTTCTATGTGTTTTTGTTTGCCTGCCATTGGTTTTAACGGTGTTCGACGGTGTTCTAAGGTGTTCGACGAACAGTTCGACGAACAGTTCCTCGAACATCCCGGTGTTCGACGAACCGAACCGAACCCGAACACTACGGGGGTGGCTCAACACTACTCTCAAATCTAAATATCTTTCTTTCAGATGAGAATTTTGGTGCTGCACTGTTCAGCCATCCAGAAATTTGGTGTCATGCAAGGTGAGGGAAGGAACAAGTGTACAGCGACGGGAAGAGAGGGAAGGGAGCCCAACAACTAGGGAAAGGGGGAGTGGAGACCCCTAGGCAGATCCAATATCACCCTGACTACCCTATCGTCCCTCTTTAGGTTCCGCACCTATCACCAAGCAGGAGATAGGGTGAACACTAGTCAGGCCCCACTGTAACTAAAGACAACAAGGTAAACAAACAAAGGGGATACATTTAGCTTGAGAAGACACCAGGGAGAAAACGCCAACTGTCCTCCAAGGGAAGTCCAAGAAGAAACTAGCCGACTACTAGTACTCCAGGCATGGACAGAGGAACATAGAACTATCACCGACGACTCTCTGGAGACACTGAGATTATTTAACTACCAAGCAAGGGTGTGTCAATTAGCAGAAGAAGGTGCATATCGCTGCTGGGTCCTAAAGGGAGAAGCATATCACTACATTACAGAGATGAGAGGATCAAGAAGGCATCTGCAATGCCAAGTGCAGTGACCTTCTACACCCGGATCCAGAGCAACTGTCTGTCACATTTGATACACCCGTGACAATACCCACCCTTCTACGAGTGGCCCCTGGACACACAGGACCAGGTTTCTCAGGATGAGAGGTGTGGAACGAATGAACCAGCCTAGGGGCATTCACCTCTAATGCCGAAACCCACATCCTTTCCTCTGGACCATAACCCCTCCAGTGCACCAAGTACTGTAGGGACCGACGCTGGATACAAGAATCCACAATCCTCGAAATTTGAAACTCCAAATTACCATCATCCATGATTGGGGGTGGCGGCAGGGGAGAGGACTCAAGAGGTTCTACATATTTTTTGAGCAGAGACCTGTGAAACACATTGTGGATCTTAAGGGTCAGAGGTAGCTCAAGACGAAATGCAACTGAGTAGTGATGAGCGAGCGCTAAAATGTTCGAGTACTTGTTGTTCGAATTGAGCAAATTGGAATGCTCGAGTGCTCGATCCGAGCAACGAGCCAAATTTAAGTCTATGGGAAACTCGACCATTTTTCCGGCGCTCCCCACCCCACTTTCCACCGGAGGTCTGCAGGGGGTCTAAAAATTGCAGAAATCGATGGGAACAGTGCTCAAATGACATGGGAACAGCATGGGGAAGACTACTGGAAGCATCTCTGACTCCCAGGTCACTGCTGTCAACAATGTTGTCAGAGTATTACGCCACTTTTACGAACTCACAATAAAACATGCAAAAACTAAACAAAATGGATTTTCCTGGGAAAAATGTTAAGGAACATCCTTTCCAGGGTAATGACTTGTATATGAGGCAAAATAAATAAACAAAAACGTGCCTCCACACCTTGGGCTATGTTCACAACTAGTGTTTTTTATGCGTTTTTGCACTTTTGCATTGCTTTCAACTGTGAAAAATACATTCACTAGTAAATGTCATTTTAACATTTTACTACCTTATCTGGCCATGTTGTGTGTGAGACATGATCAGACACATCCTGTTTAATTTATGAAGGAGGGAATCTGAAAGTAAAGCCTATTTTTATAGGGCCATCAGGCGGCCCTTACTATTCTTAAAGGGCCAGCAGTCGGCCCTCCCTACTATTAGAGAGCCATCAGCCGGCTATGCTTTGTTGTTCCCATTATTAACGAGTGGGTCTCCTAATACTGTTATTGCATATGCAGTGACTGAAAGAGCTGTCAAAAATTTGGACGCACCCCAATACCCCTTTGAAGAGACATAGAGGAGGGCCTCAGTAAAAAAAAATGTTCCCATTATAAAGAAGTGGGTCTCCTATAGTGGTAATGCCCATGCAGTGACTGCAAGGGGTGTCTAAATTTGGGAAATACCCCAATACCAATTTAAAGACACATAGAGGTGGGCCTCAGTAACGATATATTCCCATTAAAAAGGAGCGGTTCTGCTATACAGTTAGTGTATGCAGTGAGTACAACGGCTGCCAAAATTTGAGAAAAACCTCAATACCAATTTAAAGATACATAGAGATGGGCCTCAGTAATGACATGTTCCCATTAGAAAGGAGTGGATCTGCTATACAATTATAGGGCATGCAGTGAGTACAACGGCTGCCATGATTTTGGAAGAACCCCAATACCAATTTAAAGACACATAGAGGTGGCCCTCAATAATGACATGTTCCCATTAGAAAGGAGTGGTTCTGCTATAGAGTTATAGGGTATGCAGTGAGTACAACGGCTGCCAAAATTTTGGAAAAACCCCAATACCAATTTAAGGACATATAGAGGTGGGCCTCAGTAACGACACGTTCCCATTAGAAAGGAGCAGGTCTCCCATACTGTTCTTGCATATGCAATGACTGCAAGGGCTGCCAAAAATTTGGAGGCACTCCAATGCCCCTTGCAAGAGATGTAGAGGAGGGCCTCATGAAAAAAATGTTCCCATTATTAGGAAGTGGGTCTCCCAAACTGTTATTGCCTATGCAGTGAATGCAAGGGCTGCCAAAAATTTGGAGGCTCTCCAATGCCCATTGCAAGAGACGTAGAGGAGGGACTCATGAAAAAAATGTTCCCATTATTAGGAAGTGGGTCTCCCATACTGTTATTGCCTATGCAGTGAATGCAAGGGCTGCCAAAAATTTGGAGGCACTCCAATGCCCCTTGCAAGAGACGTAAATATGGTGATATGGTAGATATGGTGGTGATATGGTGGTGGAGGATGAGTATGAGGAGAAGGAGGAGGACAAGAGCAAATAGACAAAATCAGGAAGCGTATACCAATGTCTGGGTGTAAATACAGAGGTGCATGGGAATAGAGTTAAACCTCCCAAAAAAAAGACACTGTATTTGAGTTTATGTTACGCTATCATTCGGTGGTGTTGAGAAGTCTGGCCAAATCCAGCACGTGTTCATTTTTATAAGAGTCAGCCTGTCAGTATTTTCAGTTGACAGGCGGATGCGCCTATCAGTTATAATTCCCCCGGCGGCACTAAAAACCCGCTCTGACAAAACTCTAGCGGCAGGGCAGACCAGGATCTCCAAGGCGTAGAGAGCCAGTTCATGCCACGTGTCCAGCTTGGATACCCAATAATTATAAGGTACAGAGGAATCACGGAGGACGTTGGTACGGTCGGAAAGGTACTCCTTCAGCATTTTCCAAAACTTTTCCCTCCTTGTCAGACTACCCTGGCATCAGGGCTTTTGCGATGGTAGGGTCTGAGAAAACTGTCCCAGAACTTTGACAGTGTTCCCCTGCCTCTGCTGGATTGGATTTGTGTCTCTCTTGCCTGTACTCCTTGGTTGTCCAACGAACTGTGACTTCTGCCGCCAGCGTTTTCAGATGGGAATTTTTTTAATTCCGCAACAAGGCCATCTGGTACTGCGCCATTTTAGCAGACCTGTCCGCTGCGGGAATAAGAGATAGAAAGTTCTCATTGTAGCATGGGTCTAGAAGTGTCACCAACCAGTAATGACTGTCAACCAAAATTTTTAGAACGCGAGGGTCATGGGAAAGGCAGCGTAACATAAACTCAGCCATGTGTGCCAGACTGCTAACAGGCAAGATTTCCGTGTCCTCACCAAGAGGACGACTGACCATGTTCTCCTCCTCAAGTCACAAAGCCTATTTTTATAGGGCCATCAGGCGGCCCTTACTATTCTTAAAGAGCCAGCAGTCGGCCCTCGCTACTGTTAGAGAGCCATCAGCCGGCTATGCTTTGGTGTTCCCATTATTGAGTGGGTTTCCTATACTGTTATTGCATATGCGTGACTGCAAGGGCTGCCAAAAATTTGGACGCACCCCAATACGCCTTTGAAGAGACATAGAGGAGGGCCGCAGTAAAAAATTATATTCCCATTATAAAGAGGTGGGTCTCCTATAGTGGAAATGCCCATGCAATGACTGCAAGGGCTGTCTAAATTTTGGAAATACCCCAATACCAATTTAAAGACACATAGAGTTGGGCCTCAGTAACGACATGTTCCCATTAGAAAGGAGCGGTTCTGCTATACAGTTATAGGGTATGCAGTGAGTACAACGGCTGTCAACATTTTGGAGAAACCCCAATACCAATTTAAAGACACATAGAGGTTGCCCTCAGTAACGACATGTTCCCATTAGAAAGGAGCGGTTCTGCTATACTGTTATAAGGTATGCAGTGAGTACAATGGCTGGCAAAATTTTGGAAAAACTCCAATACCAATTTAAAGACACATAGAGGTGGCCTTCACTAATGACATGTTCCCATTAGAAAGGAGCGGTTCTGTTATACAGTTATAGGGTACGCAGTGAGTACAATGGCTGCCAAAATTTTGGAGAAATCCCAATACCAATTTAAAGACACATAGAGGTGGCCCTCAGCAACGACATGTTCCCATTAGAAAGTCTAGAAGTATCACCAACCAGTAATGACTGTCACCATAAATTTGGAGAACGCGACGGTCATGGGAAAGGCAGCATAACATAAACTCAGCCATGTGTGCCAGACTGCTAACAGGCAAAACTTCCGTGTCCTCACTAAGAGGTCGACTGACCATGCTCTCCTCCTCATCTTCCTCCTTCTCCTCAGGCCATCCACGCTGAACAGACGGTATGACAGTTGTGCGGGTAGAACCGTCTATAGCGCAGGAAACTAGCTCCTTGTGTAATGCGGGGATGGCACACTGGGAGAAATAGTGGCGGCTGGGGATTGAGTACCGAGGGACGGCCGCTGCCATCAGGTTGCAGAATGCTTCCGTCCCCACGAGCCTAAAAGGCAATATTTCGAGAGCAAGCATTCACGAAATGTGTGAGTTTAGTAGTGTGGCCTGTGGGGCATTGGCTGCGTATTTGCGCTTGCGTTCCAAGGACTCGGGTAGGGACATGATGGTGCTAGTTGAGAGTGTGCAATGACAGTAGCAGGGTGGGAGACATCTTTGCATGCGCCACGGACAGGGGATTTGTGTGCTTGCACAACAACGGAACAAGCAGTGGTATCACCCGCAGACACTTTTTCTGGACCCTGGCGTTCGGCCCACTTAGTCGGGTGCTTTGCTTTCATGTGCCTGAGCATGCTGGTGGTGGTCAGGCTGCTAGTTTTGCTATACCTGCTGATGCTTGCCTGGCAGGTGGTTCAAATGGCCTTTTGTGGTTATCTGCAGAGTCTTTAAAAAACAACCAGACTCGGGAAGACCTAACAGTTTTACTGCCAACTTCTGTCGTGTTGGTGCTCCGGGGAGCGGATGCCAGCCTTGTGTGTGTGGCCACCACACTGCTTATTCCTGCATGTTGTGGTACTACGCATTCCACCCTCTGTGTGTTACTGTCCTCACTCTGCATGTCCCCCTGCCAGGTTGGGTCAGTGACTTCATCATCCACCACCTTATCTTCCACATCCGCACCCTTGTCCTCCTTCTGACTTTCTGGCAATTGTGTCTCATCATCATCATCCACCTCTTGCGACAGTAATTGCACTTTCCTGCCGGGACAGGAAGGTCGGGCGACAAGATGTGGGTGTTTGTTGCGGCACAATTTTAGCTTGCCCATGAACTCGGCCTCTGCATGCATCATCACCATCACGTCCACTTCCCCGTCCCTCGCCACGCGCCTTGCCCATTTTAAATGGAGGATAATATTTTTCACGTTCACTACAAATGCCTGGATTAGAACCGCAGTTATATGTGATACGTCTGACGGACACCCACAGATTTAAATAGCGGCCCTGTAGTTTACTATTCTTCACAGCGATCACGTGTGAATAGCTTCACTGCCACACTGATGCAAAACTCTAAATGGAGGACAATATTTTCCACATTCACTACAAATGCCTGGACTTGAATCGCAGTTATATGTGATACGTCTGACGGACAACCACGGTTTTACATAGCTTGGTTGTAGTTTACTGTTCTTCACAGCGACCATGTGTGAATAGCTTCACTGACACACTGCTACAAACTGTAAATGGAGGCCAATATTTTCCACATTTACTACAAATTTCTGGATTTTTGTTGCTGTAATATGGAAAAGATCTGGCTGTATTCTGCAGTGCTAACAAGCAAATGGAGCAGAAAAATGGTGTACTCTGGATTGCTTTTTAAGCAAATAATCAGGATTAAGATGAAAAAAATAGCCCTGGCCCCTGATATCTGGGGCTATGTCTACAAATATCTGTAACAGCAGGATCAGACAGAACGTGCAATGGACCCTCTTGTGCTACATACACTACCTCAAACCCTGCTCGCCTGCCTTGCTTTTTAAGCAAATAATCACGATTAAGATAAAAAAAATTAGCCCTGGCCCCTGATATCTGGGGCTATGTCTACAAATATCTGTAACAGCAGGATCAGACAGAACGTGCAATGGACCCTCTTGTGCTGTATACACTGCCACAAACCCTGCCTGCCTAACTCCTGCTATCATCACTGAATATATGCAGCTGGATTAGTCCTCAAAAAGACTGTTAGTTAAGATGGATATATGGATATGTTGTGGAATATCTACACTAACTAAACAAGCCAATCTCTCCCTGACTCAGCAGCAGCTCTCCCTACTCTGCCTGTTTCTGGGTTAGACTGTGACGAGCATAAGGCACCAGGTCTTATATAGACCCGATGAAACTGTGCGGCCAGCCAATCACTGTAATGCCACAAATAACATGGCTACGGCATTACATTGCGTGGCAGGCAATCCCTGCATGTTCATTGGTTCTCTAAAGAGCGTCAAACATGCAGGTCAGGGACCAGAGCTCCCGCTGAGCAACTCCGGAAATACTCGCCGAGTGCCGAGCATGTCGAGCACAGTGATGCATGGGCAAGTACTGATTAGTGGTGAGCAGGCTCGCTCATAACTACTGCTGAGTTAATGACAGCTGTTATTTTATAGGGACCAATAAATCTAGGTCCCAGCTTCCAGGAAGAAACCTTCAACTTGATATTCCTGGTAGATACCACACAAAGTCATTTACACATAGGTCCGTACCTGGCGAGCATTTCCTGTCAGCCATACATTTGTACCTGTCTCCCATGATCTTCAAATTACTCTGAACCCCCTGCCACACAGAGGAGAGCGACAAAGCAAAATGTTCCTCCTTAGGAACTCCTGAAGCCCCACCCCCACTAAAAGTACCAAACTGTGAATGGAAACCGTATGGACCAAAGAACGGTGACCTGCCAGTAGATTCTTCGCGATGATTATTAATCGCAAACTTGGCCAACTGTAAGTAAGATGCCCAATCCTCCTGGTTCTCGGAGACAAAACACCTGAGATAAGTCTCTAAATTCTGATTAATGCTCTCGGTCTGTCCATTTGACTGAGGATGGAAGGCAGAGGAAAAGGACAGCTGCACCCCTAGTCAAATACAGAAAGCTTTCCAGAACTTAGAAACAAACTGGGTCCCCCGATCTGACATCACATCGGAGGAACCCCGTGAAGCTTCGCAATCTCATTTATAAACACCTAAGCAAGAGTCTTGGCATTCGGAAGTGCCAGTAATGCAACAAAGTGAACCATTTTACTGAACCTATCTACAACCACCAGAACCACAGTCTTGCCTGCAGATACTGGTAGATCAGTAATAAAATCCATGGACAAGTGTGTCCATGGCCAGCTAGGAATAGGTAGTGGAAGAAGAGGACCAGACGGACGGGTATGCAATACTATAGAACGTGCGCAAATACTACAAGCAGACACATGTTCAACGACATCCTGATGCAACCCCGGCCACTAAAAACGACGAGAAAGGAGGTCCGCGGTTGCCTTACCACCTGTAACCATCAAACACCGAGCTATGTTCCCTAATTACTTTACTGCGCAGATTAGATGGTACAAATAACCTCCTCAAGGGGAAGTAGGCAGGGGCGACCCACTAAGCCTCCAACACCTTACCCTCCAGGTCAGGGTACAACACCGAAATGACTACCCCCTTCTGCAAAATCGGGGCAGGGTTCTCATGATGACCACCACCAGGGAAGCTCTGGGACAAAGCATCAGCCTTGATGTTTTTGACCCCTGGGCAGAAAGTGACAACAAAATTGAACCTAGTAAGAAATCTAGCTTGCCTAGGGTTAAGACGTTTAGCAGATTGAATATATGACAGGTTTCTATGGTCCATGATAACAGTAATAGTATGGACAGCCCCCTACAACCAATGTCGCCATCTTTGGATGCTAATTTAATCGGCAAAAGCTCTCTATTACCCACATTATAATTTCTCTCAGCTGAAGATAATTTCTTGGAAAAGAAAGCGCATGGACGCCATTTAACAGGGGACGGACCTTGAGACAACTCAGCCCCAACCCCCACCTCCGATGCATCAACTTCAACGATAAAAGATTGAGAAACATCGGATTGACTGAGTATAGGTGCAGTGGCAAAACAACTCTTTAGAGAGGTAAAAGCCTGCTGGGCGGCATTCGACCATTTAGAAAAATCAGACCTCTTCCTTGTCATGACAGTGAGGGGTTTCACAATTACCAAATAATTTTGGATGAATTTACGGTAAAAATTAGTAAAGCCCAAAAAATGCTGTAAAGCCTTCAGTTTCTCGGGACGGTCCCAATCAAGTACAGCACGGATCTTCCACGGATCCACCCGAAAACCCGAAGATGACATCAGGTACCCCAAAAACTGCACCTCCTGGACGGTGAAAACACATTTCTCTAGTTTGGCATATAGTTTGTTATCCCTTAATTTCTGGAGCACCTGTTTAACATGCCCCCTATGTGTCTCAAAATCAGGTGAGAAAACCAAAATATCATCCAGATAGACCACCACAAACATGCCCACCAAATGATGGAAAATATAATTTATGAAATGCTGTAACACCACAGGAGCATTGGTCAGACTGAAAGGCATAACCTGACTCTCAAAATGCCCCTCAGGGGTATTAAGTGCTGTTTTCCATCCATTCTCTGATTCTAACCATTGTATTGTAGGTTGCCCTTAAATTCAACTTGGAGAACACCTTAGCTCATACAACCTTGCTGAACAAATCTGGAATCAGAGGAAGAGGGTATGGATCTCGGATGGTAATTTGATTCAATTCCCGGAAATCTAAACAGGGATGGAGACTGCCATCTTTCTTCTTAACGAAGAAGAACCCTGCCGCCACGGGCGAAGATAAGGGTCTGAGATGTTCCTTCTCCAGACTCTCCGCAATGAAATCCTTCATGGCATGTCTTTCAGGGCCAGAAAGATTATACAGTCTGGACTTTGGTAGTTTAACTTCAGGGGTCAGGTTAATAGAACAGTCATATCCACGATGAGGAGGCAAATCTTCACACCCCTTTTCAGAAAAAATGTCCTCAAAACCAGACAAAAACGCAGGTAAGGTCTCCGTAGAGACTGCAGAAATGGAAATGTTTAAGGAGTTCTCATGGCAGTAATCTTGCCATTCAACAATCTCTCTGGATTGCCAATCCACTATCGGATTATGTTTCACCAACCAGGGTAGACCCAGTACAATCGGAGTGGGAAGGCCCTCCAGGACATAACAAGGAATTATCTCATAATGAAAAGACCCCACCCTCAGTCTCACATTATATACAATCTGAATCAGAGCTTTTTGTGCAAGTGGCGCTGAGTCGATGGCATAAATAGGAATGGGCTTAGCTAAAGTACAGCAAGCAAGCCCATGAGTTCCCACAAACTCAGCATCAACTCCAGCTCCACTGTCTACAAACACAGATATTTTTTCAGTCCTGCTCTCTAGCACCACCTCTGCTGTCAGGAAAAATCGAGAACTGCAGGTTGACGACAAACACATCCTCTGATTATCCAACTCCAGACTACCAAGGGTTAATCGAGTTTCTTTTTGCTTAGAAATCGAGGGACAGGCCTCAGTAAAATGTCCCTTTTTTCCACAAAAAAAACACAAGCCCTTTTTCTTGTGGATCTCAGGGGAAACATAGCCCCTAACTGCATGGGTTCTTCCAACTCCACAAGTACTGATTCTCCCTCAGACTGCCCCCCCCCCCCGGCAAAGAGGCGTTACCCAGAAAAGAGGGCCCAGAGAAGGTGGTCTCACCCACCTATACCGAAGGCATCCATCAACACGTATAGCCAATAACATGGCAGTCTCCAAGGACTCTGGGGTTTCAAACTTCCAAGTTATCTTTCAACCTTTCAGTAATGCCCTGACAAAACTGGCTTCTAAGAGCCTGGTCATTCCATTTGGTATCGGTTGCCCGTCTACAGAATTCAAAGCTATATGTCTCCACAGACTGATTCCCCTGCTGAAAGCGACGCAGCCTGGACTCAGCCAAGGAGATTCGGTCAGAATCATCATAGATGCAGGTTAGAGCCCCGAAAAAACCCTCTACTGACTGGAGAAAAGCAAAGAGAAAACCCAGGATTGAGGATCTCCTTTCAACAGTGAGATCACAATCACCACTCGCTGCTCCTCATCTCCAGAGGAGTAAGGAAAATGTTTAAAATATAATTTGCAAGCTTCTTTGAATACAAAAAACTTGTCCCTACCTCCTGAAAACCTGTCCAGGAGGGCAATTTTGGGTTCAGGCTGAACCGGCCTACCAGCAGAGTCCCCAACCTTAGGAGTCTGGAGCCGCTGCCGTTGCTGCTGAACCTCAGAGTGAAAGTCAGTCACCTCCAGTGACAGCCTGTGCAGCTGCTCTGGTAGCATTGCAATGGGATCCATGAACCAAGGGAAAGGGAAAAAAACACACAAAAAAAAAAACACGTGTCAGGTTGTTGTTTTTTTTATATTATTATTAGTGTTGAGCGAGTATGTTCTATTAACCCTTTCGCCGAGTATGCTCGGGCCGAGCTCCGAGTATTTACAGCTGCTTGGTGATATGGTTCAATCGCTCCCGTGTGCATGATTTGCAACTGTTTGACAGTTTTATTACATGTGAGGAATGTCTATTTCTTACACATTCCTCACATGTAATAAAGCTGTCAAACAGTTGCAAATCATGCACACGGAAGCGATTTAACCTTATCACCGAGCAGCTGTAAATACTCAGAGCTCGGCATACTCGGACAGAACATACTCGCTCAAACCTAATTATTATGTACGGCCGGTGATAATGTCATGCAAGGTGAGGGAAGGAACAAGTGCACAATGACGGGAAGAGGGAGAGGGGAGCCCAACAACTAGGGAAAGGGGGAGTAGAGACCCTTAGGCAGATCTAATATCACCCTGACTACCCTATCGTCCCTATATAGGTTCCGCACCTATTGCCAAGCAGGAAACCTAATGCCTGAATGTCCCTAGAACTAGGCCCTAGGTAGGGAGGGGACAGGATGAACGCTAGTCAGGCCCCACTGTAACCAAAGACAACATGGTAAACAAACAAAGGGGATACACTTAGCTTAAGAAGACACCAGAGATAAAACGCCAACTGTCCTCCAAGGGAAGTCCAAGAAGAAACTAGCCGACTACTAGTACTCCAGGCATGGACAGAGGAACATAGAACTATCACCAGTGACTCTCTGGAGACACTGACTACTAAGCAAGGGTGTGTCAATTAGTAGCAGAAGGTGGAGGTTGCTGCTGGGTCCTAAAGGGAGAAGCATATCACTACACTACAGAGGTGCGAGAGGATCCTAGCACAGAGCACTGACACTTGACTCCCGCTCGCAGCAGAGCAGGAGCCGAGTGTCATTAGTATATCGCATCCTATGCTATCGCACCCGATGCCATACGCTAGTGGGACTCCAGCCTGAGGCTGAAAGCACACTAGGGGATGAAAACTATGTCCGATGTTGATTCAGAAAAGTAGGATGAGTGTCATGCAAGTGTCAAGCGAGTACAATGCGATTTTTCTCACCTAGAATCCATATGACATCCATATGACTTGCGTATGCAATCCATATGCAATGCATTTTTAACATCATCTTTTACATACTGTAATTCTCAGTGTAATTTAAAGCTAGTTTTCTAACTAATAAAACAATTTTATATACAGATAGATAGATAGATAGCTAGATAGATAGAAAATATAAATACAATAGATAGAAAGATAGAATAGATACAGTGGGGAAAATAAGGATTTGATTAACTGCCAATTTTACAAGTTTTCTCACCTACAAAGAATGGAGAGGTCTGTAATTTTTATTGTAGGTACACTTCAACTGTGAGAGACAGAATCTTAAAATAAAATCCACAAAATCACATTGTATGATTTTTACATAATTAATTTGCATTTTATTGCATGAAATAAGTATTTGATCACCTACTAACCAGAAAGAAATCTAGCTTTCACAGACCTGTTAGTTTCTTTAAGAAGTCCTCCTACTCTGCACTCATTACCTGTATTAATTGCCCCTGTTTGAACTCGTTATTTGATGCAATAGAAAAACAGAGCTTAATATTTGGTACAGAAACCTGTGTTTGCAATTACAGAGGTCAGACGTTTCCTGTAGTTCTTGACCAAGCTTGCACACATTGCAGCAGCCTCCATATAGATATTCTCAAGAGCTTTCAGGTTTCGGGGCTGTCACTGGGCAACATTGAGTTTCAGCTCCCTCCAAAGATTTTTTATTGGCCTCAGGTATGGAGACTGACTGGGCCACTCCAGGACATTGAAATATTTGTTACGGAGCCACTCCTTAGTTTCCCTGGCTGTGTGTTTCAGTTCATTGTCATGCTGGAAGACCCAGCCACGACCCATCTTTAATGCTCTTATTGAGGGAAGGAGGTTGTTGACCAAAGTCTCGCGATACATGTCCCCATCTATCCTCCCTTCAATACTGTGCAGTTTATTCTTGCAGATGTTGTCCTTGGTGGGATGTGAACCCAGGAACCCAGTGCTGCAAGACTGCAGTGCTAACCACAGAGCCACCATGCTGCCCCAGTCCTGTGAAAGCCAGAATTCTTGCAGGTAGGTGATCAAATACTTATTTCATACAATAAAATGCAAATTAATTATGTAAAAATCATACAATGTGATTTTCTGTTTTTTATTTTTAGATTCTGTCTCTCACAGTTGAAGTGTACCTACAATAAAAATTACAGACCTCTCCTTTCTTTGTAGGTGGCAAAAGTTGCAAAATCGTCAGTGTATCAAATACTTATTTCCCCCACTGTAGATAGATGAATGGATGGATGGATAGATAGATAGTCTCTATGAGACTCGGCGTCCCTGATGAGCGCTGCTGTTACTGATGTCACCGCTTGAAACTCTACTGCAACCTATGTGTCACAAATCATTACGGGATTTGTGGCAGCTCTGGGTATGCTGGAATTTAAATGTAGTTTTTTCCTTTGGTCCAGCAAGAGTTAATGTCAGTCTCTTGCTGGCAGCTTTTTTAGTTTGGTTACCACTGATTGGTAACCACTCCAACCCTCTTTAAATAGTCACATGACCCATCAGCTGATCGTCGATTATAGAGTTTACTTCTATGCAGACCAGCTAGGTGTGGGGAGCTATATGTTGACTGTGGTTTTGCTGCTGTTGGAGTCCTGTTTACCTGGAGCCATTTTGGAGCTTTGAAGCAGTTTCTGAGCTGAGTTGTTATTCTTTTTGTCACTCCCTTGTTTGTCTTTTTCCCTGTGTTATATTACCAGCAGTGGCAAGGCTAGCGCCCTTTGCGGCCAGTGCACTAGCCAGGGTTAGTAGAGGTGACAGCAAGGGAGTAGGCATGTGACGGCGGTGGGGGGAAGGACCCGCATAGGGCATTAGTGGAGCTTAGGGACAGAAACAGGTTGGTGTCAGGTGTCCCATTCCCCACTCCCTACTGTTAGGGCCTTCCTCTCCCTTTTTCATCCCGTTGTACCCATATGTTGTGCTGTCCGCCGTTGTGGCATCATCGAGCTTGAATGAATGGGAGTGACCTATGAAGCATCATTCTCAGAATGACACTCCATAGGTTGCAATACTGAATCGTTGGATATAGTGGGCACGTGATGGATTACGTTGGAGCTGCAGGGATTTTTTTTAATAATAAATTGGTGAATGAGGGAGTGTTTCTTGACATTATTTATTTAATTCTCTTTTTTTATTTCTTTCAGGTTTCCATTTCTGGACAACTTCAGATTCCCAGGACTACTTTGGATCTTCATGTTTTTTTTTAAATTAAATTGGTGAACGAGGTGTGGGGAGAGTGTTTTTTAAAATAAGCTATTTTTTCTTTGTGTGTGTTTTTATTTTTGATTACTGGGTTCGTAATGGGTGTGTCTGATAAACACCTCTCCATTACTAACCCCTGGGCTTGATGCCAACTGACATTACAAAGCTGACATCACCTCCATAAACCATTACCCCGATTGCCACCGCACCAGGGCAATCGAGAAGAGCCAAGGCAAAGAGCCAGAATTGGCGCATCTAATGGATGAGCCAATTCTGGGGAGGCTGCCAGCTGCTATTTTTAGGCTGGGAAGGGCCATATTACCATAGACCCCATGTTATTTTTTTTAGTGTCCCCCTCATTTTTTTACAACCAGCAAAGGCAAAACAGACAGCTGTGAGCTCATATTACCAGGCTGGGAAGGTCCATGGTTATCTGGCCTTTCCAAGCCTGATAATATAAGCCCGCAGCTGTCTACGTTCCCTTAGCTGGTTATTAAAAATAGTGGGTACCCCACATCATTTTTTTATTATTTATTTAGTAGGTTTAATAAGGCTAAACACCCTTTAGTGCCAGATGAAAGACACTAAAGGGTGCTAGTTTATTATACAGCACAGGCCAAAAGTTTGGAAAACACCTTCTCATTTAAAGATTTTTCTGTATTTTCATGACTATGAAAATTGTACATTCACACTGAAGGCATCAATACTATGAATTAACACATGTGGAATTATATACTTAACAAAAAAGTGTGAAACAACTGAAAATATGTCTTATATTCTAGGTTCTTCAAAGTAGCCACCTTTTGCTTTGATGACTGCTTTGCACACTCTTGGTATTCTCTTGATGAGCTTCAAGAGGTAGTCACCGGAAATGGTTTTCACTTCACAGGGGTGCCCTGTCAGATTTAATAAGTGGGATTTCTTGCCTTATAAATGGGGTTAGGACCATCAGTTGTGTTGTGCAGATATCTGGTGGATACACAGCTGCTAGTCCTACTGAATAGACTGTTAGAATTTGTATTATGGCAAGAAAAAAGCAGCTAAATAAAGAAAAACGAGTGGCCATCATTACTTTAAGAAATGAAGGTCAGTCAGTGCGAAAAATTGGGAAAACTTTGAAAGTGTCCCCAAGTGCAGTTGCAAAAACCATCAAGCACTACAAAGAAACTGTCTCACATGAGGACCGCCCCAGGAAAAGAAGGCCAAGAGTCACCTCTGCTTCTGAGGATAAGTTTATCCGAGTCACCAGCCTCAGAAATCGCAGGTTAACAGCAGCTCAGATTAGAGACCAGGTCAATGCCACACAGAGTTCTAGCAGCAGACACATCTCTTCAACAACTGTTAAGAGGAGACTTTGTGCAGCAGACCTTCATGGTAAAATAGCTGCTAGGAAACCACTGCTAAGGACAGGCAACAAGCAGAAGAGACTTATTTAGCCTAAAGAACACAAGGAATGGACATTAGACCAGTGGAAATCTGTGCTTTGGTCTGATGAGTCCAAATTTGATATCTTTGGTTCCAACCACCGTGTCTTTGTGTGACGCAGAAAAGGTGAACGGATGGACTCTACATGCCTGGTTCCCACCGTGAAGCATGGAGGAGGAGGTGTGATGGTGTGGGGGTGCTTTGCTGGTGACACTGTTGGGTATTTATTCTAAATTGAAGGCATACTGAACCAGCATGGCTACCACAGCATCTTGCAACGGCATGCTATTCCATCCGGTTTGCGTTTAGTTGGACCATCATTTATTTTTCAACAGGACAATGACCCCAAACACACCTCCAGGCTGTGTAAGGGCTATTTGACCAAGAAGGAGAGTGATGGGTTGCTACGCCAGATGACCACGCAACCGGATGTTGCGTTCCACGATACCGGATATTGCGTCATAGCACTCCGGTTTCAGGAAGTGGATCACAAGTATAGCGCTATTTAAACACCGCTACTGCTCCTTACACTGCACCACCACCGGCAAGATATGCTAACCCAGAGGTACACAGGTAAGAGCCTTTCAGGCTGGTTTTTCCTAGCCCTCATGACACCAATAATACCTCCGTATTTACCCACTTTTCTCGGTCACAGGCACACTTGCCATATCCTAGAGGAATATCCCCTCGGTCACGACTACTATAATTGTTCACAGGCAAGTATGTCCTTTTAATAAAATACAGGGGGTATTTGGAGACTGGTGGCTTACACTTCGTATGCTGTCTTTCCACAGCTACTATTGCCGGTAGACACAATTTCCCTACTATAGCAACAACTGGTGCTTTTCATAGGTATGTACCTTCCCAGGAGGCTCTCATTGTGATGTATTAACACATATTATTGTATCCCACTTTTTCAGCGCCGCCTTAGTAGTATTAACCGCTTCCCGACCGCCCACTGTAGATAAACGTCCGTGCTGCCTGGGCTCTGTGCAGCACGGACGTTTAAAAACGGTGGGTGGTCCCGCAGCGCTCAGGACCCCCAGGGTCTTGCAAGCGCTGCGGGAGCGGTGCAGAGCGATAGCTCTGACAGGGAACATCATCGGGCCCTGATTGGATCAGGTCACAGTGATGTTAACCCTTTGCTGTCTTCTATATGCCGCGATCTATAGTGATCGCGGCATATAGAAGACAGCAGGAGGAGAGGGGGTCGTCCACTTACCTCTCCGACGGCCCCCTTATACCTTCCAGGACCTGACATTGCTATGACCACATGACCGCCTCCAGATCTGCCATATATGGTGTCCTGCCTGGCTCAGCCTGCAGCTGAAGACAGGCAGGAGACTGACTGTGAAACAGTCAGGGAAGATCTCATGTAATGTAATACATGTCTATTACATTACATGAGATCAGTGGTCAGAAAAATAAAAATTAATGTCCCATACAGGGACTAAGTAAAAATGTAAAAAAAAAGTAAAAAAAAATGTTTTTAAACTGTTAAAAAAAAATTACAAAATAAATAAAAGTAAATAAATTAAATATTAAACCGATAAATCCGTATATTTATGCAAAAATAAAAAAAGTACACATATTTGGTATCACCGCGTCCGAAACAACCCGAGCTATAAAACTGTCACACTAATTAACTCCTTCTGTGCACACCGTAATAAAAATAAATAAAAAACGGAGCAAAAAACTATGCTTTTTCCTCATATCGCCAAACAAAAAGTGGAAAAAAAATGCGATCAAAAAGCAAAATGTAAATAAAAATGGTACCACTAAAAACGTCATATTGTTCCGCAAAAAACAAGCCACCATACAGCTCCATCAGCCGAAAAATAAAAAAGTTATACCTTTCAGAATAAAGCAATGCAAAAAAAATATTTTTTCTATAAAATGGTTTTATTGTGTAAAAGCGCCAAAACATAAAAAAATATACAGTAAGTGTAGTATCGCTGTAAACGTACTGACCCGAAGAATAACGCTGCCTGATCACTTTTACCACACGCAGAACGGCATAAAAAAAACCCTCAAAAAACAAATCCTGAATTGTTGGTTTTTGTTCATTTTACCTCCCAAAAAACGGAATAGAAAGCGATCAAAAAATGTCACGTACCCAAAAATGGTACTAATAAAAATGACAACTCGTCCCGCAAAAAACAAGCCGTCACATGACTCTGTCGGCCAAAATATGGAAAAATTATAGCTCTCAAAATATGGCGATGCAAAAACTAGATTTTGCAAAAAAAAGGGTCTTTTAGTGTGTGACAACTGTCAGTCATAAAAACCCGATATAAATCTGGTATCTCTGTAATCGCACCGACCCGAAGAATAAAGTAATCTAATCAGTTATATCACACTAGGAATGGCGTAAAAAATAAATAAAACCAATACTTCACCTGCTACTGATTAGTTTATTATGTCTCCCAAAGATCGCAGTAAGGCGCAGAGCCTTACATTTATCCTGCGCTCTGCGCTGAGCACTTACCCCAGAGTTTCCGTGTAAATCTCTGAAATATGTGATTCAGCCGGAACCCATGACGGAAGATTACCTGTAATGAGGCAGATATAGGCACTGTGGATGCCGTCTGGCCTGGGATCCCACGGTGTCATTTGTTTTAGGCGTGCATAAAAGCGCGGTTGGCCACAGTTTTGTGCACTTCTGAAAAAAAGGACACCGCTAAACAGAGGCCAGATGAAGTCCAGAGTAACTCTGCTGCCTCATTACAGTGAATGGATCCCGCAGGGGTTTCATCTGAATTACATCACTTGGAAATTTAGATGGAAACCCCGATGTAAGTGCTCAGCCTAGAGCGCCGGATAAATGTTACGTAAAATGTTCCCAATAAAAGCTTCAACTCAGTCCTCAAAAAAAGCTAGTCCCCACCCAGGTCCGTCATCTGTTAAAAATATAAGGGACTTCCAAGTTACTGGTAGCAGAAAGGCTCTGGAAAAGCGAAATGGCCCTTGCCCCCCAAAAGAAACTCAGAAAATTTTGTGCTCCCAAATCCAAATGCCTATTCTGCAATAATTTGTTCTCCAATTGTCAAATAGCACTCCGTCCCCCCAAGATCTCGCCGTATGGCTGAGCGGTACGATACAGCCACATATGGGGTATTGACACTTTTAGAAGAAATTGTGTGGCACGTTTCGGCACCATTTTTACCCATTGCCCTGTGTGAAAATGTAAAATCTGAGGGTAAAACATTTTTTTGTGGTAAAAATATAATTATGCTTTTTTCACTGCCCAATGGTATAAATTTAAAAATTAAAAAATATTCACTACTTCCCTAGATGAATTCCTTGAGAGGTGTAGTTTACAAAATGGGGTCACTTGTGGGGGTTTCTGCTGTTTCGGCATGTCAGCGACTCTTCAAATGTGACATGGTGTCTGCAACCTATCCCAGCCAACATAGCGCTCCTTTCTCTTCCGAACCCTGCCGTACACCAAAGCAGTGGTTTTCCGCCACATATGGGGTATCGGCGTACTCAGGAGAAATTGCACAACAAATTTCATGGCGCAATTTATCCTGTTACCCTTATGATAATGCAAAATTAGGGAATGAAAAACATTTTTTGTGGGAAAAATGTGGAAATTTTATTTTTACGGCTCAATATTATAAACTTCTGTGAAGCGGCTGGGGGTGCAAGGTGCTCACCACACATCTAGATAAGTTCCCTAAGGGGTCTAGTTTCCAAAATGGTGTCACTTGTGGGGGGTTTCCACTGTTTAGGCACATCAGGGGCTCCCCAAATGCAACATGGCATCCGCTAATTATTCAAACAAATTTTACATTCAAAAAGTCAAATGGCGCTCCTTCCCTTCCAAACCCTGCCGTGCGCCAAAACAGTGGTTTGCCTCCACATATTGGGTATCAGCGTGTTCAGGAGAAATTGCACAACAAATTTCATGGTGCAATTTTTCCTATTACCCTTATGATAATGCAAAATTAAGGGATGAAAAACGTTTTTGTGGGAAAAATGTGAAAATTTTATTTTTACAGCTCAATATTATAAACTTCTGTGAAGCACCTTGGGGTTCAAGGTGCTCACCACACATCTAGATAAGTTCCCTAAGGGGTCTAGTTTCCAAAATGGTGTCACTTATGGGGGGTTTCCACTGTTTAGGAACATCAGGAGCTCTCCAAACGCAACATGGCGTCTGTTAATTATTCAGACAAATTTTACATTCAAAAAGTCTAATGGCGCTCCTTCTCTTCCGAACCCTGCAGTGCGCCCAAACAGTGGTTTTCCCTCACATATGGGGTATCAGCGCACTCAAGAGAAATTGCACAAAATATTTTAGGGTCCATTTTTTCCTGTTACCCCTGTGAAAATAAAAAAAATGGGTCTAAAGTAACATTTTTGTGAACAAAGTTAAATGTTAATTTTTTTCTTCCACATTCCAAAAATTCCTGTGAAGCACCTGAAGGGTTAATAAAGTTCTTGAATGTGGTTTTGAGCACCTTGAGGGGTGCAGTTTTTAGAATGGTGTCACTTTTTGGGTATTTTCTGTCATAAAGACCCCTCAAAGTGACTTCAAATATGATGTGGTCCCTAAAAAAATGTTTTTGTAAATTTTGTTGGAAAAATGAGAAATCGCTGGTCAACTTTTAACCCTTATAGCTCCCTAACAAAAAAAAATTTTGGTTCCAAAATTGTGCTGATGTAAAGTAGATATGTGGGAAATGTTGTTTATTAACTATTTTGTGTGACATATCTCTGATTTAAGGGCATGAAAATTCAAAGTTTGAAAATTGCAAAATTTTCAAAATTTTCGCCAAATTTCTGATTTTTTCACAAATAAACGCAAAGGATATCGAATAAATTTTACCACTATCATGAAGTACAATATGTCACGAAAAAACAGTCTCAGAATCAGGGGGATCCGTTGAAGCGTTCCAGAGTAATTACTTCATAAAGTGACAGTGGTCAGAATTGAAAAAATTGGCCCGGTCACGAAGGCAAAAACAGGCTCTGATGCGAAGTGGTTAAATACCAAACAGTCACATTTTCTCTATTACACAGTAATTTTTTTCCTGAAAGACTCTCAAGTTACGTGGGAAGTTTCCCAGAAAATTAGCAGAGTATAGTAACTAGGTATCTTTGAATTTTCTTTCTTTATAGCACTCTGCCCGTATGCCTCAAATAGACTACACTCATTCTCCCTCTCTCCCTCCTTTGTCCTCCTGTATATTTTTCCCTCCTTTTCTTCCCCCTTTTTTTCATTAATATGCTTCTTATTTTGGTAAATATTGCTCATTGTATGATTTAGTATATTATATGTCACTGATGGCTTTATTTATGTTTATGCTCTGGTTTTAAGCTCTTCTGACTCCCCTGAGGAAAACCCCGCTGGGGTTGAAACGTTGGGCAATTATATTTACTACGATTTGAACCAGCTAATGTTGGAGAAATAAGAGCAACTATATTGACAATGATTTGTACCAGTTATTGTTGGAGAAATAAAACATCTACTTTTATATCACCCATATGAGACTTTTCTGCATTATTTGGTGTGCCGGAATCTTTATCTACACGGATACATGTGTTGTATTCCTGGCACCCTTCTTCATTAGTTGAGCTTGGTCTCTATTTATTATTGATTCTATTTGGTTTGAACCAAGGCTCCTAGGCTATATCCCCATGTCGTTTAACACGTTTGCCTACAATGAGGAAGATACCGTAGCCATTCTATCAAAGATTGATAGGAACACCTTTCTTCACTCTTCCATTGAGGACAACAAGACACGAGACTACGAAAAGGAGAGAAAGAAACTGGTTGCCCTGGACCTCCATCTCTCCACCCTTGCTGAATACCACCGTGTCAAAAGGATCCCCAGGGGACTCAGGGTCAACCTTCAACCCACTTTATTTTCTGATAACGCTGACTTCTGCAACAAATTCGAGAGCATTCTCAACAAATGCTCCATGGACTTGATTTTACTTACCATTGAATCCATTCAAAAGGAGATAACAGAACTTGAAGGGAGGATCATCTCTCTAGAAGATCAACTGGCGAATACCATTTCCACTGAACAATTTGAGGGTCTTAAGAAAAAAACGACTGACATCCTATTCTCTTATGAGAAGACATTACAAGACCGTAAATTACATAAGTTCATGCGAGACGAGGAAGACTACCAATCCGGCAGGGTATACAAATGGCGATCAAGCCACACTATATATGGCTCCCGTTTCTACTCATCTTCCGGCAGCGACAGCGAGTATATGCCCCAACGTCCCAGACGTTTTTTTGGGGCACGACAACCCCGACGCACAAAATGCGGCGGGGCCAAAGGGGGTCTGTCCACAGAGTCCAACAGATTCCTAACTACTATACCACCTCCTGTTCCCCCACAGGTGCAGCCCGAGAGAATGACCCTCCGATCACAGGTAGGCCCGATACCCTCGTATACAACATCTCCTCACAGGTCCTTACCCCCACAGAGATTGGACTACTACAGAGGGGATTATCCTTCTGCCCAACCCCGTCCTTCGACCCATTTACCCTAGACCTCGAACTTAGACGCTTTTTTCGTAGTCTGAGACTCAGGGTACGCTTCTCTACCAATGATGACCCCTCGACACCTTCTTCCACTGCACTACAGAACCATGAACAACTATCACTAAAAGAACTGGGACTGAGGTTACCTTCACGTTTTAACCCCCCGAAAATATATCACCCAGTTGAAACTTATATTTCACTTGTCAACAAGGACATTGAAACACTTAGGACAAAAATACAACATAATGAATACCCTCTATACACTAATCTTACCAGGGAGGAAAAACAGAGTCTGAATTCCTTATCTAAGAACAACCTAATTACGATTAAGCCAGCGGACAAAGGGGGTGCCATAGTGGTCATGGACCGCTCTTATTATGTGAGTGAGATTGCGGGACAGCTAAATGACCAAGAAGTATACACTCAGGTTGCCATAAACCCTACATTTCGTATCAGCCGACTTAAAATCACTAACGAGCCGTGGTATTATTGATCAGAAATTATCCGAGTATCTCATTAACACACATCCGGTCACCCCAGTGTTTTATACATTACCCAAAATCCACAAGAACTTACAACATCCTCCGGGACGCCCAATTGTGGCATCCACTGATTCATTACTGTCTCCGTTAGCTAAAACTGTAGAAAAAATCCTGACTCCACTTTTACCGGCTATTCCGTCATATATCAAAGATTCCTCTGATTTTCTGTCACAACTTCATTACCTGGACACCATTCCCCCAGGATGCATTCTTGTTACACTAGATGTCAATAGCCTATACACATCTATTAATCATACCCTCGGCTTACAGGCATTGCAATGGTTCCTAGACAGATACAGTGGATATCCTCAATCGCGCCTGTATAGACCTAGAGGACATTATCCAAAATAACAATTTCTTTCTTTTTGGGGACAAATATTACATTCAGAGACGTGGGACAGCTATGGGGTCCAATATGGCCCCTCCATATGCCAACATCTTCATGGCACACTTCGAGCATCAATATGTGTCCTTGAACACCTTCACGGACATCAAAATGTGGAAATGTTACATTGATGATGTTTTCGTCATCTGGGGTAACACCGAGACTAAACTTAGGGAATTCGTCAATTACCTAAATAATTGTACCCCTCAAATCTCCTTCACTATGAACTATGACAAACATTGCATCAGTTTCCTGGACATAACTATCATCCAAGAAGAAGGAGGCCATTTCACAACCGATCTTTTTGTCAAACCCACAGACCGCAATAGCCTACTTCATTACATGAGTTATCATCCCCGACATATAAAAAATTCTCTACCCATTTCACAACACACCAGAGTTAGCAGAATTGTATCGGATCCATCAACACGTACCAAACGACACAGGGAAATGGGACAAAAATTCATTAACAGAGGTTACCCATCTCTAACAGCTTTTCCATCACTTGTCCCCAGACGACAGACACCCAAGACGAATCGCATGACTTTTGTAAACACTTACCACCCATACCAGACTCTGATCCGTGATATCCTTAGGATCCATTGGCCAATACTAAGCAATTCATATCCCAAGATCACGGACTTCCAAGAGCCAGCTATGGTATGTATCAAAAGACCTTTGAACCTTAGGGACAGACTGGTACGAGCAGACATTGGGAGTTTTTGCCCAAGGATACACCAGACGACACTATCGACACCACGCTTAGGCAATTTCCCGTGCCTAGGCTGTCGCCAATGTTCCTACATAACTCGAGGAAGTTCGTTCACACATCCTCTAACAGGTAAAAGGTTCCCAGTCAAGGGATATTTTACATGTGAATCCTCATTTGTAGTATATTTGATTAAGTGTCCATGCGGTCTAGGGTATGTCGGTGAAACAACACAGCACATTAGGGATAGGATCAGCAAACACAAGTCCACCATCCGATGTAAGTACAATTTATTACCCATCCCTAACCATTTTCTCGCTCACCACCATTCTATTGCACAATTGCGCTTCCAGGTGATTGATCATGTTCCACCAAACAGGAGAGGGGGTAATAGAATCCAGAGGCTCAAGGAAAGAGAGGCCTTCTGGATTTTCACTTTGAAGACATTAGAACCTCACGGTCTTAACCGAGAATATGAGGTTCACGTCTGAGATACCTCTTTATTTGAAAATGTACCGGTTACAATTTCTGATCTTCCTTATGTAAATACAAATATAAAGGACATCATGTACCTTGTACTATTGCCCATTACCCATATTTATAAAAAAATCTTTTTCCTTGTTCTGTATTTCTCATATTATGTTTTTGCTTCCTTTACAGACCCTACACATATAAATTGGATATATCCTTTTTTCACTTTATAGATGATATGTGATGTTACACTGTATTGCTTATACTATTTGCATGTATATGATGATATGTATTCCCCCTGCCTTCTTCCACCCATGTGGTTTCTCCTTTTCCTGTTCTTCTCTCTCTCCTCTACACATATATTGTCCTTTAAACAAGGTAGCCCTTCCCCCTAATTACCATTTATCTATACTTATCTGCTACTCCCTAGCCCAGAATAGGCCGCATTATCCCCATATAGCTCTTCAGAATGCATCCCGCGCACACGCGGTGATGCTTTCCACCCTTTTGCATAGTTCCACATAACGCATCCCGCGCATGCGCGGTGATGCGTTCCACGCAACCGGATGTTGCGTTCCACGATACCGGATGTTGATTCATAGCACTCCGGTTTCAGGAAGTGGATCACAAGTATAGCGCTATTTAAACACGGCTACTGCTCCTTACACTGCACCACCACGGGCAGGATACGCTAACCCAGAGGTACACAGGTAAGAGCCTTTCAGGCTGGTTTTTCCTAGTCCTCATGACACCAATAATACCTCCGTATTTACCCACTTTTCTCGGTCACAGGCACACTTGCCATATCCTAGAGGAATATCCCCTCGGTCACGACTACTATAATTGTTCACAGGCAAGTATGTCCTTTTAATAAAATACAGGGGGTATTTGGAGACTGGTGGCTTACACTTCGTATGCTGTCTTTCCACAGCTACTATTGCCGGTAGACACAATTTCCCTACTATAGCAACAACTGGTGCTTTTCATAGGTATGTACCTTCCCAGGAGGCTCTCATTGTGATGTATTAACACATATTATTGTATCCCACTTTTTCAGCGCCGCCTTAGTAGTAGTATTAAATACCAAACAGTCACATTTTCTCTATTACACAGTAATTTTTTCCTGAAAGACTCTCAAGTTACGTGGGAAGTTCCCCAGAAAATTAGCAGAGTATAGTAACTAGGTATCTTTGAATTTTCTTACTTTATAGCACTCTGCCCGTATGCCTCAAATGGACTACACTCATTCTCCCTCTCTCCCTCCTTTGTCCTCCTGTATATTTTTCCCTCCTATTCTTCCCCCTTTTTTTCATTAATATGCTTCTTATTTTGGTAAATATTGCTCATTGTATGATTTAGTATATTATATGTCACTGATGGCTTTATTTATGTTTATGCTCTGGTTTTAAGCTCTTCTGATGCCCCTGAGGAAAACCCCGCTGGGGTTGAAACGTTGGGCAATTATATTTACTACGATTTGAACCAGCTAATGTTGGAGAAATAAGAGCAACTATATTGACAACGATTTGTACCAGTTATTGTTGGAGAAATAAAGCATCTATTTTTATATCACCCATATGAGACTTTTTTACATTATTTGGTGTGCCGGAATCTTTATCTACACGGATACATGTGTTGTATTCCTGGCACCCTTCTTCATTAGTTGAGCTTGGTCTCTATTTATTATTGACGCCAGATGACCTGGCCTCCACAGTCACCAGACCTGAACCCAATCGAGATGGTTTGGGGTGAGCTGGACCGCACAGTGAAGGCAAAAAGGCCAACAAGTGCTAAGCATCTCTGGGAACTCCTTCAAGTTTGTTGGAAGACCATTTCCAGTGACATATTTTCAGTTGTTTCACACTTTTTTGTTAAGTATATAATTCCACATGTGTTAATTCATACTTTTGATGCCTTCAGTGTGAATATTCAATTTTCATAGTCATGAAAATACAGAAAAATCTTTAAATGAGAAGGTGTGTCCAAACTTTTGGTCTGTACTATGTGTGTGTGTGTGTGTGTGTGTGTGTGTGTGTGTATATATATATATACATTTTCTTTGTATTTTAGGCAAAAAACAAAAACATTGTCATTTTTTACATTTTAAAAATTACAAAAAGTAAAATGGGCCCATGCAAAAGTTTGGGCACCCTGCATGGTTAGTACATAGAAGCACCTCCTTTTGAAAGTATCACAGCTTGTAAACACTCTTTGTAACCAGCCAAGAGTCTTTAAGTTCTTGTTTGAGGGATTTTCATCTGTTCTTCCTTGGAAAACTCTTCCAGTTCTGTGAGATTCCTGGGTAGTCTTCTATACACTGCTATTTTGAGGTGTAGCCACAGATTTTCAATGATGTTTAGATCAGGGGACTGTGAGGGCCATTATTAAACCTTCAGCTTGCGCCTTTTGAGGTATTCTATTGTGGATTTTGATGTGTGTTTAGGATCATGATCCATTTGTAAAAGCCATCTTTGCATCAAGAATTTGTTGAATTTTCATTCAATTCATTCTTTCCTCTACTCGTGAAATGTTCCCTATGCCATTGGCTGCAATACAACCCCAAAGCATAACTGATCCACCCCCATGCTTAATGGCTGGCGAGATGTTCTTTTCCTGAAATTCTGTGCCTTTTTTTCTCCATACATACCTTTGATCATTGTGGCCAAAGAGTTCTATTTTAACCTCATTGGTCTACAGGACTTGTTTCCAAAATGCATCAGGCTTGTTTAGATGTTCTTTTGCATACTTCTGAAGTTGAATTTTTTTGGTGAGGGTGCAGGAGAGGTTTTCTTCTGATGACTCTTCCATGATGGCCATATTTGTGCAGGTGTCTCTGAACAGTAGAACAATGTACCACAACTCCAGAGTCTGCTAAATCTTTCTGAAGGTCTTTTGCAGTCAAGCGGAGGTTCTGATTTGCCTCTCTAGCAATCCTACGAGTAGCTCTCACTGAAATTTTGCTTGGTCTTCTTTCGAACTGAGGAAATGGCAACTTGAAAATGCTTTGCTATCTTCTCATAGCCTTTTCCTGCTTTGTGGGCCTCTGCCATTTTCATTTTCAGAGAGCTAGGCAGCTGCTTAGAAGAACCCATGGCTGCAAATTTTTGGCACAAGGTTAGGGTAGACTGGGTTTTTATAAAAGTGGGAAGTTTGCATCACCTGGCCTTTCCTACCGATGATAGTGAACAAGCCATAACCCTAACAGGCTAATTAAGGTCTGAAACCTTGGTCCAAGTTATCTGAGCACAGAAATCTCCGAGGCTGCCCAAACTTTTGCATTGGCCCATTTGCCTTTTTGTAATTTTTAAAATGTAAAAATGACAATATATATTTTTTTTACCTAAAATACAAAGGAAATGTGTCATTTTTAACTTTAGCCCTTTAGATCATTTCATCAACTTGCTTAACTGTTCACAATAACAGTAATTGTGACCAGGGGTGCCCAAACTTTTATATGCCACTGTATATACAGTATATCAATGATATCACCTTTAAAACAATAAAAGAAACAAAGAAGCTTTTTTTTAAGGAAAGTGTGGTTGTATCTGTTATAGGCTTAACTGGTGAGGTAGATTCACTAAGCAGTAGGTCTGGGTGAACAGAATGGACCGGTTGTGACAATGTAGCGGATTGGGTCTTGACAGGGGACATGTGGATTAGCACAGACCAGAGCAGCAAGGAATACAGGATGGAAGGCAAACATTTCGTATTTTAAAAATTTTTTCAAGCTGTTGTCATAAAGTATTCTAATTTACTGAGATGACGTTTGTGTTTTCATTGGCTGTAAGCCATAATCATCAACATTAACAGAAATAAACACTTGAAATAGATCACTCTGTTTGTAATGACTTTATATAATATATGAGTTTCACTTTTTGTATTGAAGAACTGAAATAAATTAATTTTTTTATGATATTCTAATTTAGTGAGAAGCACATGTCGATACATGCACCTAGATATTCAGGACCATGTTGCCACAATAAATATCCAGATTATTTATCTAATATATCAATTTTGGGACATTACCTGCAGCCATGGTGCATGGAAGGGACATGAACAACCTTGACGCGCGTTTCACCACCATCAGGAGGGTCTAACTTCTGCTGACAAGATATACATAGCTATTTTTTAAGATAGCCTGATTGATTCACGACATGTCAGCTGTATATATCACCAACTTGTTTGGGCAATATTGAACATACACTCCCTGACAGAAGCTACGTCGCTTATCCATGTTATGTAAATAAAAGCTTAGAACCTGATGTTAAATTCATCCATTGGTTTTATAAATTACTCTTTTGAAAGCTGAAACCCTCTCAAATTTGGTTTAGGTTAAGAAAATAAATTGGCATCAATGCTGAAATATTGATCATTTAATGAACACAGAATGGTCAGATTTTGGCAAGACAAAAGTTTTGTCGCCTGGTCATATAATGCACCCAATCTTAGTTTACATCCTCACCAGTGCTCAGTAAATGGTCGGTTAATTAGTGGGTGTGTATAAAAAGAAACCCAGCACTCCAGACCTTCACTTGAACTGTAACTTGAGCTCTGACAACATGCCAAAAATCCACCCTGCGACTAAAGTCTTGATAATAAAGATGCTGAACACCAGATCCACTGCAGAGGTGGCTGGCACCATTAATGTGTCTCAGAGTCAAGTACAAAGAATTAAAAAAAAAGATTTGAAGAGACTGGAGATGTGTTTGACAAGCCCAGGTCCGGCAGACCCCGAAAGTCAACTGCTCAGGAGGAACATTTGTTGGTTAGAAAATCCAAAGCAAGCCCCTCTTCCACTGCAGCAGAGCTCCAACAGGCCTGGTCACCTCAAGTCCCTGTGTCAACTAGAACAGTTTGTAGGATTCTGTCTCGAAATGGCCTCCATGGTCGAATCAGATGCCCAGAAGCCAGCACTAAACAAAAGGCAAATAAAAACAGATGGACGCTGGAAAAGTGGCAGAAGGTGGATTTCTCTGATGAATCTTCAGTAGAATTACACCACAGCCGCAAATACTGCAGGAGACCTACATATGGATCCCCATATGGATCCAAAATAAACCCAGAAAACAGTTACATTTGGTGGTGGAAAGATCATGGTCTGGGGTTACATTCAGTATGGGGGTGTGCAAAACATTTGCAAGGTGGAAGGCAATATCAATAGCCTAAAATATCAAGAAGTATTAGCTACCTCTTACCTTCCAAATCATAATAGGGGTCAAATTCTGCAGCAGGATGGTGCTCCATCTCATACATCCATTTCTACAACAAAAATCCTCCAGGCAAAAAAGATCAAGGTGCTCAAGGACTGGCCAGCTCAGTCACCAGACATGAACATCATTGAGCATGTTTGGGGTAGGATGAAAGAGGAAGCTTGGAAGACAAAACCAAAGAATCTAGATGAACTCTGGGAGGCATGTAAGACTGCATTCTTTGCTATTCCTGATAACTTCATTAATAAATTGTATGAATCATTGTTGAACCGCATGGATGCAGTCCTTCAAGCTCATGGAAGTCACACAAAATATTAAATATGACTCTAATAGCACCACAACTTCATTCACCTATGTGATGCAACATATATTTGTATTTTAAGATAATTATTTGTTTGAATATCACATTACTTTCTGTGGGCGACAAAACTTTTGTCTTGCCAAAATGTGACCATTCTGTGTTCATTAAATGATCAATATTTTAGCATTGATGCCAATTTATTTTCTTAACCTAAACCAAATTTGGGAGGGTTCCAGCTTTCAATAGAGTAATTTATAAAACCAATGGATGAATTTAACATCGGGTTATAAGCTTTTATTTACATAACATGGATAAGCGACATAACTTCTGTCAGGGAGTGAATGCCTAGCCTAACACTTTGTTGAAGTTTTCTATGATTTTATCACAGCATTTAGTCTTTTGGGGTAGGAGTCTATCAGTATAGCACATCAAGAATTGAATTCTTTGCCCACTATTGCTTGCAGTAGAGCTTCAAAACTGTCATATTGCGAGGCCATCTCCTGTGTACAGCCCTATTCAGGTCAACCCACAGATATTTCATGGACCATTCCAAAACTTTGAACTTCTTTGTGCAAAGCCATTGTGTTGATTTGGTGGTATGCTTGGGGTCATTTTCGTGCTGAAAAGTGAAATTTCTCTTCATCCTCAGCTTTTTAGAAAGGGATTGAAGGTTTTGATGCAAAATTGACTGGCATTTGGAACAGTTCATAATCCCCACCATCTTGACTAAAACCCATTTTCAGCTACAGAAAAAAACATCTCCAAAGCATAATACTGCCTCTACCATGCTTCACTGTGGGTTTGGTGTTCTTTTAGTCATGTGTAAGTTGGCTTTGTGACAAACAAACCTTTTGGAATGATGGACAAAAAGTTCAATCTTCATCTCATCAGACCATAACACATTTTTCCACATGTTTTTGGCAGACTTGCTGTATGTTTTGGCGAAGCATAGCTGGAATTGACTATTTTCCTTGTGAGAAAAAGCTTCCATCTTCTCACCCTGCCCCACAGGCTAGATATTTGAAGAATACTAGAGATTTTTGTCATATACAGTACACAACCAGTACTTGACAGAAATTACTGCAGCTCTTTTATTGTTGCTGTAGGCTTCTTGGCAGCCTCTCAAATCAATTTTCTTCTTGTCTTTTCATCAATTTCTGAGGAATGTCCAGTTCTAAGTAATATCACTGTTGTGCCAAATTTAAGCCACTTCTTGTTGACCATCTCCATAGTGTTCCATGGTATAGCTAATGCCTTTGAAATTTTTTGTACTCTTGTCCTGATAAATTTCAATTATGAGATCCCTTTGCTGTGCTGTAAGCGGTTTCTGGACCATGGCTTACAGTCATGGCCGAAAGTGTTCACACCTTTGATATTGTTTCAGAAAATGAAGTATTTCTCCAAGAAAATGGAATTACACCAATTACACATGTTTTGTTATACACATGTTTAATTTCTTTGTGTGTATTGGAACAACTCAAAAAAACTGAGAAAAAAAGGCAAATTGGACATCATTTCACACAAAACCCCCAAAAAGGGACAGACAAAATTGTTGGAAACCTCAACTTAATATTTCATAGAATCATAGAATGGTAGAGTTGGAAGGGACCTCCTGGGTCATCTGGTCCAACCCCCTGCTCAAAGCAGGATTCACTAAATCATCCCAGACAGATATCTGTCCAGCCTCTGTTTGAAGATGTCCATTGAAGGGGAACTCACCACCTCTCGTGGCAGCCTGTTCCACTCATTGGTTCTACACCCTTTGGAATAAATAACTGCAATCAACAAGCCTCTTACACCTCTCAACCGGTATTTTGGACCACTCTTCTGTAGTGATTATCTACAATGGTGAGGCACGCTGTCAAAGTGACATCAGTTCTACAGCCAAAACATCGATAACCGAGCAGATGGAAGTCATTGCTGGACTAAAGGAGGGTGAGCACTTGCACTGTTTGTTATTTTAGAGCTTAGGGGTCCACTTTCCTGAAGGTGGAAAATCCTTTTAAAGAATCTGCTGCTAATGTCTTGGTTTCAGATAGAACATGAAATCTTCACGGGTTTTGTGGAGTCCATGGCTTGATGGGTAATAGCTGTTTTAGTGGCACAAAGAAGATCTACTCAATATTAGGCAGGTTTTTATGTTCTGGCTGATCTGTGTATACAAAGTATATGCTGTAAACATTTAAGAAAGTGAGACAAGAAAGAAAATGACAAATTGTTGAAAAGGATAATGGTCCCATTGTTTAATTAAGAGGTTAGCAAAGCAAACTGCAATGGATTACAATATTTACAGGTTACTTAAAAAATAAAGTAGTGATAACATACATCACAACTCATTTTTGGTAACTACTCCATTTGTACAACAAGTACAAGGAGCTTGAAAAAAGGCCAATTAGCATTTGCAAGTTTCAGTGTTGAAAGAAAATTTCTCATACAATAACAAGTTGTTTGGAAATTGCTGCTTGAAATCAGAAACTCCTTGTGGCACAGTAACATTTCTGAAAGTGCAGCCGGGAACTGGATGAGAAGTAGGACATAAATGGTGAAACAGTTTTCCCATGAAACCAAGGAAACTTCAAGTTACTTCACAAAATGTCCAGTTGCGAGATAACCTTTGTTAGATACATACAGCTTTAATGAGACCCTGGCTGCCTCAATATAAATGTCATTCAGCCAAGGATCTCCCTTAAAGAAGCACTCCAAAGAAACTCTTTATCAGATAAATTCATGTATTGTGTAGTTTAAGTGCAATAAAACACTTGCCAATCACTGTTTTCCCCAGTTTCCAGTGCTGCTCCGTTACTCTTCTCACTCATGTGACTGAAATTTCAACTCACCGGGTAACACTGGGGTATATGTGTAAGCTGGAAGTTGCTTTTACAATGTCAATGGAGGGTTACCACGAGTAAAAGAGACTTCTAGCTCACACATAAATCCCAGCGTGATCCAGCAAGATGGAATTTCAGTCATGTGAGTAAGAAGGGGATAGGAGTGGCGCTGTAAGCTGAGGAAGACAGCGATTTGTAAGAATTTTTTTGGACTCGCACTACGCAATACATTTAAACAGGTTTATCTAATAAAAACATTTTTGGAATGCTTCTTTAGTGAGGTTGTCATGCATTCTAAAAAGATGGCAGCTTTCTTCCAAACACCGCACACATATGTCCACAGGTCATGTTTGGCATTGCAGCTATTTCAACTCATGGAATTGGAACTGTTTAAGGAAGAAAGCATATTATTTTCTTTTCACTTCATGCACAACCCCTTTAAGCCACGACTAAATTAATAGTTTAGAAAGCAAGTGCAAAACAAAACTTTGTGGTCACTTATGATTTTCAAAACTGTGCTAGAAAAATTGTAGAATCGGATTGATTGCTGTGAGTAACACTTTTCTTCACGTCTTCAGACATATCTACAAAGTTTTTCATTTTCCTACTAAGTACAATGTTGTTGTGGTTCTCAAGTATAAATTGTTAATTTTGAAAGTTAGACAAAAATGATGCATTATATATTCTATATGTAATGATTTTATGCCAACTTTCCAAAACATTAAATTTGTTTTACAAAGATCCAGCGGGTAAACATGAAATGCTTACCGTTCACAGAGAAAGGAATGAGGTAGGGGATTATAATACAGCAACTCAAGAATGAGTTCCATGCTAACAGTTGGATGAACATTACTTAAATTGGAAGTATAACAATAATAATAATAATATATATATAAAAAAACAAAACTTCAAAAATTTCTAAGAAAAAGTGCAATATACTGTATATTACAAGGGAAAGAAATCTACATTTTACATAAAATAGATCATAAAGGAACTGTACGTATTGATGGGTCGTGTCAGGTAAATTCAGAAATGTCAATTAACATGTATGTGCTGTATATAGTTAGGTTTAGAAGACTTGTGTGGTAGCAAATTATTTTTTGGCATCTTATCATCAAGAAAAGAACATTTATTCTTCAATATTTCTGGCTTTAACATTAATAGCCTGAAAACAAAGGCTTGAAATTTACTAGACCATTTGAAAGAAATGTGTAGTAACTTAAGTATCAGGGAAGCTTGTATAAATGGCTAAAAGTTCATAAAAATGTCATTTTACAGCACAAGTTTTCATTGGTCATTTCAGAATTGTGCTGTTTTTGTTTATTAAAGTACTAAAAGGAAATGGCTCAGCAGTTCTGCCAAACAGTCAGCATGAAAACACACTGGAATAACCTACCATTTCCTAAATAAAAGGATAATTGACAAACAGATTTCTAGTAATTTACTTTTTTTTTTTCATTTTATAATTTACATATATATATAAAAAAAAAACAAAAACAAAAAATAGTCACAGTATTTTAAGACAAAGCTCGTGAAAAGATGATCAAAAAAGACATCTTGACTATTTGCACGCATTCAGTTATTTTTGTTCTCCATTCCCATTAGCCTCCTCTGGACATTCATCCGCCTGGAAAAGCAGCCTGGGTAAATGCTTAGAATTCCCTTGAAACATTTTTTTTTTGAGGTACTAGGAATTTTGGTGACCACTGCAATAAACTAGGAAAACTGTAACCCTATTGTCTTTAGAACTGTTGCGACAGTATAGAAAACTGGTATTAAAAAGATGTCCCGAAACGGTAAGATTTTCTTTGTCATTTCATATTAGTCATTCCTACAAGAAAGTCCTGTGCCAGAGTTTTGCATCACTTAGTCCTGCGTTACTAAAGTAAAAGACAAAAAAAAATGTATGAACAAACAAGATGCGTAGTGATTTCTCCGAGCAACTCGGTTCCTTCTTTAAATAAAAGAATGTTAAGTATTTACATACACCTGCAAGAGTACCAGTGCTTGTCAAAAACAAAACAAAACAGATTTTTCAAGTCCTAAAAGCAGCTTTCTGGGTACGGTAACAAGTTGTTCAGTGTTTCAGAAAGTCCTAGTCACATGTCCAGATGTAGTTATTCTTTTTTGGTCACCATAAAATTTTTAAAACATGAGGTTCTAGTTTGTTGGGAAGCATCTATTGTTCTTTCATCCACATGTTTCATGTTGCTATAGGTGTCCTCCAAATTTTTGAGGGTTGATCTGATTTCCATGCTTTCCTGGTTTCCACCAGCAGTCCTGTAAATAAAATCAAAATGGCATAAAAAGGCTAAAATAACATATAAAATATATTCACTGCACGTTATAAAACAAGATAAGTAGCTTTATACATTCAGATATTATTTGCTACCAGACAATATAATGTTCCTGAGAAATGAGAGAGACAACTAATGTCTTGCAGAAATAAAAAGAATTCCTGGAAACACATGCTAGATTAAAAATACTGAAGAGTGCCATTCTCACAGGTACGGTGACCGCATTCAATGAAGTGCTACTGCTTTCTATGCTCTGCTTCTGTCGTTAGCAATCCGTGTGTCTGACGAAAGGCTGGAGTTATTGCTCGAAATGTTACTTGTTTCACTTTGGATTGCTTGAATAAATAAACTAACAAACATCACTATTTTGCAGAAATTGTAGTGTGGAGTTCTTTTATTTCTACTGATCTTACTGAGTGGGATCCTATCTGAGCACCCAGCTACCAGGAGTACAGGATAGATAGATAGATAGAGTACAGACCAAAAGTTTGGACACGCAGTCTCATTTAAAGATTTTTCTGTATTTTCATGACTATGAAAATTGTACATTCACACTGAAGGAATCAAAACTATGAAGTAACACATGTGGAATTATATACTTAACAAAAAAGTGTGAAACAACTGAAAATATGTCTTATATTCTAGGTTCTTTGATGACTGCTTTGCACACTCTTGGCATTATCTTGATGAGCTTCAAGAGGTAGTCACCGGAAATGGTCTTCCAACAATCTTGAAGGAGTTCCCAGAGATGCTTAGCACTTGTTGGCCCTTTTGCCTTCACTCTGCGGTCCAGCTCACCCCAAACCATCTCGATTTGGTTCAGGTCTGGTGACTGTGGAGGCTAGGTCATCTGGCGTAGCACCCCATCACTCTCCCACTTGGTCAAATAGCCCTTACACAGCCTGGAGGTGTGTTTGGGGTCATTGTCCTGTTGAAAAATAAATGATGGTCCAACTAGACGCAAATCGGATGGAATAGCATGCCGCTGCAAGATGCTGTGGTAGCCATGCTGGTTCAGTATGCCTTCAATTTTGAATAAATCCCCAACAGTGTCACCAGCAAAGCCCCCCCACACCATCACACCTCCTCCTCCATGCTTCACGGTGGGAACCAGGCATGTAGAGTCCATCCGTTCACCTTTTCAGAGTCGCACAAAGACACGGTGGTTGGAACCAAAGATCTCAAATTTGGACTCATCAGACCAAAGCACAGATTTCCACTGGTCTAATGTCCATTCCTTGTGTTCTTTAGCCCAAACAAATCTCTTCTGCTTGTTGCCTGTCCTTAGCAGTGGTTTCCTAGCAGTTATTTTACCATGAAGGCCTGCTGCACAAAGTCTCCTCTTAACAGTTGTTGTAGCGATGTGTCTGCTGCTAGAACTCTGTGTGGTATTGACCTGGTCTCTAATCTGAGCTGCTGTTAACCTGCGATTTCTGAGGCTGGTGACTCGGATAAACTTATCCTCAGAAGCAGAGGTTACTCTTGGTCTTCCTTTCCTGGGGCGGTCCTCATATGAGCCAGTTTCTTTGTAGCGCTTGATGGTTTTTGCAACTTTACTTGAGGACACATTCAAAGTTTTCCCAATTTTTCGGACTGACTGACCTTCATTTCTTAAAGTAATGATGGCCACTCGTTTTTCTTTACTTAGCTGCTTTTTTCTCGCCATAATACAAATTCTAACAGTCTATTCAGTAGGACTATCAGCTGTGTATCCTCCTGACTTCTGCACAACACAACTGATGGTCCCAATCCCATTTATAAGGCAAGAAATCCCACTTATTAAACCTGACAGGCACACCTGTGAAGTGAAAACCATTTCCGGTGACTACCTCTTGAAGCTCATCAAGAGAATGCCAAGAGTGTGCAAAGCAGTCATCAAAGCAAAAGGTGGCTACTTTGAAGAACCTAGAATATAAGACATATTTTCAGTTGTTTCACACTTTTTTGTTAAGTATATAATTCCACATGTGTTAATTCATAGTTTTGATGCCTTCAGTGTGAATGTACAATTTTCATAGTCATGAAAATACAGAAAAATCTTTAAATCAGAAGGTGTGTCCAAACTTTTGGTCTGTACTGTAGATAGATAGATAGATAGATAGAAATCTATATAGTAATATATATATCTATATATATTACTAACAACATGAATATGCCAGATGGTATGCTAGTGGATTTCAGGCAATTATTTCCTAAAGAAATGTAAAACTTGTTGATTTTATATTCTGATTGTTTTATTTTGAACATATTTTATGCATCTCTTAGGCATTGTTCACATCTTTATTTTTGTAAATGTTTAACATATACACCAAAGAGTGACATGTTACCAATAAACCACAATGACATCTATTTATTGAACATGTCACGACGTTTCAATGGCTTTTCATGACATTATTGTCTATGTGTGATGAATGACAGAGTTAGGCTCTAATTAGAGGCATCGATCACCATAGGCTATGGTGGCATCTGTTTGACAGATATGTAATGAAAACCTATTAAAAGTCTCATGAATTTTAAGTGCAATGCATACCTGTGACAGAAGCTATATAGATCCATCCTTTACCCATAGAAATCCACATTAAAAAATGTTTACCATACAGTATACGTTTTTTACGGGACTTTGCGGGATGCAATAGAGTAGTCTACTACCTTTTTTTACTGATGTATACCAACCGGGTACAATCACAACGTGAACACTTTGGCTTTAATCAGACTAATGGACTTTAGGAGCTAAACCAAACAAAAAATTGATGTGAACAGTGCCTTATCTCCACATACAAACTATAAAAATCTGTCAGATGATGACATAGTCAGGACCAGTTTTAAGCTTCTAAATGTAAATGAATAAATAGATTCACAAAAAATAGAAAGAGAACTTGCAAATGGTGAAACACAAAAGGATTCTGGCAGAAAAAAAACCTTAGTAAATCTAAATATTCGGAGCACTCAGAGGTTGCTCAAAAATATTGTGACATTTGATGTTTACATGCGAGTCTCAACCAGATTTGCCAATATGGATGTAGCTTGGACTGAGCATGGCTACTGCTGCCCATCAAAGTCATGAAACGCTACACCAGTTGTCTCATGTAACTTACTCCAGAAATGTACTCCAGTCCCTCACTGGTGAACATTTCAGGAGGCGGCATACACTAATTAATAGAGGCGCCTAATTTATTAACCAGAATGCACCATTTAATGAATTAGGCACATCATACACCTTTGAGCCTCTTCATTAATTAGAGCGTGCACAACTAAAGTCTTAATGAATCTGTCTCAAAGTATATTACAAATATGTATAACTTTCCATTATACAATTATTTTTTAAATAAAGGAAATGGATCAAATTATTGATTGAATATTTGGACATTTTAGAAATGTAGACAATAGCGTAATTAAATGCTTCGTTTTGAGGAGTTCAAATTAAATGTGAGTTACAAAGTTGGGTCCCTTAGCCAAATTGAATGAACTGATCATTAATCTTTTTCTTAAATTCAATATTATTGTAATTTCATTATTGCATTAGTTAATGAAAATGATTCACCATCTACATAATGATAGTGAATTTAGACTGTGAGCCCCAATGGGGACAGTGATAACAATGTGCATACAGCACTTCAGAATATAATGGCGTTATATAAGCAACCAGAGGCTCAGACTCAGTTTCTTCAGTGGTCCTCTGAACCAGGAGAGGGTTCCACCCCCACATGACAGTGCAATGGCTGCACTATATATGAGGTTGCTCATAGGCTTTTGTGACTTCCAATAACTGTATAAGAAGTTAGGAAGTGCCACCCACCAGCTCCAATCTTCTGCACAGCAGGCTGGCAGCTTTATAATACATCCACAGCTCTCAGCTTCCTCCGCTTTTGTCATTATTAAGTTGCCGCAATCCCCTTCACTCCTACTTTACAGTTACAACTGAGCTACAAGGATGTTGCAACTCCATACAAAAGCTTAGCAGTCATGCCAGGGGTTTAGAGGAGGCTGCACTGCACAAATACATAGAGAAGGAGCTGGAGGTTAGGGTTCCACTGCTATTCTGGACACCTTACACCATGTAAAATCATGTATACATATGTATATGTTTATATGTGTTACTTATTTGTCTGTACAACTATTTATTCACAGTCATGTTCACATGTAACATTTCAGCCCCATTACACTGTTGTATGTGTTTGAGATAAGCCTGGTAAAATACGGTTGAAATACTACATGTGAACATGAAGGTGAATGTTTGTAGTTTGTAGTCAAGGGGATCACGGCATTGCCAGACATCCCTGACTGTTTTTCTTAATGATGAAGCAGAAGCGGTCATGAAGGGCTGTCCCTGATCGCTGGGAATATTCTTGACCTGACAGTACTCACTCTCCCTACCTGACATTGATCGCATGATCATTACAGGGCAGCAGGAGAAGCCGAATGGCATGTGAACATTACTTTCAGCTTCTCATTACAGAGAGAACTCATGGCCGCAAATCTCTCCTAATTCCTGCCCGGCACTGATCTATGTGATTAGTGTAGGGCAGGAACAGAATCTAAAAGCAACGTGCACTTTGTGTCCTGCTTCCCGTACGGATACAAGACGAGAGCATGGGGAGGTGAGTAAAACTACTGGATGATATTACAAAAAAAAAGAAAAATCGCTGATGCAACATAGTAGTCATCATCTATTATGTTATTTTGTTTGTCTAGTTTCACACCATTATTTCCATTTTTCTGTCTTGTTATAGGAACAAAAGAAAAGTAAATCATGGCACTGCCTCATCTGACAATGTCCTTTTGCTGAATGTAAAAACCTTAGATTGAACTGGCGTACTGCAGTCTAAAAAGGACCTAAAAGTAATAACTATTGCAAAAATTCCGCCAGTCACATTCTGCTCCAATTTAGAATGAGATTTATGGATATATTAAACATCTGCATAACATAGAAAACAAGGTTAGTTTAAGGATATTGGGAGCTGCTTAATGTAGGTCCATGATAAATAAAGCTAAATCTGAATGGGGATTGGTTATTATATAGATAAAAGGTGGGCCCTGAGAATACCTGTCACTGGTGGATCCTATGTATCTCAGCCTGACACTGAGTAAGCATAATAAATAAATCTTGCAGACTAAATTTATGTTGACATGCATATATAAAATCTGGGGTGATCAGACAATAAAAGCTATAACGCATCATAAATGTAACCTGCAGTAAATCATTGTCCATCATGTGTATGTGTTAATTGTGTAGATGTGTGACAAGTCCTAATATCTGACTTACATGCCGTGTCTTAAAACATGCCGTTCCCATTCAGTGTTAAGCGTAAATGTCCTCCCACAGAATTCACATGGAAAGCGCTTTTCCTGAACAGTAGTCTTGATGTCAGACAATTCTGCAGGAGTGACAGAATAAAAAACATTCATCACATTGTTTAGCTGGTATTTTTGTGCTATAGCCTCAAGCATTATATTACTATTATTTATTGATATTCTTATGACAACTAAGTGTCACGTGATGCTGCGACCCGGTCCTCCTGGCCTCTAATTATAATTGATCAGTCATATGGGATTCATAGTAATAAACAGGAGGAGTCTTTAGCTTTTAAATATGGTGTACTGGGACATTGTTTTGCCATTATACTTGCTATGACCTCATATAACGACCTGTCCAATGTAGTCACCATTGTTTCTTTCCCATATAATAACATGTCCAATGTAGTCAACATTCTGTTTATTTCCCATATGTCATGTCCAATGTAGTCACCATTCTGTTTAATTCTCATATAATGACATGTCCAGAGTATTCACCATTCTGTTTATTTCCCATATAATGGCATGTCCAGAGTATTCACCATTCTGTTTATTTCCCATATAATGGCATGTCCGGAGTAGTTACCATTCTGTTTATTTCCCATATAATGACATATCCAATGTAGTCAACATTCTGTTTATTTCCCATATAATAACATGTCCAGAGTAGTCACCATTCTGTATATTTCTCATATAATAAAATGTACAATGTAGTCACCATTCTGTTTATTTCCCATATAATGACATGTCCAGAGTAGTCACCATTCTGTTTATTTCCCATATAACGACATGTCCAATGTAGTCACTATTCTGTTTATTTCCCATGTAATAACATGCCCAATGAAGTCACCATTCTGTTTATTTCTCATATAATGACATGTCCAGAGTAGTCACCATTCTGTTTATTTCCCATATAATGACATGTCCAATGTAGTCACCATTTTGTTTATTTTCCATATAATGACATGTCCAGAGCAGTCACCATTCTGTTTATTTCTCATATGACGACATGTCCAATTTAGGGACTAGTGATGAGCACAAGTGCTTGTTACTAAAGTCCCCGCAGCCACATAATTTGCGTAGTGACCATTCTGTTTATTTCTCATATAATGACCTGTCCAATGTAGTCACCATTCTCTTTATTTCCCATATAACGACATGTCCAGAGTAGTCATCATTCTGTTATTTCCCATATAATAACATGTCCAGAGTAGTCATCATTCTGTTTATTTCCCATATAATGACATGTCCAATGTAGTCACCATTCTGTTTATTTCCCATATAATGACATGTCCAGAGTAGTCACCATTCTGTTTATTTCCCATATAATAACATGTCCAATGTAGCCAACATTCTGTTTATTTCCCATATAATGACATGTCCAGAGTAGTCACCATTCTGTTTGTTTCCCATATAATAACATGTCCAATGTAGTCACCATTCTGTTTATTTCCCGTATAATAACATGTCCAGAGTAGTCACCATTCTGTTTATTTCCCATATAATAACATGTCCAATGTAGTCAACATTCTGTTTATTTCCCATATAATAACATGTCCAATGTAGTCACGATTCTGTTTATTTCCCATATAATAACATGTCCAGAGTAGTCATCATTCTGTTTATTTCTCATATAATGACATGTCTAATGTAGTCACTATTCTGTTTCTTTCCCATATAATAACATGTCCAGAGTAGTTCCCATTCAGTTTATTTCTCATATGACATGTCCAATGTAGTCACCATTCTGTTTATTTCTCATATAATAACATGTCCAATGTAGTCACCATTCTGTTTATTTCTCATATAATAACATGTCCAATGTAGTCATCATTCTGTTTATTTCCCAGATAATAACATGTCCAGAGTAGTCACCATTCTGTTTATTTCCCATATAATAACATGTCCAGAGTAGTCACCATTCTGTTTATTTCCCATATAATGGCATGTCCAGAGTAGTCACCATTCTGTTTATTTCCCATATAATGGCATGTCCAGATTAGTCACCATTCTGTTTATTTCCCATATAATGGCATGTCCAGAGTAGTCACCATTCTGTTTATTTCTCATATAACAACATGTCCAATGTAGTCACCATTCTGTTTATTTCCCATATAATAACATGTCCAATGTAGTTACCATTCTGTTTATTTCCCATATAATAACATGTCCAATGTAGTCACCATTCTGTTTATTTCCCATATAATAACATGTCCAGAGTAGTCACCATTCTGTTTATTTCCCATATAATGACATGTCCAATGTAGTCAACATTCTGTTTATTTCTCATGTAATAACATTCCCAAGGAGGTGCCTGAGCAACACCTTCACTTAGTTTGTCTTTGCAACTGAATTGCCAGGTCCTGTCCTGTTATCTCTGACTTCTAGTCTATTTCCGCCACTCTAGGGGCTGCATACCCAGACCTGTTATCTCTGACTTCTAGTCTGTTTCCGCCACTCTGGGGGCTGCATACCCAGACCTGTTATCTCTGACTTCTAGTCTGTTTCCGCCACTCTAGGGGCTGTATACCCAGGCCTGTTACCTGTGACTTCTAGTTCGTTTCCACCTCTCTGGGGGCTGTATACCCAGGCTAGTTCTTGTATCTCATTGCAGTAGCAGTTCCTGTCTGAACTGTATCCTAGCACGTTACCTGTTTGTCTCTATATCCGTACCTTCCCTTTTCCTGCAGCATCTGAACCTGCACCTAACTCCAACTCGTTGTCTCTGTACTTCTGTTTGTGAGTTTTGTGTCCACTCGCTACTTCATAGTAAGTACCTTGTGTGTATCTGGTTCTGCTTGTCCCTTTTCTCTTCTTCCGTATCTTCCTCCTGAGTTCTAGCCATCTTCCTGTATTTTCCAGTCTGTTCCATGTGAACAGAGCCCTGTCCTCTCTGCCTTGTCCACCGCACCTGCGGTTTCTCTCTGCTCTGACTTGCCCACTGCTCCGGCGGCTTCCCTCTGCTCTGCCTTACCCACCGCTCCGGCGGCTTCTCTCTGCTCTGACTTGCCCACCGCTCCAGCGGCTTCTCTTTGCTCTGCCTTGTTCACCGCGCCAGCGGTTTCTCTCTGCTCTGACTTGCCCACCGCTCAGGCGGCTTCTCTCTGCTCAGCCTTGACCACCGCGCCAGCGGTTTCTCTCTGCTCTGACTTGTCCACCGCTCCGGCGGCTTCTCTCTGCTCTGCCTAGCCCACCGCTCCGGCGGTTCCGCTCTGCTCTGCCGTGTCCACCGCACCTGAGGTTTCTCTCTGCTCTGCCTTGTCCACCGCTCCGGCGGTTCCGCTCTGCTCTGCCTTGCCCACCGCACCTGCGGTTTTCGCTCCGCTCTGCTTGCTCACCACACCAGCAGTTCCTCTCTGCTCTGCCTTGTCCTACGCTCCGGCTGTTTCGTTTTACTCTGCATGTCTACCGCATCTGCGGCTCTGTACCTGTCTCCCAGTCTGTACTGTACCCTATCCAACCTGCGCTCCAACCTGCTAGTACCTCCCTGTCTGCACTCCAGCCGTGCTTGCCAGTATCTCCGTCTGCACTCCAGCCGTGCTTGCCAGTGCCCACCTGTCTGCATACCAGCCGTGCTTGCCAGTGCCCACCTGTCTGCATACCAGCCGTGCTTGCCAGTGCCCACCTGTCTGCATACCAGCCGTACTTGCCAGTACTCACCTGTCTGCATACTAGCGGTACTTGCCAATACCCACCCGCCTGTATGCCAGTCTAACCTGCCAGTTCCTGCATTCCCCCGTGTGGGTCAACAACTGTGACCGGGGTCTGACCTGGAGTCGCACCTGGTCTCTCTGCTTGGTTCCTCCTTGGTCCACGGAGTCGACTAAGCCGCCGTGCGACCTTTGTCGGATCGGGTTGATACTTAGTTAAGCCCCTCCAGGCACTCCTCGGTTCATGGTACAGTGGGATCACTAATCACGATCACGCCAGTCAGCCCGGGCGCGAGTGTAACAATAACATGTCCAATGTAGTCATCATTCTGTTTATTTTCCATATCATGACATGTCCAGAGTAGTCACCATTCTGTTTACTTCTCATATAATAACATGTCCAATGTAGTCACCAGTCTGTTTATTTCTCATATAATTATATGTCCAATGTAGTCACCATTCTGTTTATTTCCCTTATAATGACATGTCCAATGTAGTCAACATTTTGTTTATTTCCCATATAATGACATGTCCAGAGTGGTCACCATTCTGTTTACTTCTTATATAATGACATGTCCAATGTAGTCACCATTCTGTTTATTTCCCATATAATGACATGTCCAATGTAGTCAACATTTTGTTTATTTCCCATATAATGACATGTCCAGAGTAGTCACCATTCTGTTTACTTCTTATATAATGACATGTCCAATGTAGTTATAATTCTGTTTATTTCTCATATAACAACATGTCCAATGTAGTCACCATTCTGAGTATTTCTCATATAATGACCTATGCAATGTAGTCACCATTCTGTTTATTTCCCATATAATGGCATGTCCAGAGAAGTCACCATTCTGTTTATTTCTCATATAACGACATGTCCAATGTAGTCACCATTCTGTTTATTTCTCATATAACAACATGTCCAGAGTAGTCACCATTCTGTTTATTTCTCATATAATGACATGTCCAGAGTAGTCACCATTCTGTTTATTTCCCATATAACAACATGTCCAATGTAGTCACAATTCTGTTTATTTCTCATATAACAACATGTCCAATGTAGTCACCATTCTGTTTATTTCTCATATAACAACATGTCCAATGTAGTCACCATTCTGTTTATTTCCCATATAATGACATGTCCAGAGTAGTCACCATTCTGTTTATTTCCCATATAACAACATGTCCAGAGTAGTCACCATTCTGTTTATTTCCCATATAATGACATGTCCAGAGCAGTCACCATTCTGTTTATTTCTCATATAACGACATGTCCAATGTAGTCACCATTCTGTTTATTTCTCATATAACAACATGTCCAATGTAGTCACCATTCTGTTTATTTCTCATATAACAACATGTCCAATGTAGTCATCATTCTGTTTATTTTCCATATATTGACATGTCCAGAGTAGTCACCATTCTGTTTATTTCCCATATAATGATATGTCCAGAGTAGTCACCATTCTGTTCATTTACCATATAATGACATGTCCAATGTAGTCAACATTCTGTTTATTTCCCATATCATGACATGTCCAGAGTAGTCGCCATTCTGTTCATTTCCCATATAATGACATGTCCAATGTAGTCAGCATTCTGTTTATTTCCCATATAATGACATGTCCAGAGTAGTCACCATTCTGTTTATTTTCCATATAATGACATGTCCAGAGTAGTCACCATTCTGTTTATTTCCCATATAATAACATGTCCAATGTAGTCACCATTCTGTTTATTTTCCATATAATGACATGTCCAATGTAGTCACCATTCTGTTTGTTTCCCATATAATGACATATCCAATGTAGTCAACATTCTGTTTATTTACCATATAATGACATGTCCAATGTAGCCAACATTCTGTTTATTTCCCATATAATGACATGTCCAGTGTAGTCACCATTCTGTTTATTTTCCATATAATGACATGTCCAGAGTAGTCAACATTCTGTTTATTTCCCATATAATAACATGTCCAATGTAGTCACCATTCTGTTTATTTTCCATATAATGACATGTCCAATGTAGTCACCATTCTGTTTATTTCTCATATAACGACATGTCCAATGTAGTCACCATTCTGTTCATTTCTCATATAACAACATGTCCAATGTAGTCACCATTCTGTTTATTTCTCATATAACAACATGTCCAGAGTAGTCACCATTCTGTTTATTTTCCATATAATGACATGTCCAGAGTAGTCACCATTCTGTTTAATTCCCATATAATGATATGTCCAGAGTAGTCACCATTCTGTTCATTTCCCATATAATGATATGTCCAATGTAGTCAACATTCTGTTTATTTCCCATACAATGATATGTCCAGAGTAGTCACCATTCTGTTTATTTCCCATATAATGATATGTCCAGAGTAGTCACCATTCTGTTTATTTCCATATAATGACATGTCCAGAGTAGTCACCATTCTGTTTATTTCCCATATAATGACATGTCCAGAGTAGTCAACATTCTGTTTATTTCCCATATAATAAGATGTCCAGAGTAGTCACCATTCTGTTTATTTCCCATATAATGACATGTCCAGAGTAGTCACCATTCTGTTTATTTCCCATATAATGACATGTCCAGAGTAGTCACCATTCTGTTTATTTCCCATATAATGACATGTCCAGAGTATTCACCATTCTGTTTATTTCCCATATAATGACATGTCCAATGTAGTCACCATTCTGTTTACTTCTCATATAAAGACATGTCCAATGTAGTCACCATTCTGTTTATTTCTCATATAACAACATATTCAATGTAGTCACCATTCTGTTTATTTTCCATATAATGACATGTCCAGAGTAGTCACCATTCTGTTTAATTCCCATATAATGATATGTCCAGAGTAGTCACCATTCTGTTCATTTCCAATATAATGACATGTCCAATGTAGTCAACATTCTGTTTATTTCCCATATAAAGACATGTCCAGAGTAGTCACCATTCTGTTTATTTCCCATATAATGACATGCCCAGAGTAATCACCATTATGTTTATTTCCCATATAATGACATGTCCAGAGTAGTCAACATTCTGTTTATTTCCCATATAATAACATGTCCAGAGTAGTCACCATTCTGTTCATTTCCCATATATTGACATGTCCAATGTAGTCAACATTCTGTTTATTTCCCATATAATGACATGTCCAGAGTAGTCACCATTCTGTTTATTTCCCATATAATGACATGTCCAGAGTAGTCACCATTCTGTTTATTTTCCATATAATAACATGTCCAGAGTATTCACCATTCTGTTTATTTCCCATATAATAACATGTCCAGAGTAGTCACCATTCTGTTTATTTCCCATGTAATAACATGTCCAATGTAGTCACCATTATGTTCATTTCCCATATAATGACATGTCCAATGTAGTCACCATTCTGTTTATTTCTCATATAACAACATGTCCAATGTAGTCACCATTCTGTTTATTTCTCATATAACAACATGTCCAATGTAGTCACCATTCTGTTTATTTCTTATATAACAACATGTCCAATGTAGTCACCATTCTGTTTATTTCTCATATAACATGTCCAATGTAGTCACCATTCTGTTTATTTCTCATATAACATGTCCAATGTAGTCACCATTCTGTTTATTTCTCATATAACAACATGTCCAGATTAGTCACCAATCTGTTCATTTCCCATATAATGACATGTCCAATGTAGTCACCATTCTGTTTATTTCTCATATAACAACATGTCCAATGTAGTCACCATTCTGTTTATTTTCCATATATTGACATGTCCAGAGTAGTCACCATTCTGTTTATTTCCCATATAATGATATGTCCAGAGTAGTCACCATTCTGTTCATTTACCATATAATGACATGTCCAATGTAGTCAACATTCTGTTTATTTCCCATATAATGACACGTCCAGAGTAGTCACCATTCTGTTTATTTTCCATATAATGACATGTCCAGAGTAGTCACCATTCTGTTTATTTACTATATAATAACATGTCCAATGTAGTCACCATTCTGTTTATTTTCCATATAATGACATGTCCAATGTAGTCACCATTCTGTTTATTTCCCATATAATGACATGTCCAATGTAGTCAACATTCTGTTTATTTACCATATAATGACAAGTCCAATGTAGTCAACATTCTGTTTATTTCCCATATCATGACATGTCCAGAGTAGTCGCCATTCTGTTCATTTCCCATATAAAGACATGTCCAATGTAGTCAAAATTCTGTTTATTTCCCAAATAATGACATGTCCAGAGTAGTCACCATTCTGTTTATTTCCCATATAATAACATGTCCAATGTAGTCACCATTCTGTTTCTTTTCCATATAATGACATGTCCAATGTAGTCACCATTCTGTTTATTTCTCATATAACGACATGTCCAATGTAGTCACCATTCTGTTCATTTCTCATATAACAACATGTCCAGAGTAGTCACCATTCTGTTTATTTTCCATATAATGACATGTCCAGAGTAGTCACCATTCTGTTTAATTCCCATATAATGATATGTCCAGAGTAGTCACCATTCTGTTCATTTCCCATATAATGACATGTCCAGAGTAGTCACCATTCTGTTTATTTCCCATATAATGACATGTCTAGAGTAGTCAACATTCTGTTTATTTCCCATATAATAACATGTCCAGAGTAGTCACCATTCTGTTTATTTCCCATATATTGACATGTCCAGAGTAGTCACCATTCTGTTTATTTCCCATATAATGACATGTCCAGAGTATTCACCATTCTGTTTATTTCCCATATAATGACATGTCCAATGTAGTCACCATTCTGTTTATTTCTCATATAATGACATGTCCAATGTAGTCACCATTCTGTTTATTTCTCATATAACAACATGTTCAATGTAGTCACCATTCTGTTTATTTTCCATATAATGACATGTTGAGAGTAGTCACCATTCTGTTTAATTCCCATATAATGATATGTCCAGAGTAGTCACCATTCTGTTCATTTCCAATATAATGACATGTCCAATGTAGTCAACATTCTGTTTATTTCCCATATAATGACATATCCAATGTAGTCAACATTCTGTTTATTTCCCATATAATGACATGTCCAGAGTAATCACCATTCTATTTATTTCCCATATAATGACATGTCCAGAGTAGTCAACATTCTGTTTATTTCCCATATAATAACATGTCCAGAGTAGTCACCATTCTGTTCATTTCCCATATATTGACATGTCCAATGTACTCAACATTCTGTTTATTTCCCATATAATGACATGTCCAGAGTAGTCACCATTCTGTTTATTTCCCATATAATGACATGTCCAGAGTAGTCACCATTCTGTTTATTTTCCATATAATAACATGTCCAGAGTAGTCACCATTCTGTTTATTTTCCATATAATGACATGTCCAGAGTAGTCAACATTCTGTTTATTTCCCATATAATAACATGTCCAGAGTAGTCACCATTCTGTTCATTTCCCATATAATGACATGTCCAATGTAGTCACCATTCTGTTTATTTCTCATATAACAACATGTCCAATGTAGTCACCATTCTGTTTATTTCTCATATAACATGTCCAATGTAGTCACCATTCTGTTTATTTCTCATATAACATGTCCAATGTAGTCACCATTCTGTTTATTTCTCATATAACAACATGTCCAGATTAGTCACCATTCTGTTCATTTCCCATGTAATGACATGTCCAATGTAGTCACCATTCTGTTTATTTCCCATATAATAACATGTCCAGAGCAGTCACCATTCTATTCATTTCCTATATAATGACATGTCCAATGTAGTCACCATTCTGTTTATTTCCCATATAATAACATGTCCAGAGTAGTCACCATTCTGTTTATTTCCCATGTAATAACATGTCCAATGTAGTCACCATTCTGTTCATTTCCCATATAATGACATGTCCAATGTAGTCACCATTCTGTTTATTTCTCATATAACAACATGTCCAATGTAGTCACCATTCTGTTTATTTCTTATATAACAATATGTCCAATGTAGTCACCATTCTGTTTATTTCTCATATAACATGTCCAATGTAGTCACCATTCTGTTTATTTCTTATATAACATGTCCAATGTAGTCACCATTCTGTTTATTTCTCATATAACAACATGTCCAGATTAGTCACCATTCTGTTCATTTCCCATATAATGACATGTCCAATGTAGTCACCATTCTGTTTATTTCTCATATAATAACATGTCCAGAGTAGTCACCATTCTGTTAATTTCCCATATAATAACATGTCCAGAGCAGTCACCATTCTGTTCATTTCCAATATAATAACATGTCCAATGTAGTCAACATTCTGTTTATTTCCCATATAATGACATGTCCAGAGTAGTCACCATTCTGTTTATTTACCATATAATGACATGTCCAATGTAGTCAACATTCTGTTTATTTCCCATATCATGACATGTCCAGAGTAGTCGCCATTCTGTTCATTTCCCATATAATGACATGTCCAATGTAGTCAAAATTCTGTTTATTTCCCAAATAATGACATGTCCAGAGTAGTCACCATTCTGTTTATTTCCCATAGAATAACATGTCCAATGTAGTCACCATTCTGTTTCTTTTCCATATAATGACATGTCCAATGTAGTCACCATTCTGTTTATTTCTCATATAACGACATGTCCAATGTAGTCACCATTCTGTTCATTTCTCATATAACAACATGTCCAATGTAGTCACCATTCTGTTTATTTCTCATATAACAACATGTCCAGAGTAGTCACCATTCTGTTTATTTTCCATATAATGACATGTCCAGAGTAGTCACCATTCTGTTTAATTCCCATATAATGATATGTCCAGAGTAGTCACCATTCTGTTCATTTCCCATATAATGACATGTCCAGAGTAGTCACCATTCTGTTTTTCCCATATAATGACATGTCCAGAGTAGTCAACATTCTGTTTATTTCCCATATAATAACATGTCCAGAGTAGTCACCATTCTGTTTATTTCCCATATAATGACATGTCCAGAGTAGTCACCATTCTGTTTATTTCCCATATAATGACATGTCCAGAGTATTCACCATTCTGTTTATTTCCCATATAATGACATGTCCAATGTAGTCACCATTCTGTTTATTTCTCATATAATGACATGTCCAATGTAGTCACCATTCTGTTTATTTCTCATATAACAACATGTTCAATGTAGTCACCATTCTGTTTATTTTCCATATAATGACATGTCGAGAGTAGTCACCATTCTGTTTAATTCCCATATAATGATATGTCCAGAGTAGTCACCATTCTGTTCATTTCCAATATAATGACATATCCAATGTAGTCAACATTCTGTTTATTTCCCATATAATGACATGTCCAATGTAGTCAACATTCTGTTTATTTCCCATATCATGACATGTCCAGAGTAGACACCATTCTGTTTATTTTCCATATATTGACATGTCCAGAGTAGTCACCATTCTGTTTATTTCCCATATAATGATATGTCCAGAGTAGTCACCATTCTGTTCATTTACCATATAATGACATGTCCAATGTAGTCAACATTCTGTTTATTTCCCATATCATGACATGTCCAGAGTAGTCGCCATTCTGTTCATTTCCCATATAATGACATGTCCAATGTAGTCAACATTCTGTTTATTTCCCATATAATGACATGTCCAGAGTAGTCACCATTCTGTTTATTTTCCATATAATGACATGTCCAGAGTAGTCACCATTCTGTTTATTTCCCATATAATAACATGTCCAATGTAGTCACCATTCTGTTTATTTTCCATATAATGACATGTCCAATGTAGTCACCATTCTGTTTATTTCCCATATAATGACATGTCCAATGTAGTCAACATTCTGTTTATTTACCATATAATGACATGTCCAATGTAGTCAACATTCTGTTTATTTCCCATATCATGACATGTCCAGAGTAGTCGCCATTCTGTTCATTTCCCATATAATGACATGTCCAATGTAGTCAAAATTCTGTTTATTTCCCAAATAATGACATGTCCAGAGTAGTCACCATTCTGTTTATTTCCCATATAATAACATGTCCAATGTAGTCACCATTCTGTTTCTTTTCCATATAATGACATGTCCAATGTAGTCACCATTCTGTTTATTTCTCATATAACGACATGTCCAATGTAGTCAACATTCTGTTCATTTCTCATATAACAACATGTCCAATGTAGTCACCATTCTGTTTATTTCTCATATAACAACATGTCCAGAGTAGTCACCATTCTGTTTATTTTCCATATAATGACATGTCCAGAGTAGTCACCATTCTGTTTAATTCCCATATAATGATAGGTCCAGAGTAGTCACCATTCTGTTCATTTCCCATATAATGATATGTCCAGAGTAGTCACCATTCTGTTTATTTCCCATATAATGGCATGTCCAGAGTAGTCAACATTCTGTTTATTTCCCATATAATAACATGTCCAGAGTAGTCACCATTCTGTTTATTTCCCATATAATGACATGTCCAGAGTAGTCACCATTCTGTTTATTTCCCATATAATGACATGTCCAGAGTATTCACCATTCTGTTTATTTCCCATATAATGACATGTCCAATGTAGTCACCATTCTGTTTATTTCTCATATAATGACATGTCCAATGTAGTCACCATTCTGTTTATTTCTCATATAACAACATGTTCAATGTAGTCACCATTCTGTTTATTTTCCATATAATGACATGTCGAGAGTAGTCACCATTCTGTTTAATTCCCATATAATGATATGTCCAGAGTAGTCACCATTCTGTTCATTTCCAATATAATGACATGTCCAGAGTAGTCACCATTCTGTTTATTTCCCATATAATGACATGTCTAGAGTAGTCAACATTCTGTTTATTTCCCATATAATAACATGTCCAGAGTAGTCACCATTCTGTTTATTTCCCATATATTGACATGTCCAGAGTAGTCACCATTCTGTTTATTTCCCATATAATGACATGTCCAGAGTATTCACCATTCTGTTTATTTCCCATATAATGACATGTCCAATGTAGTCACCATTCTGTTTATTTCTCATATAATGACATGTCCAATGTAGTCACCATTCTGTTTATTTCTCATATAACAACATGTTCAATGTAGTCACCATTCTGTTTATTTTCCATATAATGACATGTCGAGAGTAGTCACCATTCTGTTTAATTCCCATATAATGATATGTCCAGAGTAGTCACCATTCTGTTCATTTCCAATATAATGACATGTCCAATGTAGTCAACATTCTGTTTATTTCCCATATAATGACATGTCCAGAGTAATCACCATTCTATTTATTTCCCATATAATGACATGTCCAGAGTAGTCAACATTCTGTTTATTTCCCATATAATAACATGTCCAGAGTAGTCACCATTCTGTTCATTTCCCATATATTGACATGTCCAATGTACTCAACATTCTGTTTATTTCCCATATAATGACATGTCCAGAGTAGTCACCATTCTGTTTATTTCCCATATAATGACATGTCCAGAGTAGTCAACATTCTGTTTATTTTCCATATAATAACATGTCCAGAGTAGTCACCATTCTGTTTATTTTCCATATAATGACATGTCCAGAGTAGTCAACATTCTGTTTATTTCCCATATAATAACATGTCCAGAGTAGTCACCATTCTGTTCATTTCCCATATAATGACATGTCCAATGTAGTCACCATTCTGTTTATTTCTCATATAACAACATGTCCAATGTAGTCACCATTCTGTTTATTTCTTATATAACAACATGTCCAATGTAGTCACCATTCTGTTTATTTCTCATATAACATGTCCAATGTAGTGACCATTCTGTTTATTTCTCATATAACATGTCCAATGTAGTCACCATTCTGTTTATTTCTCATATAACAACATGTCCAGATTAGTCACCATTCTGTTCATTTCCCATATAATGACATGTCCAATGTAGTCACCATTCTGTTTATTTCCCATATAATAACATGTCCAGAGCAGTCACCATTCTATTCATTTCCCATATAATGACATGTCCAATGTAGTCACCATTCTGTTTATTTCCCATATAATAACATGTACAGAGTAGTCACCATTCTGTTTATTTCCCATGTAATAACATGTCCAATGTAGTCACCATTCTGTTCATTTCACATATAATGACATGTCCAATGTAGTCACCATTCTGTTTATTTCTCATATAACAACATGTCCAATGTAGTCACCATTCTGTTTATTTCTTATATAACAATATGTCCAATGTAGTCACCATTCTGTTTATTTCTCATATAACATGTCCAATGTAGTCACCATTCTGTTTATTTCTTATATAACATGTCCAATGTAGTCACCATTCTGTTTATTTCTCATATAACAACATGTCCAGATTAGTCACCATTCTGTTCATTTCCCATATAATGACATGTCCAATGTAGTCACCATTCTGTTTATTTCCCATATAATAACATGTCCAGAGCAGTCACCATTCTGTTCATTTCCCATATAATAACATGTCCAATGTAGTCACCATTCTGTTTATTTCTCATATAATAACATGTCCAGAGTAGTCACCATTCTGTTTATTTCCCATATAATAACATGTCCAGAGCAGTCACCATTCTGTTCATTTCCCATATAATAACATGTCCAATGTAGTCAACATTCTGTTTATTTCCCATATAATGACATGTCCAGAGTAGTCACCATTCTGTTTATTTACCATATAATGACATGTCCAATGTAGTCAACATTCTGTTTATTTCCCATATCATGACATGTCCAGAGTAGTCGCCATTCTGTTCATTTCCCATATAATGACATGTCCAATGTAGTCAAAATTCTGTTTATTTCCCAAATAATGACATGTCCAGAGTAGTCACCATTCTGTTTATTTCCCATATAATAACATGTCCAATGTAGTCACCATTCTGTTTCTTTTCCATATAATGACATGTCCAATGTAGTCACCATTCTGTTTATTTCTCATATAACGACATGTCCAATGTAGTCACCATTCTGTTCATTTCTCATATAACAACATGTCCAATGTAGTCACCATTCTGTTTATTTCTCATATAACAACATGTCCAGAGTAGTCACCATTCTGTTTATTTTCCATATAATGACATGTCCAGAGTAGTCACCATTCTGATTAATTCCCATATAATGATATGTCCAGAGTAGTCACCATTCTGTTCATTTCCCATATGATGACATGTCCAGAGTAGTCACCATTCTGTTTATTTCCCATATAATGACATGTCCAGAGTAGTCAACATTCTGTTTATTTCCCATATAATAACATGTCCAGAGTAGTCACCATTCTGTTTATTTCCCATATAATGACATGTCCAGAGTAGTCACCATTCTGTTTATTTCCCATATAATGACATGTCCAGAGTATTCACCATTCTGTTTATTTCCCATATAATGACATGTCCAATGTAGTCACCATTCTGTTTATTTCTCATATAATGACATGTCCAATGTAGTCACCATTCTGTTTATTTCTCATATAACAACATGTTCAATGTAGTCACCATTCTGTTTATTTTCCATATAATGACATGTCGAGAGTAGTCACCATTCTGTTTAATTCCCATATAATGATATGTCCAGAGTAGTCACCATTCTGTTCATTTCCAATATAATGACATGTCCAATGTAGTCAACATTTTGTTTATTTCCCATATAATGACATGTCCAATGTAGTCAACATTGTTTATTTCCCATATAATGACATGTCCAGAGTAATCACCATTCTGTTTATTTCCCATATAATGACATGTCCAGAGTAGTCAACATTCTGTTTATTTCCCATATAATAACATGTCCAGAGTAGTCACCATTCTGTTCATTTCCCATATATTGACATGTCCAATGTACTCAACATTCTGTTTATTTCCCATATAATGACATGTCCAGAGTAGTCACCATTTTGTTTATTTCCCATATAATGACATGTCCAGAGTAGTCACCATTCTGTTTATTTTCCATATAATAACATGTCCAGAGTAGTCACCATTCTGTTTATTTTCCATATAATGACATGTCCAGAGTAGTCAACATTCTGTTTATTTCCCATATAATAACATGTCCAGAGTAGTCACCATTCTGTTCATTTCCCATATAATGACATGTCCAATGTAGTCACCATTCTGTTTATTTCTCATATAACAACATGTCCAATGTAGTCACCATTTTGTTTATTTCTTATATAACAACATGTCCAATGTAGTCACCATTCTGTTTATTTCTCATATAACATGTCCAATGTAGTCACCATTCTGTTTATTTCTCATATAACATGTCCAATGTAGTCACCATTCTGTTTATTTCTCATATAACAACATGTCCAGATTAGTCACCATTCTGTTCATTTCCCATATAATGACATGTCCAATGTAGTCACCATTCTGTTTATTTCCCATATAATAACATGTCCAGAGCAGTCACCATTCTATTCATTTCCCATATAATGACATGTCCAATGTAGTCACCATTCTGTTTATTTCTCATATAATAACATGTCCAGAGTAGTCACCATTCTGTTTATTTCCCATGTAATAACATGTCCAATGTAGTCACCATTCTGTTCATTTCCCATATAATGACATGTCCAATGTAGTCACCATTCTGTTTATTTCTCATATAACAACATGTCCAATCTAGTCACCATTCTGTTTTTTTCTTATATAACAATATGTCCAATGTAGTCACCATTGTGTTTATTTCTCATATAACATGTCCAATGTAGTCACCATTCTGTTTATTTCTTATATAACATGTCCAATGTAGTCACCATTCTGTTTATTTCTCATATAACAACATGTCCAGATTAGCCACCATTCTGTTCATTTCCCATATAATGACATGTCCAATGTAGTCACCATTCTGTTTATTTCCCATATAATAACATGTCCAGAGCAGTCTCCATTCTGTTCATTTCCCATATAATAACATGTCCAATGTAGTCACCATTCTGTTTATTTCTCATATAATAACATGTCCAGAGTAGTCACCATTCTGTTTATTTCCCATATAATAACATGTCCAGAGCAGTCACCATTCTGTTCATTTCCCATATAATAACATGTCCAATGTAGTCAACATTCTGTTTATTTCCCATATAATGACATGTCCAGAGTAGTCACCATTCTGTTTATTTCCCATATAATGACATGTCCAGAGTAGTCAACATTCTGTTTATTTTCCATATAATGACATGTCCAGAGTAGTCACCATTCTGTTTATTTTCCATATAATGACATGTCCAGAGTAGTCACCATTCTGTTTATTTCCCATATAATGACATGTCCAGAGTAGTCAACATTCTGTTTATTTCCCATATAATGACATGTCCAATGTAGTCACCAGTCTGTTAATTTCCCATATAATAACATGTCCAGAGTAGTCACCATTCTGTTTATTTCTCATATTACAACATGTCCAGAGTAGTCACCATTCTGTTTATTTCACATATAATGACATGTCCAGAGTAGTCACCATTCTGTTTATTTCCCATATAATGATATGTCCAGAGTAGTCACCATTCTGTTTAATTCCCATATAATGATATGTCCAGAGTAGTCAACATTCTGTTTATTTCCCATACAATGACATGTCCAATGTAGTCACCAGTCTGTTTATTTCCCATATAATAACATGTCCAGAGTAGTCACCATTCTGTTTATTTCCCATATAATAACATGTCCAGAGTAGTCACCATTCTGTTTATTTCCCATATAATGATATGTCCAGAGTAGTCACCATTCTGTTTATTTCCCATATAATAACATGTCCAGAGTAGTCAACATTCTGTTTATTTCCCATATAATGACATGTCCAATGTAGTCACCAGTCTGTTTATTTCCCATATAATAACATGTCCAGAGTAGTCACCATTCTGTTTATTTCTCATATAACAACATGTCCAGAGTAGTCACCATTCGGTTTATTTCCCATATAATGACATGTCCAGAGTAGTCACCATTCTGTTTATTTCCCATATAATGATATGTCCAGAGTAGTCACCATTCTGTTTAATTCCCATATAATGATATGTCCAGAGTAGTCACCATTCTGTTCATTTCCCATATAATGACATGTCCAATGTAGTCAACATTCTGTTTATTTCCCATATAAAGACATGTCCATAGTAGTCACCATTCTGTTTATTTCCCCCAGAGTAGTCACCAATTCTGTTTATTTCCCATATAATGACATGTCCAGAGTAGTCACCATTCTGTTTATTTCCCATATAATGACATGTCCAGAGTAGTCACCATTCTGTTTATTTCCCATATAACAACATGTCCAGAATAGTCACCATTCTGTTTATTTCCCATATAATAACATGTCCAGAGTAGTCACCATTCTGTTTATTTCTCATATAACGACATGTCCAATGTAGTCACCATTCTGTTTATTTCTTATATAATAACATGTCCAATGTAGTCACCATTCTGTTTATTTCTCATATAACATGTCCAATGTAGTCACCATTCTGTTTATTTCTCATATAACATGTCCAATGTAGTCACCATTCTGTTTATTTCTCATATAACATGTCCAATGTAGTCACCATTCTGTTTATTTCTCATATAACAACATGTCCAGATTAGTCACCATTCTGTTCATTTCCCATATAATGACATGTCCAATGTAGTCACCATTCTGTTTATTTCTCATATAACATGTCCAATGTAGTCACCATTCTGTTTATTTCTCATATAACAACATGTCCAGAGTAGTCACCATTCTGTTTATTTCTCATATAACGACATGTCCAATATAGTCAACATTCTGTTTATTTCTCATATAACAACATGTCCAATGTAGTCATCATTCTGTTTATTTCTCATATAACAACATGTCCAATGTAGTCACCATTCTGTTTATTTCCCATATAATGACATGTCCAATGTAGTCACCATTCTGTTTATTTCCCATATAATAACATGTCCAGAGCAGTCACCATTCTATTCATTTCCCATATAATGACATGTCCAATGTAGTCACCATTCTGTTTATTTCCCATATAATAACATGTCCAGAGTAGTCACCATTCTGTTCATTTCCCATATAATGACATGTCCAATGTAGTCACCATTCTGTTTATTTCTCATATAACAACATGTCCAATGTAGTCACCATTCTGTTTATTTCTTATATAACAACATGTCCAATGTAGTCACCATTCTGTTTATTTCTCATATAACATGTCCAATGTAGTCACCATTCTGTTTATTTCTCATATAACATGTCCAATGTAGTCACCATTCTGTTTATTTCTCATATAACAACATGTCCAGATTAGTCACCATTCTGTTCATTTCCCATATAATGACATGTCCAATGTAGTCACCATTCTGTTTATTTCCCATATAATAACATGTCCAGAGCAGTCACCATTCTGTTCATTTCCCATATAATAACATGTCCAATGTAGTCACCATTCTGTTTATTTCTCATATAATAACATGTCCAGAGTAGTCACCATTCTGTTTATTTTCCATATAATGACATGTCCAATGTAGTCAACATTCTGTTTATTTCCCATATAATGATATGTCCAGAGTAGTCACCATTCTGTTTATTTCCCATATAATGACATGTCCAGAGTAGTCACCATTCTGTTTATTTCCCATATAATGACATGGCCAGAGTAGTCACCTTTCTGTTTATTTCCCATATAATGATATGTCCAGAGTAGTCACCATTCTGTTTAATTCCCATATAATGATATGTCCAGAGTAGTCAACATTCTGTTTATTTCCCATACAATGACATGTCCAATGTAGTCACCAGTCTGTTTATTTCCCATATAATAACATGTCCAGAGTAGTCACCATTCTGTTTATTTCTCATATAACAACATGTCCAGAGTAGTCACCATTCTGTTTATTTCCCATATAATGATATGTCCAGAGTAGTCACCATTCTGTTTATTTCCCATATAATAACATGTCCAGAGTAGTCAACATTCTGTTTATTTCCCATATAATGACATGTCCAATGTAGTCACCAGTCTGTTTATTTCCCATATAATAACATGTCCAGAGTAGTCACCATTCTGTTTATTTCTCATATAACAACATGTCCAGAGTAGTCACCATTCGGTTTATTTCCCATATAATGACATGTCCAGAGTAGTCACCATTCTGTTTATTTCCCATATAATGATATGTCCAGAGTAGTCACCATTCTGTTTAATTCCCATATAATGATATGTCCAGAGTAGTCACCATTCTGTTCATTTCCCATATAATGACATGTCCAATGTAGTCAACATTCTGTTTATTTCCCATATAAAGACATGTCCATAGTAGTCACCATTCTGTTTATTTCCCATATAATGATATGTCCAGAGTAGTCACCATTCTGTTTATTTCCCATATAATGACATGTCCAGAGTAGTCACCATTCTGTTTATTTCCCATATAATGACATGTCCAGAGTAGTCACCATTCTGTTTATTTCCCATATAACAACATGTCCAGAGTAGTCACCATTCTGTTTATTTCTCATATAACGACATGTCCAATGTAGTCAACATTCTGTTTATTTCCCATATAATAACATGTCCAATGTAGTCACCATTCTGTTTATTTCTCATACAACAACATGTCCAATGTAGTCACCATTCTGAGTATTTCTCATATAATGACCTATACAATGTAGTCACCATTCTGTTTATTTCCCATATAATGACATGTCCAGAGAAGTCACCAATCTGTTTATTTCCCATATAATAACATGTCCAGAGTAGTCACCATTCTGTTTATTTCTCATATAACGACATGTCCAATGTAGTCACCATTCTGTTCATTTCTCATATAACGATATGTCCAATGTAGTCACCATTCTGTTTAATTCTCATATAATAACATGTCCAATGTAGTCACCATTCTGTTAATTTCTCATACACCAACCTGTACAATGTAGTCATCATTCTGTTTATTTCTCATATAATAACATGTCCAATGTAGTCACCATTCTGTTTATTTCTCATATAATAACATGTCCAATGTAGTCACCATTCTGTTTATTTCTCATATACTGACCTATACAATGTAGTCACCATTCTGTTTATTTCTCATATGACGACATTTCTAATGTCGTCACAATTCAGTTTATATATTTGAGAACCCCATGTTTCTTTTCCCGCTATTGATGCCAACATGTCAGAAACATGTCTAGCATACAGAAAAAGGGATAAAGTGGGTTCTCTAGTACACAGTTACATAGAATAGCGCTTGACGGAGAGTGTGCGCAATAAACGCCAGCATATCTCATAGTTGTTTTGACACTGTCACAGCACAGACTAACTCTCTTATTTTGTACACGGTTCATCTATAGATAATGCACACACCGAGCATCACATGCCGGGATACAGACCATGTCCTGTTGTTGAGTGCATTTCTTATATTGCCCCATTGATCTTCTGATTCTTCATACTATTTTGTTTAGTAATTTTGCCTGAATAGTGATCTATGGCTAATGTGTACTATTTTATTATATATAATTTTAATAAACTTTAAAAGAACCTGTTTTCAAATTGTTGGGTTTGTTCTACGGTCCTAGGTATAGTACATTGAAAGCTCTTATAGGTAGTGGACCTGTCTTCGTTTTGAATATATGTAATTTTACTTGTTTTCTTACCTTTATTATGCCACAATAATAGTCCTAAATAAAGATTATTATTATAGTACTCAAAAACAAATCATGCCCTTGTACAAACACGTAAGGGTAAGGACAGCTGTCAAGCAGCTTGTGTACTTATGGGAAGTAAAACTTGCAGACTGACTTCTGGCAAGGTTTACACTCCAAAATACTGCACCCAATAATGCAAACATACAGTAGATCACTGAGCTCTGGTTTTATTCTATGTTGCTCTCAGATGGAGCAGCAAGGATGACCTGACAGATCTACTTTAACCCTTTCCAGTATAAGCCATTTTTTGTTTTTGTAATTTTGTTTGTGTCACCATTTTTTGAAACAGATAACTTTTTAATTTTCTATCTATGAAATTGTGCGGGGGTGAACAGCTTTGTATTTTGATAGATTGGCCTTTATGGACGTGATTATACCAAATTTGCTTTATTATTTATTTTGATTGTTACAGGAGGTGATTTAAACTTTTTTTTAAAAATTTCATTAATATATTTTTTAATTATTCTTAATGTTTCTTTAGCCCTCTCAGGGGACTTGAACTTGAGATCATTTATACTTTGTATTACATACTGTAATACTATTTAATTTCACTATGTACTCCAACACTAATTTTCTAAGAAGCCCAGCGCTTAATAGGAACACCAAGTTGGCAGTGACAAGGGACTTCAGTCGGCCCCCAACTATTATGGGAACCCATTGACATCCTATGATTGTCTAGTTAGAAACAATTAAATTCTGTTGTCAGAGATTGAAGTGATTAAATAGCAGTGTCCAGAGCTAGCTCCAATCACTGCTGCTAAAAGAAGGTTATAACACAACCAACACCTGCCCTGTATGGAGTGGCCTCAGCTCCTGAGTCGCACTACATACACCAGCTCCATGTATTTCAGAAAGAGGTTAAATAACCTCTGTTGCAAAAATAATTTCAATAACTATAAAAAACAGGTAGTCACATTTTTAGATCATACAGCAACCAGGACAGACTACAATGAGCACAAAAGGTAAAAGACCTGATTCATTAAGACTGGCATTGTACATGACAGTCTTAATAAATGGGCATGGCGGAATAAGAGACGCCATATTCATTAAGTGGTGGATTAAGATTCCTGGTGTAATATACACCACTTCTCATAATGGATTAAGGAGCAGGGCATTGCAACACTCCCGTTCTGCAGAACTGGCATGAAAACGCCAAAAGTTGCAATTTTTTTGTGCAACTTTGTATTGTGCAAAAATTTTGCACATTTTGACTGGTGTAAGCACTTGGATGTATCAACCACAACCCCATATTTAATGCAAGTAGTGTTTCTGGTGGTCCAATCATTGCTGACAGGAGGTTAGAGGAGTTGTCTCGTTAGCTGATTTCTCTGGCTGCACTCCACCAACACAAACAGCTGTAGCAAGGCAGTCATTTGCCCTGCAATCACTACCGCAAGGAAAATATATTATTTCATGGTGGCTAATCAGTTGAACTGCTGTCATGTGATACAGGAACATGCTCAAGTCAGAAGGGCAGCCTCTTCTATAGAGCAGCCCCTATATTGGTGACTCTTAAAGGGAGGTCCAAGCAGGTTTATGAACAGCAATTGCCATGATGAGACAACACATTTCACTTGATCTGCAAGCTGCCCAAGAATACAGTTAACACTGCTGTATGTACGTAAACAGCCACCAACCTCCGTTCTTGGTTGCACATTCTTCTTCATCACTGCTTGAAGTCTCAGTTTTATCTTTCATCTGCTCCAGTTGATCCAAATTTACTAATCCAACTAGCTCAAAGTTTCGACACACCTGTAATCCAACAACCAACATGAGAATATCAAGTCATGAGCCACCCAATCATGATAGTCATTATACAATGAAAGGTTTTGCAGACAGCTAGCATACTTGGTGATTGAATTTCTTGCCATTCTTGACATCTTTCTATCAGTAAAAACATTTTAACTGAAAGCAATCAGGACAGGTTTCTAGCCTTTGAGAGTAAATAGGAATGTTTCCATTCACTTACGGCAAAATGAAATCTTCAAAATCGTGAAACACAAAGTAGAAAGATCGTAAGCTGGTGATACTTTATAATATACAACCCCTGGCAAAAATTATGGAATCACCGGGCTCGGAGGATGTTTATTCAGTTGTTAAATGTTGTTGAAAAAAAACAGATCACAGACATGGCACAAAACTAAAGTCATTTCAAATGGCAACTTTATGGATTTAAGAAATACTAAAAGAAATCAAGATTAAAAATGTGGTACTCAGTAAGGGTAATTTTTTTCAGACCAAGCAGAGGGAAAAAAATATGGAATCACTCAATTCTGAGGAAAAAATTATGGAATCATGAAAAACAAACACACAAAAGAACACTCCAATACATCACTAGTATTTTGTTGCACCACCTCTGGCTTTAATAACAGCTTGCAGTCTCGGAGGCATGGACTTAATGAGTGACAAACAGTACTCTTCATCAATCTGGCTCCAACTTTCAGGTTGTACAATGGATATACTTTATTTATCCAAAATTAGAAAACTTCTTTCAAGAGATTTTATAATTTTGGCAACCCCTATGGAAACAGTCACTAGTCATGAGCAGACCCGTGGATATTCGGGTTCGTCAGGTTAGACTTTAGTTCAAAGTTTGGTTCAGGAACCAGAACTCTACCTGAACTTGAACCCAAACCCCAAAGAAGTCAATGGGGACCTGAACTTTGGTACTGTAAAATGGTCATAGTAAGGGCTAGGTGGCTGCAAAAGGAAGCAGAGTACCCCCACAGAATCTCAATGTCTCTCAGCATCTGAACTTGGAACACTACAAAGGACTTCCAGGACAAGTCCGTGTTCGGAAATCAGCACCAGACACTAGGTGTCCAGTACAAATCCCGAATTTTACAGTTCGGGTTTGCTCATCTCTAACAGTCATCTATTCTGATTCACTTTAGCATTGCTGCAAGAGAAATAAAGTATTACATGCCACATGGCATACCCATGTGTCATTTGTGCCGGGCCCTCCAGAGGGAGAAATAAGGAATAAGAAGAGTTTTTTGAAGTATGGATTAAGATTGTTACTTTTTTGATGGTCAACTACAAGATATTTCAAAATAGCCCCAACTTTAATCACTCTTCACATTACATTTTGTGACTCAAATATTCTAGAAACAACATTACAAATTCTCTACAAAGAACACAAGACAGCAATACATTTTTCAGCTTGATGTACCCTATTAATGATCATTTTAGCACTGTGGATAAACATCTTTACAGTGACGTTATATGAATGCATAACATCAACTGTAAACCATGCTCAGAACAAAGTATGATGCTTTTAATCATGTGAATTTACTGAACAGTGATAGTCTCACCAAGCTGTGCTGCACCATTAACTGTGGCTACTTAACAAAGGCAATATTTACAAATTGGAATCGGTCTCACAGACCATGTTATGTCATGGTTTTACTACCGTGGGCAGTCTGCTCGCCGACAGCTAAATAAATATGTGACTTATGAGAGACGGTCAGAGGCTCTTTTCATAGGGCTTGGGCATGTTTCCTGTAAGTCTCTGCAGTGTGTCTAAAAAGTCTACCTATGTAAAGCTGGCAATGGATGTAAAGACCATCTCCAATATTTGCTACTGAGGAAGAACTTATATAGACCACAAAATGATAATTGTATCATGGGAAATATTGTAAGTTTGCTTAGAAGAAATATATTGCAAGTATGTTTGCCATAAAAGCCAAGTAAAAACATTTAAACAAGGACAATACATGTAGCACCATACAGTGGGTACGGAAAGTATTCAGACCCCTTTAAAATTTTCACTCTTTGTTTCATTGCAGCCATTTGGTAAATTCTAAAAAGTTCATTTTTTTTCCTCATTAAAGCACACTCTGCACCCCATCTTGATTGAAAAAGACCGAAATGTAGAAATTTTTGCACATTTATTAAAAAAGAAAAACTGAAATATCACATGGTCATAAGTATTCAGACCCTTTGCTCAGACACTCATATTTAAGTCACATGCTGTACATTTCCTTGTGATCCTCCTTGAGATGGTTCTACTCCTTCATTGGAGTCCAGCTGTGTTTAAATAAACTGATAGGACTTGATTTGAAAAGGCACACACCTGTCTATATAAGACCTCACAGCTCACAGTGCATGTCAGACCAAATGAGAATCATGAGCTCAAAGGAACTGCCCAAGGAGCTCAGAGACAGAACTGTGGCAAGGCACAGATCTGGCCAAGGTTACCAAAAAATTTCTGCATTACTCAAGATTCCTAATAGCACAGTGGCCTTTATAATCCTTAAATGAAGAAGTTTGGGACCACCAGAAGTCTTTCTAGACCTGGCAGTCCAGCCAAACTGAGCAATCGTGGGAGAAGAGCCTTGGTGAGAGAGGTAAAGAAGAACTCCAAGACCACTGTGGCTGAGCTCCAGAGATGCAGTACGGAGATGGGAGAAAGTTCCACAAAGTCAACTATAACTGCAGCCCTCCACCAGTCAGACCTTTATGGCAGAGTGGCCCGACGGAAGCCTCTCCTCTGTGCAAGACATATGAAAGCACTCATAGAGTTTGCTCAAAAACACATAAAGGACTCCCAAACTATGAAAAATAACATTCTCTAGTCTGATGAGACGAAGATAGAACTTTTTGGTGATAATTCTAAGAGGTATGTGTGGAGAAAACCAGGCACTGCTCATCACCTGCCCAATACAATCCCAACAGTGAAACATGGTGGTGGCAGCATCATGCTATGGGGGCGTTTTTCAGTAGAAGGGACAGAACGACTTGTTGCAATTGAAGGAAACATGAATGCGGCCAAGTACAGAGATATCCTGGATGAAAACCTCTTCCAGAGTACTCTGGACCTCAGACTTGATCAAAGGTTCACCTTCCAACAAGACAATGACCCTAAGCACACAGCTAAAATAACAAAGGAGTGGCTTCAGAACAAATCTGTGACCATTATTTACTGGCCAAGCCAGAGCCCTGACCTAAACCCAATTGAGCATCTCTGGAGAGATCTGAAAATGGCTGTCCACCAAAGGTCACTATCCAACCTGATGAAACTGGAGAGGGTCTGCACGGAAGAATGGCAGAGGATCCCCAAATCCAGGTGTGAAAAACTTGTTGCATCATTCCCAAGAAAACTCATGGCTGTACTAGCTCAAAAGGGTGCTTCTACTCAATACTGAGCAAAGGGACTGAATACTTATGACCATGTGATATTTCAGTTTTTCTTTTTTAATAAATTTGCAAAAAATTCTACATTTCTGTTATTTTTCAGTCAAGATGGGGTGCAGAGTGTACTTTAATGAGAAAAAAATGAACTTTTTAGAATTTACCAAATGGCTGCAATGAAACAAAGAGTGAAAAATTTAAAGGGGTCTGAATACTTTCCGTACCCACTGTATATTGTAAAAATTATACCCCCTTGGTATTTTCCTAATCAGCTTCATCGGGTAGTCACCTAGAATGGCTTCCAAGGATAGGTATGCCTTGCCAAGAGCTCATTTGTAGAATTACCGGCCTTTAGAAATAGTTTATATTTTGGTATATTTTTCAGAGGCACTGTTGGTACACAGGTCCATACAGTGCTGAGTCCTATTCCACAACTGTGTTCAGCCAGAATATGACAAGAACCACTTAAAGTAATGAGAAATAACAGTCCATCATTACTTTAATACATGAAAAGCTGTCAATCTGGAAAATTGCTAGAAACTTGAAGGTATTCTCAGGTGAAGTCATGAAAACTATCAATCACTAAAATGAAACTGGATTTCATGAAAACAATCACAGAAAGGGAAAACTAAGAATTACATCTGCGGCAAAAGATAAGTTCATCACAGTTACCAGCCTCAGAAATCAAAATTTAACAGCAGCCCAGATAACAGCCCTCATAAATAATACACAGACATCAAGTAGTAAACACATCTCAACATCTACTGTTCAGAGGGGACCATGAGAAGCAGGCCTTTATGTTCAAATTGCTGTAAAGGACGCACTACTGTGGACGGCAAACAAGAACAACAGACTTGTTTGGGCCAAGTGACACAATGAGTGAACATTAGGACAGTGGAAATCTGCACTGTGATATGTTGAGTCAAAATTTGAGATTTTTGGTACCAACTACCATCTCATATGTAAGAAGCTGAAAAGGTAAGTGGATGTTTTTTTCTATGTGTGTTTTCATACACATGGAGTTGATGATGTGGGGGTGCTTTTCACTGTTGATTTATTTCAAATTCAAGGCACACTTACCCAGCACAGATGCCACAGAATTCTGCACTATAAAATACTCTGTAAGGGCTATGCAAGTAAGAAGAAGATGGAGTGCCATGTCAGAAAACATGGTCTCCACTATCACTCAAACTCAACCCAACTGTGATTGTTAGGGATGAGTTGGACAGCAGGGAGAAACCAGTAAGTGCTCAGCACCTCTGGGAACTCCTTCAAGACTGTTGGAAAGCCATTCCAGGTGCTTACCTGATAAAACTGTTTAGATAATGGCTAGGGTGTATAAAGCTGTCAAAGGGAGTACTTTGAGGAATCTAAGGTTTAACACATTTTTTTCACAAGTGTTTCTTTACCCCTAGTCTTTATATGTGTTCCTTCGAGTTTTGCTGCCTTCAATCTAAATCTATAATGTGCATATTCCAATAAGAACAAGGAAAGCTATTGTGTGAACAGGTGTGTCCAAACTTTTTAATGGTACTTGACTCATATAGATATTTTTCATTTTACACAATAACTTGCTTTTTCCATACGAAGTCATTCCTAAATCTATATTTTTAAATAACAGAATTATAAACTTCTGTATAGTCTCTAGAAAAGGGAACCATTACCTCATAATTTATTAAAAAAAGTGAATATACAATGTAAGAAAGTAGGTTCTGATCAACTCACTTATCTCTAGAGCATGTAACGCCTACCTTATGTTCCTCTCTTAGATGGCTATCTAGTTCTTCATTTAGTTTGGCTTGGTAGTAGCACAGCTGACACTTGTAGGGCTTCAGTTCATTATGCTTTTCTATGTGCTGTTGCAGGCTATCATCACTCGAGCAGGTAAAAGTGCATTTATCACACCGAAACACAACTCCCTGCAGTTGTTTTGATAACTTGGAACGACAAACTTCTATAGGAACGACTCTCTCTTCTGCAATGGAGACATAAAGAAGACACTGAAGCGATGTACAAAACAATTACACATCAATATTCATGCCAGTTCTATTGTATGAAGGGCTTTTATTTTAGACAATGCATCCTGTTCCAACAATAACTGTTACAGCGACTAAATATTTTCTGCTGTAGTGTGTATCAATTATGTTATTGTTCAGGTACCCACAAACGAACAAAGTGGCTAAAACAACAAGAAACCTGAGGCTAAAGTAGATCTGCTGGGAAGGTTCTACTAAAACAACAGCCTTTATGTTGTGTAGTTTGGTGGCACTATTTATAGTCAAAAGCTGTACTGCCATTATAAGTTTATGACTGTCCCCGAGTGGAGGTTTTTTCTGGTAGATTCAGTACAAATCCAAAATATAAAGTGTGGCTTCCTTTATAAGATTTCTTATGTGCAGAGGTATTCTCCAACATCAAAGCAATGTGGAGATGCTACTTTTATGCAAAACTGGATTTATGGTAATAGTATTATGATTTCTTGACTCATAAGACAATGTAATGGCTTATTATGTGGGCTTTATGCTATGAACAAAGGGGTCAGAAGAACTTAAAGGGGCATTCCCATCTCAAAGAACCTATCCCAACATGTAGTAGGTGTAATAATAATATTAGCAAATACCTCTGTACTCACCTCTGGTGCTGGCGCTGTATCAGCGGTGTCGGTACTGGCTCTCCCAAAACTCGTGTGACATTGTTATGTCAATCGGTGGCCACTTCACTTTCCCCTCCTTTAAACATAACTGACATCAGGAGGAAGTGAGAGTTATGGCTGTCTCTCACATCCTCCAGATGTCTCATTTGTCCAAAAGAGGGGAGAGTGAAGTGACCAGTGATTGGCCTCAGGGATCTCGTGACATAATAATAATAATCTCCCTGGTTTCTCATTGTTCTCCCAGTCGCACTGCTGGCTCCGTGCTGCGATCTTCTAGGTGGGTGAGCTGATATCCCTCTTTTTCTCTTTTGCCAGAGGTGAGTATAGGTGTTATTATTTTATAAGGAGGGAACATGGTGATAGTGAAGGGGTTTTCTGAGATGTGGACAACCCCTTTAAGCAAGCTATACACGTTAGACTAACATCGGCCGAACCAACTGATATCGATGGTTAGTCGCATAGGTGATTGTCGGGGGAGTTAAGGATGAGGCAAGTCAAATTTTGCCACCAACAGAGATGACTGGCAGTATCTCTCTGCTAGAGAATACATTTGAATGTTCCTATGTATGGGAGAGAAGGCATCGATAGATGCCAGATGAACGATCGTTCGTCTGACAGCCATCTAAGTTGTATGGTGGACTTTAGTGCTATAGTATATCTGCGAAACATATCTCATGTAAACAATCATCCTCCTATCTATGCCTTGGTGATACACATAAAGGTCTTCTACTATTTATCACAAACTGTGTATTTGGTGCAAATTGTCGGAAAGAGGCAGATGTATGAATACTGTCTAGAAGTTAAACTGTCTTTGTTGGCTATAACAGTTAATCTGTGTACATCTTTCATTTTTAAATAAGATATGCACTGGGATTGGTTGCTATTGTCAAACATTCTTTCTACAGTCATGGCCAAAAGTATTGAGAATGAGACAAATAGTAATTTTTCCAAAGTTTACTGCTTCATTTTTTGTAATGGCAATTTGCATATACTCCTGAATGTCAAAGAGTGATCAGATTAACAGCAATTACTGTACTTGCAAAGTCAATATTTGCCCAGAAAATGAACTTTAACCCCCAAAACACATTTCAACATCATTGCAGTCCTGCCTTAAAAGGAGCAGCTAACATCGTTTTAGTGATTGATCCATTAACACAGGTGTGGGTGTTGATGAGGACAGGGCTGGCGATCAATCAGTCATGATTAAGTAAGAATGACATCACTGGACACTTTAAAAGGAGGCTGGTTCTTGGTATCATTGTTTCTCTTCAGTTAACCATGGTTATCTCTAAAGAAACACGTGCAGCCATCATTGCACTGCACAAAAATGGCCTAACAGGGAAGAGTATCGCAGCTACAAAGATTGCACCTCAGTAAACAATCTATCGCATCATCAAGAACTTCAAGGAGAGAGCTTGCATTGTTGTCAAAAAGGCTCCAGGGCGCCCAAGAAAGACCAGCAAGCGCCAGGACCGTATCTTAAAACTGTTTCAGCTGCGGGATCGGACTACCAGCAGTGCCGAGCTTGCTCAGGAATGGCAGCAGGCTGGTGTGAGTGCTTCTGCACGCACTGTGAGGCGGAGACTCTTTGAGCAAGGGCTGGTTTCAAGGAGGGCAGCAAAGAAGCCACTTCTCTCCAGAAAAAACATCAGGGACCGACTGATATTCTGCAAAACGTACAGGGAGTGGACTGCTGAGGACTGGGGCAAAGTCATTTTCTCTGATGAATCCCCTTTTCGATTGTTTGGGACATCTGGAAAACAGCTTATTCGGAGAAGAAGAGGTGAGCGCTACCACCAGTCTTGTCTCATGCCAACTGTAAAGCATCCTGAAACCATTCATGTGTGGGGTTGCTTCTCAGCCAAGGGAATCGGCTCACTCACAGTCTTGCCTAAAAACACAGCCATGAATAAAGAATGGTACCAGAATGTCCTCCAAGAGAAACTTCTTCCAACCGTCCAAGAGCAGTTTGGCGCCCAACAATGCCTTTTCCAGCATGATGGAGCACCTTGCCATAAAGCAAAGGTGATAACTAAATGGCTCATAGAACAAAACATAGAGATTTTGGGTCCATGGCCTGGAAACTCCCCAGATCTTAATCCCATTGAGAACTTGTGGTCAATCATCAAGAGACGGGTGGACAAATAAAAACCAACAAATTCTGTCAAAATGCAAGCATTGATTATGCAAGAATGGACTGCTATCAGTCAGGATTTGGTCCAAAAGTTGATTGAGAGCATGCCAGGGAGAGTTACAGAGGTCTTGAAGAAGAAGGGGCAACACTGCAAATATTGACTTGCTGCATTAACTCATTCTAACTGTCAATATAACCTATTGGTACTCATAATATGATTGCAATTATATTTCTGTATGTGATATAAATATCAGACAAACACTAATAAAAACCAGAGGCCAGCAGATCATGTGAAAATATAATTTTGGTGTCATTCTCAAAACGTTTGGCCATGACTGTATGTTGCAATTGATTGTTGTTCCCTTTTTTCTCTTTTTACAACATTTATGTATGTATCAGGCCATAGTAAAAGGTCAGGCTAGTTCAAATAAGACTTACCCACTCCCAGAAAAAAAATGAAATTAGCTGTGTTATAAATATGACTTAAATATGTATATTTAGATACACACAAAAAAGAGGAAGCTACATCTAACAGACATTTCCTCTGAAGAGACTGCTGTAGGGCAAATGTTGTATTGTATGCTGGCAAGCAAATAAATGTCCAAACATGTAAAACATGGACAGACTAGGTCTGCCAGAGCTAGAGCCAGACTTTGTAAGAACTTCCCTACATGACGTTCATCAGCTCTAACAAGGTCTATGGATAGTGTTTGTCTTTTTGGAGACAACCCCTTAAAGACATGTACAGTACTGTGCTAAAGTATTGGACAGGTGAATAAAAATGATGCAAAGTAAGAATGTTTTCAAAAATAGAAATATTAAGTTTATTTTTATCAATTAACAAAAGGCAAAGTGAAAAAAAAAAAGAAAAATCGAAATCAAATCAATATTTGGTGTGACCCCCCTGTTTCCCTTCAAAACAGCATTAATTCATCTAGTTACACTTGCGTACAGTTTTAGAAGGATCTCGGAAGGGAATTTGTTCCAAAAATCTTGGGAGAACTAGCTACAGATCTTCTGTGGATGTAGGCTTGTGCAATTCCTACTTTCTCTTTATGTAATCTTGACTCGATGATGTTGAGATCAGGACTTTCTGGGGGCCATATCCTAACTTTCAGGTGTCCTTGATCTTTATTACGCTGAAGATACTTCTTACTAACATTGCTGTATGTTTAAGGTCGTTATCATGCTGCAGAATAAAATAGGAGCCTATCAGACTTCTCCCTGATAATATTGCACAATGAAGTATCTGCTTGTATTTCTCTGCAATGAGGATACCATTAATCTTGACCAAATTCCCAAATCCATTTGCTGAAATGCTGCTCCAAAATTGCAAGGAACCTCCACCATGCTCATTGTTGTCTGCATACACTCATTAATGTACTGCTCTCCGACCCTTTCATGAACAAACTGCTTTCTGATGAAGCAAAATATTTTACATTATGATTTAGTCCAGAGCACCTGTAGCCATTTTTCTGGATTCCAGTTTCTATGTTTTCGTGCACATTTCAGCCTCTTGGCCTTCCATGATGAAGGTATGACTTTTTGGCAACAATGCTTCCAAGATCAATTCCAGCCAGACTTCTCCGAACAATAGATGGGTATAGCTTGGACACCCTGCTTTTCTACCGGTTCTGAGCTGATGACACTGCTGAACATCTTCCGGTTTTGAAGGGAAGTGAGTATGATTTGTCTTTCATTTGCACTATATTTCCTTGATCGACCACTGTGTCTGTGGCTCTCAACATTACCCATTTCTTGGTGCTTCTTAAAAAGAGCTTGAACAGCACATCTTGAAATCCTTTTCTGCTTTAAAATCTTTGATAGGGGAGACTGCTAATAAAGTACAACTACCTTGAGTCGTGTTCCTGTGCTCAGTCCTGCCATGGTGTATGACCTGTGACATGAACCATTCTACCACAACCTCGCCTTTGTAGCAGAGCTTGGCTGTTCCTCACACAGTTTTAAGCCTCTTACACACCTGTTTCTGTTTCAGTTCAGTTCTGTATCATGTGCAAATGAGGATCATCACTAGTCCCTTCTATAATTGGTTATTCATACACCTGACCATAATCCTACAAAATCCTTGACTTTGTGTAAGTGTACCTAAAAGAATTAATGCTCTTTTGAAGGCTAATGGGGGATCACACCAAATATTGATTTGATTTAGATTTCTCTTTTGTTCATTCACTTTGCCTTTTGTTAGTTGATGAAAATAAACTATTAACATTTCTATTTTTGAGAGCATTCTTACTTTGAAGCATTGTTTTCCACACCTGCCTAATGTTTTTGTACAGTAAGATATATGGACTATTTTTTTATAAATGATGCAGAGATTTACAAAGATAAAAGTAGTTAAAAAAAACTTTGGATAGAATTTTTGAAATAATAGCTTAAATCATTCCTAATAACTATGCTGCAGCTACATGAGTGGTCCAACCATTTCCCTAAATGTCCTCCGTACTGTCAAATTAAATGACTGCCTTATGTTCAAATGTGGCATCGATTTACAAGAGGGGTGGATTGCCTGTTTTATCTGCCTTGTACTCTTTTCAGATGGATGCAAAATAAGAAGCCACAGCTCTAATAGGATTGCAGAGAATTAACATTGCACAGGCAGCGGTGCTGCCACAAGTATAGCACATAAGAGGAAATTTAACTAAAAGCATACTTACATACTTCACTGCATTAAACAATCATCTACTTTACATTTTCTGGCTTTTCCTTTTACATGTTTGGCACCCACTTGTTTGTGATCCTAAAAAAATTGCTCCTTTACGAGCAGTATTGTTCATTGACTATATTCATGAGAGTAACTTTACCCTATATACATAGGAACGCCACCTAATCATCTAAAAAACTAAAAATGAAACAAAAAATTATTTTATGGGATCTAAAACAGAATTGCCACTGAAATAAGGGCTGAAAATCTGCAAGGACGCTTTGTAGGGCAGATTCTTAATCTTTCAATTCCAAAAGCATATTTGTAAAAATAGGTCACCAATAGCAAGAGGGAAAATGGTTGAGACTGCTGTGAGGAGTATTTAAAGGGGAATGAACAGAAAGGATTGCCTCCAGAAGGAATCACCCTATTCGGCCTGTATTAGATAGGTACAGAAATTGCTAAAAATGCTAAGATTTTTTTAGCAATAGTGTTTAGGTCCCACATAGAATACTCAGGTGACCATAGAGCTCTTGACAAACACAGTAGAATTGGTATAATTGTTCCAAGTCAGTGTTATTTATTATGATGTCCACACCACCCACTGACCAGTGTAGTGGAGAGCGGCTGTTGCTAGACTCACAGTCAGCGCATACATCAAAGTGTTGGATAGAAATGTACAGCGTGGTATCAAATGGGGGAGGATGAAGCTATCTCATCTAAACTCACTCCACTGTGCCCTGTGCTGTGAACTCAGCAGTGTAGCGGAGAGTGGCTTCCGCTACACTAATTTGTGCGTTTGGCTCAGCTGCTCCTGCTTCACCAACCTGTTGCCGGCCGCTCCTGCTGCATTCACCGCTCATATCGAAGCACTGTGCAGGGATGTACAGCGTGATAAGGGCAGTACCAAGGCAGGGGGAGTGATGCATTTTCTATTACAGTCACCGTCCTGGGACAAGTTATCTAATAGTATTATATATTTCTAAAAATTTTGATACATTCATATATTACGCGATTTTTTTACTTTTAAAGCTCGGCCTTAAATATTGGCAACTTGTGTGTTAAAGGTAGTGTAGTGTGATGGTACATTGGTATACTGGAGTCTTTATACTTCTTATACTGGAGTTTCTCATTGCCGCTTAGAGAAAATAGTTCTAATAGTTGTATTAAAATATCTCCTGCAGTGTTATATTTCCAGCCAGAGGAGAATATTTATTATGTATAAATGAATTTATTAGTCTACGCAAGTAAAATATACAAGAAATTAATCGAATAATATCGAATAATTAGTGAATTTACATGATCCAACATGCATCCCGGAATACATCATTTACCTCTGTGAAGGACGATATGATCTATCATGTTATGTTTATATTTGGTATGATATAGACAGAGGGGACATCGAAGGTCTTTGGGCCCTTCCTCAGGACAAGTGGAATGGCCAGCTTCAACATGCATAGTAAAGGCAGATCTGTGAAAGTAAGACCAAGATATCTAGGTTACATAGTCACCAAGTCTTCTGTACACCATTTAAAAGAAGTATCCAATGTAAGTGTTACAATTACTCCAAGGTAAATTTAATATTAAGCATGTGTTCAGAGATGAAGAAATAGAGGACATTTGACCTACTATCTGAAGTGATGAAAGATTCCTGCTCGCATAAATGTGAAATCTGATGCTTGGGCTGCATGTCTATTTCATTACGTGTGTACAGAAGTAGAGAAGTGGCAAAGTACATCCTCATCTGACAGGCCAACCTTTCTGGCCAGAAAATTCTGAAAATTGTAGCTATAATCAGCTATAATTCACAAAATGGATTATATAAAACTAGATGTCAGCAGTGCCATTATGGCATTGGCAGTAGCTGAATCTTGACAGTCTGTTATATGCACACTCTTGCCCGCTCATGTAGTCATTTCATAAGCCCTAGTATGTGTTTGCATAGTTTCGGGCAGGTGCTGACTATCTTCTCATCTGCATCCCTCAATAGAACATTGAGAGAAGCAGGAGAAACCGACACGAGTGCCAGTATGCAAATCCCATACTTGTGGTCCCGTGATGACCATTTGTGCAAGCAACAAAGCAGAATCCTGGCAGTGCGCAAACTTCACACTGTCAACATTCAGCTACTGCCATTGCCATAGAGGCACTGCAAAAATCTAATCTTTAGCCCAAAAGTCCCTTATAATGAAAAAGCTGACGTAAAAAAATAAGTAAAGGTAAATTGGGATGTGGCACAAATTCACTGTTTATGGCATTTTAGTAAATTGTCCTATAAACTGTCAGAACCCATGTGTGCTTTGTATGTATGTACACAAGAAATGTTCTGGCCTTTATCTGCCAACTTGATTCTAGAAAACATTCTATTTACACACAATATTAATTGTATTATTTACATTGGCAAATACATTTGTACTTTTTGCTTTGTTTGTTCCTTTCATTTTTTCTGTTAAGTTATAAGCATTATGAATGGAGGAATGTATTAGGATGGTCCCACAGGGGACCACTGGCTATAATACGCATGTGTTATTTACTTATCTGCACTACAATTACTACAGATAGATCATATACAGTGGAACCCCTCCAAAAGGACAACTCATTGAGGAGACCATCTCTTTATCAGCACCAGATTTCCTGTGATGGTGACAAATTTATAGTGGACTTTTTAGCTCTCCTGACATGTCTATTCCGGTAAATACTTGTATGCTCCATAAAATAATAATTCTAGAGGATATTTTTTCAAAATTCTGCATCATACAGTTCCTCTTCTATTTGTACTAAAAATACCATGCGAACTTAAGGTTAGGCCATGTGCACACGTTGCGTGTTTGCCACTTTTTTTTGACGCTCTGATTTGTCACCAAAACCTGAAAGGATTCCTGATGCCAATAAAGTGAATGAGAATCCTGAAGTATCATGCACATGTTGCTTATTTGTGACTTGCAGATTTGGTGCAGAAAATAATTAGCATCATGTCAATTCTTTCAGCGTTTCTGCAGCATTTTACACACATTGACTTCAATGAAGTCAGTCAGTTAAAAATATTACAAAAACGCAGGTATAAAAATGATTGCGGATTTGCTGCATTTTTCTAGTGTTTTTGCTTGCGTTTTTTGCATGTCATTTTCAGACAGCATTGATTGTGGATTTGTTGCATTTTTCTAGCGTTTTTGAATGCATTTTTAGACAGCATTGTATGCTATAGAAATAGATAATAACCTATTTGGCCTCGGTGACAATATTAGGCTATATGCCCACGTAGCGTTTTAGCGGCCGCGAAAACGCTTGTAAAACCGTCTTTCATGCAAAGCAATGTGAATTCGGATGTGCTGTGCACATGATGCGCTAATTAGAGCGCCGAATTCGCATTGCATTGCAAAACGCAGCATGACCATTTCTACCGCGATTACGCTGCAAATTCGCGGCCATTGAGGAACATTGAAACGCAGCAAACCCGCAGGTATATGTGGATTTGCTGCGTTTCAATTACATTCAATGGCCGCGAATTTGCAGCGTAATCGCAGTGCGTGTGGTACCCGGGATGAAGAGAAGACTACAACTCCTCTTTATCCCGGCTACCACACGGTGAAAAAAAGAAATAAAAGTTAAAAAAAAAAAATACCTGTATACTCACCTCTCCGGTCTGCTGCCGGCGGTGTCCTCTGTCCTGCGGTGTACTTGCAGGACCTGCAGTGACGTCTTTTAGCACCTGATGGTCACACGACTGCTGCATGCGTTTTTTTCTGCCAGAGAGAGGCAAAAACGCTATGCATCAAATCTGCTACGTGGGCACATAGCCTTAGAGTCAAATTCCCCCTGGTGTACATTCATATTGTAACTATTCTCCTGCATTGTTTTGTATTTAACATATTATGGTTACTTATTGTGCACTGGTTTAGTTCTGCCTTTGTGAGACTCCCATACTGTCACACCTTGGAGCATTATTTGCAGACACCCTGTTTACTCTCTCTTGTTTTTATATATTTTTTGCATCCTACACATTCCACTATTTTCTCTTTTTAAATGGTTTTAATATGTATATCCCTTTGAATTGATGTACAAATAAAGGATTTTTACATTAATCATTGGAGAACATAGTCTCTTTTTTTCTGTCGGATCTATAGAGATAAGTAATAGATAGAGATAGATAATAGATATACAGTAGGTAGACAGACATATAGACATACAGACATATAGATAGAGCAAAAGACATATAGACATAAAATTGCACAACCCCCTCGACATATTATAAAATTTCACCCTGTGGAGCTTATTGGACGGCTTTTTTTTAAATAAATAAATGAATGAGATAATTTTTGATAACCAGCAAAGGCAAAGCAAACAGCTGGGGACTGATATTATCAGGCTGGAAAGGTCTATGATTATTTTGGACAATTCACAGCTGACATCAACCCCAAATACCTTTAACCCAATTGCCACCACACCAGGGAAATCGGAAAGAGCGAAAGTTAAGCACCAGAAATAATGTGATCCGCCAATACTGGGGCGGCTGTGGACTGTTTTTTTTTAGGCTGGGAAGGGCCCAATAACCAGGGACCTTCCCAGCCTGATCAAATAAGCCAGCAGCTGTCTCCTTTACCGTTGCTGTTTATTAAAAAGTGGGGGCGACCCCACGTTGTTTTTTTTTTCATTTTTTTAATCATAAAAATCTGTCCAATAAGCTCCACAGGGTGCGATTTTATAATATCTTGGGGGGTTGTGCAATTATATGTCTATCTATCTATTATATTTCTCTCTGTCTATACTGTATGTCTGTCTGTCTATATCATATCTATTATCTATATCTATGTATTATCTTTCTGTATCTATTATCTGTCTGTATTGCATTCATTGCTGTGCAAAAACGCTATAAAAACGTAGGTGAAAAACGCATGCAAAAACCCATTGAAAATGCAGCAAAAACATGTTGTTTCCTGCTAAGAGATGCAGAAATTTCTGCATCCAAAAACTAGATGTGTGCACGTAGCCTTCTTGTCCTGCTGTCAAAGTGGTGTTTGTGGTCAATCAGTATCAACACTGATTGGACAATCTGACAGTGTGCAGGAACCGCTCACCGGCCCCAACTAGTAATATTCAGTTGTCAATTTCTTTACATATTTCTAGTAGGAATATCAGAAGAACTGCACCACACAGAGCTATAAAGAAAGATGTTCTAGAACTGTTAAAAGGAATATATATGTATTCACCAATAAAGTCATGTCAGGAAAGATGACCGATTTTCTTTAAGTTAAATCTGGCCATTGTCTTTGAGAGGACCAACCCTTTAGAAGGCAATTTTTAATACTATTTGGGGTAGTCGTCTCTAAGAAGTTGCAATGTATGAGAATTAAGGAAACATATACTGTATATTGTGTCTTTTTCTTACGGGAGGTTAGGAAGACGATTTATCAACTTTGGGCATTGGATCTAAATCATAAGGCTGCACAGATCTAGAACGTCCATTGAGTAATTAATAGTAGAACAAATACCACAAAGCAGTGTTTTTTTCTTACTTGTAGCATGTATAAAAAGAGCATTCTTTGCACTTAAATAGCTTCTTTCCCCCATGTTTGTCTCGATAATGACGACGAATGCTCTGAATGTAACCAGAAGAAAAGTCACAAAATTCACAGTTAAGGACAGCTTCTTCTTTTAGCTCAGGGACTGCATTGGTCACAGGAAGAGGAGTAGGACTATTGTTGCTGTTATTTCTGGATTGAGCAGCTGACTGGTAATGATTGAGCTGCTGCTGAACATCTGGTGGCTCAAAATATGATGATTCTGGGAATGACAATATGAAGAAGGTCAAAGATTAACTTACAAAGCTACCAGCGCAAAAGCATTAACAGCTACCAAACCACAAAAAATATGGCAACGCAATCAAAAGTCGTTTTATATAAGTCGAATATTACCCAGAGCTTCTATGCAACTCATGAATCTTCAGGACAATAACGTAAAATGATAGCCAATAAGAAATGGCTATTATTTTGTTACATATGGCAATTATAGCTATTAAAACTAGTAACTGTTCTGATGTGTACGATAATCGCTTTATACGAGTAGACCTGGATATAAGAAACACTGCTAATTTTCTAGTATATAGCCACCGAGGAAGAAAAATACATGACTTGTTATTATCAGAACATTGATTTGACTGCTCACAAGTAATATATTACCATTTGTAATACCTTTCACAGGGGGCAGATTCTCCATTGCACACATGAGGCTCATGCCTAAGAACAGTAATGTAAGAAATAGCCTTTATTTCAACCTATAGTGATCTTCATTCTATACTTAAACACAAGTAATATAGGTATACCAATTATTTTGCACTACAAGCAGAAGTTGTACGATAATGATTAAAAAGGGTTTTCTGAGGCCATCAGGATAAAAGAAATAAAGAAGTCAAACTTACAACAAATATTTGCCTAGACCAGCTCTGCCACTCCAACGATTTCCACCGGTCCAGAAGCGATAACTTCATGACTACTTTGTGACCTGACCGCTGAAGTCATTCAGGTTTTGCAGTGTTTTGTGTTTGGTGGTCATCATTTCCACTTCACCAGAGATTAATGGTAAGTATCGCCAGTTGACTTGATGTCAATGGTTCTAGCAGTCAGATCACCGGTGGTAATGAGGTCATTGCTTACACAAGTAACAAGCCTTGAAGTTGGGGTAGATTTCAGTGATAAATAGACCTTCTTCTTTTTTAATCAGGATGGCTTCCCATTGTTTGTTTAAAAAAATTAGAAACTCCTTTAATGCCCTATCTGTATCAACCATGCTATAAAATGTGACTCCTAACCCAGACCATATTTACAGATTTTTTATTTTCATCAGTTATTATACATACTGGCCATCTTATTGAGACAATCCTTAAAAGGTCAATTTTGCAATGCAATTTTGGGTATGAAATAAATTAACTGATATACCAAAGTATACCAAAGGTGCTGGTTAGTCTACAAGTCTGTATGTAAAAAATATATTTTATTGCCTGTTCTCTGGAAAATGGCTAAACCAAGTTCTGAACAATCAGGTTCTTACATGCCAGCAAACATGTATTGGCACACTATTTCCTTGCCTGAACTTCCTTTATTGCAGTTCTGTGCAATTCTCTATTGTAATCATTTAGATCTGACCTTCATAAAAATGGTGTTTGCTTAGACAGCTTATAGAGATAATGAAATAGCTTTCACCAGCACATTACAAAGCTTTCTATCTATATTTATTGTTATGAGAGAAAGATCTAGAATTACCCGTGAGTAAAGTGCATCTAACACTAAGATGAGTTAATTCTTCTATGTGCCCTCAGCACTACATGCAAATGTCTTCTTTATAAAGCACTATCTTGCCTTCCCACTACATTAAGACCTAAGTATGACTGGCACTTGCTGTCCACAAAGACCTGCTCTTGGAGTCCGACATAAGTATACTCAGAAAAACATACAATATATACCCTTTGTAGTTTATATACGCCTAATCTACATTCATATTTACCTAGCTTGAATGAGTTACATGCGGCATTATAGTCCAGAGCTGCATTAACAATTCACTGACATCTCCCAGCATTCCTTGTCAACGCCGAAATGTAAATGGAGCTCTGCTCGGTACTACAGATGTAATGAGTGATCAGAACAGAATGAATAATTCAATACATTTATTTATTTTACTCACTTATATAGCGCCATTAATTCCACAGAACTTTACAGACATGATCACTGTCCCCATTGGGGCTCACAATCTACATTCCCTATCAGTATGTCCTTGGAGTGTGGGAGGAAAGCAGAGAACCCAGAGGAAACCCACGGGGAGAACATACAAACTCCTTGCAGATGTTGTCCTCGGTGGGATTTGAGCACAGGACCCCAGCGCTGCAAAGCTGCAGTGCTAAACACTGAGCCACCATGCTGGCCTACACATACAACGGTATTACTTTTTATGTTTAACCCCTTAACGACCTTGGGATTTTCCGCCTTTGCGTTTTCATTTTTTGCTCCCCTTCTTTCCAGAGCCATAGCCTTTTTATTTTTCGGTCAATATGGCCGTGTGAGGCCTTATTTTTTGCAGGACGAGTTGTACTTTTGAACGACATCACTGGTTTTTCCATATCATGTACTAGAAAACGGGAAAAAAATTCCAAATGCGGTGAAATTGCAAAAAAAATGCAATTCCACAGTTGTTTTTTGGTTGTTTTTTTTTACCACGTTCACTTAATGCTAAAACTGACCTGCCATTATTATTCTCCAGGTCATTACGAGTTCGTAGACACCAAACATTTATAGGTTCTTTTTTATTTAAGTGGTAAGAAAAAATCTGAAGTTTGCTAAAAAAAAAAAAAGGCGCCATTTTCTGAAACCCGTAGCGTCTCCATTTTTCGGGATCTGGGGATGAGTGAAGGCTTATTTTTTGTGTGTCGAGCTGACGTTTTTATTAATACCATTTTGGGGTAGATCCGATGTTTTGATCACCTATTATTGCATTTTATTTCAATGTTGCGACGACCAAAAAAACATAATTCTGGCGTTTAGAATTTTTTTCTCGTTACGCCGTTTATCGATCGGATTAATTCTTTTTTTTATATTGATAGATCGGGCGATTCTGAACGCGGCAATACCAAATATGTGTATGTGGGTTTTTTTTTTCATTGTTTTATTTTGAATGGGGTTAAATGGGGGGTGATTTAAACTTTTATATTTTTTTATATTTTTAAAAACATTTTTTTTACTTTCAAATTGCTTCAATAGTCTCCACAGGAGACTAGAAGCAGCAGTTGTCAGATTGCTTCTACTGCATACAAGCGATGAGCAGATCGCTTGTATGCAGCAGAAATGCTCACTTGCATAGCAATCGAGAAATGACAACCACATGGGTCTGCTGCAGACCCTGGGTTGTCATGCCCACCCATCGGTGACCCACGATCATGTGACGGGGTCACCAATGGGTGGGACTAATGCCGCGTTTCCGGCTCAGCGCCGGAGCCCGCACTGAACCGGGGGTAATGGCCTGGGGCGAACTAATACGCCCCAGGCCACAAAGAGGTTAATGGCTTATAGGTAAATATTAGAGATGGGAGAATCGATTTTCAAGACATTGGCAGTAATCTGTGACCACTGGATGGGAATCTTCTTGTGAATCTCCTTACCTCCCGGCATTCCCGGCTCTTCTTTTGTTTATAACAATATAAAAATGCATACCCACAACACAGAATTATATGCAAAGTAGTGTGACATCACTTTATGAGAGTCCTTACCAAGTAGTCTAGATTCCTTTCCAATCCTTGAGCTTTGCTTAGCACGTGGGCCATTAGGAAGCAGACTGCGCACTTTTGGCAACGTAAGTGCTTTTCCGTGAACTTGTATAGAATGATCCTTTAACTGGCTGATTGTAATTGTTGTTACTGGGCAAAACGAGCATTTGTAGCCATGCTCACCTAAAATTAATAAGCAAGAGTATTAAGTGGGACTTATATAAATGGGGTTCCCAAGCTCTATCTAGAAAGCCGCATCTCTATTAGGTATTGCTACATTTTTTGTGATTCTCTAATTCTGATGACTTGGGTTCTTACTCCCATGTGATGCTTTTCTTGTGAGCTAATTTCCCTTTGTGACTCTGGCACTTTATTGCAGTGTTAGTACTTATCTCTTTTATATTCTTTTGCTCCTGCATTATATATTGTCTGTACATGTGCATTAAAGCTTTCTTCTTTACTGTAAACTATTTGATATCACTTTAGGGTTATTGTCTATCATAACTATTTCAGATATCCAGTATACTGTATTTTACATGGCTCTATTGGTTATCATGCCTTCTAGTGCCAGTTTTTGGCCTAGGAAAAAGGTTCTGGCACAATATGCACATTTTTAAAGGTTTTTGTTTGTCTTGTCTAGGATTTTGTGTTTTGATATAAAATTTCTATTGTAAATTTAGGAAGTGCAACCGATCTTTTGTAGGTGTCTTTCGTCTTTTTTTCAACTGCATATGTTTCACATGCATTTTGGTTAGCATTCTATTAATATACAGGCGCCTGCTATATTGTTACTTTTTGGTATTTAATTCTGATGACTTATGTATCTTTTTGCTTATTTTTGGCCATTCTGTCATGTTGTATTGCTTTTCTCATCCATAATGATCTTTCAGTTAATATTGTTTTTATCCAAGTTTTTTTAATCTAAGCAGTAAAATTTTGTACACAATCTAAAGGAGCAATATAAAACTAAAGGCTTATACATTTTTTTTTATATTTTGCGATCAAATCCAACCCTTGATAAAAAAAAGAAAGGTTTATTAATTCATAACATATATTTCTCCAGAAAAAAAAGCCTTTTCCTATTGTTGTAAAGGGTTTTCTGTTTTCAGGTAACTAAAGCATAAATCACTGAATAATAAAAAGGTACATTTTGCCTAGACTGTATACATTCGCATAATGTATCCATAAGACTGAATTCACATTTGTTGACTTATACGCCCGTAAATTCTCTTAATCTAAACATTGTCATGCCGTAGACTTAAGTGTGCAAAAGTATATGAAAAGTGTATCAATTTTGTACGTGTCAGGAATAAATTAGGATATGACATCTTTAACTTTTAATAAGCATAGTCAACTGCACTTAATATGTGAGGAATTTTACATAAAATAGACATGGAAAGTAGTTAATAAGATTACTTTTTTATTATACCTTGATAACAAGCTGAATTTAAACAAACCCATGAATCCCCTCTAAGATTTTGGACACTTTTGGACACAAAAGGAACCATAGTGATAAAATAAACCATGTGCACATAAGGGCCTGTTCAGACCGCGTTTTATAGTGTCTTAGTTTGGGACTTCCGCTTGAACTCCTGAATGGATGTGCCCCTGATGGAGTCTTTGAATTGAATAAGTCCAAAGTATGAAACTTATGCTCTGTTTGTGCTCCTTTTTGGCGATGTCTGTCTTTTAAAACTTTTAAATCCTAGTAGCTTATATTCATACATGCCTCTCCATATGTAAATAAACATGAATATCCAGCCCATAGTACTTGTTTATTGGTGGTATCTGGAGAAAGCGGGAGCAAGGCACGTAACATTGTTCATGCTTGTTGAAGGGACCACGGTCCAGTTGTATCTATTATAGAAGTTACTTCAGCACTGAAGAAAATTAATGCAGTAGTTTATATTTAAAGGGGTTTTCCCACTAACAAAAGTACATTTGAATCAATAGATCTTGGAATAATAATAAGTTCCACAATTGGATGTATTTAAAAATAATGTTCCTGTGCTGAAATAATCTTATAAATGTGCCCCTGCTGTGTACTGTGTAATGGCTGTGTCTGACCGTACAGGAACATGGTCTGATCATACCACATCTCCTGGGCAGGGGAGGAGGCAAAAGAGTATACAGACATTACAGTAAGGGATCACAGCTGATTCTTTCTGTGAGGTAAAATATTTCCCTGCCTGTTTTTAAACAATATTTTACCTCAAAAGAAAGAATTTGCTGTGACCCCCTGCTGTAATGTCTGTATACTCTTTTGCTTCCTCCCCTGTCCAGGAGATGTGGTATGATCAGACCAGGTCCCTGTACGGTCAGACACAGCCATTACACAGTACACAGCAGGGGCACATTTATAAGATTATCTCAGCACAGGGACATTTTATTTAAACACATTCAATTGTGGAAGTTATTATTATTCCAAGATCTGTTGATCAAAATGTACTTTTGTTCGTGGGAAAACCCCTTTAAATGTAATATTTTATTAGATCCAGCGAAAAGGACAAACAGATAACATCCAATGTTGCGACCTATGGAAAGGTCTTTTTCAAGGACATCTGTAGCGTGTGGCGGCTAGACTTGAAAGGAAATGTGAGTGGCGGTGCAATGCTGCTCCTAGTACCGCCACTCACATGTACCTACAAGTCTAGTTCTCTCACATTGAAGATGTTCTTGAAAAAGACCTTTGCCTAGCTCAAAACTACTGCATTCATCTTCTTCAGTGCTGAGGCTATTCATTAATACATCTCATGTGTAAGTTAGGATATGCATGTGTCTTATAATGCAAGTTCTCATACATGTTCACAGCCATCTTATCTCTTATTACTCAAGAAATGAAATAAAAGACAAAAACAGGGCAGTTCAATTACTCACCGCCATGTGCTTTCAAAATGTGCGTTTTCAATCGGCCTTTGTAGGAAGATTTAAAAGGACAATGTTTGCATCTGAATGGTTTGTTATGTCCATGGTGATCTTGGATATGACGATGAAGGCTAAACAAAAATAAAAGAAGCGACATCTATATCAATAGTAAAGGCCGATTTAACACAATTTTTCAAAATACATAGTTTTACATGCTGACAATTTCGAATGCAAGTTTGGTCGTGACAGCAATAGAACTAGCTAATGAAAAGTGACATGAGTGTACATTACAAAAAGTCTGAAATAATAATTATGTTAATTACGTGTAAGTGGTTAATTTTAATCAACAATAAACTCTGAATTAAGTTTGTTCTTTAAACTGGAAAAAAATCATGAGGATAACTACAAACAATAGCGATTAATGAGAATTGTCAATACCCACCAAGTGATCTAACGTGCGTGGGATAACATGTAATAGCAATACCACTATTATAATAACACGTTTCTAGGACAACATCCTGGTAACAAAAAAGTTTCAGAGCTGGCCTCTAAAACTGCTCACATTAAAACGGAACAAAGTGGCAACACGTAAAATAGTCTCTTGGGGCAGAGACATAAAGCCTCTATATAATTAGCTATAGGTGTCCATTTTTAGACTTTACTGGGAACTGAAACCTGGTTACATAGCAAAACTGTACGTGTTAGGGAGTGTTAAACGAACACTGTCTAGTCACAATATTGAGTGCATAGCAAAAGCACAGTAGGTAGTAGATCTAAAGATGGGAATTCTAATGCATTTTGGACTATAAGGACCAGGAATTTTTTTTTGCATTATTGATTGACTCATTTCAAGAGCCATAAGTTTATTTTACACATATATTGTATGTCTCTGGGTAACCTCTATACATATCCTGTACACATATACTGTATGTCTCTGGGTAAGCTCTATACATATCCTGTACACATATACTGTATGTCTCTGGATAACCTCTATACATATCCTGTACACATATACTGTATGTCTCTGGGTAAGCTCTATACATATCCTGTACACATATACTGGATGTCTCTGGGTAACCTCTATACATATCCTGTACACATATACTGTATGTCTCTTGGTAACCTCTATACATACCCTGTACACATATACTGTATGTCTCTGGGTAAGCTCTATACATATCCTGTACACATATATTGTATGTCTCTGGGTAAGCTCTATACATATCCTGTACACATATACTGTATGTCTCTGGGTAACCTCTGTACATATCCTGTACACATATACTGTATGTCTCTGGGTAAGCTCTATACATATCCTGTACACATATACAGTATGTCTCTGGGTAACCTCTATACATACCCTGTACACATATACTGTATGTCTCTGGGTAACCTCTTTACATATCATGTACACATATACTGTATGTCTCTGGGTAACCTCTATACATATCCTGTACACATATACTGTATGTCTCTGGGTAACCTCTATACATATCCTGTACACATATACTGTATGTCTCTGGGTAAGCTCTATACATATCCTGTACACATATACTGTATGTCTCTGGGTAACCTCTATACATATCCTGTACACATATACTGTATGTCTCTGGGTAACCTCTATACATATAATGTACACATATACTGTATGTCTCTGGGTAACCTCTATACATACCCTGTACACATATACTGTACGTCTCTGGGTAAGCTCTATACATATCCTGTACACATATACTGGATGTCTCTGGGTAACCTCTATACATACCCTGTACACATATACTGTATGTCTCTGGGTAAGCTCTATACATATCCTGTACACAAATACTGTATGTCTCTGGGTAACCTCTATACATATCCTGTACACATATACTGTATGTCTCTGGGTAAGCTCTATACATATCCTGTACACATATACTGGATGTCTCTGGGTAACCTCTATACATACCCTGTACACATATACTGTATGTCTCTGGGTAAGCTCTATACATATCCTGTACACAAATACTGTATGTCTCTGGGTAACCTCTATACATATCCTGTACACATATACTGTATGTCTCTGGGTAAGCTCTATACATATCCTGTACACATATACTGTATGTCTCTGGGTAAGCTCTATACATATCCTGTACACATATACTGTATGTCTCTGGGTAAGCTCTATACATATCCTGTACACATATACTGTATGTCTCTGGGTAACCTCTATACATATCCTGTACACATACTGTATGTCTCTGGGTAAGCTCTATACATATCCTGTACACATATACTGTATGTCTCTGGGTAAGCTCTATACATATCCTGTACACATATACTGTATGTCTCTTGGTAACCTCTATACATATCCTGTACACATATACTGTATGTCTCTGGGTAAGCTCTATACATATCCTGTACACATATACTGTATGTCTCTGGGTAAGCTCTATACATATCCTGTACACATATACTGTATGTCTCTGGGTAAGCTCTATACATATCCTGTACACATATACTGTATGTCTCTGGGTAACCTCTATACATATCCTGTACACATATACTGTATGTCTCTGGGTAAGCTCTATACATATCCTGTACACATATACTGTATGTCTCTGGGTAAGCTCTATACATATCCTGTACACATATACTGTATGTCTCTGGGTAACCTCTATACATATCCTGTACACATACTGTATGTCTCTGGGTAAGCACTGTACATATCCTGTACACATATACTGTATGTCTCTGGGTAACCTCTATACATATCCTGTACACATATACTGTATGTCTCTGGGTAACGTCTATACATATCCTGTACACATATACTGTATGTCTCTGGGTAACCTCTATACATATCCTGTACACATATGCTGTATGTCTCTGGGTAAGCTCTATATATACCCTGTACACATATAGTGTAAGTCTCTGGGTAACCTCTGTACATATCCTGTACACATATACAGTATGTCTCTGGGTAAGCTCTGTACATATCCTGTACACATATACTGTATGTCTCTGGGTAAGCTCTATACATATCCTGTACACATATACTGTATGTCTCTGGGTAACCTCTATACATATCCTGTACACATATACTGTATGTCTCTGGGTAACCTCTATACATATCCTGTACACATATACTGTATGTCTCTGGGTAAGCTCTATACATATCCTGTACACATATACTGTATGTCTCTGGGTAACCTCTATACATATGCTGTACACATATACTGTATGTCTCTGGGTAACCTCTATACATATCCTGTACACATATACTGTATGTCTCTGGGTAACCTCTATACATATCCTGTACACATATACTGTAAGTCTCTGGGTAACCTCTATACATATCCTGTACACATATACTGTATGTCTCTGGGTAAGCTCTATACATATCCTGTACACATATATTGTATGTCTCTGGGTAACCTCTATACAAATCCTGTACACATCTACTGTATGTCTCTGGGTAAGCTCTATACATATGCTGTACACATATACTGTATGTCTCTGGGTAAGCTCTATACATATCCTGTACACATATACTGTATGTCTCTGGGTAAGCTCTATACATATCCTGTACACATATACTGTATGTCTCTGGGTAAGCTCTATACATATCCTGTACACATCTACTATATGTCTCTGGGTAAGCTCTATACATATCCTGTACACATATACTGTATGTCTCTGGGTAACTTCTGTACATATCCTGTACACATATACTGTATGTCTCTGGGTAACCTCTGTACATATCCTGTACACATATACTGTATGTCTCTGGGTAACTTCTATACATATCCTGTACACATATACTGTATGTCTCTGGGTAACCTCTATACATACCCTGTACACATATACTGTATGTCTCTGGGTAAACTCTATACATACCCTGTACACATATACTGTATGTCTCTGGGTAAGCTCTATACATATCGTGTACACATGTACTGTATGTCTCTGGGTAACCTCTATACATATCCTGTACACATATACTGTATGTCTCTGGGTAACCTCTGTACATATCCTGTACACATATACTGTATGTCTCTGGGTAACCTCTGTACATATCCTGTACACATATACTGTATGTCTCTGGGTAACCTCTATACATATCCTGTACACATATACTGTATGTCTCTGGGTAACCTCTGTACATATCCTGTACACATATACTGTATGTCTCTGGGTAAGCTCTATACACATCCTGTACACATATACTGTATGTCTCTGGGTAAGCTCTATACATATGCTGTACACATATACTGTATGTCTCTGGGTAAGCTCTATACATATCCTGTACACATATACTGTATGTCTCTGGGTAAGCTCTATACATATCCTGTACACATCTACTATATGTCTCTGGGTAAGCTCTATACATATCCTGTACACATATACTGTATGTCTCTGGGTAACCTCTGTACATATCCTGTACACATATACTGTATGTCTCTGGGTAACTTCTATACATATCCTGTACACATATACTGTATGTCTCTGGGTAACCTCTATACATACCCTGTACACATATACTGTATGTCTCTGGGTAAACTCTATACATACCCTGTACACATATACTGTATGTCTCTGGGTAAGCTCTATACATATCGTGTACACATATACTGTATGTCTCTGGGTAAGCTCTATACACATCCTGTACACATATACTGTATGTCTCTGGGTAACCTCTGTACATATCCTGTACAGATATACTGTATGTCTCTGGGTAAGCTCTATACATACCCTGTACACATATACTGTATGTCTCTGGGTAAGCTCTATACATATCCTGTACACATATACTGTATGTCTCTGGGTAAGCTCTATACATATCCTGTACACATACTGTATGTCTCTGGGTAAGTTCTATACATATCCTGTACACATATACTGTATGTCTCTGGGTAACCTCTGTACATATCCTGTACACATATACTGTATGTCTCTGGGTAACTTCTATACATATCCTGTACACATATACTGTATGTCTCTGGGTAACCTCTATACATACCCTGTACACATATACTGTATGTCTCTGGGTAAACTCTATACATACCCTGTACACATATACTGTATGTCTCTGGGTAAGCTCTATACATATCGTGTACACATATACTGTATGTCTCTGGGTAACCTCTATACATATCCTGTACACAAATACTGTATGTCTCTGGGTAACCTGTATACATATCCTGTACACATCTACTGTATGTCTCTGGGTAACCTCTGTACATATCCTGTACACATATACTGTATGTCTCTGGGTAACCTCTATACATATCCTGTACACATATACTGTATGTCTCTGGGTAACCTCTGTACATATCCTGTACACATATACTGTATGTCTCTGGGTAACCTCTATACATATCCTGTACACATATACTGTATGTCTCTGGGTAACCTCTATACATATCCTGTACACAAATACTGTATGTCTCTGGGTAACCTGTATACATATCCTGTACACATCTACTGTATGTCTCTGGGTAACCTCTGTACATATCCTGTACACATATACTGTATGTCTCTGGGTAACCTCTATACATATCCTGTACACATATACTGTATGTCTCTGGGTAACCTCTGTACATATCCTGTACACATATACTGTATGTCTCTGGGTAAGCTCTATACACATCCTGTACACATATACTGTATGTCTCTGGGTAAGCTCTATACATATGCTGTACACATATACTGTATGTCTCTGGGTAAGCTCTATACATATCCTGTACACATATACTGTATGTCTCTGGGTAAGCTCTATACATATCCTGTACACATATACTGTATGTCTCTGGGTAACCTCTGTACATATCCTGTACACATATACTGTATGTCTCTGGGTAACTTCTATACATATCCTGTACACATATACTGTATGTCTCTGGGTAACTTCTATACATATCCTGTACACATATACTGTATGTCTCTGGGTAACCTCTATACATACCCTGTACACATATACTGTATGTCTCTGGGTAAACTCTATACATATCGTGTACACATATACTGTATGTCTCTGGGTAACCTCTATACATATCCTGTACACATATACTGTATGTCTCTGGGTAACCTCTGTACATATCCTGTACACATATACTGTATGTCTCTGGGTAAGCTCTATACACGTCCTGTACACATATACTGTATGTCTCTGGGTAAGCTCTATACATATCGTGTACACATATACTGTATGTCTCTGGGTAACCTCTATACATATCCTGTACACATATACTGTATGTCTCTGGGTAACCTCTGTACATATCCTGTACACATATACTGTATGTCTCTGGGTAAGCTCTATACACATCCTGTACACATATACTGTATGTCTCTGGGTAACCTCTGTACATATCCTGTACACATATACTGTATGTCTCTGGGTAAGCTCTATACATACCCTGTACACATATACTGTATGTCTCTGGGTAAGCTCTATACATATCCTGTACACATATACTGTATGTCTCTGGGTAAGCTCTATACATATCCTGTACACATACTGTATGTCTCTGGGTAAGTTCTATACATATCCTGTACACATATACAGTATGTCTCTGGGTAACCTCTGTACATATCCTGTACACATATACTGTTTGTCTCTGGGTAACCTCTATACATATCCTGTACACATATACTGTATATCTCTGGGTAAGCTCTATACATACCATGTACACATATACTGTGTGTCTCTGGGTAAACTCTATACATACCCTGTACACATATACTGTATGTCTCTGGGTAACCTCTATACATATCCTGTACACATATACTGTATGTCTCTGGGCAAGCTCTATACATATCCTGTACACATATACTGTATGTCTCTGGGTAAGCTCTATACATACCATGTACACATATACTGTGTGTCTCTGGGTAACCTCTATACATATCCTGTACACATATACTGTATGTCTCTGGGTAAGCTCTATACATACCCTGTACACATATACTGTATGTCTCTGGGTAACCTCTATACATATCCTGTACACATATACTGTATGTCTCTGGGCAAGCTCTATACATATCCTGTACACATATACTGTATGTCTCTGGGTAAGCTCTATACATACCATGTACACATATACTGTGTGTCTCTGGGTAACCTCTATACATATCCTGTACACATATACTGTATGTCTCTGGGTAAGCTCTATACATATCCTGTACACATATACTGTATGTCTCTGGGTAAGCTCTATACATATCCTGTACACATATACTGTATGTCTCTGGGTAAGCTCTATACATATCCTGTACACATACTGTAAGTCTCTGGGTAAGCTCTATACATACCCTGTACACATATACTGTATGTCTCTGGGTAAGCTCTATACATATCCTGTACACATATACTGTATGTCTCTGGGTAACCTCTATACATATCCTGTACACATATACTGTATGTCTCTGGGTAACCTCTATACACATCCTGTACACATATACTGTATGTCTCTGGGTAACCTCTATACATATCCTGTACACATACTGTATGTCTCTGGGTAAGTTCTATACATATCCTGTACACATATACAGTATGTCTCTGGGTAACCTCTGTACATATCCTGTACACATATACTGTTTGTCTCTGGGTAACCTCTATACATATCCTGTACACATATACTGTATATCTCTGGGTAAGCTCTATACATACCATGTACACATATACTGTGTGTCTCTGGGTAAACTCTATACATACCCTGTACACATATACTGTATGTCTCTGGGTAACCTCTATACATATCCTGTACACATATACTGTATGTCTCTGGGTAAGCTCTATACATATCCTGTACACATATACTGTATGTCTCTAGGTAACCTCTAAACATATCCTGTACACACATACTGTATGTCTTTGGGTAACCTCTGTACATATCCTGTACACATATACTGTATGTCTCTGGGTAAGCTCTATACATACCATGTACACATATACTGTGTGTCTCTGGGTAACCTCTATAGATATCCTGTACACATATACTGTATGTCTCTGGGTAAGCTCTATACATACCCTGTACACATATACTGTATGTCTCTGGGTAACCTCTATACATATCCTGTACACATATACTGTATGTCTCTGGGTAAGCTCTATACATATCCTGTACACATATACTGTATGTCTCTGGGTAACCTCTATACATATCCTGTACACATATACTGTATGTCTCTGGGTAAGCTCTATACATACCCTGTACACATATACTGTACGTCTCTGGGTAAGCTCTATACATATTCTGTACACATATACTGTATGTCTCTGGGTAACCTCTATACATATCCTGTACACATATACTGTATGTCTCTGGGTAACCTCTATACACATCCTGTACACATATACTGTATGTCTCTGGGTAAACTCTATACATATCCTGTACACATATACTGTATGTCTCTGGGTAACCTCTGTACATATCCTGTACACATCTACTGTACGTCTCTGGGTAACCTCTGTACATATCCTGTACACATATACTGTATGTCTCTGGGTAAGCACTATACATATCCTGTACACATATACTGTATGTCTCTGGGTAAGCTCTATACATATCCTGTACACATACTGTAAGTCTCTGGGTAAGCTCTATACATACCCTGTACACATATACTGTATGTCTCTGGGTAAGCTCTATACATATCCTGTACACATATACTGTATGTCTCTGGGTAACCTCTAAACATATCCTGTACACACATACTGTATGTCTTTGGGTAACCTCTGTACATATCCTGTACACATATACTGTATGTCTCTGGGTAAGCTCTATAAATACCATGTACACATATACTGTGTGTCTCTGGGTAACCTCTATACATATCCTGTACACATATACTGTATGTCTCTGGGTAAGCTCTATACATACCCTGTACACATATACTGTATGTCTCTGGGTAACCTCTATACATATCCTGTACACATATACTGTATGTCTCTGGGTAAGCTCTATACATATCCTGTACACATATACTGTATGTCTCTGGGTAACCTCTATACATATCCTGTACACATATACTGTATGTCTCTGGGTAAGCTCTATACATACCCTGTACACATATACTGTAAGTCTCTGGGTAAGCTCTATACATATTCTGTACACATATACTGTATGTCTCTGGGTAACCTCTATACATATCCTGTACACATATACTGTATGTCTCTGGGTAACCTCTATACACATCCTGTACACATATACTGTATGTCTCTGGGTAACCTCTATACATATCCTGTACACATATACTGTATGTCTCTGGGTAACCTCTGTACATATCCTGTACACATCTACTGTACGTCTCTGGGTAACCTCTGTACATATCCTGTACACATATACTGTATGTCTCTGGGTAAGCTCTATACATATCCTGTACACATATACTGTATGTCTCTGGGTAAGCTCTATACATATCCTGTACACATACTGTAAGTCTCTGGGTAAGCTCTATACATACCCTGTACACATATACTGTATGTCTCTGGGTAAGCTCTATACATATCCTGTACACATATACTGTATGTCTCTGGGTAACCTCTATACATATCATGTACACATATACTGTATGTCTCTGGGTAACCTCTATACACATCCTGTACACATATACTGTATGTCTCTGGGTAACCTCTATACATATCCTGTACACATATACTGTATGTCTCTGGGTAACCTCTGTACATATCCTGTACACATCTACTGTACGTCTCTGGGTAACCTCTGTACATATCCTGTTCACATATACTGTATGTCTCTAGGTAAGCTCTATACATATCCTGTACACATCTACTGTATGTCTCTGGGTAAGCTCTATACATATCCTGTACACATATACTGTATGTCTCTGGGTAACCTCTGTACATATCCTGTACACATATATTGTATGTCTTTGGGTAAGCTCTATACATACCCTGTACACATACTGTATACTGTATGTCTCTGGGCAAGCTCTATACATACCCTGTACACATATACTGTATGTCTCTGGGTAAGCTCTATACATACCCTGTACACATATAGTGTATGTCTCTGGGTAAGCTCTATACATATCCTGTACACATATACTGTATGTCTCTGGGTAACCTCTATACATATCCTGTACACATATACTGTATGTCTCTGGGTAAGCTCTATACATATCCTGTACACATATAGTGTATGTCTCTGGGTAAGCTCTATACATATCCTGTAGACATATACTGGATGTCTCTGGGTAAGCTCTATACATATCCTGTACACATATACTGTATGTCTCTGGGTAACCTCTATACATATCCTGTACACATATACTGTATGTCTCTGGGTAAGCTCTATACATATCCTGTACACATATAGTGTATGTCTCTGGGTAAGCTCTATACATATCCTGTAGACATATACTGGATGTCTCTGGGTAACCTCTATACATATCCTGTACACATCTACTGTATGTCTCTGAGTAAGCACTGTACATATCCTGTACACATATACTGTATGTCTCTTGGTAACCTCTATACATATCCTGTACACATATACTGTATGTCTCTGGGTAACCTCTATACATATCCTGTACACATATACAGTATGTCTCTGGGTAAGCTCTATACATATCCTGTACACATATACTGTATGTCTCTGGGTAACCTCTATACATATCCTGTACACATATACTGTATGACTCTTGGTAACCTCTATACATATCCTGTACACATATACTGTATGTCTCTGGGTAAGCTCTATACATATCCTGTACACATATACTGTATGTCTCTGGGTAACCTCTGTACATATCCTGTACACATATATTGTATGTCTCTGGGTAAGCTCTATACATACCCTGTACACATACTGTATACTGTATGTCTCTGGGCAAGCTCTATACATACCCTGTACACATATACTGTATGTCTCTGGGTAAGTTCTATACATACCCTGTACACATATAGTGTATGTCTCTGGGTAAGCTCTATACATACCCTGTACACATATACTGTATGTCTCTGGGTAACCTCTATACATATAATGTACACATATACTGTATGTCTCTGGGTAAGTTCTATACATATACTGTACACATATACTGTATGTCTCTGGGTAACCTCTATACATACCCTGTACACATATACTGTACGTCTCTGGGTAAGCTCTATACATATCCTGTACACATATACTGGATGTCTCTGGGTAACCTCTATACATACCCTGTACACATATACTGTATGTCTCTGGGTAAGCTCTATACATATCCTGTACACAAATACTGTATGTCTCTGGGTAACCTCTATACATATCCTGTACACATATACTGTATGTCTCTGGGTAAGCTCTATACATATCCTGTACACATATACTGTATGTCTCTGGGTAAGCTCTATACATATCCTGTACACATATACTGTATGTCTCTGGGTAAGCTCTATACATATCCTGTACACATATACTGTATGTCTCTGGGTAACCTCTATACATATCCTGTACACATACTGTATGTCTCTGGGTAAGCTCTATACATATCCTGTACACATATACTGTATGTCTCTGGGTAAGCTCTATACATATCCTGTACACATATACTGTATGTCTCTTGGTAACCTCTATACATATCCTGTACACATATACTGTATGTCTCTGGGTAAGCTCTATACATATCCTGTACACATATACTGTATGTCTCTGGGTAAGCTCTATACATATCCTGTACACATATACTGTATGTCTCTGGGTAAGCTCTATACATATCCTGTACACATATACTGTATGTCTCTGGGTAACCTCTATACATATCCTGTACACATATACTGTATGTCTCTGGGTAAGCTCTATACATATCCTGTACACATATACTGTATGTCTCTGGGTAAGCTCTATACATATCCTGTACACATATACTGTATGTCTCTGGGTAACCTCTATACATATCCTGTACACATACTGTATGTCTCTGGGTAAGCACTGTACATATCCTGTACACATATACTGTATGTCTCTGGGTAACCTCTATACATATCCTGTACACATATACTGTATGTCTCTGGGTAACGTCTATACATATCCTGTACACATATACTGTATGTCTCTGGGTAACCTCTATACATATCCTGTACACATATGCTGTATGTCTCTGGGTAAGCTCTATATATACCCTGTACACATATAGTGTAAGTCTCTGGGTAACCTCTGTACATATCCTGTACACATATACAGTATGTCTCTGGGTAAGCTCTGTACATATCCTGTACACATATACTGTATGTCTCTGGGTAAGCTCTATACATATCCTGTACACATATACTGTATGTCTCTGGGTAACCTCTATACATATCCTGTACACATATACTGTATGTCTCTGGGTAACCTCTATACATATCCTGTACACATATACTGTATGTCTCTGGGTAAGCTCTATACATATCCTGTACACATATACTGTATGTCTCTGGGTAACCTCTATACATATGCTGTACACATATACTGTATGTCTCTGGGTAACCTCTATACATATCCTGTACACATATACTGTATGTCTCTGGGTAACCTCTATACATATCCTGTACACATATACTGTAAGTCTCTGGGTAACCTCTATACATATCCTGTACACATATACTGTATGTCTCTGGGTAAGCTCTATACATATCCTGTACACATATATTGTATGTCTCTGGGTAACCTCTATACAAATCCTGTACACATCTACTGTATGTCTCTGGGTAAGCTCTATACATATGCTGTACACATATACTGTATGTCTCTGGGTAAGCTCTATACATATCCTGTACACATATACTGTATGTCTCTGGGTAAGCTCTATACATATCCTGTACACATATACTGTATGTCTCTGGGTAAGCTCTATACATATCCTGTACACATCTACTATATGTCTCTGGGTAAGCTCTATACATATCCTGTACACATATACTGTATGTCTCTGGGTAACTTCTGTACATATCCTGTACACATATACTGTATGTCTCTGGGTAACCTCTGTACATATCCTGTACACATATACTGTATGTCTCTGGGTAACTTCTATACATATCCTGTACACATATACTGTATGTCTCTGGGTAACCTCTATACATACCCTGTACACATATACTGTATGTCTCTGGGTAAACTCTATACATACCCTGTACACATATACTGTATGTCTCTGGGTAAGCTCTATACATATCGTGTACACATGTACTGTATGTCTCTGGGTAACCTCTATACATATCCTGTACACATATACTGTATGTCTCTGGGTAACCTCTGTACATATCCTGTACACATATACTGTATGTCTCTGGGTAACCTCTGTACATATCCTGTACACATATACTGTATGTCTCTGGGTAACCTCTATACATATCCTGTACACATATACTGTATGTCTCTGGGTAACCTCTGTACATATCCTGTACACATATACTGTATGTCTCTGGGTAAGCTCTATACACATCCTGTACACATATACTGTATGTCTCTGGGTAAGCTCTATACATATGCTGTACACATATACTGTATGTCTCTGGGTAAGCTCTATACATATCCTGTACACATATACTGTATGTCTCTGGGTAAGCTCTATACATATCCTGTACACATCTACTATATGTCTCTGGGTAAGCTCTATACATATCCTGTACACATATACTGTATGTCTCTGGGTAACCTCTGTACATATCCTGTACACATATACTGTATGTCTCTGGGTAACTTCTATACATATCCTGTACACATATACTGTATGTCTCTGGGTAACCTCTATACATACCCTGTACACATATACTGTATGTCTCTGGGTAAACTCTATACATACCCTGTACACATATACTGTATGTCTCTGGGTAAGCTCTATACATATCGTGTACACATATACTGTATGTCTCTGGGTAAGCTCTATACACATCCTGTACACATATACTGTATGTCTCTGGGTAACCTCTGTACATATCCTGTACAGATATACTGTATGTCTCTGGGTAAGCTCTATACATACCCTGTACACATATACTGTATGTCTCTGGGTAAGCTCTATACATATCCTGTACACATATACTGTATGTCTCTGGGTAAGCTCTATACATATCCTGTACAAATACTGTATGTCTCTGGGTAAGTTCTATACATATCCTGTACACATATACTGTATGTCTCTGGGTAACCTCTGTACATATCCTGTACACATATACTGTATGTCTCTGGGTAACTTCTATACATATCCTGTACACATATACTGTATGTCTCTGGGTAACCTCTATACATACCCTGTACACATATACTGTATGTCTCTGGGTAAACTCTATACATACCCTGTACACATATACTGTATGTCTCTGGGTAAGCTCTATACATATCGTGTACACATATACTGTATGTCTCTGGGTAACCTCTATACATATCCTGTACACAAATACTGTATGTCTCTGGGTAACCTGTATACATATCCTGTACACATCTACTGTATGTCTCTGGGTAACCTCTGTACATATCCTGTACACATATACTGTATGTCTCTGGGTAACCTCTATACATATCCTGTACACATATACTGTATGTCTCTGGGTAACCTCTGTACATATCCTGTACACATATACTGTATGTCTCTGGGTAACCTCTATACATATCCTGTACACATATACTGTATGTCTCTGGGTAACCTCTATACATATCCTGTACACAAATACTGTATGTCTCTGGGTAACCTGTATACATATCCTGTACACATCTACTGTATGTCTCTGGGTAACCTCTGTACATATCCTGTACACATATACTGTATGTCTCTGGGTAACCTCTATACATATCCTGTACACATATACTGTATGTCTCTGGGTAACCTCTGTACATATCCTGTACACATATACTGTATGTCTCTGGGTAAGCTCTATACACATCCTGTACACATATACTGTATGTCTCTGGGTAAGCTCTATACATATGCTGTACACATATACTGTATGTCTCTGGGTAAGCTCTATACATATCCTGTACACATATACTGTATGTCTCTGGGTAAGCTCTATACATATCCTGTACACATCTACTATATGTCTCTGGGTAAGCTCTATACATATCCTGTACACATATACTGTATGTCTCTGGGTAACCTCTGTACATATCCTGTACACATATACTGTATGTCTCTGGGTAACTTCTATACATATCCTGTACACATATACTGTATGTCTCTGGGTAACTTCTATACATATCCTGTACACATATACTGTATGTCTCTGGGTAACCTCTATACATACCCTGTACACATATACTGTATGTCTCTGGGTAAACTCTATACATATCGTGTACACATATACTGTATGTCTCTGGGTAACCTCTATACATATCCTGTACACATATACTGTATGTCTCTGGGTAACCTCTGTACATATCCTGTACACATATACTGTATGTCTCTGGGTAAGCTCTATACACGTCCTGTACACATATACTGTATGTCTCTGGGTAAGCTCTATACATATCGTGTACACATATACTGTATGTCTCTGGGTAACCTCTATACATATCCTGTACACATATACTGTATGTCTCTGGGTAACCTCTGTACATATCCTGTACACATATACTGTATGTCTCTGGGTAAGCTCTATACACATCCTGTACACATATACTGTATGTCTCTGGGTAACCTCTGTACATATCCTGTACACATATACTGTATGTCTCTGGGTAAGCTCTATACATACCCTGTACACATATACTGTATGTCTCTGGGTAAGCTCTATACATATCCTGTACACATATACTGTATGTCTCTGGGTAAGCTCTATACATATCCTGTACACATACTGTATGTCTCTGGGTAAGTTCTATACATATCCTGTACACATATACAGTATGTCTCTGGGTAACCTCTGTACATATCCTGTACACATATACTGTTTGTCTCTGGGTAACCTCTATACATATCCTGTACACATATACTGTATATCTCTGGGTAAGCTCTATACATACCATGTACACATATACTGTGTGTCTCTGGGTAAACTCTATACATACCCTGTACACATATACTGTATGTCTCTGGGTAACCTCTATACATATCCTGTACACATATACTGTATGTCTCTGGGCAAGCTCTATACATATCCTGTACACATATACTGTATGTCTCTGGGTAAGCTCTATACATACCATGTACACATATACTGTGTGTCTCTGGGTAACCTCTATACATATCCTGTACACATATACTGTATGTCTCTGGGTAAGCTCTATACATACCCTGTACACATATACTGTATGTCTCTGGGTAACCTCTATACATATCCTGTACACATATACTGTATGTCTCTGGGCAAGCTCTATACATATCCTGTACACATATACTGTATGTCTCTGGGTAAGCTCTATACATACCATGTACACATATACTGTGTGTCTCTGGGTAACCTCTATACATATCCTGTACACATATACTGTATGTCTCTGGGTAAGCTCTATACATATCCTGTACACATATACTGTATGTCTCTGGGTAAGCTCTATACATATCCTGTACACATATACTGTATGTCTCTGGGTAAGCTCTATACATATCCTGTACACATACTGTAAGTCTCTGGGTAAGCTCTATACATACCCTGTACACATATACTGTATGTCTCTGGGTAAGCTCTATACATATCCTGTACACATATACTGTATGTCTCTGGGTAACCTCTATACATATCCTGTACACATATACTGTATGTCTCTGGGTAACCTCTATACACATCCTGTACACATATACTGTATGTCTCTGGGTAACCTCTATACATATCCTGTACACATACTGTATGTCTCTGGGTAAGTTCTATACATATCCTGTACACATATACAGTATGTCTCTGGGTAACCTCTGTACATATCCTGTACACATATACTGTTTGTCTCTGGGTAACCTCTATACATATCCTGTACACATATACTGTATATCTCTGGGTAAGCTCTATACATACCATGTACACATATACTGTGTGTCTCTGGGTAAACTCTATACATACCCTGTACACATATACTGTATGTCTCTGGGTAACCTCTATACATATCCTGTACACATATACTGTATGTCTCTGGGTAAGCTCTATACATATCCTGTACACATATACTGTATGTCTCTAGGTAACCTCTAAACATATCCTGTACACACATACTGTATGTCTTTGGGTAACCTCTGTACATATCCTGTACACATATACTGTATGTCTCTGGGTAAGCTCTATACATACCATGTACACATATACTGTGTGTCTCTGGGTAACCTCTATAGATATCCTGTACACATATACTGTATGTCTCTGGGTAAGCTCTATACATACCCTGTACACATATACTGTATGTCTCTGGGTAACCTCTATACATATCCTGTACACATATACTGTATGTCTCTGGGTAAGCTCTATACATATCCTGTACACATATACTGTATGTCTCTGGGTAACCTCTATACATATCCTGTACACATATACTGTATGTCTCTGGGTAAGCTCTATACATACCCTGTACACATATACTGTACGTCTCTGGGTAAGCTCTATACATATTCTGTACACATATACTGTATGTCTCTGGGTAACCTCTATACATATCCTGTACACATATACTGTATGTCTCTGGGTAACCTCTATACACATCCTGTACACATATACTGTATGTCTCTGGGTAAACTCTATACATATCCTGTACACATATACTGTATGTCTCTGGGTAACCTCTGTACATATCCTGTACACATCTACTGTACGTCTCTGGGTAACCTCTGTACATATCCTGTACACATATACTGTATGTCTCTGGGTAAGCTCTATACATATCCTGTACACATATACTGTATGTCTCTGGGTAAGCTCTATACATATCCTGTACACATACTGTAAGTCTCTGGGTAAGCTCTATACATACCCTGTACACATATACTGTATGTCTCTGGGTAAGCTCTATACATATCCTGTACACATATACTGTATGTCTCTGGGTAACCTCTAAACATATCCTGTACACACATACTGTATGTCTTTGGGTAACCTCTGTACATATCCTGTACACATATACTGTATGTCTCTGGGTAAGCTCTATACATACCATGTACACATATACTGTGTGTCTCTGGGTAACCTCTATACATATCCTGTACACATATACTGTATGTCTCTGGGTAAGCTCTATACATACCCTGTACACATATACTGTATGTCTCTGGGTAACCTCTATACATATCCTGTACACATATACTGTATGTCTCTGGGTAAGCTCTATACATATCCTGTACACATATACTGTATGTCTCTGGGTAACCTCTATACATATCCTGTACACATATACTGTATGTCTCTGGGTAAGCTCTATACATACCCTGTACACATATACTGTACGTCTCTGGGTAAGCTCTATACATATTCTGTACACATATACTGTATGTCTCTGGGTAACCTCTATACATATCCTGTACACATATACTGTATGTCTCTGGGTAACCTCTATACACATCCTGTACACATATACTGTATGTCTCTGGGTAACCTCTATACATATCCTGTACACATATACTGTATGTCTCTGGGTAACCTCTGTACATATCCTGTACACATCTACTGTACGTCTCTGGGTAACCTCTGTACATATCCTGTACACATATACTGTATGTCTCTGGGTAAGCTCTATACATATCCTGTACACATATACTGTATGTCTCTGGGTAAGCTCTATACATATCCTGTACACATACTGTAAGTCTCTGGGTAAGCTCTATACATACCCTGTACACATATACTGTATGTCTCTGGGTAAGCTCTATACATATCCTGTACACATATACTGTATGTCTCTGGGTAACCTCTATACATATCCTGTACACATATACTGTATGTCTCTGGGTAACCTCTATACACATCCTGTACACATATACTGTATGTCTCTGGGTAACCTCTATACATATCCTGTACACATATACTGTATGTCTCTGGGTAACCTCTGTACATATCCTGTACACATCTACTGTACGTCTCTGGGTAACCTCTGTACATATCCTGTTCACATATACTGTATGTCTCTAGGTAAGCTCTATACATATCCTGTACACATCTACTGTATGTCTCTGGGTAAGCTCTATACATATCCTGTACACATATACTGTATGTCTCTGGGTAACCTCTGTACATATCCTGTACACATATATTGTATGTCTTTGGGTAAGCTCTATACATACCCTGTACACATACTGTATACTGTATGTCTCTGGGCAAGCTCTATACATACCCTGTACACATATACTGTATGTCTCTGGGTAAGCTCTATACATACCCTGTACACATATAGTGTATGTCTCTGGGTAAGCTCTATACATATCCTGTACACATATACTGTATGTCTCTGGGTAACCTCTATACATATCCTGTACACATATACTGTATGTCTCTGGGTAAGCTCTATACATATCCTGTACACATATAGTGTATGTCTCTGGGTAAGCTCTATACATATCCTGTAGACATATACTGGATGTCTCTGGGTAAGCTCTATACATATCCTGTACACATATACTGTATGTCTCTGGGTAACCTCTATACATATCCTGTACACATATACTGTATGTCTCTGGGTAAGCTCTATACATATCCTGTACACATATAGTGTATGTCTCTGGGTAAGCTCTATACATATCCTGTAGACATATACTGGATGTCTCTGGGTAACCTCTATACATATCCTGTACACATCTACTGTATGTCTCTGAGTAAGCACTGTACATATCCTGTACACATATACTGTATGTCTCTTGGTAACCTCTATACATATCCTGTACACATATACTGTATGTCTCTGGGTAACCTCTATACATATCCTGTACACATATACAGTATGTCTCTGGGTAAGCTCTATACATATCCTGTACACATATACTGTATGTCTCTGGGTAACCTCTATACATATCCTGTACACATATACTGTATGACTCTTGGTAACCTCTATACATATCCTGTACACATATACTGTATGTCTCTGGGTAAGCTCTATACATATCCTGTACACATATACTGTATGTCTCTGGGTAACCTCTGTACATATCCTGTACACATATATTGTATGTCTCTGGGTAAGCTCTATACATACCCTGTACACATACTGTATACTGTATGTCTCTGGGCAAGCTCTATACATACCCTGTACACATATACTGTATGTCTCTGGGTAAGTTCTATACATACCCTGTACACATATAGTGTATGTCTCTGGGTAAGCTCTATACATACCCTGTACACATACTGTATACTGTATGTCTCTGGGCAAGCTCTATACATACCCTGTACACATATACTGTATGTCTCTGGGTAAGCTCTATACATATCCTGTACACATATACTGTATGTCTCTGGGTAAGCTCTATACATATCCTGTAGACATATACTGGATGTCTCTGGGTAACCTCTATACATATCCTGTACACATATACTGTATGTCTCTGGGTAACCTCTATACATATCCTGTACACATATACTGGATGTCTCTGGGTAACCTCTATACATACCCTGTACACATATACTGTATGTCTCTGGGTAACCTCTATACATATCCTGTACACATATACTGGATGTCTCTGGGTAACCTCTATACATACCCTGTACACATATACTGTATGTCTCTGGGTAACCTCTATACATATCCTGTACACATATACTGTATGTCTCTGGGTAACCTCTATACATATCCTGTACACATATACTGTATGTCTCTGGGTAAGCTCTATACATACCCTGTAAACATATACTGGATGTCTCTGGGTAACCTCTATACATATCCTGAACACATATACTGTATGTCTCTGGGTAACCTCTATACATATCCTGTACACATATACTGTATGTCTCTGGGTAACCTCTATACATACCCTGTACACATATACTGTATGTCTCTGGGTAACCTCTATACATATCCTGTACACATATACTGTATGTCTCTGGGTAACCTCTATACATACCCTGTACACATATACTGTATGTCTCTGGGTAACCTCTATACATATGCTGTACACATATACTGTATGTCTCTGGATAACCTCTATACATATGCTGTACACATATACTGTATGTCTCTGGGTAACCTCTATACATATACTGTACACATATACTGTATGTCTCTGGGTAACCTCTATACATATCCTGTACACATATACTGTATGTCTCTGGGTAAGCTCTATACATACCCTGTACACATACTGTATACTGTATGTCTCTGGGCAAGCTCTATACATACCCTGTACACATATACTGTATGTCTCTGGGTAAGCTCTATACATACCCTGTACACATATACTGTATGTCTCTGGGTAAGCTCTATACATATCCTGTAGACATATACTGGATGTCTCTGGGTAACCTCTATACATATCCTGTACACATATACTGTATGTCTCTGGGTAAGCTCTATACATACCCTGTAAACATATACTGGATGTCTCTGGGTAACCTCTATACATATCCTGTACACATATACTGTATGTCTCTGGGTAACCTCTATACATATCCTGTACACATATACTGTATGTCTCTGGGTAACCTCTATACATACCCTGTACACATATACTGTATGTCTCTGGGTAACCTCTATACATATCCTGTACACATATACTGTATGTCTCTGGGTAACCTCTATACATACCCTGTACACATATACTGTATGTCTCTGGGTAACCTCTATACATATGCTGTACACACATACTGTATGTCTCTGGGTAACCTCTATACATATGCTGTACACATATACTGTATGTCTCTGGGTAACCTCTATACATATACTGTACACATATACTGTATGTCTCTGGGTAACCTCTATACATATCCTGTACACATATACTGTATGTCTCTGGGTAACCTCTATACATACCCTGTACACATATACTGTATGTCTCTGGGTAAGCTCTATACATATCCTGTACACATATACTGTATGTCTCTGGGTAACCTCTATACATATCCTGTACACATATACTGTATGTCTCTGGGTAAGCTCTATACATACCCTGTACACATATACTGTGTGTCTCTGGGTAACCTCTATACATATCCTGTACACATATACTGTATGTCTCTGGGTAACCTCTATACATATCCTGTACACATATACTGTATGTCTCTGGGTAAGCTCTATACATATCCTGTACACATATACTGTATGTCTCTGGGTAAGCTCTGTACATATCCTGTACACATATACTGTATGTCTCTGGGTAACCTCTATACATATCCTGTACACATATACTGTATGTCTCTGGGTAAGCTCTATACATATCCTGTACACATATAGTGTATGTCTCTGGGTAAGCTCTGTACATATCCTGTACACATATACAGTATGTCTCTGGGTAACCTCTGTACTTATCCTGTACACATATATTGTATGTCTCTGGGTAAGCTCTATACATATCCTGTACACATATACTGTATGTCTCTGGGCAAGCTCTATACATATCCTGCACACATATACTGTATGTCTCTTGGTAACCTCTATACATATCCTGTACACATATACTGTATGTCTCTGGGTAAGCTCTATACATATCCTGTACACATATACTGTATGTCTCTGGGTAAGCTCTATACATATCCTGTACACATCTACTATATGTCTCTGGGTAACCTCTATACATACCCTGTACACATATACTGTATGTCTCTGGGTAACCTCTATACATATGCTGTACACATATACTGTATGTCTCTGGGTAACCTCTATACATATGCTGTACACATATACTGTATGTCTCTGGGTAACCTCTATACATATGCTGTAAACATATACTGTATGTCTCTGGGTAACCTCTATACATATCCTGTACACATATACTGTAAGTCTCTGGGTAAGCTCGATACATATCCTGTACACATATACTGTATGTCTCTGGGTAAGCTCTGTACATATCCTGTACACATATACTGTATGTCTCTGGGTAAGCTCTGTACATATCCTGTACACATATACAGTATGTCTCTGGGTAACCTCTGTACTTATCCTGTACACATATATTGTATGTCTCTGGGTAAGCTCTATACATATCCTGTACACATATACTGTATGTCTCTGGGCAAGCTCTATACATATCCTGCACATATATACTGTATGTCTCTTGGTAACCTCTATACATATCCTGTACACATATACTGTATGTCTCTGGGTAAGCTCTATACATATCCTGTACACATATACTGTATGTCTCTGGGTAACCTCTGTACATATCCTGTACACATATATTGTATGTCTCTGGGTAAGCTCTATACATACCCTGTACACATACTGTATACTGTATGTCTCTGGGCAAGCTCTATACATACCCTGTACACATATACTGTATGTCTCTGGGTAAGCTCTATACATACCCTGTACACATATAGTGTATGTCTCTGGGTAAGCTCTATACATATCCTGTACACATATACTGTATGTCTCTGGGTAAGCTCTATACATATCCTGTAGACATATACTGGATGTCTCTGGGTAACCTCTATACATATTGTGTACACATCTACTGTATGTCTCTGGGTAAGCTCTATACATACCCTGTACACATATACTGTATGTCTCTGGGAAACCTCTGTACATATCCTGTACACATATACTGTATGTCTCTGGGTAACCTCTATACATATGCTGTACACATATACTGTATGTCTCTGGGTAAGCTCTATACATATCCTGTACACATATACTGTATGTCTCTGGGTAACCTCTATACATATCCTGTACACATATACTGTATGTCTTTCGGTAACCTCTGTACATATCCTGTACACATATACTGTATGTCTCTGGGTAAGCTCTATACATACCATGTACACATATACTTTGTGTCTCTGGGTAACCTCTATACATATCCTGTACACATATACTGTATGTCTCTGGGTAAGCTCTATACATACCCTGTACACATATACTGTATGTCTCTGGGTAAGCTCTATACATACCCTGTACACATATACTGTACGTCTCTGGGTAAGCTCTATACATATCCTGTACACATCTACTGTATGTCTCTGGGTAAGCTCTATACATATCCTGTACACATATACTGTATGTCTCTGGGTAACCACTGTACATATCCTGTACACATATATTGTATGTCTTTGGGTAAGCTCTATACATACCCTGTTCACATATACTGTATGTCTCTGGGTAAGCTCTATACATATCTTGTACACATATACTGTATGTCTCTGGGTAAGCTCTATACATATCCTGTACACATATACTGTATGTCTCTGGGTAACCTCTGTACATATCCTGTACACATATACAGTATGTCTCTGGGTAACCTCTGTACATATCCTGTACACATATATTGTATGTCTCTGGGTAAGCTCTATACATATCCTGTACACATATACTGTATGTCTCTGGGCAAGCTCTATACATATCCTGTACACATATACTGTATGTCTCTGGGTAACCTCTATACATATCCTGTACACATATACTGTATGTCTCTTGGTAACCTCTATACATATCCTGTACACATATACTGTATGTCTCTGGGTAAGCTCTATACATATCCTGTACACATATACTGTATGTCTCTGGGTAACCTCTATACATATCCTGTACACATATACTGTATGTCTCTTGGTAACCTCTATACATATCCTGTACACATATACTGTATGTCTCTGGGTAAGCTCTATACATATCCTGTACACATATACTGTATGTCTCTGGGTAAGCTCTATACATATCCTGTACACATATACTGTATGTCTCTGGGTAACCTCTGTACATATCCTGTACACATATATTGTATGTCTCTGGGTAAGCTCTATACATACCCTGTACCCATACTGTATAATGTATGTCTCTGGGCAAGCTCTATACATACCCTGTACACATATACTGTATGTCTCTGGGTAAGCTCTATACATATCCTGTACACATATACTGTATGTCTCTGGGTAAGCTCTATACATATCCTGTACACATATACTGTATGTCTCTGGGTAACCTCTGTACATATCCTGTACACATATATTGTATGTCTCTGGGTAAGCTCTATACATACCCTGTACACATACTGTATACTGTATGTCTCTGGGCAAGCTCTATACATATCCTGTACACATATGCTGTATGTCTCTGGGTAAGCTCTATACATACCCTGTACACAGATAGTGTATGTCTCTGGGTAAGCTCTATACATATCCTGTAGACATATACTGGATGTCTCTGGGTAACCTCTATACATATCCTGTACACATATACTGTATGTCTCTGGGTAAGCTCTATACATACCCTGTAAACATATACTGGATGTCTCTGGTTAACCTCTATACATATCCTGTACACATCTACTGTATGTCTCTGGGTAACCTCTATGCATATCCTGTACACATATACTGTATGTCTCTGGGTAACGTCTATACATATCCTGTACACATATACTGTATGTCTCTGGGTAACCTCTATACATATGCTGTACACATATACTGTATGTCTCTGGGTAAGCTCTATACATATCCTGTACACATATACTGTATGTCTCTGGGTAACCTCTATACATATACTGTACACATATACTGTATGTCTCTGGGTAACCTCTATACATATCCTGTACACATATACTGTAAGTCTCTGGGTAAGCTCTATACATATCATGTACACATATACTGTATGTCTCTGGGTAAGCTCTGTACATATCCTGTACACATATACTGTATGTCTCTGGGTAAGCTCTGTACATATCCTGTACACATATACAGTATGTCTCTGGGTAACCTCTGTACATATCATGTACACATATACTGTATGTCTCTGGGTAAGCTCTATACATATCCTGTACACATATACTGAATGTCTCTGGGCAAGCTCTATACATATCCTGCACACATATACTGTATGTCTCTGGGTAAGCTCTGTACATATCCTGTACACATATACTGTATGTCTCTGGGTAAGCTCTGTACATATCCTGTACACATATACAGTATGTCTCTGGGTAACCTCTGTACTTATCCTGTACACATATATTGTATGTCTCTGGGTAAGCTCTATACATATCCTGTACACATATACTGTATGTCTCTGGGTAACCTCTATACATATCCGGTACACATATACTGTATGTCTCTGGGTAACCTCTATACATATCCTGTACACATATACTGTATGTCTCTGGGTAAGCTCTATACATATCCTGTACTCATATACTGTATGTCTCTTGGTAACCTCTGTACATATCCTGTACACATATATTGTATGTCTCTGGGTAAGCTCTATACATACCCTGTACACATACTGTATACTGTATGTCTCTGGGCAAGCTCTATACATACCATGTACACATATACTGTATGTCTCTGGGTAAGCTCTACACATACCCTGTACACATATAGTGTATGTCTCTGGGTAAGCTCTATACATACCCTGTACACATATAGTGTATGTCTCTGGGTAAGCTCTATACATATCCTGTAGACATATACTGGATGTCTCTGGGTAACCTCTATACATATTGTGTACACATCTACTGTATGTCTCTGGGTAAGCTCTATACATACCCTGTACACATATACTGTATGTCTCTGGGAAACCTCTGTACATATCCTGTACACATATACTGTATGTCTCTGGGTAACCTCTATACATATGCTGTACACATATACTGTATGTCTCTGGGTAAGCTCTATACATATCCTGTACACATATACTGTATGTCTCTGGGTAACCTCTATACATATCCTGTACACATATACTGTATGTCTCTGGGTAACCTCTATACATATCCTGTACACATATACTGTATGTCTCTGGGTAAGCTCTATACATATCCTGTACACATATACTGTATGTCTCTGGGTAAGCTCTATACATATCCTGTACACATATATTGTATGTCTCTGGGTAACCTCTATACATATCCTGTACAGATATACTGTATGTCTCTGGGTAAGCTCTATACATATCCTGTACACATATACTGTATGTCTCTGGGTAACCTCTATACATATGCTGTACACATATACTGTATGTCTCTGGGTAAGCTCTATACATATTCTGTACACATATACTGTATGTCTCTGGGTAACCTCTATACATATCCTGTACACATATACTGTATGTCTCTGGGTAAGCTCTATACATATCCTGTACACATATACTGTATGTCTCTGGGTAAGCTCTATACATATCCTGTACACATATACTGTATGTCTCTGGGTAAGCTCTGTACATATCCTGTACACATCTACTGTATGTCTCTGGGTAAGCTCTATACATATCCTGTACAGATATACTGTATGTCTCTGGGTAAGCTCTATACATATCCTGTACACATATACTGTATGTCTCTGGGTAACCTCTGTACATATCCTGTACACATATACTGTATGTCTCTGGTTAAGCTCTATACATATCATGTACACATATACTGTATGTCTCTGGGTAACCTCTATACATATCCTGTACACATATGCTGTATGTCTCTAGGTAACCTCTATACATATCCTGTACACATATACTGTATGTCTCTGGGTAAGCTCTATACATACCCTGTACACATATACTGTATGTCTCTGGGTAAGCTCTATACATATCCTGTACACATATACTGTATGTCTCTGGGTAAGCTCTATACATATCCTGTACACATATACTGTATGTCTCTGGGTAAGCTCTATACATATCCTGTACACAAATACTGTGTGTCTCTGGGTAACCTCTATACATATCCTGTACACATATACTGTATGTCTCTGCGTAACCTCTATACATATCCTGTACACATATACTGTTTGTCTCTGGGTAAGCTCTATACATATCCTGTACATATATACTGTATGTCTCTGGGTAACCTCTATACATATCCTGTACACATATACTATATGTCTCTGGGTAACCTCTATACATATCCTGTACACATATACTGTATGTCTCTGGGTAAGCTCTATACATATCCTGTACACAAATGCTGTATGTCTCTGGGTAAGCTCTATACATATCCTGTACACATATACTGTATGTCTCTGGGTAAGCTCTATACATATCCTGTACACATATACTGTATGTCTATGGGTAAGCTCTATACATATCCTGTACACATATATTGTATGTCTCTGGGTAACCTCTATACATATCCTGTACACATATACTGTATGTCTCTGGGTAACCTCTATACATATCCTGTACACATATACTGTATGTCTCTGGGTAAGCTCTATACATATCCTGTACACATATATTGTATGTCTCTGGGTAAGCTCTATACATATCCTGTACACAAATACTGTATGTCTCTGGGTAACTTCTGTACATATCCTGTACACATATACTGTATGTCTCTGGGTAACCTCTATACATATCCTGTACACATATAATGTATGTCTCTGGGTAACCTCTGTACATATCCTGTACACATATACTGTATGTCTCTGGGTAAGCTCTATACATATCCTGTACACAAATACTGTATGTCTCTGGGTAAGCTCTATACATACCCTGTACACATATACTGTATGTCTCTGGGTAAGCTCTATACATATCCTGTACACATATACTGTATGTCTCTGGGTAAGCTCTATACATATCCGGTACACATATACTGTATGTCTCTGGGTAAGCTCTATACATATCCTGTACACAAATACTGTATGTCTCTGGGTAAGCTCTATACATATCCTGTACACATATACTGTATGTCTCTGGGTAAGCTCTATACATATCCTGTACACATATACTGTATGTCTTTGGGTAACCTCTATACATATCTTGTACACATATACTGTATGTCTCTGGGTAACCTCTATACATATCCTGTACACATATACTGTGTGTCTCTGGGTAAGCTCTATACATATCCTGTACACATATACAGTATGTCTCTGGGTAAGCTCAATACATATCCTGTACACATATAATGTATGTCTCTGGGTAACCTCTGTACATATCCTGTACACATATACTGTATGTCTCTGGGTAACCTCTGTACATATCCTGTACACATATACTGTATGTCTCTGGTTAAGCTCTATACATATCATGTACACATATACTGTATGTCTCTGGGTAACCTCTATACATATCCTGTACACATATGCTGTATGTCTCTAGGTAACCTCTATACATATCCTGTACACATATACTGTATGTCTCTGGGTAAGCTCTATACATATCCTGTACACATATACTGTATGTCTCTGGGTAAGCTCTATACATATCCTGTACACATATACTGTATGTCTCTGGGTAAGCTCTATACATATCCTGTACACAAATACTGTGTGTCTCTGGGTAACCTCTATACATATCCTGTACACATATACTGTATGTCTCTGGGTAACCTCTGTACATATCCTGTACACATATACTGTTTGTCTCTGGGTAAGCTCTATACATATCCTGTACATATATACTGTATGTCTCTGGGTAACCTCTATACATATCCTGTACACATCTACTATATGTCTCTGGGTAACCTCTATACATACCCTGTACACATATACTGTATGTCTCTGGGTAACCTCTATACATATGCTGTACACATATACTGTATGTCTCTGGGTAACCTCTATACATATGCTGTACACATATACTGTATGTCTCTGGGTAACCTCTATACATATGCTGTAAACATATACTGTATGTCTCTGGGTAACCTCTATACATATCCTGTACACATATACTGTAAGTCTCTGGGTAAGCTCGATACATATCCTGTACACATATACTGTATGTCTCTGGGTAAGCTCTGTACATATCCTGTACACATATACTGTATGTCTCTGGGTAAGCTCTGTACATATCCTGTACACATATACAGTATGTCTCTGGGTAACCTCTGTACTTATCCTGTACACATATATTGTATGTCTCTGGGTAAGCTCTATACATATCCTGTACACATATACTGTATGTCTCTGGGCAAGCTCTATACATATCCTGCACATATATACTGTATGTCTCTTGGTAACCTCTATACATATCCTGTACACATATACTGTATGTCTCTGGGTAAGCTCTATACATATCCTGTACACATATACTGTATGTCTCTGGGTAACCTCTGTACATATCCTGTACACATATATTGTATGTCTCTGGGTAAGCTCTATACATACCCTGTACACATACTGTATACTGTATGTCTCTGGGCAAGCTCTATACATACCCTGTACACATATACTGTATGTCTCTGGGTAAGCTCTATACATACCCTGTACACATATAGTGTATGTCTCTGGGTAAGCTCTATACATATCCTGTACACATATACTGTATGTCTCTGGGTAAGCTCTATACATATCCTGTAGACATATACTGGATGTCTCTGGGTAACCTCTATACATATTGTGTACACATCTACTGTATGTCTCTGGGTAAGCTCTATACATACCCTGTACACATATACTGTATGTCTCTGGGAAACCTCTGTACATATCCTGTACACATATACTGTATGTCTCTGGGTAACCTCTATACATATGCTGTACACATATACTGTATGTCTCTGGGTAAGCTCTATACATATCCTGTACACATATACTGTATGTCTCTGGGTAACCTCTATACATATCCTGTACACATATACTGTATGTCTTTCGGTAACCTCTGTACATATCCTGTACACATATACTGTATGTCTCTGGGTAAGCTCTATACATACCATGTACACATATACTTTGTGTCTCTGGGTAACCTCTATACATATCCTGTACACATATACTGTATGTCTCTGGGTAAGCTCTATACATACCCTGTACACATATACTGTATGTCTCTGGGTAAGCTCTATACATACCCTGTACACATATACTGTACGTCTCTGGGTAAGCTCTATACATATCCTGTACACATCTACTGTATGTCTCTGGGTAAGCTCTATACATATCCTGTACACATATACTGTATGTCTCTGGGTAACCACTGTACATATCCTGTACACATATATTGTATGTCTTTGGGTAAGCTCTATACATACCCTGTTCACATATACTGTATGTCTCTGGGTAAGCTCTATACATATCTTGTACACATATACTGTATGTCTCTGGGTAAGCTCTATACATATCCTGTACACATATACTGTATGTCTCTGGGTAACCTCTGTACATATCCTGTACACATATACAGTATGTCTCTGGGTAACCTCTGTACATATCCTGTACACATATATTGTATGTCTCTGGGTAAGCTCTATACATATCCTGTACACATATACTGTATGTCTCTGGGCAAGCTCTATACATATCCTGTACACATATACTGTATGTCTCTGGGTAACCTCTATACATATCCTGTACACATATACTGTATGTCTCTTGGTAACCTCTATACATATCCTGTACACATATACTGTATGTCTCTGGGTAAGCTCTATACATATCCTGTACACATATACTGTATGTCTCTGGGTAACCTCTATACATATCCTGTACACATATACTGTATGTCTCTTGGTAACCTCTATACATATCCTGTACACATATACTGTATGTCTCTGGGTAAGCTCTATACATATCCTGTACACATATACTGTATGTCTCTGGGTAAGCTCTATACATATCCTGTACACATATACTGTATGTCTCTGGGTAACCTCTGTACATATCCTGTACACATATATTGTATGTCTCTGGGTAAGCTCTATACATACCCTGTACACATACTGTATAATGTATGTCTCTGGGCAAGCTCTATACATACCCTGTACACATATACTGTATGTCTCTGGGTAAGCTCTATACATATCCTGTACACATATACTGTATGTCTCTGGGTAAGCTCTATACATATCCTGTACACATATACTGTATGTCTCTGGGTAACCTCTGTACATATCCTGTACACATATATTGTATGTCTCTGGGTAAGCTCTATACATACCCTGTACACATACTGTATACTGTATGTCTCTGGGCAAGCTCTATACATATCCTGTACACATATGCTGTATGTCTCTGGGTAAGCTCTATACATACCCTGTACACAGATAGTGTATGTCTCTGGGTAAGCTCTATACATATCCTGTAGACATATACTGGATGTCTCTGGGTAACCTCTATACATATCCTGTACACATATACTGTATGTCTCTGGGTAAGCTCTATACATACCCTGTAAACATATACTGGATGTCTCTGGTTAACCTCTATACATATCCTGTACACATCTACTGTATGTCTCTGGGTAACCTCTATGCATATCCTGTACACATATACTGTATGTCTCTGGGTAACGTCTATACATATCCTGTACACATATACTGTATGTCTCTGGGTAACCTCTATACATATGCTGTACACATATACTGTATGTCTCTGGGTAAGCTCTATACATATCCTGTACACATATACTGTATGTCTCTGGGTAACCTCTATACATATACTGTACACATATACTGTATGTCTCTGGGTAACCTCTATATATATCCTGTACACATATACTGTAAGTCTCTGGGTAAGCTCTATACATATCATGTACACATATACTGTATGTCTCTGGGTAAGCTCTGTACATATCCTGTACACATATACTGTATGTCTCTGGGTAAGCTCTGTACATATCCTGTACACATATACAGTATGTCTCTGGGTAACCTCTGTACATATCATGTACACATATACTGTATGTCTCTGGGTAAGCTCTATACATATCCTGTACACATATACTGAATGTCTCTGGGCAAGCTCTATACATATCCTGCACACATATACTGTATGTCTCTGGGTAAGCTCTGTACATATCCTGTACACATATACTGTATGTCTCTGGGTAAGCTCTGTACATATCCTGTACACATATACAGTATGTCTCTGGGTAACCTCTGTACTTATCCTGTACACATATATTGTATGTCTCTGGGTAAGCTCTATACATATCCTGTACACATATACTGTATGTCTCTGGGTAACCTCTATACATATCCGCTACACATATACTGTATGTCTCTGGGTAACCTCTATACATATCCTGTACACATATACTGTATGTCTCTGGGTAAGCTCTATACATATCCTGTACACATATACTGTATGTCTCTTGGTAACCTCTGTACATATCCTGTACACATATATTGTATGTCTCTGGGTAAGCTCTATACATACCCTGTACACATACTGTATACTGTATGTCTCTGGGCAAGCTCTATACATACCATGTACACATATACTGTATGTCTCTGGGTAAGCTCTACACATACCCTGTACACATATAGTGTATGTCTCTGGGTAAGCTCTATACATACCCTGTACACATATAGTGTATGTCTCTGGGTAAGCTCTATACATATCCTGTAGACATATACTGGATGTCTCTGGGTAACCTCTATACATATTGTGTACACATCTACTGTATGTCTCTGGGTAAGCTCTATACATACCCTGTACACATATACTGTATGTCTCTGGGAAACCTCTGTACATATCCTGTACACATATACTGTATGTCTCTGGGTAACCTCTATACATATGCTGTACACATATACTGTATGTCTCTGGGTAAGCTCTATACATATCCTGTACACATATACTGTATGTCTCTGGGTAACCTCTATACATATCCTGTACACATATACTGTATGTCTCTGGGTAACCTCTATACATATCCTGTACACATATACTGTATGTCTCTGGGTAAGCTCTATACATATCCTGTACACATATACTGTATGTCTCTGGGTAAGCTCTATACATATCCTGTACACATATATTGTATGTCTCTGGGTAACCTCTATACATATCCTGTACAGATATACTGTATGTCTCTGGGTAAGCTCTATACATATCCTGTACACATATACTGTATGTCTCTGGGTAACCTCTATACATATGCTGTACACATATACTGTATGTCTCTGGGTAAGCTCTATACATATTCTGTACACATATACTGTATGTCTCTGGGTAACCTCTATACATATCCTGTACACATATACTGTATGTCTCTGGGTAAGCTCTATACATATCCTGTACACATATACTGTATGTCTCTGGGTAAGCTCTATACATATCCTGTACACATATACTGTATGTCTCTGGGTAAGCTCTGTACATATCCTGTACACATCTACTGTATGTCTCTGGGTAAGCTCTATACATATCCTGTACAGATATACTGTATGTCTCTGGGTAAGCTCTATACATATCCTGTACACATATACTGTATGTCTCTGGGTAAGCTCTGTACATATCCTGTACACACATACTGTATGTCTCTGGGTAACCTCTGTACATATCCTGTACACATATACTGTATGTCTCTGGTTAAGCTCTATACATATCATGTACACATATACTGTATGTCTCTGGGTAACCTCTATACATATCCTGTACACATATGCTGTATGTCTCTAGGTAACCTCTATACATATCCTGTACACATATACTGTATGTCTCTGGGTAAGCTCTATACATACCCTGTACACATATACTGTATGTCTCTGGGTAAGCTCTATACATATCCTGTACACATATACTGTATGTCTCTGGGTAAGCTCTATACATATCCTGTACACATATACTGTATGTCTCTGGGTAAGCTCTATACATATCCTGTACACAAATACTGTGTGTCTCTGGGTAACCTCTATACATATCCTGTACACATATACTGTATGTCTCTGCGTAACCTCTATACATATCCTGTACACATATACTGTTTGTCTCTGGGTAAGCTCTATACATATCCTGTACATATATACTGTATGTCTCTGGGTAACCTCTATACATATCCTGTACACATATACTATATGTCTCTGGGTAACCTCTATACATATCCTGTACACATATACTGTATGTCTCTGGGTAAGCTCTATACATATCCTGTACACAAATGCTGTATGTCTCTGGGTAAGCTCTATACATATCCTGTACACATATACTGTATGTCTCTGGGTAAGCTCTATACATATCCTGTACACATATACTGTATGTCTATGGGTAAGCTCTATACATATCCTGTACACATATATTGTATGTCTCTGGGTAACCTCTATACATATCCTGTACACATATACTGTATGTCTCTGGGTAACCTCTATACATATCCTGTACACATATACTGTATGTCTCTGGGTAAGCTCTATACATATCCTGTACACATATATTGTATGTCTCTGGGTAAGCTCTATACATATCCTGTACACAAATACTGTATGTCTCTGGGTAACTTCTGTACATATCCTGTACACATATACTGTATGTCTCTGGGTAACCTCTATACATATCCTGTACACATATAATGTATGTCTCTGGGTAACCTCTGTACATATCCTGTACACATATACTGTATGTCTCTGGGTAAGCTCTATACATATCCTGTACACAAATACTGTATGTCTCTGGGTAAGCTCTATACATACCCTGTACACATATACTGTATGTCTCTGGGTAAGCTCTATACATATCCTGTACACATATACTGTATGTCTCTGGGTAAGCTCTATACATATCCGGTACACATATACTGTATGTCTCTGGGTAAGCTCTATACATATCCTGTACACAAATACTGTATGTCTCTGGGTAAGCTCTATACATATCCTGTACACATATACTGTATGTCTCTGGGTAAGCTCTATACATATCCTGTACACATATACTGTATGTCTCTGGGTAACCTCTATACATATCTTGTACACATATACTGTATGTCTCTGGGTAACCTCTATACATATCCTGTACACATATACTGTGTGTCTCTGGGTAAGCTCTATACATATCCTGTACACATATACAGTATGTCTCTGGGTAAGCTCAATACATATCCTGTACACATATAATGTATGTCTCTGGGTAACCTCTGTACATATCCTGTACACATATACTGTATGTCTCTGGGTAACCTCTGTACATATCCTGTACACATATACTGTATGTCTCTGGTTAAGCTCTATACATATCATGTACACATATACTGTATGTCTCTGGGTAACCTCTATACATATCCTGTACACATATGCTGTATGTCTCTAGGTAACCTCTATACATATCCTGTACACATATACTGTATGTCTCTGGGTAAGCTCTATACATATCCTGTACACATATACTGTATGTCTCTGGGTAAGCTCTATACATATCCTGTACACATATACTGTATGTCTCTGGGTAAGCTCTATACATATCCTGTACACAAATACTGTGTGTCTCTGGGTAACCTCTATACATATCCTGTACACATATACTGTATGTCTCTGGGTAACCTCTGTACATATCCTGTACACATATACTGTTTGTCTCTGGGTAAGCTCTATACATATCCTGTACATATATACTGTATGTCTCTGGGTAACCTCTATACATATCCTGTACACATATACTATATGTCTCTGGGTAACCTCTATACATATCCTGTACACATATACTGTATGTCTCTGGGTAAGCTCTATACATATCCTGTACACAAATGCTGTATGTCTCTGGGTAAGCTCTATACATATCCTGTACACATATACTGTATGTCTCTGGGTAAGCTCTATACATATCCTGTACACATATACTGTATGTCTCTGGGTAAGCTCTATACATATCCTGTACACATATATTGTATGTCTCTGGGTAACCTCTATACATATCCTGTACACATATACTGTATGTCTCTGGGTAACCTCTATACATATCCTGTACATATATACTGTATGTCTCTGGGTAACCTCTATACATATCCTGTACACATATACTGTATGTCTCTGGGTAAGCTCTATACATATCCTGTACACATATATTGTATGTCTCTGGGTAAGCTCTATACATATCCTGTACACAAATACTGTATGTCTCTGGGTAACTTCTGTACATATCCTGTACACATATACTGTATGTCTCTGGGTAACCTCTGTACATATCCTGTACACATATACTGTATGTCTCTGGGTAAGCTCTATACATATCCTGTACACAAATACTGTATGTCTCTGGGTAAGCTCTATACATACCCTGTACACATATACTGTATGTCTCTGGGTAAGCTCTATACATATCCTGTACACATATACTGTATGTCTCTGGGTAAGCTCTATACATATCCGGTACACATATACTGTGTGTCTCTGGGTAACCTCTATACATATCCTGTACACATATACTGTGTGTCTCTGGGTAAGCTCTATACATATCCTGTACACATATACAGTATGTCTCTGGGTAAGCTCAATACATATCCTGTACACATATACTGTATGTCTCTGGGTAACCTCTGTACATATCCTGTACACATATACTGTATGTCTCTGGGTAACCTCTGTACATATCCTGTACACATATACTGTATGTCTCTGGGTAAGCTCTATACACATCCTGTACACATATACAGTATGTCTCTGGGTAAGCTCTATACATATCCTGTACACATATAGTGTATGTCTCTGGGTAAGCTCTATACGTATCCTGTACACATATACTGTATGTCTCTGGGTAAGCTCTATACATATCCTGTACACATATACTGTATGTCTCTGGGTAAGCTCTATACATATCCTGTACACATATATTGTATGTCTCTGGGTAAGCTCTATACATATCCTGTACACAAATACTGTATGTCTCTGGGTAACTTCTGTACATATCCTGATCCTGTACACATATACTGTATGTCTCTGGGTAACCTCTGTACATATCCTGTACACATATACTGTATGTCTCTGGGAAAGCTCTGTACATATCCTGTACACATATATTGTATGTCTCTGGGTAAGCTCTATACATATCCTGTACACATATATTGTATGTCTCTGGGTAAGCTCTGTACATATACTGTATACATATACTGTATGTCTCTGGGTAACATCTGTACATATCCTGTACACATATACTGTATGTCTCTGGGTAAGCTCTATACATATCCTGTACACATATACTGTATGTCTCTGGGTAAGCTCTATACATACCCTGTACACATATACTGTATGTCTCTGGGTAAGCTCTATACATATCCTGTAATCATATACTGTATGTCTCTGGGTAACTTCTGTACATATCCTGTACACATATACTGTATGTCTCTGGGTAACCTCTATACATATCCTGTACACATATACTGTATGTCTCTGGGTAAGCTCTATACATATCCTGTACACATATATTGTATGTCTCTGGGTAAGCTCTATACATATCATACATATCCTGTACACAAATACTGTATGTCTCTGGGTAAGCTCTATACATATCCTGTACACATATACTGTATGTCTCTGGGTAAGCTCTATACATATCCTGTACACATACTGTAAGTCTCTGGGTAAGCTCTATACATATCCTGTACACATATACTGTATGTCTCTGGGTAAGCTCAATACAAATCCTGTACACATATACTGTATGTCTCTGGGTAAGCTTCATACATATCCTGTACACATACTGTAAGTCTCTGGGTAAGCTCTATACATATCCTGTACACATATACTGTATGTCTCTGGGTAAGCTCTATACATATCCTGTACAAATATACTGTATGTCTCTGGGTAAGCTCTATACATATCCTGTACACAAATACTGTATGTCTCTGGGTAAGCTCTATACATATCCAGTACACATATACTGTATGTTTCTGGGTAAGCTCTATACATACCCTGTACACATATACTGTATGTCTCTGGGTAAGCTCTATACATATCCTGTACACATATACTGTATGTCTCTGGGCAAGCTCTATACATATCCTGTACACATATACTGTATGTCTCTGGGTAACCTCTGTACATATCCTGTACACATATATTGTAAGTCTCTGGGTAAGCTCTATACATATCCTGTACACATACTGTAAGTCTCTGGGCAAGCTCTATACATATACTGTACACATATACTGTATGTCTCTTGGTAACCTCTATACATATCCTGTACACATATACTGTATGTCTCTGGGTAACCTCTATACATATCCTGTACACAAATACTGTATGTCTCTGGGTAACCTCTATACATATCCTGTACAGATATACTGTATGTCTCTGGGTAAGCTCTATACATATCCTGTACACATATACTGTATGTCTCTGGGTAACCTCTGTACATATCCTGTACACATATACTGTATGTCTCTGGTTAAGTTCTATACATATCATGTACACATATACTGTATGTCTCTGGGTAACCTCTATACATATCCTGTACACATATGCTGTATGTCTCTGGGTAAGCTCTATACATACCCTGTACACATATACTGTATGTCTCTGGGTAAGCTCTATACATATCCTGTACACATATACTGTACGTCTCTGGGTAAGCTCTATACATACCCTGTACACATATACTGTATGTCTCTGGGTAACCTCTATACATATCCTGTACACATATACTGTATGTCTCTGGGTAACCTCTGTACATATCCTGTACACATATACTGTATGTCTCTGGGTAACCTCTGTACATATCCTGTACACATATACTGTATGTCTCTGGGTAACCTCTATACATATCCTGTACACATATACTGTATGTCTCTGGGTAAGCTCTATACATATCCTGTACACATATACTGTATGTCTCTGGGTAACCTCTATACATATCCTGTACACATATACTGTATGTCTCTGGGTAACCTCTGTACATATCCTGTACACATATACTGTATGTCTCTGGGTAACCTCTGTACATATCCTGTACACATATACTGTATGTCTCTGGGTAACCTCTATACATATCCTGTACACATATACTGTATGTCTCTGGGTAAGCTCTATACATATCCTGTACACATATACTGTATGTCTCTGGGTAAGCTCTATACATATCCTGTACACATATACTGTATGTCTCTGGGTAAGCTCTATACATATCTTGTACACATATACTGTATGTTTCTGGGTAAGCTCTATACATATCCTGTACACAAATACTGTATGTCTCTGGGTAACTTCTGTACATATCCTGTACACATATACTGTAAGTCTCTGGGTAACCTCTGTACATATCCTGTACACATATACTGTATGTCTCTGGGTAAGCTCTATACATATCCTGTACACATATACTGTACGTCTCTAGGTAAGCTCTATACATACCCTGTACACATATACTGTATGGCTCTGGGTAAGCTCTATACATATCCTGTACACATATACTGTATGTCTCTGGGTAAGCTCTATACATATCCTGTACACATATACTGTATGTCTCTGGGTAAGCTCTATACATATCCTGTACACATATACAGTATGTCTCTGGGTAAGCTCTATACATATCCTGTACACATATACAGTATGTCTCTGGGTAACCTCTATACATATCCTGTACAGATATACTGTATGTCTCTGGGTAAGCTCTATACATATCCTGTACACATATACTGTATGTCTCTGGGTAACCTCTGTACATATCCTGTACACATATACTGTATGTCTCTGGTTAAGTTCTATACATATCATGTACACATATACTGTATGTCTCTGGGTAACCTCTATACATATCCTGTACACATATGCTGTATGTCTCTGGGTAAGCTCTATACATACCCTGTACACATATACTGTATGTCTCTGGGTAAGCTCTATACATATCCTGTACACATATACTGTACGTCTCTGGGTAAGCTCTATACATACCCTGTACACATATACTGTATGTCTCTGGGTAACCTCTATACATATCCTGTACATATATACTGTATGTCTCTGGGTAACCTCTGTACATATCCTGTACACATATACTGTATGTCTCTGGGTAACCTCTGTACATATCCTGTACACATATACTGTATGTCTCTGGGTAACCTCTATACATATCCTGTACACATATACTGTATGTCTCTGGGTAAGCTCTATACATATCCTGTACACATATACTGTATGTCTCTGGGTAACCTCTATACATATCCTGTACACATATACTGTATGTCTCTGGGTAACCTCTGTACATATCCTGTACACATATACTGTATGTCTCTGGGTAACCTCTGTACATATCCTGTACACATATACTGTATGTCTCTGGGTAACCTCTATACATATCCTGTACACATATACTGTATGTCTCTGGGTAAGCTCTATACATATCCTGTACACATATACTGTATGTCTCTGGGTAAGCTCTATACATATCCTGTACACATATACTGTATGTCTCTGGGTAAGCTCTATACATATCTTGTACACATATACTGTATGTCTCTGGGTAAGCTCTATACATATCCTGTACACAAATACTGTATGTCTCTGGGTAACTTCTGTACATATCCTGTACACATATACTGTAAGTCTCTGGGTAACCTCTGTACATATCCTGTACACATATACTGTATGTCTCTGGGTAAGCTCTATACATATCCTGTACACATATACTGTACGTCTCTAGGTAAGCTCTATACATACCCTGTACACATATACTGTATGGCTCTGGGTAAGCTCTATACATATCCTGTACACATATACTGTATGTCTCTGGGTAAGCTCTATACATATCCTGTACACATATACTGTATGTCTCTGGGTAAGCTCTATACATATCCTGTACACATATACAGTATGTCTCTGGGTAAGCTCTATACATATCCTGTACACATATACAGTATGTCTCTGGGTAACCTCAATACATATCCTGTACACATATACTGTATGTCTCTGGGTAACCTCTGTACATATCCTGTACACATATACTGTATGTCTCTGGGTAACCTCTATACATATCCTGTACACATATATTGTATGTCTCTGGGTAAGCTCTATACATATCCTGTACACAAATACTGTATGTCTCTGGGTAACTTCTGTACATATCCTGTACACATATACTGTATGTCTCTGGGTAACCTCTGTACATATCCTGTACACATATACTGTATGTCTCTGGGTAAGCTCTATACATATCCTGTACACATATATTGTATGTCTCTGGGTAAGCTCTATACATATCCTGTACACATATATTGTATGTCTCTGGGTAAGCTCTATACATATCCTGTACACAAATACTGTATGTCTCTGGGTAACTTCTGTACATATCCTGTACACATATACTGTATGTCTCTGGGTAACCTCTGTACATATCCTGTACACATATACTGTATGTCTCTGGGTAAGCTCTATACATATCCTGTACACATATACTGTATGTCTCTGGGTAAGCTCTATACATATCCTGTACACATATACTGTATGTCTCTGGGTAAGCTCTATACATATCCTGTACACATATATTGTATGTCTCTGGGTAACCTCTATACATATCCTGTACACATATACTGTATGTCTCTGGGTAACCTCTATACATATCCTGTACACATATACTGTATGTCTCTGGGTAACCTCTATACATATCCTGTACACATATACTGTATGTCTCTGGGTAAGCTCTATACATATCCTGTACACATATATTGTATGTCTCTGGGTAAGCTCTATACATATCCTGTACACATATACTGTATGTCTCTGGGTAAGCTCTATACATATCCTGTACACAAATACTGTATGTCTCTGGGTAACTTCTGTACATATCCTGTACACATATACTGTATGTCTCTGGGTAACCTCTGTACATATCCTGTACACATATACTGTATGTCTCTGGGTAAGCTCTATACATATCCTGTACACAAATACTGTATGTCTCTGGGTAAGCTCTATACATACCCTGTACACATATACTGTATGTCTCTGGGTAAGCTCTATACATATCCTGTACACATATACTGTATGTCTCTGGGTAAGCTCTATACATACCCTGTACACATATACTGTATGTCTCTGGGTAAGCTCTATACATATCCGGTACACATATACTGTGTGTCTCTGGGTAACCTCTATACATATCCTGTACACATATACTGTGTGTCTCTGGGTAAGCTCTATACATATCCTGTACACATATACAGTATGTCTCTGGGTAAGCTCAATACATATCCTGTACACATATACTGTATGTCTCTGGGTAACCTCTGTACATATCCTGTACACATATACTGTATGTCTCTGGGTAACCTCTGTACATATCCTGTACACATATACTGTATGTCTCTGGGTAAGCTCTATACACATCCTGTACACATATACAGTATGTCTCTGGGTAAGCTCTATACATATCCTGTACACATATAGTGTATGTCTCTGGGTAAGCTCTATACGTATCCTGTACACATATACTGTATGTCTCTGGGTAAGCTCTATACATATCCTGTACACATATACTGTATGTCTCTGGGTAAGCTCTATACATATCCTGTACACATATATTGTATGTCTCTGGGTAAGCTCTATACATATCCTGTACACAAATACTGTATGTCTCTGGGAAAGCTCTGTACATATCCTGTACACATATATTGTATGTCTCTGGGTAAGCTCTATACATATCCTGTACACATATATTGTATGTCTCTGGGTAAGCTCTGTACATATACTGTACACATATACTGTATGTCTCTGGGTAACCTCTGTACATATCCTGATCCTGTACACATATACTGTATGTCTCTGGGTAACCTCTGTACATATCCTGTACACATATACTGTATGTCTCTGGGAAAGCTCTGTACATATCCTGTACACATATATTGTATGTCTCTGGGTAAGCTCTATACATATCCTGTACACATATATTGTATGTCTCTGGGTAAGCTCTGTACATATACTGTACACATATACTGTATGTCTCTGGGTAACCTCTGTACATATCCTGTACACATATACTGTATGTCTCTGGGTAAGCTCTATACATATCCTGTACACATATACTGTATGTCTCTGGGTAAGCTCTATACATACCCTGTACACATATACTGTATGTCTCTGGGTAAGCTCTATACATATCCTGTAATCATATACTGTATGTCTCTGGGTAACTTCTGTACATATCCTGTACACATATACTGTATGTCTCTGGGTAACCTCTATACATATCCTGTACACATATACTGTATGTCTCTGGGTAAGCTCTATACATATCCTGTACACATATATTGTATGTCTCTGGGTAAGCTCTATACATATCATACATATCCTGTACACAAATACTGTATGTCTCTGGGTAAGCTCTATACATATCCTGTACACATATACTGTATGTCTCTGGGTAAGCTCTATACATATCCTGTACACATACTGTAAGTCTCTGGGTAAGCTCTATACATATCCTGTACACATATACTGTATGTCTCTGGGTAAGCTCAATACAAATCCTGTACACATATACTGTATGTCTCTGGGTAAGCTTTATACATATCCTGTACACATACTGTAAGTCTCTGGGTAAGCTCTATACATATCCTGTACACATATACTGTATGTCTCTGGGTAAGCTCTATACATATCCTGTACAAATATACTGTATGTCTCTGGGTAAGCTCTATACATATCCTGTACACAAATACTGTATGTCTCTGGGTAAGCTCTATACATATCCAGTACACATATACTGTATGTCTCTGGGTAACCTCTGTACATATCCTGTACACATATACTGTATGTCTCTGGGTAACCTCTATACATATCCTGTACACATATACTGTATGTCTCTGGGTAAGCTCTATCCATATCCTGTACACATATACTGTATGTCTCTGGGTAAGCTCTATACATATCCTGTACACATATACTGTATGTCTCTGGGTAAGCTCTATACATATCTTGTACACATATACTGTATGTCTCTGGGTAAGCTCTATACATATCCTGTACACAAATACTGTATGTCTCTGGGTAACTTCTGTACATATCCTGTACACATATACTGTAAGTCTCTGGGTAACCTCTGTACATATCCTGTACACATATACTGTATGTCTCTGGGTAAGCTCTATACATATCCTGTACACATATACTGTACGTCTCTGGGTAAGCTCTATACATACCCTGTACACATATACTGTATGTCTCTGGGTAAGCTCTATACATATCCTGTACACATATACTGTATGTCTCTGGGTAAGCTCTATACATATCCTGTACACATATACTGTATGTCTCTGGGTAAGCTCTATACATATCCTGTACACATATACAGTATGTCTCTGGGTAAGCTCTATACATATCCTGTACACATATACAGTATGTCTCTGGGTAACCTCTGTACATATCCTGTACACATATACTGTATGTCTCTGGGTAACCTCTATACATATCCTGTACACATATATTGTACGTCTCTGGGTAAGCTCTATACATATCCTGTACACAAATACTGTATGTCTCTGGGTAACCTCTGTACATATCCTGTACACATATACTGTATGTCTCTGGGTAACCTCTATACATATCCTGTACACATATATTGTATGTCTCTGGGTAAGCTCTATACATATCCTGTACACATATACAGTATGTCTCTGGGTAACCTCTGTACATATCCTGTACACATATACTGTATGTCTCTGGGTAACCTCTATACATATCCTGTACACATATATTGTATGTCTCTGGGTAAGCTCTATACATATCCTGTACACAAATACTGTATGTCTCTGGGTAACTTCTGTACATATCCTTTACACATATACTGTATGTCTCTGGGTAACCTCTGTACATATCCTGTACACATATACTGTATGTCTCTGGGTAAGCTCTATACATATCCTGTACACATATATTGTATGTCTCTGGGTAAGCTCTATACATATCCTGTACACATATATTGTATGTCTCTGGGTAAGCTCTATACATATCCTGTACACAAATACTGTATGTCTCTGGGTAACTTCTGTACATATCCTGTACACATATACTGTATGTCTCTGGGTAACCTCTGTACATATCCTGTACACATATACTGTATGTCTCTGGGTAAGCTCTATACATATCCTGTACACATATACTGTATGTCTCTGGGTAAGCTCTATACATATCCTGTACACATATACTGTATGTCTCTGGGTAAGCTCTATACATACCCTTTACACATATACTGTATGTCTCTGGGTAAGCTCTATACATATCCTGTACACATATACTGTATGTCTCTGGGTAACTTCTGTACATATCCTGTACACATATACTGTATGTGTCACGGGTGTGTCGCCACGAAGATCGTCACGATTACACAGCCTGACTTCTCGCAGCTGACTTTTTGGTGCTTTGTGTTTTTCAGCAGTGAGGGAGTTAATTCTCTCTCTCTCTGTGCTAGACGAGGTCCAGCCTCGTCCAGCTGCAATCAATGCTGCTGTAGTGAGACTCCTTCAAATGCCTGCTGGTCTGTTAGGGAAGTGTCGGTGAAAGCATTTCATGCAGACTAACAGAGCGGATCGTGGTATTTGGAGTTTCAGAGATAAGTGTATTCGGAGAGTTTTTTCCCTTCCTCGCTTTATCATTTATCTCCTTTCCCGTTGGTGTTCCCTCTGTTGTAGTTGTGTAGTTTTTGTATGCAAGGTGGTTTTGGTTTTTCCCTTGTACTGTCTCGTTCGTCTAAGTACTGTGTGTGGGCATATTATTACTTGTCCCCTTTTGTTGTGATCGGGGTCCTTCTCAGGACTAGATTACTTAGGTGCAGGGATCCTCAGGAGGTAGGGGTTACGCTGGCGGCCTGGACCGCTGTACCTTTAACAGTACCTCCAGGTTGAGGGATTAGTCAGGGCCCCAGCTTAGGGTCAGCTTAGGCCCCCTACCTCCAGTATACAGAGACAGCGTGATATTTTCACCGACCACTTAGTTTTTCTCCAGCTACCATGGATCCAGTAGCCGGTCTAGCTCGGCAGTTGCAGAGTTTGTCCATGGAGCTGGCGGACGTTAGGTCCATGGTTTTGTATCCTCAGGAGCAAGCCGGACCAGAACCTAAAGTAGCTCTCCCTGACAGGTTCACTGGGGGGCGGGACAAGTTTTTTGTTTTCCGGGAGGCATGCAAGTTGTACTTTCGGCTGCGGCCTCGGTCATCGGGGAGTGAAGAACAAAGGGTGGGAATTGTCATCTCGCTCCTACAAGGGGACCCAAAATCTTGGGCGTTCTCTCTTCCCCCGGGCTCCCCGGCTCTCCAGTCAGTGGATAGGTTTTTCGCTGCTCTGGGACTCGTATATGATGACCCAGATCGGATCTCCCTTGCTGAGTCTAAGTTACGTAGGATCCAGCAGGGAGATCGTCCGGCAGAGGAATTCTGTTCGGAGTTCCGTAGGTGGGCCACGGACACCCAGTGGAATGACCCGGCTCTTAGGAGCCAGTTTTGTCAAGGTTTATCCGACAAATTACAGGATGTGTTGGCACAGTATGACTCTCCCGCGTCACTGGAAGCCGCTATGGCCCTTGCTATTCGCGTTGACAGACGGCTTCGGGAGAGGTGCGGGATAACTCTACCCCCTGTGATGACTCCACCTCCTACAAGGTCCCCTCATATGGTGGTTCCCCTGGTCAGTCCAGAGGAGCCTATGCAATTAGGAGGGACATCATTTCGGGGGAGGGGACCGGTGGTGCGCCATAAGACAGGAAGGTGTTTCTTCTGCAGGAGAAAGGGACATTTTATTGGGGGGTGTCCATCCCGTCCCTTGCAGAGTGAAGAGTCGTCGGAAAACTGTTGATCCCAGGTTGTGTGGTGGACGGCAATCTGGGAGTAGGTATTTCGTCCCTAGGTTCGTCTCAGTTTCTCGTACCGGCGGAGGTGGTGGTGGGTACGAGAACTGAGAGGATATCTGTTCTTCTGGATAGTGGGGCCGGGGCTAATCTGGTTGATGCTCGGTTTGCCCGGGTTCAAGGTATGCGATTGAGTGAGTTGGCTAAACCCATCCCCATATTCTCGATCGATGCCAGGCCTCTCGGTCAGGGAAGTTTTTTGCAAGCTGTGCATGACGTAAAACTTCAAGTGGGGGCGATACATAAAGAACTGTTGTCTTGCTACGTGTTGGAGGGTCTTCCCACTCCTATAGTGTTGGGCCTTCCTTGGTTAACTAAGCATAACCCGGTTATTAATTGGCAAACCAGAGAGATAAGCCAATGGAGTAAATTCTGTAATAAAAACTGCATGAACACGGTCATCGGTGCGGTTACTCCTTGGGTCTTACCTCCATTTCTGGCGGACTTTGAGGATGTATTCTCGGAGAAAGGGTGTCAGGAACTACCTCCTCATCGCGAGTATGACTGTTCTGTAAAACTGCTCCCTGAGGCCAAGTTACCTAAAGCTAGGTTGTATAACCTTTCTGGTCCTGAGAGGCAGGCCATGAAGGATTATATTTCAGAAAGTCTGGCTAAGGGGCATATTAGACCTTCATCTTCACCGGTGGCTGCAGGGTTCTTCTTTGTTAAGAAGAAAGATGGAGGCCTACGCCCTTGCCTGGATTTCCGTGAACTTAATCGGATTACGGTCCGAGATCCGTATCCGCTCCCACTTATTCCCGATCTCTTTAATCAGATCGTGGGCGCCAAATGGTTCTCTAAGTTGGATCTCAGGGGGGCGTACAATCTGATTAGGATGAAGGAGGGGGATGAGTGGAAGACGGCGTTTAACACTCCGGAGGGGCATTATGAGAACCTTGTCATGCCATTCGGTCTGACTAATGCCCCGGCGGTGTTCCAACACTTTGTTAATGACATTTTTCGCCGCCTGGTGGGACAGTTTGTTGTCATATATCTGGATGATATCTTAATTTACTCGCCGGATCTGGTGTCTCATCAGGAGCACGTTAGGCAGGTGTTACAGATCTTGCGGGATAATAAACTGTATGCCAAATGGGAAAAGTGTGTGTTCGCCGTACAGGAACTCCAGTTTTTAGGCTTCCTGGTTTCAGCGTCCGGTTTTCGTATGGACCCTGGGAAAGTGCGGGCAGTTCTTGAGTGGGATCGGCCAGAGAATCTTAAGGCACTACAACGTTTCCTGGGGTTTGCTAATTATTACCGGAAGTTCATTCGTAATTTCTCGTCCATGGTTAAGCCTCTCACAGACATGACTAAAAAGGGGATGAATTTTTCTAGGTGGTCTGACAAGGCTTGTCAAGCATTCTCCTCCTTGAAAAAATGTTTTGCCTCGGCACCCATACTCATTCAACCGGATGCGTCACAGCCATTCATTGTAGAGGTAGACGCTTCCGAGGTAGGGGTGGGAGCAGTATTGTCACAAGGTTCGTCCCCTGGTAAGTGGCATCCGTGCGCCTTTTTCTCTAAAAAAATTGTCGTCCGCTGAGAGGAATTACGATGTCGGCAATAGGGAACTCTTGGCCATTAAGTTAGCTTTTGAGGAGTGGCGCCATTTTTTGGAGGGGGCAGTCCATCCGGTCACCGTCATCACCGATCACAAGAACCTGCTATATCTGGAGTCCGCGAAACGTCTGAATCCCAGACAAGCTAGGTGGTCATTGTTTTTTACCAGGTTTAATTTTGTCGTTACATATCGTCCTGGGTCAAAAAATGTAAAGGCAGATGCCTTATCTCGTAGTTTCCCTGGGGCCGGGAATACGGACGACCCGATTCCTATCCTTCAGGAGGGGGTGGTGGTTTCGGCAGTATGCTCTGAGCTGGAGGAGGAGGTATTGGAGGCTCAGGGGGACGCCCCTGTTGGACCTCCGGGGAGACTGTTTGTTCCAGATCAGTTGCGACAAAAGGTGATCGAGGCACACCATAACTCAGTTTTTGCAGGACACCCGGGGAGTAGAGCAACTGTGGATCTCCTCTCGCGTCGGTTTTGGTGGCCTAACTTACATAAGGAGGTGGTAACTTTTGTCGCGTCCTGTGGGGTTTGTGCGCGCTCTAAGACCTCACATACCCGTCCGTCTGGGGCCCTCTTACCTTTGAAGATCCCGGAGCGTCCTTGGACTCATCTGTCTATGGACTTTATTACGGACCTCCCTCCGTCTTCGGGTAAAACGGTCATACTGTTTGTAGTGGACAGGTTCAGCAAGATGGCACATTTTATCGCTCTTCCGGCTCTCCCTAATGCTAAAACTCTTGCACAGGTGTTCATTGGGGAGATTGTGAGGCTTCACGGGGTACCCTCCGAGGTGGTGTCTGATCGGGGGTCTCAGTTTGTGTCCAAGTTCTGGAAGGCGTTTTGTGCACGGCGGGGTATGCATTTGTCGTTCTCATCGGCTTTTCATCCTCAGACCAATGGTCAGACGGAACGTATGAACCAGAGCTTGGAGACATATCTCCGGTGTTTTGTGTCAGAGAACCAGGAGGACTGGGCTTCTTTCTTACCTCTGGCAGAGTTTGCTCTTAATAATAGGCGGAGCGAGTCCACTGGTAAGTCCCCGTTTTTTGGGGCATATGGTTTTCACCCCCAGTTTTGTACTTTCAGTAGGGGGGGCTCTTCGGGGGTTCCTGAGGAGGAACGATTTTCCTCATCACTCGCTTCAGTATGGAGAGGGGTGCTGAAGAATCTGAATACTATGGGGAACCGATACAAACGTATGGCTGATAGGAGGAGAGTGTCTGGTCCGGACCTAAGTGTGAACGATCGGGTATGGTTGTCTACCAGGAATATAAAACTTAAGGTTCCCTCCTGGAAACTGGGTCCCAGGTTCATCGGGCCGTACAGAATCAGTTCTATTATTAATCCGGTGGCATTCCGTCTTGACCTCCCCCCTACGTTTAAAATTCACAACGTGTTCCACAGATCGTTGCTTAAGAGGTATGTGGCGCCGGTGGTACCGTCACCTTTACCTCCCCCTCCAGTGGTGGTCAAGGGTAACTTGGAGTTCCAGGTATCGAGGGTCATCGATTCACGCTTTAATCGCCGGTCCCTTCAGTACCTGGTTCATTGGAAAGGGTATGGTCCTGAGGAGAGGATGTGGGTTCCTGCATCGGATATTAACGCAGACCGATTAGTTCGGGCCTTCCACACGACTCACCCGGATAAACCTGGCCCTGAGGGTCCGGAGGCCCCTCGTAGAAGGGGGGGTACTGTCACGGGTGTGTCGCCACGAAGATCGTCACGATTACACAGCCTGACTTCTCGCAGCTGACTTTTTGGTGCTTTGTGTTTTTCGGCAGTGAGGGAGTTAATTCTCTCTCTCTCTCTGTGCTAGACGAGGTCCAGCCTCGCCCAGCTGCAATCAATGCTGCTGTAGTGAGACTCCTTCAAATGCCTGCTGGTCTGTTAGGGAAGTGTCGGTGAAAGCATTTCATGCAGACTAACAGAGCGGATCGTGGTATTTGGAGTTTCAGAGATAAGTGTATTCGGAGAGTTTTTTCCCTTCCTCGCTTTAACATTTATCTCCTTTCCCGTTGGTGTTCCCTCTGTTGTAGTTGTGTAGTTTTTGTATGCAAGGTGGTTTTGGTTTTTCCCTTGTACTGTCTCGTTCGTCTAAGTACTGTGTGTGGGCATATTATTACTTGTCCCCTTTTGTTGTGATCGGGGTCCTTCTCAGGACTAGACTACTTAGGTGCAGGGATCCTCAGGAGGTAGGGATTACGCTGGCGGCCTGGACCTCTGTACCTTTAACAGTACCTCCAGGTTGAGGGATTAGTCAGGGCCCCAGCTTAGGGTCAGCTTAGGCCCCCTACCTCCAGTATACAGAGACAGCGTGACATTATGTCCCTGGGTAACCTCTATACATATCCTGTACACATATACTGTATGTCTCTGGGTAAGCTCTTTACATATCCTGTACACATATATTGTATGTCTCTGGGTAAGCTCTATACATATCCTGTACACAAATACTGTATGTCTCTGGGTAACCTCTGTACATATCCTGTACACATATAATGTATGTCTCTGGGTAAGCTCTATACATATCCTGTACACATATACTGTATGTCTGTGGGTAAGCTCTATACATATCCTGTACACATATACTGTATGTCTCTGGGTAAGCTCTATACATATCCTGTACACAAATACTGTATGTCTCTGGGTAACTTCTGTACATATCATGTACACATATACTGTATGTCTCTGGGTAACCTCTGTACATATCCTGTACACATATACTGTATGTCTCTGGGTAAGCTCTATACATATCCTGTACACATATACTGTATGTCTCTGGGTAAGCTCTATACATATCCTGTACACATGTACTGTATGTCTCTGGGTAAGCTCTATACATATCCTGTACACATATACTGTGTGTCTCTGGGTAACCTCTATACATATCCTGTACACATATACTGTATGTCTCTGGGTAAGCTCTATACATACCCTGTACACATATACTGTATGTCTCTGGGTAAGCTCTATACATATCCTGTACACATATACAGTATGTCTCTGGGTAACCTCTGTACATATCCTGTACACATATATTGTATGTCTCTGGGTAAGCTCTATACATATCCTGTACACATACTGTAAGTCTCTGGGTAAGCTCTATACATATCCTGTACACATATACTGTATGTCTCTGGGTAACCTCTATACATATCCTGTACACATATACTGTATGTCTCTGGGTAAGCTCTATACATATCCTGTACACAAATACTGTATGTCTCTGGGTAAGCTCTATACATATCCTGTACACATATACTGTATGTCTCTGGGTAACCTCTGTACATATCCTGTACACATATACTGTATGTCTCTGGGTAACCTCTGTACATATCCTGTACACATATACTGTATGTCTCTGGGTAAGCTCTATACATATCCTGTACACATATACAGTATATCTCTGGGTAACCTCTGTACATATCCTGTACACATATACTGTATGTCTCTGGGTAACCTGTATACATATCCTGTACACATATCCTGTATGTCTCTGGGTAACCTGTATACATATCCTGTACACATAGCCTGTATGTCTCTGGGTAACCTCTAAACATATCCTGTACACATATACTGTATGTCTCTGGGTAAGCTCTATACATACCCTGTACACATATACTGTATGTCTCTGGGTAAGCTCTATACATATCCTGTACACATATACAGTATGTCTCTGGGTAACCTCTGTACATATCCTGTACACATATATTGTATGTCTCTGGGTAAGCTCTATACATATCCTGTACACATACTGTAAGTCTCTGGGTAAGCTCTATACATATCGTGTACACATATACTGTATGTCTCTGGGTAAGCTCTATACATACCCTGTACACATATACTGTATGACTCTGGGTAAGCTCTATACATATCCTGTACACATATACTGTATGTTTCTGGGTAAGCTCTATACATATCCTGTACACATATACTGTATGTCTCTGGGTAAGCTCTATACATATCCTGTACACAAATACTGTATGTCTCTGGGTAAGCACTGTACATATCCTGTACACATATACTGTGTGTCTCTGGGTAAGCTCTATACATATCCTGTACACATATACTGTATGTCTCTGGGTAAGCTCTATACATATCCTGTACACAAATACTGTAAATCTCTGGGTAAGCTCTATACATACCCTGTACACATATACTGTATGTCTCTGGGTAACCTCTATACATATCCTGTACACATATACTGTATGTCTCTGGGTAAGCTCTATACATACCCTGTACACATATACTGTATGTCTCTGGGTAACCTCTATACATATCCTGTACACATATACTGTATGTCTCTGGGTAACCTCTATACATATCCTGTACACATATACTGTATGTCTCTGGGTAACCTCTATACATATCCTGTACACAAATGCTGTATGTCTCTGGGTAAGCTCTATACATATCCTGTACACATATACTGTATGTCTCTGGGTAAGCTCTATACATATCCTGTACACATATAGTGTATGTCTCTGGGTAAGCTCTATACGTATCCTGTACACATATACTGTATGTCTCTGGGTAAGCTCTATACATATCCTGTACACATATACTGTATGTCTCTGGGTAAGCTCTATACATATCCTGTACACATATATTGTATGTCTCTGGGTAAGCTCTATACATATCCTGTACACAAATACTGTATGTCTCTGGGAAAGCTCTGTACATATCCTGTACACATATATTGTATGTCTCTGGGTAAGCTCTATACATATCCTGTACACATATATTGTATGTCTCTGGGTAAGCTCTGTACATATACTGTACACATATACTGTATGTCTCTGGGTAACCTCTGTACATATCCTGATCCTGTACACATATACTGTATGTCTCTGGGTAACCTCTGTACATATCCTGTACACATATACTGTATGTCTCTGGGAAAGCTCTGTACATATCCTGTACACATATATTGTATGTCTCTGGGTAAGCTCTATACATATCCTGTACACATATATTGTATGTCTCTGGGTAAGCTCTGTACATATACTGTACACATATACTGTATGTCTCTGGGTAACCTCTGTACATATCCTGTACACATATACTGTATGTCTCTGGGTAAGCTCTATACATATCCTGTACACATATACTGTATGTCTCTGGGTAAGCTCTATACATACCCTGTACACATATACTGTATGTCTCTGGGTAAGCTCTATACATATCCTGTAATCATATACTGTATGTCTCTGGGTAACTTCTGTACATATCCTGTACACATATACTGTATGTCTCTGGGTAACCTCTATACATATCCTGTACACATATACTGTATGTCTCTGGGTAAGCTCTATACATATCCTGTACACATATATTGTATGTCTCTGGGTAAGCTCTATACATATCATACATATCCTGTACACAAATACTGTATGTCTCTGGGTAAGCTCTATACATATCCTGTACACATATACTGTATGTCTCTGGGTAAGCTCTATACATATCCTGTACACATACTGTAAGTCTCTGGGTAAGCTCTATACATATCCTGTACACATATACTGTATGTCTCTGGGTAAGCTCAATACAAATCCTGTACACATATACTGTATGTCTCTGGGTAAGCTTTATACATATCCTGTACACATACTGTAAGTCTCTGGGTAAGCTCTATACATATCCTGTACACATATACTGTATGTCTCTGGGTAAGCTCTATACATATCCTGTACAAATATACTGTATGTCTCTGGGTAAGCTCTATACATATCCTGTACACAAATACTGTATGTCTCTGGGTAAGCTCTATACATATCCAGTACACATATACTGTATGTTTCTGGGTAAGCTCTATACATACCCTGTACACATATACTGTATGTCTCTGGGTAAGCTCTATACATATCCTGTACACATATACTGTATGTCTCTGGGTAACCTCTGTACATATCCTGTACACATATATTGTAAGTCTCTGGGTAAGCTCTATACATATCCTGTACACATACTGTAAGTCTCTGGGCAAGCTCTATACATATACTGTACACATATACTGTATGTCTCTTGGTAACCTCTATACATATCCTGTACACATATACTGTATGTCTCTGGGTAACCTCTATACATATCCTGTACACAAATACTGTATGTCTCTGGGTAACCTCTATACATATCCTGTACAGATATACTGTATGTCTCTGGGTAAGCTCTATACATATCCTGTACACATATACTGTATGTCTCTGGGTAACCTCTGTACATATCCTGTACACATATACTGTATGTCTCTGGTTAAGTTCTATACATATCATGTACACATATACTGTATGTCTCTGGGTAACCTCTATACATATCCTGTACACATATGCTGTATGTCTCTGGGTAAGCTCTATACATACCCTGTACACATATACTGTATGTCTCTGGGTAAGCTCTATACATATCCTGTACACATATACTGTACGTCTCTGGGTAAGCTCTATACATACCCTGTACACATATACTGTATGTCTCTGGGTAACCTCTGTACATATCCTGTACACATATACTGTATGTCTCTGGGTAACCTCTGTACATATCCTGTACACATATACTGTATGTCTCTGGGTAACCTCTATACATATCCTGTACACATATACTGTATGTCTCTGGGTAAGCTCTATACATATCCTGTACACATATACTGTATGTCTCTGGGTAACCTCTATACATATCTTGTACACATATACTGTATGTCTCTGGGTAACCTCTGTACATATCCTGTACACATATACTGTATGTCTCTGGGTAACCTCTGTACATATCCTGTACACATATACTGTATGTCTCTGGGTAACCTCTATACATATCCTGTACACATATACTGTATGTCTCTGGGTAAGCTCTATCCATATCCTGTACACATATACTGTATGTCTCTGGGTAAGCTCTATACATATCCTGTACACATATACTGTATGTCTCTGGGTAAGCTCTATACATATCTTGTACACATATACTGTATGTCTCTGGGTAAGCTCTATACATATCCTGTACACAAATACTGTATGTCTCTGGGTAACTTCTGTACATATCCTGTACACATATACTGTAAGTCTCTGGGTAACCTCTGTACATATCCTGTACACATATACTGTATGTCTCTGGGTAAGCTCTATACATATCCTGTACACATATACTGTACGTCTCTGGGTAAGCTCTATACATACCCTGTACACATATACTGTATGTCTCTGGGTAAGCTCTATACATATCCTGTACACATATACTGTATGTCTCTGGGTAAGCTCTATACATATCCTGTACACATATACTGTATGTCTCTGGGTAAGCTCTATACATATCCTGTACACATATACAGTATGTCTCTGGGTAAGCTCTATACATATCCTGTACACATATACAGTATGTCTCTGGGTAACCTCTGTACATATCCTGTACACATATACTGTATGTCTCTGGGTAACCTCTATACATATCCTGTACACATATATTGTACGTCTCTGGGTAAGCTCTATACATATCCTGTACACAAATACTGTATGTCTCTGGGTAACCTCTGTACATATCCTGTACACATATACTGTATGTCTCTGGGTAACCTCTATACATATCCTGTACACATATATTGTATGTCTCTGGGTAAGCTCTATACATATCCTGTACACATATACAGTATGTCTCTGGGTAACCTCTGTACATATCCTGTACACATATACTGTATGTCTCTGGGTAACCTCTATACATATCCTGTACACATATATTGTATGTCTCTGGGTAAGCTCTATACATATCCTGTACACAAATACTGTATGTCTCTGGGTAACTTCTGTACATATCCTTTACACATATACTGTATGTCTCTGGGTAACCTCTGTACATATCCTGTACACATATACTGTATGTCTCTGGGTAAGCTCTATACATATCCTGTACACATATATTGTATGTCTCTGGGTAAGCTCTATACATATCCTGTACACATATATTGTATGTCTCTGGGTAAGCTCTATACATATCCTGTACACAAATACTGTATGTCTCTGGGTAACTTCTGTACATATCCTGTACACATATACTGTATGTCTCTGGGTAACCTCTGTACATATCCTGTACACATATACTGTATGTCTCTGGGTAAGCTCTATACATATCCTGTACACATATACTGTATGTCTCTGGGTAAGCTCTATACATATCCTGTACACATATACTGTATGTCTCTGGGTAAGCTCTATACATACCCTTTACACATATACTGTATGTCTCTGGGTAAGCTCTATACATATCCTGTACACATATACTGTATGTCTCTGGGTAACTTCTGTACATATCCTGTACACATATACTGTATGTGTCACGGGTGTGTCGCCACGAAGATCGTCACGATTACACAGCCTGACTTCTCGCAGCTGACTTTTTGGTGCTTTGTGTTTTTCAGCAGTGAGGGAGTTAATTCTCTCTCTCTCTGTGCTAGACGAGGTCCAGCCTCGTCCAGCTGCAATCAATGCTGCTGTAGTGAGACTCCTTCAAATGCCTGCTGGTCTGTTAGGGAAGTGTCGGTGAAAGCATTTCATGCAGACTAACAGAGCGGATCGTGGTATTTGGAGTTTCAGAGATAAGTGTATTCGGAGAGTTTTTTCCCTTCCTCGCTTTATCATTTATCTCCTTTCCCGTTGGTGTTCCCTCTGTTGTAGTTGTGTAGTTTTTGTATGCAAGGTGGTTTTGGTTTTTCCCTTGTACTGTCTCGTTCGTCTAAGTACTGTGTGTGGGCATATTATTACTTGTCCCCTTTTGTTGTGATCGGGGTCCTTCTCAGGACTAGATTACTTAGGTGCAGGGATCCTCAGGAGGTAGGGGTTACGCTGGCGGCCTGGACCGCTGTACCTTTAACAGTACCTCCAGGTTGAGGGATTAGTCAGGGCCCCAGCTTAGGGTCAGCTTAGGCCCCCTACCTCCAGTATACAGAGACAGCGTGATATTTTCACCGACCACTTAGTTTTTCTCCAGCTACCATGGATCCAGTAGCCGGTCTAGCTCGGCAGTTGCAGAGTTTGTCCATGGAGCTGGCGGACGTTAGGTCCATGGTTTTGTATCCTCAGGAGCAAGCCGGACCAGAACCTAAAGTAGCTCTCCCTGACAGGTTCACTGGGGGGCGGGACAAGTTTTTTGTTTTCCGGGAGGCATGCAAGTTGTACTTTCGGCTGCGGCCTCGGTCATCGGGGAGTGAAGAACAAAGGGTGGGAATTGTCATCTCGCTCCTACAAGGGGACCCAAAATCTTGGGCGTTCTCTCTTCCCCCGGGCTCCCCGGCTCTCCAGTCAGTGGATAGGTTTTTCGCTGCTCTGGGACTCGTATATGATGACCCAGATCGGATCTCCCTTGCTGAGTCTAAGTTACGTAGGATCCAGCAGGGAGATCGTCCGGCAGAGGAATTCTGTTCGGAGTTCCGTAGGTGGGCCACGGACACCCAGTGGAATGACCCGGCTCTTAGGAGCCAGTTTTGTCAAGGTTTATCCGACAAATTACAGGATGTGTTGGCACAGTATGACTCTCCCGCGTCACTGGAAGCCGCTATGGCCCTTGCTATTCGCGTTGACAGACGGCTTCGGGAGAGGTGCGGGATAACTCTACCCCCTGTGATGACTCCACCTCCTACAAGGTCCCCTCATATGGTGGTTCCCCTGGTCAGTCCAGAGGAGCCTATGCAATTAGGAGGGACATCATTTCGGGGGAGGGGACCGGTGGTGCGCCATAAGACAGGAAGGTGTTTCTTCTGCAGGAGAAAGGGACATTTTATTGGGGGGTGTCCATCCCGTCCCTTGCAGAGTGAAGAGTCGTCGGAAAACTGTTGATCCCAGGTTGTGTGGTGGACGGCAATCTGGGAGTAGGTATTTCGTCCCTAGGTTCGTCTCAGTTTCTCGTACCGGCGGAGGTGGTGGTGGGTACGAGAACTGAGAGGATATCTGTTCTTCTGGATAGTGGGGCCGGGGCTAATCTGGTTGATGCTCGGTTTGCCCGGGTTCAAGGTATGCGATTGAGTGAGTTGGCTAAACCCATCCCCATATTCTCGATCGATGCCAGGCCTCTCGGTCAGGGAAGTTTTTTGCAAGCTGTGCATGACGTAAAACTTCAAGTGGGGGCGATACATAAAGAACTGTTGTCTTGCTACGTGTTGGAGGGTCTTCCCACTCCTATAGTGTTGGGCCTTCCTTGGTTAACTAAGCATAACCCGGTTATTAATTGGCAAACCAGAGAGATAAGCCAATGGAGTAAATTCTGTAATAAAAACTGCATGAACACGGTCATCGGTGCGGTTACTCCTTGGGTCTTACCTCCATTTCTGGCGGACTTTGAGGATGTATTCTCGGAGAAAGGGTGTCAGGAACTACCTCCTCATCGCGAGTATGACTGTTCTGTAAAACTGCTCCCTGAGGCCAAGTTACCTAAAGCTAGGTTGTATAACCTTTCTGGTCCTGAGAGGCAGGCCATGAAGGATTATATTTCAGAAAGTCTGGCTAAGGGGCATATTAGACCTTCATCTTCACCGGTGGCTGCAGGGTTCTTCTTTGTTAAGAAGAAAGATGGAGGCCTACGCCCTTGCCTGGATTTCCGTGAACTTAATCGGATTACGGTCCGAGATCCGTATCCGCTCCCACTTATTCCCGATCTCTTTAATCAGATCGTGGGCGCCAAATGGTTCTCTAAGTTGGATCTCAGGGGGGCGTACAATCTGATTAGGATGAAGGAGGGGGATGAGTGGAAGACGGCGTTTAACACTCCGGAGGGGCATTATGAGAACCTTGTCATGCCATTCGGTCTGACTAATGCCCCGGCGGTGTTCCAACACTTTGTTAATGACATTTTTCGCCGCCTGGTGGGACAGTTTGTTGTCATATATCTGGATGATATCTTAATTTACTCGCCGGATCTGGTGTCTCATCAGGAGCACGTTAGGCAGGTGTTACAGATCTTGCGGGATAATAAACTGTATGCCAAATGGGAAAAGTGTGTGTTCGCCGTACAGGAACTCCAGTTTTTAGGCTTCCTGGTTTCAGCGTCCGGTTTTCGTATGGACCCTGGGAAAGTGCGGGCAGTTCTTGAGTGGGATCGGCCAGAGAATCTTAAGGCACTACAACGTTTCCTGGGGTTTGCTAATTATTACCGGAAGTTCATTCGTAATTTCTCGTCCATGGTTAAGCCTCTCACAGACATGACTAAAAAGGGGATGAATTTTTCTAGGTGGTCTGACAAGGCTTGTCAAGCATTCTCCTCCTTGAAAAAATGTTTTGCCTCGGCACCCATACTCATTCAACCGGATGCGTCACAGCCATTCATTGTAGAGGTAGACGCTTCCGAGGTAGGGGTGGGAGCAGTATTGTCACAAGGTTCGTCCCCTGGTAAGTGGCATCCGTGCGCCTTTTTCTCTAAAAAAATTGTCGTCCGCTGAGAGGAATTACGATGTCGGCAATAGGGAACTCTTGGCCATTAAGTTAGCTTTTGAGGAGTGGCGCCATTTTTTGGAGGGGGCAGTCCATCCGGTCACCGTCATCACCGATCACAAGAACCTGCTATATCTGGAGTCCGCGAAACGTCTGAATCCCAGACAAGCTAGGTGGTCATTGTTTTTTACCAGGTTTAATTTTGTCGTTACATATCGTCCTGGGTCAAAAAATGTAAAGGCAGATGCCTTATCTCGTAGTTTCCCTGGGGCCGGGAATACGGACGACCCGATTCCTATCCTTCAGGAGGGGGTGGTGGTTTCGGCAGTATGCTCTGAGCTGGAGGAGGAGGTATTGGAGGCTCAGGGGGACGCCCCTGTTGGACCTCCGGGGAGACTGTTTGTTCCAGATCAGTTGCGACAAAAGGTGATCGAGGCACACCATAACTCAGTTTTTGCAGGACACCCGGGGAGTAGAGCAACTGTGGATCTCCTCTCGCGTCGGTTTTGGTGGCCTAACTTACATAAGGAGGTGGTAACTTTTGTCGCGTCCTGTGGGGTTTGTGCGCGCTCTAAGACCTCACATACCCGTCCGTCTGGGGCCCTCTTACCTTTGAAGATCCCGGAGCGTCCTTGGACTCATCTGTCTATGGACTTTATTACGGACCTCCCTCCGTCTTCGGGTAAAACGGTCATACTGTTTGTAGTGGACAGGTTCAGCAAGATGGCACATTTTATCGCTCTTCCGGCTCTCCCTAATGCTAAAACTCTTGCACAGGTGTTCATTGGGGAGATTGTGAGGCTTCACGGGGTACCCTCCGAGGTGGTGTCTGATCGGGGGTCTCAGTTTGTGTCCAAGTTCTGGAAGGCGTTTTGTGCACGGCGGGGTATGCATTTGTCGTTCTCATCGGCTTTTCATCCTCAGACCAATGGTCAGACGGAACGTATGAACCAGAGCTTGGAGACATATCTCCGGTGTTTTGTGTCAGAGAACCAGGAGGACTGGGCTTCTTTCTTACCTCTGGCAGAGTTTGCTCTTAATAATAGGCGGAGCGAGTCCACTGGTAAGTCCCCGTTTTTTGGGGCATATGGTTTTCACCCCCAGTTTTGTACTTTCAGTAGGGGGGGCTCTTCGGGGGTTCCTGAGGAGGAACGATTTTCCTCATCACTCGCTTCAGTATGGAGAGGGGTGCTGAAGAATCTGAATACTATGGGGAACCGATACAAACGTATGGCTGATAGGAGGAGAGTGTCTGGTCCGGACCTAAGTGTGAACGATCGGGTATGGTTGTCTACCAGGAATATAAAACTTAAGGTTCCCTCCTGGAAACTGGGTCCCAGGTTCATCGGGCCGTACAGAATCAGTTCTATTATTAATCCGGTGGCATTCCGTCTTGACCTCCCCCCTACGTTTAAAATTCACAACGTGTTCCACAGATCGTTGCTTAAGAGGTATGTGGCGCCGGTGGTACCGTCACCTTTACCTCCCCCTCCAGTGGTGGTCAAGGGTAACTTGGAGTTCCAGGTATCGAGGGTCATCGATTCACGCTTTAATCGCCGGTCCCTTCAGTACCTGGTTCATTGGAAAGGGTATGGTCCTGAGGAGAGGATGTGGGTTCCTGCATCGGATATTAACGCAGACCGATTAGTTCGGGCCTTCCACACGACTCACCCGGATAAACCTGGCCCTGAGGGTCCGGAGGCCCCTCGTAGAAGGGGGGGTACTGTCACGGGTGTGTCGCCACGAAGATCGTCACGATTACACAGCCTGACTTCTCGCAGCTGACTTTTTGGTGCTTTGTGTTTTTCGGCAGTGAGGGAGTTAATTCTCTCTCTCTCTCTGTGCTAGACGAGGTCCAGCCTCGCCCAGCTGCAATCAATGCTGCTGTAGTGAGACTCCTTCAAATGCCTGCTGGTCTGTTAGGGAAGTGTCGGTGAAAGCATTTCATGCAGACTAACAGAGCGGATCGTGGTATTTGGAGTTTCAGAGATAAGTGTATTCGGAGAGTTTTTTCCCTTCCTCGCTTTAACATTTATCTCCTTTCCCGTTGGTGTTCCCTCTGTTGTAGTTGTGTAGTTTTTGTATGCAAGGTGGTTTTGGTTTTTCCCTTGTACTGTCTCGTTCGTCTAAGTACTGTGTGTGGGCATATTATTACTTGTCCCCTTTTGTTGTGATCGGGGTCCTTCTCAGGACTAGACTACTTAGGTGCAGGGATCCTCAGGAGGTAGGGATTACGCTGGCGGCCTGGACCTCTGTACCTTTAACAGTACCTCCAGGTTGAGGGATTAGTCAGGGCCCCAGCTTAGGGTCAGCTTAGGCCCCCTACCTCCAGTATACAGAGACAGCGTGACATTATGTCCCTGGGTAACCTCTATACATATCCTGTACACATATACTGTATGTCTCTGGGTAAGCTCTTTACATATCCTGTACACATATATTGTATGTCTCTGGGTAAGCTCTATACATATCCTGTACACAAATACTGTATGTCTCTGGGTAACCTCTGTACATATCCTGTACACATATAATGTATGTCTCTGGGTAAGCTCTATACATATCCTGTACACATATACTGTATGTCTGTGGGTAAGCTCTATACATATCCTGTACACATATACTGTATGTCTCTGGGTAAGCTCTATACATATCCTGTACACAAATACTGTATGTCTCTGGGTAACTTCTGTACATATCATGTACACATATACTGTATGTCTCTGGGTAACCTCTGTACATATCCTGTACACATATACTGTATGTCTCTGGGTAAGCTCTATACATATCCTGTACACATATACTGTATGTCTCTGGGTAAGCTCTATACATATCCTGTACACATGTACTGTATGTCTCTGGGTAAGCTCTATACATATCCTGTACACATATACTGTGTGTCTCTGGGTAACCTCTATACATATCCTGTACACATATACTGTATGTCTCTGGGTAAGCTCTATACATACCCTGTACACATATACTGTATGTCTCTGGGTAAGCTCTATACATATCCTGTACACATATACAGTATGTCTCTGGGTAACCTCTGTACATATCCTGTACACATATATTGTATGTCTCTGGGTAAGCTCTATACATATCCTGTACACATACTGTAAGTCTCTGGGTAAGCTCTATACATATCCTGTACACATATACTGTATGTCTCTGGGTAACCTCTATACATATCCTGTACACATATACTGTATGTCTCTGGGTAAGCTCTATACATATCCTGTACACAAATACTGTATGTCTCTGGGTAAGCTCTATACATATCCTGTACACATATACTGTATGTCTCTGGGTAACCTCTGTACATATCCTGTACACATATACTGTATGTCTCTGGGTAACCTCTGTACATATCCTGTACACATATACTGTATGTCTCTGGGTAAGCTCTATACATATCCTGTACACATATACAGTATATCTCTGGGTAACCTCTGTACATATCCTGTACACATATACTGTATGTCTCTGGGTAACCTGTATACATATCCTGTACACATATCCTGTATGTCTCTGGGTAACCTGTATACATATCCTGTACACATAGCCTGTATGTCTCTGGGTAACCTCTAAACATATCCTGTACACATATACTGTATGTCTCTGGGTAAGCTCTATACATACCCTGTACACATATACTGTATGTCTCTGGGTAAGCTCTATACATATCCTGTACACATATACAGTATGTCTCTGGGTAACCTCTGTACATATCCTGTACACATATATTGTATGTCTCTGGGTAAGCTCTATACATATCCTGTACACATACTGTAAGTCTCTGGGTAAGCTCTATACATATCGTGTACACATATACTGTATGTCTCTGGGTAAGCTCTATACATACCCTGTACACATATACTGTATGACTCTGGGTAAGCTCTATACATATCCTGTACACATATACTGTATGTTTCTGGGTAAGCTCTATACATATCCTGTACACATATACTGTATGTCTCTGGGTAAGCTCTATACATATCCTGTACACAAATACTGTATGTCTCTGGGTAAGCACTGTACATATCCTGTACACATATACTGTGTGTCTCTGGGTAAGCTCTATACATATCCTGTACACATATACTGTATGTCTCTGGGTAAGCTCTATACATATCCTGTACACAAATACTGTAAATCTCTGGGTAAGCTCTATACATACCCTGTACACATATACTGTATGTCTCTGGGTAACCTCTATACATATCCTGTACACATATACTGTATGTCTCTGGGTAAGCTCTATACATACCCTGTACACATATACTGTATGTCTCTGGGTAACCTCTATACATATCCTGTACACATATACTGTATGTCTCTGGGTAACCTCTATACATATCCTGTACACATATACTGTATGTCTCTGGGTAACCTCTATACATATCCTGTACACAAATGCTGTATGTCTCTGGGTAAGCTCTATACATATCCTGTACACATATACTGTATGTCTCTGGGTAACCTCTATACATATCCTGTACACATATACTGTATGTCTCTGGGTAAGCTCTATACATATCCTGTACACATATACTGTATGTCTCTGGGTAAGCTCTATACATATCCTGTACACATATACCGTATGTCTCTGGGTAACCTCTATACATATCCTGTACACATATACCGTATGTCTCTGGGTAACCTCTATACATATCCTGTACACATATACTGTATGTCTCTGGGTAAGCACTGTACATATCCTGTACACATATACAGTATGTCTCTGGGTAACCTCTGTACATATCCTGTACACATATACTGTATGTCTCTTGGTAAGCTGTATAAATATCCTGTACACTTAAGCAGTTGTGACGCCCCTGCGGGTTCAGTGTGATACCCCACTCTCGGGTAAGGAGGAAGCACTACCCAGGACCCACACACCCACATCCAACACCACATCACTCCAGTAGGGAAGGGTGAGATTGCTCCTGAGAGAGAGCACAGTCCCTGTCCCTGCCTGGAGGATGGAACTAGGTAGAGGAGGTGGGTGGAGGAAGTAGTTTAGGGGAGCACTGAAGGAAGGACTCAAGGTAGAGGGGACCACATAGAGTCACAGTTGGTGACGTTGGTCACATGACAGGTAGTATAAAAGGAAAAGTAGAAAGATCTATAAAGTCAGTTAGTCAGTGAGAGCAGTTGGTGATAGGAGTTTGTCACAGGGAGTGAAGAGAGAAGGGGTCCTAGGAACAAGAGCACAGTGAGAGAGGACCGTTGAGGAGTGGGGTCCAGTCAAAGGGGCCCAGTAAGAGCAAGAACAAGAGGAGCGAGGGAGTCAGAGAAGGGCTCCAGAAACAGAGAAAGGATTTTAGGGGCATGAGAAGTGCAGAGTCCATCCGTGCGCCCGAGTTCACGCCGACCGTGAAGAGATCAGGTCGCAGCAGGGGACCGGCCCCAGACTAGTGGAGGACTACAAGACTCAGCTAGGAAACCGGAGGTTGTGGTATCTCTATGTGCCGTAGCCAAAACCACACACATTCGCTGAAAAGGTGGCCATATAGGACCAAGGGGACAGAGAGCCAGCGCAGAGAGACGACCCGGGAAGGTACACAAGAAGGGAGTCCCGATCAAGTGCACCCAAGTTATCCGAGAGTTGGCTGGATCACTTCCCCGGAGGACACAGGACTCGGTGGGCTGTTATAACCTGCTGGTAGTTGTAACCTGGAACATCATAAGAACTGTGAGTAAAAACTCGAAGACTGCACCCCGCTGTGTCCTTGACTTAATTGCTGCGTCACCTGCCTTGCACTACACCAACAACAAAGCTATCTCTTTAACTGCCCTGGGGCCTAGTTCTACCCGTGGAGAGCTGAACCATCTCTGCTGTGTCACCAATGGTCCCAGTGGATCTGAACAGCAGCGGCGGCCACCTATAGCCGATTACCACGCGTGGCATCACAAAACTTTATCCCCAAAACTTTCCTCCCCACTCCAGGACAGATCCCGCAGCCGCAGCAGCTGACCCCAAAGTGGAGAAGTAGGGATGAACTTGGATAATCAGACCGGCCAGGTACTGGTTCACAGAATGGGTAGATGCAGTACAGCTGGTTAATAGGACGGATACCGGAACTGAAACACTAGCATTGCTCAGGCACCTCCCCACAGGGGAGGGTGCCTAAGTACTTGATATGTCTCAGCAATTGGCTGGGGACATTTTATGAAGTGCGCGCGTTGCCCCTTAAGAAACACGGAGGGCACGCACGCCTTAATCGCATTCCCGGGATGTCTGCGTGTCCTACACAGATCCCTGAAGGAAACCGCTACGGCAGGGACTGGAACAGCGCTGCCGTGGCAGTGAGCATGTCGGTATCCCTGACGGGAGGCGGAAGGGGGATCGTGCAGGGATGCTGAGGCAGACATTACATAGACAGCTTAGGAAGGTTGATCCTACTGACAAATTCCCTTTAAGTAAAAAAAAAAGCAATGCTTAAATAAATAAAATGGTTTAAAACTATACATTTTGAATACCATTTCTGGCCACCCATAGAAAACTAATATGTGGTCTTTAAGAACAGCTCACTGATATGTACTAAGCAGTTGGTGAGAAATAAATATCCTAATAAAAATGAATAGAAAGCATTCTTTTACGGATCTTACTTGGGCCTGAAGGCAGAGACAAAAGAGCAAAACTTGCAGTTATATTTGCCTTCTCTAGCAAACAGAGCCAGTGCCAAATGACTTCTCTCATGGGATCGCAGGCCTTGCATGGACATTAAAACTCGATCACACTGTTTACATGGGTAGCCACCTGGCCTGCAGCGTTTTGGAAGGGGAGTAGGCATGGGTTTTTGTTCTACTTCGGTGCTACATTCTCCAGCCTGTGTGCTGGAATCAACAGGCTGCCCTTGAAGATCTTTGCCATCATCTTGGGTTGTATCCTCCTTTTGAAAGAAAAGAGCATAATTCATACTTTGCACTGTGTCAAACATTTACTTATGTATCACAGAAAAGCTATTTCTACTTTTAGGTACCAAAATTAAACATACACTTTGAAATGCCAAGACGTTTGCATGGTAAGGAACAGTAGCATTTCATAGGTTTGGAAACACACAGGTGAAATGTTGGATTAGTAAGTATATACTACAGCGATACATTTACATAGTATATAATTAAAATGTATCAAAGAATCCCGTATCCTGGAAGAATAATGGAACAACAATTCTGAAATACTTTTGCTAGCATAAACTAAAAGGGCAATGCTTTCAAGAAACACAGTAACATGTAGACATAACCTGACTTATCTGACAGTGAATTATGTTTTTAGGAGAATTCTACTTCTATACTTGAAGAGTTATAAGATGTCTGACTGTTCAGAGGCACCATTTAAAACAGTCTTTTATTCAATAAAACATGTCAAGGCTACAAGAGAAGTAGCTTCAAAATGTTTGTGCCGTTAAGTCAGAATTTACTATTTGTACCTTTAGTTCAGGAGGAAGTGGGGGAGCATTTCCATACTGGACATGTTTGCGAAGGTGATTACAGATGGCTCGGAGTGTGGGATGGATTTCCACGCAGAACTTACATTTGTATCCCACTATATTTTCCTTTAATCCCTCTTGACCACTTCCTGTCTGTAACCATATCCAGAAAAATACAGAATTATGACAGCTACATGGACACTAAAAGGGTCATTGTTCAGAAGGACAAAACAATATCTCTCTACGCATCTATTTACTCACAGCTAACATGAAAGCTCTAAACTAATTACACATAGTGTAAAATCTCAATAAATGAGCATGAGACATAGTATCTCTACACCACAATGAAGTGCAGAGAAACAATCTAAACCATGAAAAATGCCAAACTGGCTCTTGAAGCACGTTATCTACTCCTAGAGTACTTTGTTCTATAGAAAAACACAAAAAAGAACTTCGTATTGAGAGCTTTTCAATAAAAACATGAACAGGTAAGAGTTTTTTTCTAATCGTATTCATCAGAATTAGTTAATATGCCGTATGCAAGAGGTGGACCAAAGAAATTGGCCACAACTGACAGAAGAATCCAGAAAGAAAAATAGAGAATAATAAAATGCAGAGGCTTTCTAGATAATGTTATCAAATAGTTATATTGATCAGATCAGATTATAGGGTGTAATTGGCCCCACCTAATAATAAACTGATTTCTGTGCTATAACAATTGCTTCTATTAATGTTTAATAGCCACCAACCATCATTTTTTTACCTAAATTCAATACTATTGACTTAAGATTGCCCCAATAAATATAGTGTCATGAATGTTATAGGAGATGGTAAATATCACTCATAGACGACCTAACAAACAAGGGCTACAATACCATTACAGGTGCACAGCAAAGCTCATAAATGCCCTATTACTAATAATGTATGATCATTTATTAGGCTACCCCTTTTTATAATGCAGATAAAGCTCACCTGCTCCCCAGAAAGGATGCAGCATCTCACTATCTCTCAATGTATTCTTCTTTAGAAATTACCGTAGGTTTACATTTTTGTATAACAGGAAAAGACAACAAGCTAAAGAAGCATAAAATTAGGAGATGGGGTGTAATGTTGTACCATTATTTAGCATAATTCTTCTCATGAAAATAAAATATACTTATGTACCTTTTTTTGGCAGTGGGTTAAGATTAAAATACTGATAAGAGATCTTAAATGAATTTTCCGTTTAAGCGCCTATGATCATACACTACATTTTAGTCATCTAGAAATTGTAATATTTTTGGTTTATCTACTACTTATTTAATATAGTCAGTGTAATCCCATTTTAGCTGAAATTTTTCTTTCTTCTTAATGTCCACATTTTGACTGTTTTTAGACTTGATTGATCATTCCTGTGACATTGCTTTCAATGTGTAGGACGTTATTTTTTCTTGAATTTTTTTTTCTTGAATTTGGATATTGACCCAGTTTTTCAATAATACCAACAACATGAGCACATTGCACCGTCATTATATGACTGTATTCGGTTAGATTTCATATTGTAAAGTCACTTATAATAAGGGCTGCAAACGAGACAGAGCAATGCACTCACACAATGGAATGTCTTAATGTCTATGGAAGCTAAGTGGCAAATATGGTGATATTTTTTAGAGCAGATATTCAGTAAGTTTAGAAAAACGTAATACTGGTGAAATCATATGCTTAATGGGATAGTAAAATAACCAGTGTAAAAAGCTCCTATATGTTTGGCATTAATATAAGGCTTGCATTTACCAGCTTTGTGCAGGATATGTAAATGCCAGTTTTTTAACACTATGGTGATCTTAGCACTTCAAGAAACAGATGTAGCCTGTGTCACTGCTGGTCTAATAGGACATTGGCATTTATTCATCATTTGATACAAGCAAATGTAAAAGCATCCAATTCATACAAACAAAGCATGAATCAGGATGACAAAAGCCCTGTGTGTAACCGATCGAACATAAAATAGATACTAAACACTATTCTGTATTTAACTTAATTATCATCAATATCATTAGAGAGTAACAGCTATTCACGATTCACTGAAGCCTAGACTATTGATAAGATTTATTTTCTTTTATCCCCACAAACAAAACAAATATATTCACTGATCCCCAGAGGGGATTGAAAAAAATCAATTAAAATCTCTTTTTTTATATACTTTAAAAATGAACTATTGCAACCAAATAATGCAAAGTAAAATTATGGTATGGGCACATTTAGCCTTTTTCAGGCGGATTCTGATGCCTTAAAAAGTTCAGAAAATCCAAGCCAAAAAATGAACATAATATAAAAATTGCATTGTTGCAGACATGTTCAGTTTTTTTGTTATGTCTTTTAACCACTTCAGGGTTCAGAAACCATGAAACTGGTAAAAGAAGTAGCATGTTGATTAAACAATGGCAAAACTATCAAGACCGCTTCAGGAAATAGACTGCTGGCTTTTTCCTGAAGTGGCTCTGCAGAGGAAAACCTAGGCTGTTCTGCCGTTGGAATAAAGTCATTGTGTGCACATACCAGTTTTTGAAGGCGTTCCTGGAGTAGAAACTGAGAGTAAACTCAAAGTTTTCAGGAGTTTTGAGATTTGGAGGAGGATTTCTAAAGTTTCCACTCACTATAAAGACTCCTCGTAAAGCTCTGTGTGCAAATAGTCACTTAGCACAAACTCTCCAAATCTTTCTCAAAAACGTAAAACTCCTCAAAATCTTGAGCGTTTACACTTTTTTTCTGCTCTAGGAGCTAGGAACAAAAAGATTCAGTGTACATTCAGTGGGGAAAATAAGTATTTGATACACTGACGATTTTGCAAGTTTTCCCACCTACAAAGAATGGAGAGATTCTTGTGATTTTTTTATTGTAGGTACACTTCAACTATGAGGCCCACGATGCAGAAATGCTGCATATTTTTTCCGCTTCTCCCTGGCAGGAAAAATGCATGTGGATTTTACATGAGTTTTTCCCGCCAGGTAGAAGCGTTTGTCAAGCGTTCTTCACATGCATTTCTGCATGCTGGTTGTCAAGCGCTTTTAGCATCAATTGGAAAGTGCTTGACAACTTGGTCACACTATATAAATCCATGCAACCGGCATGGATTTATAGTAGTGTGACCAAGTTAGTTAAAAATAAAAAGAATAAGAAAGGTAAAATATAAAGATTATACTTACCTTCCAATGTCCTCCCAGTGTTTTCTCCGCCGCATCTGGTCTCTTGCACTGCTCGCGGTGGTGTGAAGGACCTGCGGTGACATCATTGAGTCATGTGACAGGTCACATGACTCAATGACGTCATGGCAGGTCCTTCACAACAATGCGACCCATACAGCAGACCAGACGGAGGGGAGAAAACACCGGGAGAACATCAGAAGGTAAGTATAATCTTTATTTTTTATTTTAAATTCTTTTTTTTTACAGTTTCTATGGTACCCAGGTCTGGATGAGAGTCTCCTCTTCTCCAGACCTGGGTACCATCCGCACATTGAACCGTGTGATATCCGCTTGTGCACATGTAGTGATGCGGATGTCACGCGGTCCAATGCAAGTCAATGGCGGCGATTACGCTGCGTGTCCGCAAAATTAATGGACATGCTGCAGATTTTTGAGCGCAGCATAAATGCTGCAAAAAAATCCGCAGCATGGGCATTGACATTGCGGCTTGTCATTGGGGACCATGCGGGACGGATTACCAAGCGTTTCCCAAGCGTTTACGCTGCGTAAATTCCGCAGCATAAACGCTTGGAAAATGCTTCGTGGGCACGCAGCCTGAGAGACAGAATCTAAAATAAAAATCCAGAAAATCACATTTTATGATTTTTACATAATGAATTTGCATTGTATTGAATGAAATAAGTATTTGATACAATAGAAAAACAGAACTTAATATTTGGTACAGAAACCTTTGTTGGCAATTACAGAGGTCAGATGTTTCCTGTAGTTCTTGACCAAGTTTGCACACACTGTAGCAGGGATTTTGGCCACTCCTTCATACAGATCTTCTCCAGATCTTTCAGGTTTCGAGTCTGCCCCTGGGCAACATTGAGTTTCATCTCCTTCCAAAGATTTTCTATTGAGTTCAGGTTTGGAAACTGGCTAGGCCACTCCAGGACCTTGAAATGCTTCTTATGGAGCCACTCCTTAGTTGCCCTGGCTGTGTGTTTCGGGTCATTGTCATGCTGGAAGACCCAGCCATGAACCATCTTCAATGCTCTTACTGATGGAAGAAGGTTGTTAGCCAATATGTCGCGATACATGACTCCATCCCTTTAATACGATGCAGTTGGCTTGTCCCCTTTGCAGAAAAGCACCCCCAAAGTATGATGTCTCCCCCATGCTTCATGGTTGGGACCGTGCTCTTGGGGTTGTATTCATTCTTCTTCCTCCAAACACAGCGAGTGGAGTTGATACCAACCAGTTCTATTTTGGTCGCATCTGACCACATGACTTTCTCCCATGCCTTCTCTGGATCATCCAGAGGGTCATTGGCGGACTTCAAAAGGACCCTGACATGTGCCGGCATGAGCAGGGGGACCTTGCGTGCCTTGCAGGATTTTAATCCATGATGGCGTAGTGTGTTACTAATGGTAATGTTTGAAACTGTGGTCCTATCTCACTTCAGGTCATTTATCAGGTTCTCCCGTGTAGTTCTGGGCTGATTCCTGACCTTTCTCAGAATCATTCTTACCATATGAGGTGAGATCCTTCATGGAGCCCCAGACCGAGGAAGATTGACAGTCATCTTGTGTTTCTTCCATTTTCTAATAATTGCACCGACAGTTGTTGCCTTCTCAACAAGCAGCTTTCCTATTGTCCTGTATCCCATCCCAGCGTTGTGCAGGCCTACAATTTTGTCCCTGGTGTCCTTAGACAGCTCTCTGGTTTTGGCCATGGTGGAGAGGCTGGTGTGTGATTGATTGAGTATATGCACAGGTGTTTTTTATACATGTAAAGAGTTCAAACAGTACAATTAATACAGGTAATGAGTGGCTTCTTAAAGGAAAACAGGTCTGTGAGAGCCAGAATTCTTGCTGGTTGGTAGGTGATCAAATACTTATTTCATGCAATAAAATGCAGTTTAATTATTTAGAAATCATACAATGTGATTTTCTGGTTTTTAGTGTACCTTACGATAAAAATTACAGACCTCTCTATTTTTTGTAGGTGGTAAAACTTGCAAAATTGGCAGTGTATCAAATACTAATTTTCCCCACTGTATGCCTTAAGAGTATGTACACATGATGCCTATTAGACTTCATACCTGCACAAGTTTTGAAAACATGTTGGTGTTTTTCTTGACACATCTTCTTTGTTGTCTTGTTATTTTTGCAGTTGCTTTGCCTGCAACGTCTTTAAAAAAAATTATGTAAAATAGTGGCGGTTTCTAAGCGAAAGTCACCTGAAGAATGGTCAAGTCACTCTTTTAGCTGATTCTTGGCTTTCCAAGCCTAAAGTGGTTCAAAGAAGTTAAAAACAATGACGCATATGCACAGCAAGTTATTTGATATTGCTGTCCATATGTTTATTATTTTAACAGTTATTGAGCACTTTTTCAGCTGGTTCCAGGTGGAGTTTACCTGAAAAAGATGCCGGGTGCACATACACCTAGGTTATTTGAACACTGAGTCGTTTTGCTACGCTTTTGAAACAGAAACTGGTTATGTGCACACAGTTTTTCAATGTGTTTGGAGCAAAAACAAAGGAGATACTGAAAGGAAACTCTCCAAATCTTCCTCAAAAATAAAAAAAATCCTAAAAACTTTGAGTTTCCTCAAAAAAAAAAACAACAAAAAGACTCTGTGTGCCCATAGCCACTGAGAGTAATCTTCAATTTTTTGAGGAGTTTTGAGTTTGTTTAGGAGGACTAGAAGAGTTTATGTTCAGTTTCTGCTCCATAAACTCCTCAAAAATCACAGTGTGAACAATACCAAAACGTTATGTGCACACGACGTTCGTTAAAAAGCAAGCATAAAAAAAAACGCTGAAAAAATGCTAAAAAGAATGAACATATGCACAGCAATCTCAAAACTACTTGCTATACATATGTTCAGTCTTTTTTAGGTTATTTTAACTGTTTCACCTTCAAAAGCCACAAAGCATTTTAAAAAAAGTGAAACTTGCCTGAAAAATAATTAAAGAAGACTACAAAGAATGAACATAATGCACTGCAATATCAAATCAACTTGCTGTGCATATATTCCGTCCTTTGGAGCTTTATTTAACCGCTACAGGTTTCGAAAGCTGTTAAGCAGCAAAAAGAAGTGACCTGACCATTCTTCAGAGAGCTTCCCACTTGCCAGTTATAGTTTACATTATTAAAGAAACCAGCGGTGGAGCCATCAAAAAATGGCTGAAAAGACACCAAAGAAGATACTTTAGGATATTTGCACAAGAAGTCTTTTTGCTAAGTCTTTCGAACAGAAACTTAGTGAAAACTCATCGTTGTAAAGTCTGGAGATTTAGAGGAGGATTTGAAGAGATTCCGCTCACTTTCTGCTCCATAACCTCTTTGAAAAACCCAACTAAGCATATAGCCATATTTATTTTCCTGTTTACCAAACATTGCAACCATTGTGGACTTTGTTATCATCTGTTCTGCTGTGCCGTTTATTTCTTAACCCTAGAAAGCATACCTGGGGCCTCGCAGGCCCGCCCTGTTAATTGTTTTCTATTTTCTGCAAGATTACTTTAGTTAGAATTTTGAAACTCTAGGTATTCCTCAGGTATATAGTTGTTTGTCATTTCCAGTTGTTCATTTATTTTTATGTTACAACTCTTTTTTGAAAATACCCATTTTTATGGTCATGCGTTCTAGGGTTAAGCTGGCCATACACATAAATTAGCAGTTGACTTGAACATTGGCTTGGCCAGATGTTCTTCAACCTTTCCATGAACATGCACACTCAGCTGAGCATTAGTTTATTAAAAAGACAACCTACTATCTGACATCAACTTTTCTCCCTAAGCAATAATCCCTGATCCACATTTCTTTTGATAATCGCCGATAGGAAATATTAAGGCCCCCTGAAAGGAGACACAGAAAGCTAGTAGCTAAAATTTAAATTCGAAAAATATGTTATAAACACATTTTGGCTACCTGGTGCTTTCTATGCCAGTTTTCAAAGTCACGTCTGCAGAAAAATAAAATAAAAGTAACCACCATGACTCTAACCTTCTGAAAGATATGCTTCACTCTAATAAGAGTGAAACAGATATTAAATTGTATATATCTGACCTTTTCTTGTTTGCCATCTGCAGCAACGATGTCACAATTTTTTTGCTTGCTTAAAAGTTGCTTCCGTCTTTCCTGACGTTTTGCACGTTTTTGGAACTCTTCAATGTGAGATGTCAAATGGCTCGTCAGTTCAGCAATACTGTTCAATTTGCTGTTACAATGCTTGCATTGATATGTGGTGGTATAGGAACGGGTGCCAGTTGTGCCCAATATTGAAAAATCTCTCTTTACGTCTTTGCTATGATGATCTGTGTAGTGCATGCACAGGAGATCAGCTGTGCTGAATGACAGCTTAAAACATTTAATACATCTATATGGAAGAAGCTCAGTTTCATTACTTTCTGAATCATCAAAAGGAGCCTCTGTTTCAGACATATCTTCAGGTGCACTTTGGTCTTTATGTTTCTCTGAGTACACAGGTGTAAAAAAATGGTCAAGCTTACCACCATGTGCCTTTTTAGGGAAGACTCCAGGGTGTCTTTTTACGTAATGTGACACGATTCCTTTCTTGCTATAAGATTGAAATGAACAGAGAGAACACGTTTTCCTTTCAATTGCCTTCTTCAGGTCGTCATTCAGCTCAGTTGAGCTTTCTTTCTGTGGTAAAGGAAGAACCATCTTGCTTGGTTTATCATTAACTGTTCTAGATGCTGCTAGACAGTGAGTATAGTATGCATCTATGTCGTGCCGCTTCTGATAGTGGGCTGCTAGACCCTTGCGAATTGGATTAGTATAGGAACAGAGGGCACACTTAAACAAATTGTTTTTACCCTCTGGCTGTGCTCGAACATTATTATGTTTGATACGGTAGTGCCTAGCTATCCCTTTTCTTGTTGAGCAAAAATACTTGCATAATTGACATTTAAACACTGTGTGTGATGCCGTATTTTTACGTGGCCTGAAATCTAGAATTTCAGTGACTTCACCGGGTTCTAGAGTTACAACAGTTTCATGTGGCTGATCATCAGCTGGAGTGTCTGGTTCAGTGCTGGAAATTTCATTTGGAGATGTTTCTGAAATCATGTCTGCTTCTGGCTGATTATGGTATTTTTCATAGTGAATCTTTAATTTTTCTAAAGTGCCATGGGTATAAGGGCATATTTTACATCTGTAGGCACCATATCCTTGTTTAAAAATTCGATTATTTTCTTCATTGTCATTTTGTACAGATTCATTGGGTGGTTCCACATCGTGCACAAAATCTTCAGCAGTTACCTTTATTAACGGGTGTCGTTTTTGGTAGTGAGTAAGAACCCCATGAATTCGAGTGTTGATATATGGACAATGTCTACATTTATAAACTGCTCCAGGATTAATGTCAACATCCTGGGCGAAGTCTGCAGCTTTGACTTTCATGCCTGGATGCTTCTTTCCATAATGAGTTAACAGGCCATGTAAATTGTTGTACTCAGATAAACACACAGTGCATTGATAAGGTGATGAAGCAAGAGCAGAAGACAATTGTGTTGGCTTTTCCTGTAATACACTGGTATTTTCTAAACTCTCCATGTGAGTTTCGAAATGTATGGAGCCTTTCTGAGTAACATAAGTTTCAGATGTTTCTTCTTCACAATTTACATTCTGTGCAGCATCCTTCTCCTTAATAATGTCAAGCAGAACAGATTCATCCCCTTTCAGAACCCAAGGATGCACAGCTTGATAGTGGTTAGTGATATCCCAAATAGAACTGGCTTCAAATGTACAATCTCGACACTTATAAGATTTTAATTCAGGAGTTGACTGCACAGGAACGGGATCTGGGCCAGCACATAGCTTTGTTGCCATATAGGTATAATCCACATAGTGCTCTGGATGTCTTCTTTGATAATGTTCAAGAAGACCACTGGGCTCTGGATGCGAATAAATACACCATTCACAGTGATAGCCAGCTTCAATTAAGCCATCCAAAAAAGCCCATTTTAAAATTAAAGTCACTGTCGCTTTTAAACTAGGATGGTCTTTCTTCATGTGCTTTCTTAGCGAATAGACATAAGGGGTTGAAAACAAACACTGCCTACATTTTAGAGTTCGAAGCTTAGTCTTCTCAGGCTCATTATTTGGAGGAGAGGTTTGGATGTTTGTGCTGGATTTCTTTTGGCCTTGCTCACATAGACTCCTTACAGCAGCTGTGTGTTGTCTAATAACATCAGCATTTACTTTATAATCTCTGTGTTTCTTCTGATAATGAATAAGAACTCCTTTGACAGTTTGATTACCATAGTCACAATGTTGGCAAAAGAACATTTCATTTTCTTTAGGTTGAACACTACCTTTTTTGGTGTTGAACATAGTTGTAGACTGCTTACCAGGTACGTATTGTTGAGGATCTGCATTTCTCATGGTCTCAGAATTTGGAGGTGCCTGTCTAATGTACTTTGCAGTGACCTTAATTTCAGGATGCCTTTTCTGATAATGTACCAATACACCAACGACTGAACGATTACTGTATGAACAGTGCTTGCAGTAGTATAGTTCAACATTTTCTTCTGGTGCAGCAGCTACATTGGTAGAATTTGGAGTTACAGAAGATCCTCCATCAAAAGCTAGCTGAGAAATAGCTGTTCCGCTGTCAACAGTGACAATGCGCATTGTTTTTTGAATCCTGAAGTACGATGCCTTTTCGTCAGGATGCTTTTTTTGATAATGAACCAAAACAGAATGCATGTTTGGACTAGCAAATCCGCACACATCACAATCGTAAACCACAACATTATTAACAGCAGTATTCTTCTGAGTCTCATTCTCTGTAGAAAATGGCTTTGTGGTACTTGCTTGTTGTGTAGGTTTATTAAAGGTTGCAGAGCTGCTGATTCCATGCCCTGAAGGAGTAGAGGTCACCATGTTTTTAGGGGCAGAATTCAAAATTTCTCTTAATGTTTGCGATTCAGCATTAAGCTCTTCTTGTCGTTCAACAACATAACTTGAAAATATCATTGCGTTATTGATTTTAACTGTAGGGTGCATTCTTTGGTAGTGAGGCATTAAGCTTCGGACATTAGGACTTGTGTAAGAGCAAAAACGACATCTATAAATAAGATCTGACTGGTCAAAGTTAAGAACATTCATTGCTTCTGGATGATGCTCTCCATAATGTTGTTGCAAATCCTCAAAATTATTATAGTCTATGTAGCATTCAAGACAGCGGTATACTGCACTATGGTCATTGGGATCCAGGATATACCTAAAACTGAATTTAATATAGGGATGCATGCGCTGATAATGCGTGCTAACACTACGTGCTGACTTATTGCTAAAGTCACAGTGTTTGCAATAGTATAGTCTTCCAGACTCGTCATTGTACTCCGCATTTTCACTATTCTGTTCACTTTCACTAAACTGATTAGACTGGTTACAACCAACAGACGAATTTTGATCTTGGTCTTTAAAGCCAATGGACTGGAAGTAGTACTCTTCATCATCATCTGACAGTGTTAATTCAATTTCGGCACCATTGGCTGCTGAGTAACTATGTTGGATGTTTCTAAAACTCATGTTTTTTTGTGCTAAGCCGATATCCCGATTCCATATTTGTTGGATAGAGTACTGGTCAGCAGTCTCCAATTGTTCAGTTGTATCTTCCTCCTTGTCCAGTTCTACCTCTATTTCTACTTCATTTTCCTCCTCATCTTCGTCATCCTCCACATTAATGACTGTATCTTCTTGCTGTTTAGTTTGGCTAATTTTGCTCTGTAAATTGCTTGCAATTTCATCAATTCTTGTTCTTTTCTTTACAGGTGACAAATCCAAAGGAAAATCATTTGATATTTTCCGGGATGCCTTTGCAACAAAATTATTTTTTGAAGATAGCCCCAAAATAGAAGTCTGACTCTTTCGCACAGTACCAGAATTACTAGAATCTTGTTCGTTCTCTTGTATTTGCTGTACCACATTACTATTGTTTGGCATGTTGTCACAGAATGAATGCTTATGCTGCTGGTGAACACGCAGACCTTTTAAGGTTGTTGTGGAGTAATTGCACATTGTACATTTGTATGGGTTCTGCAAAGAAGTTTCTGGCATGTTTCCAGATTTTCTGCCATTTATATTACTAGTGTCATACACTTCATTTAATTGTGAAGACATACTTTCACTCAGCGCACTTATAGGATCCCAGTCAGGAGATGCACCACTGTGACACTGCTTATGTGCCCCGAGTTTTAATGGGCTTTTGCATGAAAAAGGACATTCATCACATTTGTAAACTGCAGTCTTTCCAGATAAGTGAATATTTTCAATATGACGAGAGATACTTCGTCGATGCATGGTAAGAAATGGGCAAAAAGGACACTGAAATCTGTTCATAAATCTTCTAAAAGGAATTCCCTTTGTCTCCAGCAATTTGTTGTTTTCAGATCCCAACAATGGTTCCCCAGACATATCATGATGGTCCATTAGGTTGAAACCATTTTCACCATCTATTTCTATGTAGTCCTCATCAGAACTTGAATCATTTAATAAGCTATTCTCATCCATATCAACCATAGAAGTGGACTTTTCTGAAATTACATAAGGGGATCTTTCTGATACATTTAAAATACCAGCATTTGAAGGAAATTTAGGTTTCATTGGAACATATGACATTGACTGATACTTGGAAGTATTACCTCCAGGAAGATTACTTATAGGGGTCCTGTAACCAGAAATATTTGCACTAGATAAGTCTTGGGTTGCCATGTTTAGTGGCATGTAGCTAGTTCCAGGACTAGACATTTGTAAACCTTTAGTTTGGAAATCTGGCATGTTTAGTCCATCTTGTCGTAAACTTGACAATATTTTGACCATCCCACGATGTTTTTTCATCATATGGTCACACCAGCGTTCCCTTCGTGGTGTTTGGTAGCTACACCATTCACAGCAAAAGTTTCCCCTAGACTTTGTCAGAGGTTTCACCATGGATTCAAGTATACTCCGCTCTACTACTTCAGCAGGCAATTCTTTACATGTTTCCTGAATTGACATGGAAGTAGGAGTACTATGAGACACTGAAGGCGATAAACTTTCTTTCAGGCTATTCTTATGGTACATTTTTTGATGCTTGATTATTCTTGCTCTTCTAGGTGACTTGTAAGTGCAAAACTGGCATGAGAAAACTTTTCCAAACCCATCATGCAGCATAATATTATAATTTCCAGACGCTCCTGTATTTCCACTAGCATGTCCATGAACTTTCCTGGTATGTTCCACCAGAAGATATTTAGATCGAAAATAGCGAACACAAAATTTGCATTGGAAAAACTTATTGGTTGGTTTGGAACTGGCAGCAGATGACATGTCATAAAAACTAGAAGTGGGACTGTAATATGATCCGGTAGGCGCCTGAGGAGTATTCTGGCCTGAAAAGAAATAAAATATTTCAATTAAATAATTTCAAATATGTCAAGATATGTTTTATTGACATTTTGCTTGGTTTTCTCAACTCTGTTGCTAAAATATGGGACTTTGAAGTTTAAGGTACCTAACATTTTGTTTTCTCCACTCCGTTGCTAAATATGGGCTTTTGAACTTTAGGGGGCCCAAATATAACATTTCAACAAAGGGGGCGTTAACAGAGAAGCAACAGCCCACAGAGACTGTCAAAACAGTCACTTTCAGCTTCATATGGTTAGACTTGACATGTCTCACTTGATCAAGTTGAAAACTCACTCACCGCCTTCTGTCGTTACAGTGCCAGGAGAGGAGGAGATTTTCAGAGTGGGAGTACCTGTGCAGTGAAGATTATTGTGGGAGCAGCGTTTGTCACATACAGCACTCTGAACTCACTACAGGTATTGGAGCATACGGTTAATCTCCTTATTCTCCGATACTTGTGGTATGTCCAAAGCTTTGTGACAAATGCTGCTCACGCAATTTTTCGACACTCCCACGCTGCTGCTCTCCTCCTCTCCCAGTGCTATAATGACAGGGGGCGATGGAAGTGAAGACTTCTCAGCAAGTTCAAGTGAGATACATCCAATCTAACCAGATAATGTGCAAAATTTCTATTTTGACATTCTCTGTCAGCTTTTCCTCCTACTCTATGATGCTGCTTTCTTATGACTGAGCTGCATCATAGAAGTGAAAACACCCCTAGAGAAAAACCACTGTTAACATCCACTTGGCTGAAGAAGAAATTGGCATATTGGGCGCCTTCTACTTCAAAAGCACCCAAAAGCTCATAAATCAGCAATGGAGCAGAGGAAATCATAAAAAAATGTTTTAAATAGCTCCTTTTTAATGATGAATATAAAATAAAAAAATGTTGGGAAAACTCATCTTTAACGTATTTAACTGAAAAGCTACCTGTATTTATAGGAAACAATGGAAAACACTGAGAACCCACCATGAGTTTCTTCTGTAGGCACAAATTCATTTTTCAATGAAGAAAACACAGCTTCTGACTGGTTAGTGGAATTCGTACCCACAGTTCTAGCTTGACTAGAACTTTCCTCTGTTACATCTGTGGGCTGCAGAAACGCAGTATGAACATCTTGTATGTGAGATTTTAGCTCTTCATAAGATTGGGCTCTGAAATCACAACCATCACATTGAAGAACTTCCATGGTCTCTGTTTTTACATTAGAAAATTCTGAAAAATACAAAGAAAATCTAGTTGTATTGCATTGCATGATTGAATAAAATGTATAACAATTTCTACATAATGATTTTTAAAATTATCTGAATAAAATGGTGTCAACTGTAACATTAGATTTTTTTTTCATATTTTCTAACACTGAAGCCTGTTCAAGATATAGCAAATGGCTGACTTTAGGTTACACAATTTTTTCTTTAATATTCCAAACCATATATATGGAAAGTAATTCTTGCCAGTTTGGTCACTGTATAAACTTATTTCATGTCCCCAGTCAAAAAATAAACCCATTTAACCATTGAACTCTGGTCAATATGTACTTAAGGTTAATGTTTATGAAAGAAAAAACTATACACAATAATAAAGACATCAATACAAAACAGGGTACAAACTTTGGCACTGGTGTCAAGTAGTGTAGCTAAATGAGAAGGTGTAAACAAAAAGTTTTATAGATTAAGAAATAATGGGAGAAAGTCAAGTCTATCACAAAATCACTTTAAAACTTTTTATCACATAAAAAAAAAACAAGTAACATTTTTGACAAATATATTTATTTTCATTTTTTTACATTTTGATTGTAAAACCACTTGGACATTCAAAAACGACTAGGTGCCATATTAGAAATTTAAAGAAATGGTAATTTCAAGACCATACAGAATACTATGATATGCCTAACCAAATTATGTGCACAATAAACCGACAAAAACTTTTTGGAAATTAAGTCAAAGACAATAAAATGCACTTGATGCAGCTTATAATAATTTGCAATGCAATGCAGTTTATAATAATTATGTACAACCCAAAATAAATTAGGCAAAAAAAAAAGAATGCAATAAATATAATAATGTCAAGTATGCAGTATTTAAAACTACAGCAAGTGAAGTAAATCATAAACATAAAATAGACATAGCATTTCTAATCAACTCATTAGGACAAGAAAATTATATAGTACAGGTAAATAATATGACTTAACAGTCATAAATCAAAGAAAAAGAAGAAAAAGATACTGAGATTGAAAAAGAAATCCCACCTTGTGTAAGAAACCTCTGGTAAGACACACAGAATATACTATCTAAAATACAGGCTGTCTTCTGTTATCAATAAAAGCCTTTGTGCTGAATGGTTTTAAAAACAAGAGGAAATCTAGCTCTTATTTCAGCTCATAAACTTGGATTGTGGCTATCCAATGTTGATCAAATTACAGCAGCAAATTATGCCCCATCCCAAGTTTCTTCAACAAAATCCATTACATCTCAAAACATTTTTCCATGGTGCAGATGAGTCCTGCACTTTAAGCACTTCATAGAAGCAGATCATCCAGTTTTCTTCTCCTTTCCCATCCCCCAAAGTGAGACCTTTCTTCTAAAGGAGGAAGAGCTCTGCTGAATATTTCTGGCACATGTTCCAGAGACAGGAGACATTGCTTCATAGAAGCAGTAAGACTCGCTCTGCAGTTAAGTCCTCAGAGCTTTAGAAGCAGCCATTTTAGCTCTGCAAATGCAATCACACAAGAAGCTTCAGCATAATGTTGCCTTGAACAGTCAGGCAACCAGAAACAGGCAGTGTTTAATTTCATGAGAAATCGTAACAATTCAAACAAATTAATTTCAAAGCTGGGACAATCTATCCATTCAGTAAAAGGAAGTATTTAACAGTGTAACCAAAGGAAGAAATAGAATGTGCAAAGCTAACTATCATACATAACTTTCCAGGTTCATACCCTTGTGCTCACATGGCAGTTGCCTTCTCTCAGCAGAAGAACATATGCCTTCTGGATTACAAAATCTAAACCATCTCAGATAATCACAGACTGACTGCATTGCTATTCCTGCCGCATCAAACACACCCTACAAAACACCACTCTCAACAATGTTCTGGGAAACATTGCACAACTCTGAAGAACAACCTGTTTCAGTACAACATGATTCCTGAAAAAAGACCAGAAAATAATCTTATAAAATAATGATAAATTATAGGGCAAAATTCTAGTCTTTCAATGTATATAAGGCTAATTAATAGTGTTCCCCAAATATGAATGTTGAGCAATCTTTGCATTATATATACTGACAAGCAAAAGGGTACCAATGTTTTGAACTTTTGACTTTCAGGTGTAACGGGTCTGGGAGGCGGAACCTCTGAGCTACTATACAAGGGGGCGGTCCTTGTAAGGGAGCGGGTGGCGACCAGGGAAGACGGGCAGGCAGTCACACCAGGTGACCGGAACAGTCTCTGGGTGTACGGGCAGGAGGTCACGGCAAGTGACCGGGGCAGTCTCTGGATGAACGGGCTGGAGGTCACGGCAAGTGACCGGGGCAGTCTCTGGATGAACGGGCTGGAGGTCACGGCAAGTGACCGGGGCAGTCTCTGGATGAACGGGCTGGAGGTCACGGCAAGTGACCGGGGCAGTCTCTGGATGAACGGGCTGGAGGTCACGGCAAGTGACCGGGGCAGTCCCTGGGTAAAGGGTAGGTACAACCTGTGATGGCTGAACCTCCAGGTAGGCTAGCAGGCAGATGGAAGATGTGTGCTCCCAGGTGAGCAAGCGAGAGTCTCTGGATGAACGGGTGGTCACAGCATGTGACGGCGGATCCTCCAGGTAGGCAAACAGGCAGGTAGCGGAGGAGCGCTCCCAGGTGAGCGGGCAGGAGTCTCTGGAATAGCAGGTGGTCACAGCACGTGACGGCGGAGCCTCCAGGTAGGCAAGCAGGCAGGTAGCGGAGGAGCGCTCCCAGGTGAGCGGGCAAGAGTCTCTGGAATAGCAGGTGGTCACAGCACGTGACGGCGGAGCCACCAGGTAGGCTAGCAGACAGGTAGCAGATGTGCGCTCCCAGGTGAGCGGCCAAGCTGGTCCATAGACAGACTGACAGGAGTAGGAAGGCAGACCGTCGGACCTCAGGCTAGCAAGCAGGTAGCAGGAATATCAGGCAGGAAACAGACAGCAAACTGGCAAGACTCTGGCAGGAATCAGGCAGGTAACTGACAGGTAACTGGCAACGGGACCTGAGGGCTGAAGCAGAGTAGTGAACAGTGCAACAACATTGCTCGGGCACCTCCATTTTGGAGGAGGTGCCTTATATATGGTGAAGTCCTCCGGCCATTGGCCGGGGACTCCTTAGGACGGCGCGCGCGGCCCCTTTAAGAGGGAGGGAGCGCGCGCGCGCCCTAAGCACAGTGGCCGGGAAGGAGCGCGCGCTGCCAGCAGAGCGGGAGGAGGACGCCGGGCTCGGAGCAGAGAGGTGAGGGGAACAGCGTCCCTGCCTAACAGAGGGCAGGGACGCCGACGCTACAGTACCCTCCCCTTTAGGCCCCCCCTTTTTTAGGCCAGACAGAAATTTAGCAAGGATGAGAGGGGCATGGATGTTCTCCCGGGGCTCCCACGTTCTCTCTTCAGGACCAAACCCCTTCCAATCTACTAGAAAAAAGGTCTTCCCTCTTACCCTTTTGGTGGCCAGAATGTTCTCTACCTCAAATTCGTTTTCAGCGGAAACCGGAGCAGGAGGCGTGCCTGTAGACTTGGAAAAAGAGTTAAGTACCACGGGTTTGAGGAGAGATACATGGAAGGAGTTAGGGATCCGCAAGTTGGCCGGGAGTTTCAATTTATAGGCCACCGGGTTGATCTGACTGATGACCTCCAGAGGACCGATGAACCGAGGCCCTAACTTATAGGAAGGAATCTTGAGCCGGACATACTTGGACGAGAGCCAGACCTTATCCCCAGGACGAAATTGAGGAGGATCCAGACGTTTTTTGTCAGCATGTCTTTTCATACGCTCGGATGACAGAAGGAGTGCGGACCGGGTACTCTCCCATATGGAGGAAAATTTGTTAACAAGAGATTCCGCAGCCGGATTGTCCACCGAGGTGGAGACGGGAAACGGGATCCGAGGATGCTGACCGAAGACAACAAAAAACGGGGATTTGGAGGAAGATTCGCTCTCGTGATTGTTGTACGAGAATTCGGCCCATGGCAGGAGATCCACCCAGTCAGAATGGTGGGCATTAACGAAGTGCCGGAGGTAACTGGTCAGGATCTGATTGATCCGCTCCACTTGACCATTAGACTGTGGGTGGTAAGCGGAGGAGAAGTCCAGGGTGACGTCTAGCAATTTACAAGTGGCTCTCCAGAAACGAGAAGTGAACTGTACCCCACGATCCGACACGATGTGACGGGGCAGGCCATGAAGACGGAAGATGTGGCGGATAAAGTCTTTAGCCAGCTCGGGTGCAGACGGGAGGCCTGGCAGGGGAATGAAGTGAGCCATCTTGGAAAAGCGGTCAGCGACCACCCAAATGACCGTACAACCGGCAGAGACGGGAAGATCAGTTATGAAGTCCATCGCTATATGCTGCCAGGGGGCAGCAGGTACTGGCAGAGGAAGGAGGCGACAGGCTGGCAGGTGTCTCGGAACTTTGTTGCGGGCGCAGGACACACAGGCAGAAACAAAGTCTATTACATCCTTGTGCAGGCTAGGCCACCAGTAGTGCCGGGTAATAAGCTGGAGGGTCTTTTTCTGACCGGCGTGGTCAGCTAGTTTAGACGAATGACCCCAGTGTAGGATCTTCTCCCGATCAGGTACCGATACGAACGTCTTACCGGGAGGGAGACGATTTAGACTCACGGGAGCCACCTGCATTACTCTGGCGGGATCGATGATATGTTTAGGTTCTTCCTCGAGGTCAGATACCAGAAAGGATCGGGACAAGGCGTCCGCTTTGATGTTTTTGTCAGCCGGGCGAAAATGTAGAACAAAATCAAAGCGAGCAAAAAACAAGGACCACCGGGCTTGGCGCGGGTTAAGTCTCTGGGCATGCTGGAGGTAAGCCAAGTTCTTGTGGTCAGTGTAAATTATTACCGGGTGAAGAGCCCCCTCGAGCAGGTAACGCCACTCCTCCAATGCCAGCTTGATGGCCAATAACTCTCGGTCTCCTATGGAATAATTGCGCTCAGAAGAGGAGAAGAGTTTGGAGAAGAAGCCGCAAGTTACCATCCTCCCGGAAGATGATTTTTGAGTAAGTACAGCTCCGGCTCCAGAGGAGGAGGCGTCAACCTCCAGGAAGAACTGCTTGTTGCCATCCGGACGATGCAGCACCGGGGCGGAAGAGAAGGCCTGTTTTAAGGAAAGAAAGGCCTCCTCTGCTTCGGACGGCCACTCCTTGGGATTAGTACCCTTACGGGTGAGCGCGGAAATTGGGGCAGTCCGGGAAGAGAAGTGTGGTATGAAGAGGCGGTAGTAGTTGGCGAAGCCCAGGAACCGCTGAATGGCCTTCAACCCCTCCGGTCGGGGCCATTTCTCGATGGCAGACAGTTTCTCTGGATCCATTCGTAGGCCGGTCTGAGAAATAATGTAGCCAAAAAACGGAAGCGAGGTCTGCTCAAAGAGGCACTTCTCATATTTAGCGAAGAGGTGATTCTGCCTGAGCCTGAGCAGGACCTGACGAATGTCCCTCCGGTGAGTCTGGAGATCCGGAGAGAAGACCAAGATGTCGTCCAGGTACACCACAACGCAGGAGTAGAGAAGGTCCCGGAAGATGTCATTGACCAACTCTTGAAAGACGGCAGGAGCGTTACAGAGACCAAAGGGCATTACCAGATATTCATAGTGGCCGTCCCGGGTGTTGAATGCAGTCTTCCATTCATCCCCTTGACGGATACGGACCAGGTTGTACGCCCCACGGAGGTCCAGTTTGGTGAAGACTCTAGCCCCCCTCAGGCGATCAAATAATTCTGGAATGAGCGGAAGGGGGTACTTATTCTTCACCGTGATCTGGTTAAGGCCTCTATAGTCTATACAGGGACGGAGAGAGCCGTCCTTCTTTTTTACGAAGAAGAAGCCTGCTCCCGCCGGGGAGGTAGATTTCCGGATGAATCCCCTGGCCAAATTCTCCTCAATATATTCGGACATCGACCGGGTCTCTGCAGCGGACAATGGGTAAATACGCCCACGGGGAGGAGTAGTACCGGGTAACAGGTCGATAGGACAGTCGTATGGTCTATGAGGGGGTAATGTCTCTGCCTCCTTTTTATTAAAGACATCAGCAAATGACCAATAGGGAATCGGAAGTCCAGGTAGATTAGTTGGGGTAGGAGAAGGACGGACGGGATGAACGGGAACGAAACAAGTCTTATGGCAGTCCTGTCCCCAGCGAAGGACTTCTCCGGTCTGCCAGTCAAGCAAGGGTGCATGTCTCTGGAGCCAAGGTAGACCTAGTAAGAGGGCGTGAGAGAGTCCAGGCAGAACATGAAAAGAGATGCTCTCAGAATGCAGCATTCCCACCTGCAGAGTTATGGATTCGGTGATGAGTTGGATGGGACGTGGTAAGAGGCCCCCATCCACAGCAGCGACAGATAATGGTACAGCCAGAGGTTTGGTGGGAATGCGGTATTTTTCTACCAGGGACTGTGAAATAAGATTCCCGGCCGCTCCAGAGTCAAGTAGGTCTAGTTCGCAATAACGATTCTCCCCGCAGATAATAGAGACTGACAGTAGCAGAGATGGAGAGGATTTATTCTTGTCTAGGTCGACCTCTCTGAGCGAACCTAGACACAGGCGTTTCCCGACCTCTCCGGGCAGGTACGGATCCGGTGCTCCTTACTGCCACAGTAGAAGCAGCTCCCTTCGGCACGGCGTAAGTCCTGACGGGTTTTGACCATCTTGGTCTGGTCGACCTGCATAGGCTCAGGAGAGTGTACCTGGGGAGAAACGTAGGGAGTGACGGGTTTCTGAAAAGTAGGAGCTAGACGTGGAAACCTCCTCTCACGGGTGACTTCTCTGGCACGCTCCTGGAACCGTAGGTCAATCCGGGTGGCAAGAGTTATTAAGTCATCGAGAGTGGTAGGAATGTCCCGACCGGCGAGTTCATCTTTAATACGGCCGGACAGACCCTCCCAGAAGACAGATACCAGAGCGTCGTTATCCCAAGCCAGCTCCGAGGCAAGGGTACGGAACCGTATGGCATATTGGCCCACGGTGAGACTTCCCTGACGGAGGCGTAGCAGAGATGATGCGGATGAGGTCTTCCGTCCGGGTTCGTCGAAGACTTTCCGGAAAGCCGTGAGAAAGGCAGGCAAGTCGGACACCAGGGGGTCTCCTCTCTCCCATAGAGGATTTAGCCAGGCCAGGGCCTCCCCGGTGAGATGTGACATGATGAAGGCAATTTTGGCCCGGTCAGAGTTAAACTGGTGGGACAGGAGTTCAAAGTGCAGGGTGCACTGATTTATGAAGCCCCGAGCCTGAGCGGAGTCGCCTCCGAAGCGAGGAGGTGCAGAAAGCCGGGGTCCGGGGTAAGATACCATGGTATTGGTGGGCAGCGGAGCTGCCGGGTTGCGAGTCATGGCACTGGCGGTGGTTGCTGGTGGAGCAGTCATAGTGTCCAGGCGAGAATTGACATTCCGCAGGTGACCCAGGATGGACTCCTGTTGGGACCTCTGACGGGACAGTTCATGACAGAGGTCCGAGAGCGAGGGAGCTTGGGTGCCACCGGGTTCCAGGGCCCGAGCAAACTGTAATGGGTCTGGGAGGCGGAAACTCTGAGCTACTATACAAGGGGGCGGTCCTTGTAAGGGAGCGGGTGGCGACCAGGGAAGACGGGCAGGCAGTCACAGCAGGTGACCGGAACAGTCTCTGGGTGTACGGGCAGGAGGTCACGGCAAGTGACCGGGGCAGTCTCTGGATGAACGGGCTGGAGGTCACGGCAAGTGACCGGGGCAGTCTCTGGATGAACGGGCTGGAGGTCACGGCAAGTGACGGGGGCAGTCTCTGGATGAACGGGCTGGAGGTCACGGCAAGTGACCGGGGCAGTCTCTGGATGAACGGGCTGGAGGTCACGGCAAGTGACTGGGGCAGTCTCTGGATGAACGGGCTGGAGGTCACGGCAAGTGACCGGGGCAGTCTCTGGGTAAAGGGTAGGTACGACCTGTGATGGCTGAACCTCCAGGTAGGCTAGCAGGCAGATGGAAGATGTGTGCTCCCAGGTGAGCAAGCGAGAGTCTCTGGATGAACGGGTGGTCACAGCATGTGACGGCGGATCCTCCAGGTAGGCAAACAGGCAGGTAGCGGAGGAGCGCTCCCAGGTGAGCGGGCAGGAGTCTCTGGAATAGCAGGTGGTCACAGCACGTGACGGCGGAGCCTCCAGGTAGGCAAGCAGGCAGGTAGCGGAGGAGCGCTCCCAGGTGAGCGGGCAAGAGTCTCTGGAATAGCAGGTGGTCACAGCACATGACGGCGGAGCCTCCAGGTAGGCTAGCAGGCAGGTAGCAGATGTGCGCTCCCAGGTGAGCGGCCAAGCTGGTCCATAGACAGACTGACAGGAGTAGGAAGGCAGACCGTCGGACCTCAGGCTAGCAAGCAGGTAGCAGGAATATCAGGCAGGAAACAGACAGCAAACTGGCAGGACTCTGGCAGGAATCAGGCAGGTAACTGACAGGTAACTGGCAACGGGACCTGAGGGCTGAAGCAGAGTAGTGAACAGTGCAACAACATTGCTCGGGCACCTCCATTTTGGAGGAGGTGCCTTATATATGGTGAAGTCCTCCGGCCATTGGCCGGGGACTCCTTAGGATGGCGCGCGCGGCCCCTTTAAGAGTGAGGGAGCGCGCGCGCCCTAAGCACAGTGGCCGGGAAGGAGCGCGCGCTGCCAGCAGAGCGGGAGGAGGACGCCGGGCTCGGAGCAGAGAGGTGAGGGGAACAGCGTCCCTGCCTAGCAGAGGGCAGGGACACCGACGCTACATCAGGCTCCATATCTCACCATCCGCTACTGCTTCGAACGTGAGACTATCATCATTTTATAGACAATCATCTTGGCTATCGCATACATAAATTTGACTTGCAACTATTTTGCATATGATTAGTTATGCAGATTCTTGTCATGTCACTGCATTTTTACTGTTTTGCTCCTAAAAATCAAAATTTAAATTTTTAGTATTTTGTTAGTGTTTTGTAAACCCAGCTTTGGCTTTCAACGCAGCCTAAATCCTTCTGGGCATGCTCTCAATCAGATGCAAGCATGTCTCGACTGAAATATTTGATCCCAGGTCTCTTCTACACATTCCCAAAGTAGGTGCATACTGGTCGATTCACTTGGTTATGTATACAGCTTTTTCTTCAACTCTACCCACAAGCGTTCAATTGGGTTGAGTTCTGGGGACTGTGGGTGCCAAACCAGCACCTCTACTTCGTTGTCATTGAACCAATTCTTCACCAATCTCGATGTATGCTTCGGATGGTTGTCCTGCTGGAACTTTATGTTGTCCTTTTCATACCCACACTACTTGAGTGTATGAAGTAACTCGTTTTGTAGGATACTCACATATAGCTCAGCATTGAGACCACCATCGATCCTGGTCAAATATCCAACAACTTTGGCTGTGAAACAACCCCATATCATCAGGCTTCCTCCACCGAACTTGACAATTCCTTCAATTTCTTATCAACTTTAGCCCCTTTTTCCCTTGTTTCTTCCAGACCTAGTTGCATCCATCAGAGCCTAGTCTGACTTTCATCTTATCACCCCAAATCATCTGCTTCCAATCTTCTACTGTCCACTTTAAGTAGTTGTTTGCAAAGTCGAGCTGACACTTCTTATGACGATATTGAAGTCGAGGCTTCTTCACCTTTTTTCGGGCCACCATTTCAGACTTGTGTAACGTGCATTGCATGGTGTTTGATGGACGTCTGTGATCTCACTATTATGAAGCATACGAGCCACCTCCACTGCCGTGTTTGTTGCGCCAGAACTGATAGACCTTGCAATGAGTTGACTTGTTGACTCCGATATTTTGCCTGAACGTCCACCTCTTGGCTTTTGAATGGATGGACGGACTTCATATCATATTCTTCCAACTGTCATGGCACTCGCATGATGCAGTTTGGCAATTTTCTTGGCCGAGAGACCACTATAAATGAGCTGGATGATGCTGTTTCTCTTTGCTTGGGAAATCTTCTTCATGGCTGCTCATTGATTTCAACCAGTGACCTTTCACTTGAGAATCAACCTAATAACACACTGAGCTATTAGGGAATGTGAGAACAGGTTGTAATTTGTAGTATACAGGAAGAAAAAGATTTTTCCACCACCAGGAGCAAAACAGTAACAATGCAGTGACATGACAAAAATCTGCATAACTAATCATATTCTAAACAGTTGAAAGTCAAATGTATGTATGAGATAGCCAACATGATTATCTATAAAATGATGGTAGTCTCACATTAGAAGCAGTAGTGGATGGTGAGATATGGAACCTGAAAGTCAAAAGTTGAAAACATTGTTACCCTTTTGCTTGTCAGTGTAGAAATCATAACTATCGCAAAATCAAATAAATGAATCAAAATATGAGGTTATAATCTTGCACATGGAAAAAGTATAATCTCACAAATCACAAACTTTTGTAAAACTGGCATATTCCCTTATCTCTAAGTATATTCTAATGATTTAATTGACCAATAAACATGACATACTTAGGTCACCACAAGGAGCTCATAGTTGATACAAAACTTTATTATATAAAACATTTCCCAGTTATTACTGCCTAGAGAATAATGCATGCACAAAACTTTACATGAGGAAGGCTAACATAGATAATGCTAAACCAGCAGATATCTGGTGAACGGTCCTTCAAGACAGAGAACTATTTCATATAATGAACATGCATATTAAATATAATTTCATATATAGAACTTAGATATAAATAGAAATGTGAGAAACAATATTTTTGGTTGCAAATAATGGCCCATATGAACAGTTCAGTTCAAGCCATTTGTAAGTCAGGTTCACCCTTTTAATGACTGCTAAGGCAAGATAGGAAAATAGTCAAATTATTAAACTAGCCAGTAACAGAATAATAGAATGCTACATTCTCATATTACTTCATCCTGTCCTCTCTCTTAGCTCACCTCAAAGCTCTATGTCAGGATCTCTAATCTTCTCCATCTACAGTTTTGACCTGGGATTACTCAATAAGTCATGGCTTCCTGTACCACAATATGTTGATGCTCAAATCTACCAATCGGATCAAGATTTCAAGTGTCTATCAGCTATATCAAACTTCTGTAGAATGTAAGCTCGCAAGAGCAGGGTCCTCTTCCCTCTGTACCAGTCTATCATTGTTAGTTTGCTTACTGTAAGTGATATCTGTATTTTGTATGTAATCCTTTCTCATGTACAGCACCATGGAATCAATGGTGCCATATAAATAAATAATAATAACTTCTTCTCATCCCATTTTCTGAAGCTCAACATGAACAAAACAGAATGTAACATCTTTTCCTCATCGCAAACCTTTTACCAGACCTATCTATCACATTATATGACTCCACACTTTTCCCTCTTTTACTATTCTGCTGACCGAGTGTAATTTTTGACACGTCTCTCATTCATACCACATATCTAAGCCCTTACCATCTCCAACTCAAAAATATTTTCTGAATCTGCCTTTCCTCAACATCGAGTCAACAATATTAATACAAGCCCTCACAATTTCCCACCTAGAATACTGCAACATCCTCTTTTTGGGCCTTTCATCTAACACTCTTTCACCACTGCAATCTATCCTTAATTTTGCTGTCCAATCAAACCACCTCTCCTTTCACTACTACTCTGCCTCTCATCGCTGTCAATCTCTTCTAACTACATGGATACTTGCATGCAAGCCCAATCATAATCTGCCCCTCCATATACATATTTCAGCTAATCATCTGTTACCTCCCAAAACATGATCTCTGGTTTTCACTAGATCTCCTGCTTTACTCCTCCCTTGTATGTTCCTCACACAACTGTATCCAAGATTTCTCCCAAGCATCCCCAAAACTCTGGCACTCACTTCTTGAGCATATCAGATTGTCTACCCTGATTGAAGCCTTCAAATGCAATCTGAAAACCTACAACCTGAAGTAACCCTGCTGTAACCTCATTACTAACAAAGATGCTCCAATCTCTTAACCTACTGTTTCCTTCCACAATACTGTGTAGATTGAAAGTGTGTAGGGCAGGATCCACTCGCCCTCTGTACTTGTTCTGTCACTGTTAAGTTTATTTTTATTGCACTTTATTTCATATATGTATTATATGTATGTAAACCATCCTTGCACGTGCAGCACCCTAGAATTAATGGTGCTCTAATTGCCCAATTACAAGAAATTAAAAGGAGGGTTTGGTTCTTCAGTTATCTTCTCTGTTACTTCAAACTGGGAGATCCCTTGTTGCAAATCTTCAATGTTATATACTACTTTGCAAATATATTATAAGTCTCCATGTTCAGCTTTTAAGTCACAAGGTAGAAGAGATATTATAGACTGCTTGAAAAAAAAAAACAAGTCAAGGATTGATGTTTTGATGCCACCATCCTAAAGTCCACAATGCTTTCAAAAACAATAACCAGGGATTCATGTCTACCCTGAATTATAAAGAAAGGGCTCTGAAGTCTATAATTCAAGCTAGTTACAGGTGTTATGTTTAATTGCCTTTTTTACTTGTGCTAGCTTTCCCTAGGATCCCATCACCTCCTCAGCACGGCTCAAGTTAACCATATATCAGAGTTAGCTGTTGGCCGTTAATTTGTTCAGCCGACAGCTATATCTCCTGAGCTCCTAACCTCCCCATATACATGAATATTTGGCTCCCTGGTGTGTTCATCTGTTTTTAATGGGGGAAGGGGAATAAACTGGTTATATCCGGGGTTTTGAATACAATTCTTATCTCCTCCAATAATCTCTGTTAGAGAGGAGGTAGGAGGCCTCCAAACACACTGGATGGTTGGAAAGTACGGCCAAAATTGGCAGGTTGGTGGCTTTGGGTAGACTGACAATGAAGAGTAATATAAGTAAGCAGCAATCATAATTTTTCTTCCCACCAACACTGGATTACTTGCACACAAAACTTAAAATTACTAAATTTGAGCCTCCTGGGAAAAACATTAGTATAATCTCTAGCATATATTATAGATTAATTTCTGTATTATAGGTCACTGGCAACAGTGTTGAATGTTTAAGCATAAAAATAATAGTAGAGCAGATATACCCCCATCACAACTGAAACTGGCAAGTTTGTACATCTCTCCACGTTTTACCTATTTTGTAGGGTAAGATAAAAATTGCATGCAACATAGTTTGAGCAACTGTGCTGTAATCCTATCGTGGTGCGGTATGAGCTCATGAAATCATTAAACCACCTACAGAACAGAAGAAGCAAAGTTTTCCAGCAAGGTTACATGCACAAGGTCATCTGTTTTAATCTCTTTTGCTTCTTGCCAAGTCAATAAAGGAAAACATATACCAAAATACTCAATTTCTATGTAAATGCACTGTTACAGTACCCGCACAAGCTTTATGACTGAACAAGACAGATCATCTTTTATTTCCTCCTGGTCTCTTAATAGCAAAAAGTGCATTACACCTGCCATTCTTCTAAGAGGGAATTAAACAGAAAGGAAGACAGATAAAACGCATCCAGAATAAACCTGAAGGCAAACTATTCTGATAATGTAAGAAGATCAAAAATAACATAGACGTGGGTTCATTTCAATGGAAAATAGCAACATTTTACGATTCCTGGATAATCACCATCCTCCATTTTAGTTTACCTATAAATCAAGCCACCTTAAAATCAGATCAGACAAGTCTAAGATCACCTCTCAGAGCATTTGTCTACACAACCATACCATCTAGTTTCTTTTTGGATCTCCGCTCTAGGGCCTAAAGTGTTTTCCACCAAAATAAAAAAGCTTTATTGTTCCATCACTCCCCCTACATTACCATGAAGACTGCAATACTCATCAACCAATTTTGCTGCTTAACACCCTACTTTTGCTAGGCTTTAGGGTAGCAAAATGGAGTCCACGATTTTGATTAGTATTTGAAATATGCCAGCCCCTACAATCCAGATATTATGGTATATGCTATAATTATACCATAAATATTTGTCACTCGAACATCCTTTTTGATAACATTGTACATTAGTTATAGATCCAAGTAAGACTCCTTACTAAGATAGTGATTTATCCACAATGTAATAACAGAACTTTTCAACAATGTACCAACAAAGTTAGTAATTTTAAATGTCCACTCACTTAATCTCTACTCAGAAACATGATATAAAAAACAACAAAATTGTTAAAAAAAAACAAAAAAACACATACATATACAGTGGGGAAAATAAGTATTTGATACACGGCCGATTTTTTAAGTTTTCCCACCTACAAAGAATGGGGTTTGTAATTTTTATCGTAGGTACACATCAACTCTGAGAAACAAAATCTAAAAAGAAAAAACAGAAAATCACATTGTATGATTTTTAAATAACAGGTCTGAGACTAAAAAGCAGTTATTTTCATATAATTTCCACGTATTTTGGTGTTTTAATGACGAAACAAATATTGAAAAAAATCCTAAAGGTCAGGACTTGCCACAAACCTATAGGTTCTTCTGCAAACTCTGGTGTGAATCATCGGAAGGCACCATATTTTTTTCCCCATTAACATCAATAGGAACTGCGTGATTGGCTGGTGGTAGTCAGGTGGTTAGTGACATAATGAAAGGTCCTATACTTTCAAGAAACTTACATGGGAATTTCATTCATCAACCGTGTTTTCCCATATTAGCGTTATGGCTTTGTGGAAAGCCACATGGAACAAACGGTGGATATCAGTGTTCTCACTTTCAGGACTTCCTCTCTTTACTCTACTTGCACCAGAGCTACCGCACCTTTTTGGACATCTGTCCACCACAAGCTTACTGGCTACGCATTACTGTACACTGATGAAGGTCAATTGTTTTCTGTACTGCACTTTCCCTTATTAAAATTTACAAAAAATAATCATTCAGTCATACGAGTGCCAAGTTTATACTATACAAAATGGCTTTGTGGAACTGTATTAATTCGCCTGACCGTTTCTGTTTCATTTGTGGTGAATATACAGTGTTGAATCAACAGCTAAATATTACAGACTTTGTGAAAAAAGTATACTTCGGACTAAAACTTGGAGATCAAGATAAAGTTTAGGCGCCTCATAAAGTGTGCAAACGGTGTGTTGAGGACCTTCAAAATTGGTTCAAGGGTAAGAAAAAAGCTTTCAGTTATGGGATTCCTATGGTATGGCGAGAGCAAAAGAACCATGGTGACGACTGTTACTTTTGTTCATGCAATGTGAAAGGGTATAATTCCAAATGGAAGCATTCCATTTCATACCCCAATCTTCACTCAGCAATTCGTCCCATTCCCCATGGCAAAGATATACCAGTAGCCAAGGCCCCTGCTACCTTGGAAGAGATATCTAGCTCCAATGAAGGTGGAATCATAGCTGAACCAGATGACGAATCAAGTTCTGACTTTGAAGATGATACAAGACCAAATTTTTTTTCCCAGGAGATGAAGGATTTAGTAAGACTTGAATCTTCCCAAAGATGCCGCTGAGTTACTCAGATCAAGGCTCAAAAGCAGGAATTTATTGTTACCAGGAGTGTCTTTTTCATGGTTCAGACATCGTGAAAAGGAGTTTGTTCCTTACTTTGCCCAGGAAGACAACTTGGTTTATTGCATCGATGTCGAAGGTTTGATGGGTCAATTCAAAATCCAATATGATTCAGCGCAATGGCGTCATTTAATAAATTCTTCAAAAAGAAGTCTCAAAGCAGTTTTACTCAGGGCTGTGGAGTCGGTAAGCCAAACCTCCGACTCGACTCCTCAATTTCCATGACACCGACTCCTACTCCAAGACTCCCTCGTACATGGCTCATATTTAAGTGATAAATTTACTATAGCACAGATTCAGCTCAGCTAAAAGTCTAGACCCTTAGATCAGGAATAGAACAGACATTTATAGGACATTTCATAACTTTCCAAAATTCTTATGAAAAAATATTCCCCACAAACTGCATTGATTTACTGTGCACAATTTATTATATATTTTACGAGTCGGATTCGGTCCATTTTATACCAACTCCGACTCCACCAAAATGGGCTCTGACTCCGACTCCACAGCCCTGGCTTTACACCACAACAGCGGTTTTTATGCTTCCATCCCTGTAGGTCATTCTGTACACTTCAAGGAAACTTATGAGAACTTGGAATAGGTTCTTCGTAAATTTAAATATGAAGACCACGGTTGGCAAGTGTGTGGGGATTTGAAGGTCTTGTGCATGCTGCTCGGGCAACAAGCTGCGTATACCAAATACCCTTATTTTCTGTGTCTTTGGGACAGTTGAGACCGACAAAATTACTGGACCAAGAAGAGTTGGCAGCCAAGGGTGCTCACAGTCAGTGAAAAAAATGTCCTCCGGGAAACTTTGGTACCTCCCTATAAAGTTATTCTACCACCTCTCCACATAAAATTGGGCATGATGAAGCAATTCGTAAAATCACTTCCAAGAGATGGGGAATGCTTCAAATACTTGGTCACCAAGTTTCCAAGCCTCTCGGAGGCAAAATTGAAGGAAGGTGTGTTAGTCGGACCAGACATTAGAAGGCTTATAGCTGATAAAGAGTTTGTCAATACCATGACGGATCCTCAAAAAGAAGGGTGGATTGCATTTAAAGAGGTTGTAGAGAAATTTTTAGGCAATAAAATGTTTGAAAGTACATTTCCTCCATTCCCACATTGACTACTTTCCTGAAAATTTGGGAGCTGTAAGTGAAGAGCAAGGTGAACGATTCCACCAGGACATTAAATAGATGGAAAGAAGATACCAGGGAAAATGAAGCATTACAATGATGGCAGACTATTGTTGGATGTTTCAGAGAGACATTCCAGATGCTACTCACAAGCGTAAATGTACCAAGAGGAGCCTCACAGGGAAAAATAATCGATTTTAGTGAGTGTTAGTGAGCTCATTTCAGTTCAAAAATGATTTTCATGAAAAATTTGTAATAAAAATAATTATTTTCATTTATTTTGTGGTATTGCCTTATTTAACATAGTTACCTAAATTGTCAGGAAACATGATGTCCTATGACAAAACGGAGGTCATTTTCGGATTCAGCGCACCAAAAAACAGATTACGTGAAATAACCAAAACAGCTCTTGAAATTTTATTTTTTGCAGGCTTGCGTAATTAAATTTCATTTTATTGCATCAAATAAGTATTTGATCACCTACCGACCAGCAAGAATTCTGGCTCTCACAGACCTGTTAGTTTTTCTGTAACAAGCCCTCCTACTCTGCACTCATTACCTGTATTAATTGCACCTGTTTGAGCTCATTACTTGTATAAAAGAAACCTGTCCACACACTTAATCAATCACACTCCAACCTCTCCACCATGGCCAAGACAAAAGAGCTGTGTAAGGACACCAGGGACAAAATTGTAGACCTGCACAAGGCTGAGATGGGATACAGGACAATAGGCAAGCAGCTTGGTGAGTGAGAAGGCAACAATTGTTGGCACAATTATTAGAAAATAGAAGAAACACAAGATGACTATCAATTTTCCTCGGTCTGGGGCTTCATGCAGGATCTCACCTTGTAGGTTAAGGATAATTCTGAGAAAGGTCAGGAATCAGCCCAGAACTACATGGGAGGACCTGGTCAATGACCTGAAGAGAGCTGGGACCACAGTCTCAAACATTACTGTTAGTAACACACTACGCCGTTGTGGATTAAAATCCTGCAGGGCACGCAAGATCCCCCTGCTCACACAAGCACATATCCAGGCCCGTTTGAAGATCGCCAATGACCATTTGGATGATCCAGGGGAGGCATGGGAGACGGTCACATAGTCAGATTAGACCAAAATAGAACTTGTTTGGTATCAACTACACTTGCCGTGTTTGGAGAAAGAAGGGTGAGCACAACCCCAATAACATGGTCTCAACCGTAAAGCATGGTGGGGGAAACTTCATACTTTGGGGGTGCTTTTCTGAAAAGGGAACAGGACTACTGCACCATATTGAAGGGAGGATGGATGAGGTCATGCAACGTGAGATGATTTTGGCCAACAACTTCCTTCACTCAGTAAGGACATTGAAGATGAGTTGTGGCTGGGTCTTCCAGCATGACAATGACCCGAAACACACAGCCAGGGCAACTAAGGAGTGGCTCTGTGCAAAGCATTTCAAGGTCCTTGAGTGGCCTAGCCAATCTTTGGAGGCAGCTGAAACTCAATGTTGCCCAGTGACAACCATGAAACCTGAAAGATCTGGAGAAGATCGGTATGAAGGAGTGGGCCAAAATCCCTGTTGCAGTGTGTGCAAACTTAGTCAAGAACTACAGGAAACATCTGAATTCTGTAATTGCAAACAAAGGTTTCTGTACCAAGTATTAAGTTGCGTTTTTCTATTGTATCAAATACTTGTTTCATGCAATAAAATGCAAATTAATTATGTAAAAATCATACAATGTGCTTTTCTGGATTTTTTTTAAGATTTTGTCTCTCAGTTGAAGTGCACCTACGATAAAAATTACAGACCTCTCCATTCTTTGTAGGTGGGAAAACTTGCAAAATCGGCAGTGTATCAAATACGTATTCTCCCCACTGTATATATACAGTACAGACCAAAAGTTTGGACACACCTTTTCATTTAAAGATTTTTCTGTATTTTCATGACTTTGAAAATTGTACATTCACACTGAAGGCATCAAAACTATGAATTAACACATGTGGAATTACATACTTAACAAAAAAGTGTGAAACAACTGAAAATATGTCTTATATTCTAGGTTCTTCAAAGTAGCCACCTTTTGCTTTGATGACTGCTTTGCACACTATATTCCCCAAAAAAACAGATTCTCCCAAGTTTCTTCCCATAAATCAAAGGCATGCTCCACAATATGTGTGTACTCATTCAAGATACATAAATAAGACTAGGAGCCTTCTAGGGATCCAGATCCAGATCCATAAGAGTGCATCCAAAACCCAGCAGATGTGCAAATCTTTCACTTAGTTTTTCTCTAAGTATGCTAACTTATTGGTACAAAATGCTGATCAAAAGATAGCCAAAGAAAAGTATCGTATCTTATGACTGTGATCATTTAAAAGCGCAATATTTCACTAAGTAAAAAACAAATCCAGATTACAATAAATTTTAAGTAAATCAATAAATAATAAAATAAAATATAATTTTACAATTTACAAAAATCTAAACTCCAACAACCTGAAGTGAATAAGGCAATACAGTAATAATGTAAACCCAATGGTCATCAAATAAACATTAATAGGTCTCTCTCACAAAGAAAAAAAACATGAGAAAACACCAGAGGCAATATGTGGATGGATTTCAAAACACACTTATCCCTCTTAGAAGTCAGGGTATAAAATCTGTCCAAGAGCTGCAAGGAAGCGAATGGAATTTTCCACTCTTGAACCTGATCTGCTGCTTCAAACCATATCTGCTACAGAGTTGGCTCCTAACTATAGAAGTATCAGTGACAGAACTAGTCTCACAAAAGTGAAAAAGAAATCCAGTTTTTGCTTCTAAGATTTCCCCAGTATTTCTGGTAAGGACCATTTTTAAGAATAATAAGTTGCATAACTTCCCTGCTAAAAAAAATCACTGTACCCTTTACTTGTTAATCAGTGTTTCGTAATAATTAAAGACAGGGATGATGTTCCTATAGTAAAACAGTAAAATGCCCTGAAGAATAATGCTACTTGTTAAAATCGCTAAAGGGAATGTGTCGTCAGAAAATTACCTACTCTTTAAATCAGATAGTTATGGCAGAATGGTGGCTCAGTGGTTAGCATTGTACGGTGGCTCAGTGGTTAGCATTGTAGCCTTACAGCGCTGAGGTCCTGGGTCCAATTCCCACCAAGGACAACATCTGCAAGGAGTTTGTATGTTCTCCCCGTGTTTACCTGGGTTTCCTCCCACACTCCAAAGACATACTGATAGGGAACTTAGATTGTGAGCCCCAATGGGGACAGTGATGATGATGTCTGTGAAGCGCTGTGGAATTAATGGCACTATATAAGTGAGTAAAATAAATAAATGTATTTAAAAAAAATTGCAATTTTTTCATATCACATCATTATTAAAAATACAAATTAGAAATCTTTCAAATCTCACGCGGGCCACTGGGGCTTATTTAACTCTAATTTCCTATTTCAGAAAACAACACATGTTAACAGCCACAATGAATAGACTCAGAGCCTCTCTTTTGTATTGAAGCATCTATTGAGCATGTGCAAAGGTTATTGTGAAGGGAGGAGCCGCAGGATCCGATGTAACATAGCTTATTATGATTGGTGGATCCTGTGTTATTAGCATCCTATAGAGGTGTCATCAGTCATTGTTAACCTGCCTCTGATGATAAGGAAACTGCAGTAAACTCTTCCTGAAAGGACAGGAAGTCTCGCAAAGCCTCATTGGCCAGTGTTAAAACCGTAAGATTTTTAATTAGGTTTCTTAAAATGACATGAACATCATGTAACAACATGATACAACATAATATGAGATAAAAGACATTGCAAACCTTTAAAAAATACATGTAACACCAAAAATCTGAACATATTCTGACATCAGATTTTCTTTAAAGATACATCTGCTTGTAATCTGGTGTCTCAAACAAGACTCCAACAGCCCTTAGATGGTACTGATATTGTAGATACTGAAGTATCATTTACACTGATCAGAGATTTACAACATATTGAACATACCCTATATACTGTAGAATGATGAGTGATTCTGTCTGTCAAAATCTATCATTGCTGCCCTGACCACCATCAGAGCCTGAATAATGGGCCAAATGTAGTCAGATTTATCATAAAATTGATTCTAACATCTGACAGCTGGCATCCCCAATTCCACCATTAATATGCACTTCTGGCCGGTCTGGTGTTATTTCCATCGGTCTGGACAGGTAAACATCTAACTTGTTTGCTCCTGTTTTCTCCATAAAGAAGTCTTTGATGGACTTTATGGATCACAGACATTAGGTCTGTGATCTGCCAACAACAGCTTTCTTCCAAATATCCCATACAATATAATGGACATACTAGCTGTCATCAACTCAGGATGGACATTCTTAAAAAGCAAACGCTATTAAAGTGGTAAAGCATAGTACAGGACATAACGTGTTAAGTGGCATATGTACATTGCAATCACTAATACAGAAATAGAATAGAAGACAATATATTTATATGTATCATAGAACACGACAGTCACTTGATTAATGGGTTTTTTTTGCAAAGTAATAAAGGCTTCAGCATTTCCCTTTTCCTCCGTGTGTCTAACATTTAACAATGTCTCTTAGTGGAAGTTTAGAAAGACATGTGCCAGATCTCTAAATATATCTAATATAAAATGCACTTTGTAAAACTTTATTACATGGGTACCCCACTTTTAACTTCTATATAGTTGCTCTGCATTGATAAAATGTGAATACAGGCCAAGGAGCATTAGAGAAAGCAACATGTAGCGATACATTTATTTTTGTACTTTTGTATTTGTAATTTACCCTTTAACAAGAAAGTTATCAAAATGCAAGTTGTTACAAACTAGAGATCAATTTCGCAAGAGAACATTTCTAGCAATGACACATGTAAGTTCTTATCAGTGGACAACAAATTGGAATAAAAATGTACATAATTCATGAACTTGCAGGACCCCCTTAACTTAAAAGAAAAGAGGACTATACCAAGGTTAATTTATTTAAAAGCCTCAAAATTATATGTACACAAAATGACGTAGAATTAACACTATTCGGCATATTACAGATCCATAATAACCAATAAATATAATTTAATGTATTTTAAAGAGTAACTTTGAAAATCAGTATATTAGGAGATTTGTCTTCATTACTGTAAAAAAAACAAATTGCATATAAGTGGCTTCCAAACCTCTGCTTTTGCCCAGTCTTTCTGATGTGCCTTCAGATGCACTGACCTCAGAATAAACTCATTTGGAGTACAGATAATGGCAATTATAGGGTCGGCTCAGCACCCTAAACTCCCACTAACTCTGGAGGATTGTCCTGTTAAACACAACATTTAGAGGAGGACACAGGTGATTGCCTTTTCACTGCTAACATCTGTACTCCAAATGAGTATGTTCTGTTATTAATGTAGATAGAGGCAGGTAAATAGACTGGGAAAAAGCAGGGAGACGGAAGCCACATAAGTGAATTTTTTTTTTTTTACAAAATGCAGACGAATCCATTACTAAAAGTGATTTGCAAAGATTCATAACTTTCTATACTGGACTACATTGTTAAAAGAAAACTGAAAGTTTAGTTATTCTTTAATAACTTTTTATTTTTATATCTAGTATAGGCTTTTTGTAATCAAATTTTTACTACTGAAATGTGTTGCTGGATGGCTTAAGTACACCACACGAATAATGCAATATTTTTTCGGCATAAAATTTCATCAATGAAGTGCAAATAGGTTGCTATAGATGTCCATTGACAATAACAGGTTTAGTTCTTTTTCATTTATTTCCAGTGTGAATTTTCTGCACTGTCATCACTACAGGCATATATATACGGCTGGAAAATAACTAATCTCATTCAATATTAATGAGGTTTCACATGTTTACTATGAAATATGTTAAAAATCAAAAATTGTTAACCTCCCTCATACATTTTTGATAGCTGTCGACCAATCTATCGACCAGTAGCTATCTCACCCTATTTACCCATGTACAGTAGGAAGGCTCACTGCCCAACGCCTGTATGTTATTCTTTTTTGTTGTACTTTTCACACTTTTGGCATATGGCACTTAAAGATTATCCACTTACATTTTTTTTTCATGCTTTTCTGTTATTCTAGGTAGAGTAAAGTTCATTTTATGGGAAATTCTAGAATAATGTAGAAGTCAGGAGAAGGAAAATATGCCAACCCAAGTACCTCCTACTCAGATTATTACACCAAAATACTCCCAAGGCTATAACTGTGTTTTTGCTGCACCACTAAAACGTGAGGAGAGAACTCTGTCTCCACAGCATAAAACCTAGGCTTTTTACCAGAAAAATGAGAACCTACAATTTGGGTATAATCAGAGATTAAGTAGATGTCAGTCAAGAAAAACTAAAACAACCAACATAACCCAAAACAATGTAATAGAGTTCTTAATGGGAACCTGTTATCTTGTGATATAAACTGTTTCCACCCTTTCGTTAACCTTCTAAATACTTTTTCTAAAGGTGCCCCATTACACAACTGCAATCCAAATTTGACTTCATACACTTCCTCTACCTCTGTAAATCATAACTGATCAGTCCATTGGGCTGATAGAGACTGTCTTCAGTACCTTTGATAATCCAGCCCCTTTGCCTGTAACGTTGTTGGCGTGCCTTACACGATTCACATTGAGCTGTAGACCTTGCACTATCGTTTTTCATCTAGAGCAGGGTTCCCCAACACAAGTCCTCAAGACCCACCAACAGGTCATGTTTTCAGGATTTCCTTACTATTACACAGGTGATGGAATTATTGCCTGTGGAGGTGATGTAATTACCAACTGTGCAATAGTAAGGAAATCCTGAAAACATGGCCTGTTGGTGGGTCTTGAGGACTGGACTTGGGGAACCCTGATCTAGTGGACGAAGTGTGCTCATAGTTCAGCCAGTTTTACTGAAACATGAATGCACCGGACTTTTGGTGAACAAATTTTCGGTTATGGGCCTATCAGCTAAGACGGACCCTTATTTTAAGTATACAGTGTGTGGGAATTTGGGAGACTGCTCTACATGTGCTGGTCTATGTTCCCTAGAGCATTTATTAGATATGATGTGATAAAAAACTGCCTATCATGCTGACAGATTCTCTTTCCAATAACTTCTTAAACCAGATCTGGGAAATGTTTCTAAAACTCCTAGGTTAAATCATGTTTATATTATATTTCTATCTGTCAAATTTGTTTTGGAAAATGTACCAGATAAATTGTGATGCATAGGACACTGAAACCATAAGGTCATACCTAAAAAAAAACCATAGTTCTTTATTGTGATATCTACATTGGATTCCTAAAAATCCCATTCACTTTGAAATGCCGCAGCCAAATATGCACTAAAAACATCACACGACCTGAATACATTAAATAGATTCCTCAGACCTGAAGAAGCTGGTATACTTGCTTTGGAAATGAGTTTCAGAATGATTCTTTTCTGCTTTCAGCATTTTGTAAGTTTAGCTAGAGCTTATAAGTACACCGACCTCATCAGATTGAAGACATCTGTTTAATAATGAATGAAACTAATATGACGAAATCCGGTGACAAATCCTCCTTAGTTAATAATCTAAAAGGGAATCTGTCACTGAGTTACACTTACCTCATAGATAAGGGATGCATTTCATATTTTCAGTTATTTCACCACCACCAGTCTTTTTTTCCTAAGCACAGGAGTTTCCACATAACAGAAATCCCTTGTAAGTACAACATTATATTCCCTTGTTAAATATAGCATAGACATACCAATAAAATGGAATACTGTATATAATGGATCAAAATTTTCTTTGGTGTGTTCTGGTTTACCACCTTTCCTTTGTGTCTACATATCAAATAATAGAGCCCATAATTCAATGACAAACCCTAGTTCACTGATTTTATCACAGGAAGAAAGGAAGAAGGAAGTTAGAACATGTGCAACACTATTATAAAATCTCTATGTACCAAGCCGAGATCTAGCTCCACCCTTAATTAATGCACAATACTCTAAAAAAAAAGTTGCACAAAGCCTGTTAAGAGCTTTCCACTGGTCTTGTCCCTATATAGAAGAAAATAAAAAAGTCACACTGCCAAATAAATAGACACTATACACTACAGTGCTGGTGGGTTTGTTAGAAGTCTATTTGGGCTGTAGGCTGTTTATGAAATCAGGCTTTGCTCCTAGTTCTTTGTTGGCCCACATGGTGACATCCATCCATGTTTTTAGCAACAATTAGGTACCATGGGCCGGGAAAGTTGAATAAGACCTAACACTGGAGCAAGTCTACATTTTAGAAATGTTCCTTCTTTAAAGCTTTCTGGTTTCCATTTTCTGGTGAAGATAGACTTATATGACTCAGCTAGAGCACACTGCAGCTAGTAGTGTAGCCACTTCCTCTAAAATATAATTAAACTGCACTAAAAGCCACTGTAATCTTTAATCTTTAATGTTCCTCTCAAAGCAGATCATTCATCTGATTTTATAATGCTAAATATAGGTTACAAAACTGCGTAAACAGTTTTTACGTTGACTTCCAGAAGATTAAAGAATCTGGTAAAAAAAAGTATGGTGTTATAAAGGCACCAACATGAAAACAAATGTAACTAAAAGTCAAAGGCTGAAAGACAAATCAATGCACTAGAACATTATTGTAAATATTCAAAGGTAACCCAAGTCTCAAGCCTTTCTTCTTAAATTCAGTTTTTTTCAGAAACCATGGTAGAGTTGACAGGTTATCTAAAATTCATCTTATTGACCATACAAGTGTACAGACAGAAAAGACATTTTTTGTGTATGAGACTCTCAGTTACAGTTTTGCAAAATCTGATGTATGTCTAAATTATCTGGAGTTTATTTGCTGCTATCTAAACTTTTGGACATTTATTGTCTATGACCATACCATGCCACATAAAGAGTTAACAAGGCTTCAAGAGTTGTCCCACTGGCTTATATGTAATAAAGGATTGTATGTTTCCATTCTTGGATTGGTAGAATGCATTGATAGGACGTAAAAGTTAACTATGTGATTAATGTTTGTTTTTTTGTTTTCCCATCCTGGAAATCCTAGTATTAAATGTTCACCCATTGCAGATCAAAATCTGCAAGATCTTGAAAGTAAAGATGTCATGTCCAAGCTTTATTTGGTCTGATAAGTGTTAAATCTAATCCAGCCTGCATGCAGTTTAAGACAATCTTTCAACTGATTCTACAGCCAAGTTTAGCATGAAGATGTCTGGTTGGAAACAAATGGGATTCTCTGTGACACATCCAGTAAGCTAAAATGATACTTTGCCTTCCAATGTGTTTGAGCTTTTTCAAAAAGCCCCAACCATGATATAACAATCCTGTGTAACAGAGAGCAGGTCTGCGTTTGGTGGAATAGGTTTCTACCTGTTGTAGATCAGATTACACTTGCAAATTAATAGCAACCCCATTTCTCCTCAGCACAATCCACAGCTCATTTTTATTTTCCAAGGAGCAGATGATTCCTGCTTTGTAAGCACTTCACAGGAAAGCAGATCATCCAGTTATTTTCCCCTCTACCCATCCCCCAAGGTTAGACCTTTCTTCTCAGCTAAAGGATGCACTGCTCTGCTGAATATTCCTGGCACATGTTCCAGAGAAAGGAGACTCTGCTTCACAGAAGCTATACTCACAGCTTCAGAAACAGCCATTTTCATGTAATGCTTGCAGACACAAAAGGCTTATAGTCTGAGCACAACATGGCTTCAGACCATTCCAGTCTCATCTGGACCCAACACCATACTCATACACAACCTTCCTTCACATCTGAAATCTATTTTGTAAGATATTATGCATTTGTGAAGCGCGTAGAAATTGTGAAAACAGACAAAGGCAAGACAAAATAAAAACACTGGTCGAGTTTGTGAAAAAAATAGGTCACAATCTCTCACCTTAGATGGGGGTTATCCTGTTGTGCTGAGAGAGGACATCATCTGTTTGCAGGAGTCTAAATGACCTTTGTTAACCATCAGCCAGTCTGTCTGCAACTGCAAACCTTGCCAACAGGCACACCCTTCACAGAAAGGCTTCAATGAAAAGGTTCTCTGAAAGCTTCATTGTCCAGGAGAACAAAATGTCTTCAGCCAACCAGCATTTCAGACACCACCACGTATAACAATTAGGTAAAATTCAATGCAAGTTATGGAAACCCGAGCTACAGCATTGAACATTGGCTTGTTTTGCAGCACAAGTACAACCCAACCATTGCTAGCAGTTTCCTACATTTTCATAGGTATGACCATATAATATAGCATCTTCAAAAACGACTTAAAAAGAACTTGACTCCATTGTAAGGAAGAGTACATTTCATTAAGCATTATCTATGCTGGTTACATGTACTGTAGTCCATAGCTACATGTATGACGGTAAATTGCCATGTGACAGCCAGTGAATGGTTCTATTTCCAAATATGGGTTTACTACAACCTACTTGTCTTTACTAAAAGAATGAATCAAAAATTTGATGAACATAGACTACATTCAGAAGATTTTTAGCCCATCATAATTAATCCAAATACCAGAAAAAAGGCAAAAAATCCTCAATTCTTTCTTCCTAAAGGATTATCTACTTCCTGTAATGTGTTCCCAAGCGAACAGGAGCCTAATTCTGCCACAAATATTGAGCTACTACTATATGGGTCTACTGTATGTTCTAGACCATTTCCAGCTGTTTTGTTCCGGAATTAACAACAGCCAGCTGAATGTTCTTTATATGCATTGCTCATCTACTATTTTACAACTGTAAATATTTTAATCCATCCAATGACAGATGCTAACCCATATTTTAAAGGGGTTTACCATTTTCTTTTGTTAGTGTAGCTTTCCTCACAAACTGCTAAGAACTTCTGTCCAGCATTGAACATGTGACCAGACTTGTCCATCAGCCTCCACCAATAGAAAAGCAGCTTTCCCATGTGAGGTGTTTTACAACTGGAAGAGGCTGATGGGCAGGTCTAGTCGCATGCTCCTCCATTAGAAGCTATTTTATGGACAGAAGTGTTGGTCAGTTTCTGAGGAAAGCTGCACAAACAAAAGAAAATGGCCAACCGCTTTAAGGCTATGTGCCCACGAGGCAGAAATGCTCAGGATTTTTTCCTGAGCGTTTCTGGATCTCCCTGGCAGAAAAAACGCATGTGGATTGTACATGCGGATTGTACAAGCGGATTGTACATGCGGATTGTGCATGCATTTTTCCTGCCAGGGACATGCGGATGTGAAGCGTTCTTCACTTGCATTTCCACATGCGGGTTGTCAAGAGCTTTCCAAGCGATTTTAGCATCACTTGGAAAGTGCTTGTCAACTTGATCACACTATATAAATCCATGCAAACAGCATGGATTTATATAGTGTGACCTAAAGAATGGTAAAAAATAAAAAAATAAATATATACTTACCTTCTGATGGCCCCCGGTGTCCTGCTTCCCTCCGTTCTCCCTTGCCGGCAGCGGTACACTGAAGGAAGGATCTGCAGACGTCAGCGTTGCGTGACCAGTCACATGACTATGACATCAGCGCACGTCCTTCAGTACATCGCGAACTGCCGGCATGCGAGGAGGAGCGCAGCGGGGCTCGCCAGAAGGTAAGTATATATTTACTTTTTATTTTATTCTTTTTTTTTACAGTTTTCTATGGTACCCAAGTCCGGAGGAGAGTCTCCTCTTTTCTAGACCTGGGTACCATCCGCACATTAGAACGCATGGAATGCGCATCTACATATACAGTGATGCGTAAACCATTAGATCTAATGCAAGTCAATGGCGGCGAAAACGCAGCACTTCCGCAAAATAATTGGCAGTTCTGCGTTTTTTTCCGCAATGATAATCCGCAGCGAAAATTTCCGCAGCATGTGCATAGCACATGCGGATTATCATTGGGGGACATGGCAGGCCATCTACCATGCATTTTTTAAGCGTTTCTGCAGCGTTTTTGCCGCTGCGGAAACGCTTAAAAACGCATTTTGGGCACACAGCCTAAGATTGCATCTAAAATCTAAAGCCAAGATCGATTTTTACTTTACCACTAGGCTTCCCCTCCCTAATATTTCCTTGAGCTAGTCACTAAGTATAACATGCTTCCTCCTACAGTTTATGTATGATGAGTGTGGTGATTAATACAGGAAAAGGAAGGAAGAACTTTGGAGAACATCTAAAATTATGCAGTCTTAGGATAAGCATCAAAAAGAACAAAAAGTCAACAATGCAGCTAAGACAAACCAATCTACATGTAGTCTTGGTGCTTTTATGTCAAGACAACCAGGCATAGAATCATCCATGCAGTTTGGGAAGGCCAATCATAACCTGGATTCATTACTTAAATCATAATGCCCACCTACATTTGTCTTTTTGTAACATGGGATTCTACCTGATGACTACAAGGGTTTATAAAAACGTGACAAAGTCTTAAAATGTGCATTTACATCTCTCATTACCAATTCAGTTGGGTTCTTCTAAAGTTATTCATCATTATATTAAAGCTAAACCTTAAATGAAAAAGTGGTTTGATTGTCATTACAATACCTAATACATCATCATAAATTTAAATTAAGACCAAAAACACACATGAGGTACCAAAGCTTATGAAATTTGGGTTTAAATGTTAAAGAGGTTGTTCAGTCACACCATATTGGTGACCCACCTAAGTAATTGGGCATCAATATCCGATAGATGGGGGTCAGATACCCAGCATTCCTACTCATCAGTGGTTATTTGCTGTAGTGGGAAACATTTTGAACAGAGCAACGAAGCGCATCTCTCTTCAATGCATAGTGCTCACCACCAGGTACTACACAACAGCTTCTATCAAAAGAATAGTGTTGATCCCCCCACCGATATGATATTGATGATTTATCCAGCGGATAGGTCATCAAAATATTGAGTCCGGACAACCTTTTTAAATCCATGTGGCATCTTTTTGCTATTTCTTTCATCTCTCCATGATCTCCAATGGGGTAGTCTAAAATAAGTTCATGAGCAGATAAATCCAATTCTGAAAATAAACTAATTATATCTGTCAACTTCAATGACCTCAAAATATTAAGCCATGGATGAAACTGCTGTATCCAATTACTTGCCTCCACCATGATGTTTGCTTGTGTGGCATGTGACCAATGAGTCCAGTAATTGGTTGCAGAGGGCAAATAAATCACAAAAGAACTAATAGTACCATTAGAGAGGTGGCGCTGGAGTGGAACGAGGTTTCAACAGGTAAGTAATGACCATTCCTTTACAGTAGAACATTCTCACCCATTGGCAAAGTTTGGTAAAAACCCAGAAAAAAAGCTTTAATTCTATGAAAGGAAGCTGTCAGAACACACAGTCCATGGCACATATAACTGTGCCTCTGCAGACTGGTCAGAATGACCCCTGTCACTGGCAACAATGGGTACATGATTATCAGAACTGGACTATAAAGCTACGGAAGAAGATCGCCTAGTCTAAAGAATCATGTTTTTTGTTTTCATCTCATGTGGGTAACTGTGTACAAGTGAACCTTTTACCTTGCTGCACCAAGATGCACCATGGGAAGAAGGAAAGCTGGAGAAAGCAGTGTTATGCTCTGGGCGATGTCCCGTTGGGAAATCAAGGGTTCGGGCATTCCTGTGTACGCAGCTTTAACCCATACCACTTATCTTAACACTGTTTCAGATCAAGAACATTCCCTTCATGTCAGTAAATTCTTTAGGATAAGTTTGAAAAACATAACAAAGGTGAACATGTTATTTTACCCTGTACATTGCCTGCATCTCAATTGGATAGAACATTTGTTTCAAGTGACTATGGCAGCACGGTGGCTCAGTGGGTAGCCCTGTTGATTGGAAGCTCTGGAGTTGTGGGTTCAAATCCCACCCAGGGTAACATCTGCAAGGAGTTTGTGTGTTCTCCCAGTGTTTACATTGGTTACTTCCTGGTACTCCGGTTTCCTCCCACACTCCAAAGACATACTGATAGGGAATTAAAGTGAGCTCCAATGGGGACAGTCATGATAATGTTTGTAAAGCATTGTAAAATATTACGGCACTATATAAATGAGTGAAATAAATAAAGATGACTCTGATGGAGTCAATATTCAAAAACATTTTCAATCCATAAGCAGCAAAGTGACAGTATTTTGCCGCCTAGACATTCAGCTATTGTACGGTCATGAACTGTCATTGAGGATAGAAATTATGGTTAATATTCATGAAATCAGTCTTGATACCATGTGGTTTAGCAAATGTGGCTGTGAAAACATACTTCTTGATTGAAAATTTGACTTGAGACATATATGATTTATCCCTATGGAAATACCAAATACAGTTTATGCCTACAAAATTCTAGCTCACTGATAATCTACCATTTTGATAGCCAAGGACCAATAATTAGGGTATGTCAAGATGGTGTGGCTGACTACATGTGGCCAAAACAAGGCCCGCAGCTAGTGGTCAATTGCCACACAGTTTCGTTTCACAATTGTGAGGCCATTGGGGTTGGCGGAACTTTGGCAGCACAGTCGACTCCATGTTTGGCCATACCATTATGTTCTGTAGACGCAGCAACTAAGAACAGATAAACTCACATGATGTGTATTGGAAAACTATGAAGCCATTTACTCTGGGTGAATCCAATTTAGCTTAATCATACTAAATCCATTCTAGTAAGGCATGAAAATGAGACACAATTGCTCCTCTTTTCCTACCAACTCGAAATATTACTACATAAAAAATATTAAAATGAAAAAATAAGTGTCTTTAATAATCACCTGAAAATTGTATTTAACAAATGTTGTCACTCGAAACACACTTTGTTCCCTAGTATTAGTGGAATGGGTCTGTTGTACTGTCATCAATAAAAAGTATCAAAACACAACCGGATCAGATTTGTTGAAAAATTAAAGATGCATTCTGGCATGCAGAGTGATTACTAAAAAGAAAGAATATTGTATTGAGTTCTTTTTTTCCTTTGCTGGTAAAGACCTTCTTTCTTCCTTTTTTAAGCTACGGCTTCTCTTTTCCCCATCAATGAGAGGCTTTGCAATAGACATAATTTGAGACAAGCTATTATAATTAAGATGCTTCAAGCTTTTACTGCAGAGTACAAGACTGAGCCGTGTGGAAGAGGTTTCTATCTGCTGTAGATCAAATTACAGCAGCACATGAAGCCCCACCCTGTGTCTCTTCAGCACAGTCTAATACATCTCAGAATGTTTTTTTCCATAGTGTAGATGAGTCCTGAATTCTAACCACCTCACAGAAAGCAGATCATCCAGTTTTCTTCCCCATCCCCCAAGCTTAGACCTTTCTTCTCGGCTAAAGGAAACACTGCTCTGCTGAATACTTCTGGCACATGTTCCAGAGGCAGTAGATACAGCTTCACAGAGCTTTTAGAATCAGCCATTTTATATGCAGATCTTCAACACAACATGGCTTCAGACCATTCCAGCCTTATCTGGACACAGCACACTGCTCATGCAGAAATGCCTGGTACAATTGAGCTCATTGTGGAGTAAAGAAGAAAGAGAAACAGTTTAACCATCTCTAGGAAATGTTTTAAACTCAAGATAGCTAGGTTCCTCTACATTCTCCTTTAGAAGCATAGAAAAAGACCTCACAAAAACAGATCTAATTTAAGGAAATATAAGGTCTAACCTGAAAAGAAAATAGGTCAGGTCCATATTCTTCAGCTCACATGGGAAATATTATCTTTTTTCAGAGTCTTCTGGCTGCTGGATTCCAAAGTCTAAATGACCTTTGTTAATCACTAAGCAGCCTGTCTGCATTAGCAAACAGTGCCAACTGACACACCCTTCAACAGAAAGCCTTCAAGTGTCCTTTTAAAAAGTAGGTTCTCAGAAAATCTTAACGTGCAAGCTAAGGAGAAAAAGTGCCTTCAGAAGAATTTCAAAATAACAATTCATATCCATCTTAAATTGTTAGGAAACACTTATGAAGAACAACTTAATCTCAATATTAGGAATAAGTGGCAATAAAACTGTAAACACAGTGTACAAAATATACACGAAACAACAAAAACTGAACCCCGGTCTAGCTGAGGATGATATTGTCTAAACTTTGGCTCTTTAACTCGTTCAAAAGCCACCTTACTCCTTAAATAATATTCTATAAGATAGCACATAGAGTCTAAAAAGTCTTCTTTTGGTCAACATAGCATACTACAACCAGTAGTAAGTCCATATAAGTTCAATTCTTAGAGATCAAATGTATACTGACATAATGTCAATGACATCGAACATAGAATTCCATAGACTTGGTGCCATATGATATTGATTAACTCTTCCGCATGGTTTCAACCTTGTGTTCTACATCAACGTTTCTCAAGGAAACGTTCCAACCTTGAGTTCTAGATCAGTGTTCCTCAATACTTTTAAGTCAAGAACCCCCAATTGAAAAAAAGTAGATTATATTACCCCCATAGTTATGTACATACAATGGCATCTATTAAGCACAGCTTAATGACAGGCAATGATCCCCCCACCAAAGACATGGCGGGTATTCCATATGGAGCATATTCAGCAGGTTCTAAATTATTTTCATATTTACTTATTCAAGTCTTTACATCTTCAATTCATTGGATATATTTTTACAAAAAAGCCATGGTGAATACTGGATCAAAGAACATTTTCAGACACCGGTTTTTACAAAGTGGTACATATAAACTACACTGCTCAAAAAAATAAAGGGAACACTCAAATAACACATCCTAGATCTGAATGAATGAAATATTCTCATTGAATACTTTGTTTTGTACAAAGTTGAATGGGCTGACAACAAAATCACACAAAAATCATCAATGTAAATCAAATTTATTAACCAATGGAGGCCTGGATTTGTAGTCACCCCCAAAATTAAAGTGGAAAAACACACTACAGGCTGATCCAACTTTGATGTAATGTCCTTAAAACAAGTCAAAATGAGGCTCAGTATTGTGTGTGGCCTCCACGTGCCTGCATGACCTCCCTACAATGCCTGTGCATGCTCCTGATGAGGTTGCGAATGGTCTCCTGTGGGATCTCCTCCCAGACCTGGACTAAAGCATCCGCCAACCCCTGGACAGTCTGTGGTGCAACGTGACGTGTGTGGATGGAGAGAGACATGATGTCCTAGATGTGCTCAATCAGATTCAGGTCTGGGGAACGGGCGGGCCAGTCCATAGCTTCAATGCCTTCATCTTGCAGGAACTGCTGACACACTTAAGCCACATGAGGTCTGGCATTGTCCTGCATTAGGAGGAACCCAGGGCCAACCACACCAGCATATGGTCTCACAAGGGGTCTGAGGTCTCATCTTGGTACCTAATGGCAGCCAGGCTACCTCTGGTGAGCACATGGAGGGCTGTGCGGCAGTCCAAAGAAATGCCACCCCACACCATTACTGACCCACTGCCAAACCAGTCATGCTGAAGGATGTGGCAGGCTGCAGATCGCTCTCCACGGCGTCTCCAGACTCTTGTCACGTCTATCACATGTGCTCAGTGTGAACCTGATTTCATCTGTGAAGATCACAGGGCGCCAGGGGCGACTTTGCCAATCCTGGTGTTGTGTGGCAAATGCCAAGCGTACTGCACGGTGTTGGGCTGTGAACACAACCCCCATCTGTGGATGTTGGGCCCTCATACCACCCTCACGGAGTTGGTTTCTAACCGTTTGTGCAGACACATGCACATTTGTGGCTTGCTGGAGGTCATTTTGCAGGGCTCTGGCAGTGTTCCTCCTTGCATAAAAGCGGGGGTAGCGGTGCTGCTGAAGGGTTGTTGCCCTCCTACTGCCCTCTCCACGTCTCCTGGTGTACTGGCCTGTCTCCTGGTAGCGCCTCTCCAGCCTCTGGACACTACGCTGACGGACACAGCAAACCTTCTTGCCACAGCTCGCATCGATGTGCCATCCTGGAAGAGATCCCACAGGAGACCATCCGTAACCTCATCAGGAGCATGCCCAGGCATTGTAGGGAAGTCATATAGGCATGTGGAGGCCACACACAATACTGAGTCTCATTTTGACTTGTTTTAAGGACATTACATCAAAGTTGGATCAGCCTGTGGTGTGTTTTTCCACTTTCATTTTGGGAGTGTCTCCAAATCCAGGCCTCCATTGGTTAATAAATTTGATTTCCATTGATGATTTTTGTGTGATTTTGTTGTCAGCACATTCAACTTTGTACAGAACAAAGTAATCAATGAGAATATTTCATTCATTCAGATCTAGGATGTGTTATTTGAGTGTTCCCTTTATTTTTTTGAGCAGTGCATAATCATAAACTATAATATGTAATTCTCTTGACTTTTCGCCATTTTGTGACATTCATAGTTTCTTTCTTTTATCTTTATGATGCAATAACTGTTTCTGTCCTCAAGCACACCACACATTTCAGTATTGAATGTACATCTTCAGTTTCTTTGAACTAAATAGAAAGAAATAATCTTCACTTGGATGTGTTCAGAAGAGGCCCCCTTGGTTCATTGAGGGGCGTTTAACACCCTTCTTTATTACCAAGGACCATGAACCACATCCATTCAATATTTGAAGACCTCAAATATGCATTGAAAGCATTACGATGCTGTCCAGTTATGATCATATGGCCAAGGACTGCAGATTATCAGCATTGACGTTAGGAAATATAATATTTATTTTTAGCTTCTGTCTAGGACTTTGGACTTGTTTAGCTTTCCTCCTCTATATTTACAGTGAATCTCTATTAAGATTATCTCTATGTAAAAGCACAATGTCACCAAGAATTTAAGCCTACAGAGAGAACATATAGGAACTAGAAGCAACTAAACTATTATAGGGCTTGTCCGGCAGGAAAAACTTTGGAATGTAAGGGTTTAGAGTAATTTAAGAAAATCCAAAAATATTCGCTGATTTCCGGACATTCCTGTCCCAACACTTCTTGGGATTGTCTTGATAAACGGTAAGTGTGTTAAATAGCAGCTCATACCATCACTGTTCACATCGGGGACCCATCTCAGTCACTAATGGGCTGAGCAGAATGTCCAAGCATTTCGAGTGTGCCGATAAGGGAAAAGGAAGTTAAAACCAGCAGGTACCTGCACAATTTCAGAACAAGAGCGGTGGAGAAACAATGAGCTGACATTCACTTTTCTTTTATCTTTTAAATCACTTTGAATGTTTTACCAAAATATATACCCTGATGGACTATCCCTTTTATAGAGAAAAAGACTATGAATAGAAACACAATGATAAACTTTTGTGACTCACCTAACATCACATAATAGATGTTTACACTATTGCTACAGTTTGAAGTAATGTTAAAATATAGAATTATTAGATACAGTGGTGTTAAAAAGTGTTTGCCCCCTTCCTGATTTCTTATTCTTTTGCATGTTTGTCACGCTTAAATGTTTCACATCATAAAACAAATGTAAATATTACACAAATTTAACAAAAGTAAACACAAAATGCAGTTTTTAAATGTAGGTCTTTATTATTAGGGAAAAATGAAATCCAAACATACAGGGCCCTGTGTGAAAAAGTGACTGCCCCCTAAACCTAATAACTGGTTGGGCCACCCTTAGCAGCAACAACTGCAATCAAGTGTTTGCGATAACTGGCAATGAGTCTTTTACAACGCTCTGGAGGAATTTTGGCACACTCATCTTTGCAAAATTGTTGTAATTCAACCATATTGGAGGGTTTCCGAGCATAAACTGCGTTTTTAAGGTAATGCCCAGCATATCAATCGGATTAAGGTCAGGACTTTGACTAGGCCACCCCAAAGTCTTAATTTTGTTTTTCTTTAGCCATTGAGAGGTGAACTTGCTGGTGTGTTTTGGATCATTGTCTTGTTGCACAACCCAAGTGCGCTTCAGCTTGAGGTCATGAACAGATGGCTGCACATTCTCCTTCAGGATTTTTTAGTAGACAGCTGTATTCATGGTTTAATTTACCACAGAAAGTCTTCCAGGTCCTGAAGCCGCAAAACAGCCCCAGACCATCACACTATCACCACATTTTACTGCTGGTGTGATGTTCCTTTTCTGCAATGTTGTTATTACTTCTACACCAGATGTAATGGGACATATACCTTCCAAAAAGTTCAACTTTTGTCTATTCAGTCCACAGAGTATTCTCCCAAAAGTCTTGGCAATCATCAAGATGTTTGTGGCAAAATTGAGACAAGCCTTTATGGTTTTTTTTGCTCAGCAGTGGTTTTCGTCTTGGAACTCTGCCATGCATGCCATTTTTGCCCAGTCTATTTCTTATGGTGAAGTCAGGAACACTGACCGTAACTGAGGCAAGTGAGGCCTGCACTTCTTTGGATGTTGTTGTGGGGTCTTTTGTGACCTCTTGGATGAGTCGTTGCTGCGCTCTTGGCGTAATTTTGGTCGGCCAGCCACTCCTGGGAAGGTTCATCATTGTTCCATATTTTCGCCATTTGTGGATAATGGCTCTCACAGTGGTTTGCTGGAGTGCCAAAGCTTTAGAAATGGCTTTACAACCTTTTCCAAACTGATACATCTCAAATACTTTGTTTCTCATTTGTTCCTGAATTTCTTTGGATTGCAGCATGATGTCTAGCTTTTGAGGATCTTTTGGTCTACTTCACTTTGTCAGGCAGGTCCTATTTAAGTGATTTCTTGATTGAAAACAGGTGTGGCACTAATCAGGTGTGTGTGTGGCTAGGGAAATTGAACTCAGCTTCCTAAAGATGTGATAAACCACAGTTAATTTATGTTTTAAGGGGGAGGGAGGGCAATCACGTTTTCACACAGGGCCCCATAGGTTTGGATTTCTTTTTACCTTAATAATAAAGACCTTCATTTAAAAACTGAATTTTGTGTTTACTTGTGTTATCTTTCTCTAAAATTTTAATTTGTTTTGTGATTTGAAACATTTAATTGTGACAAACATGGAAAAGAATAAGAAATCAGGAAGGGGGCAAACACTTTTTCACACCACTGTATATCACTTCCAAAACTTTAAACTGGTTCATAGTCAAATCGTTCCACTTTTAGTGGATTCCAAATTGCATCAGGATGCCATGTAAAGAACTACTGCAGCAGCCTTTTCCCGTAAAGACACTGTAAAGTTACAGATAAAACATGTAACCTAACATACCACGATGCAGGACAATATCATGGTGCAGAAAAATGTAATTTGACGCTTAACATGTTCAATGACTTTTGTTGTGTAAAGTGTCTAGTTACAGTTTCAGCATCGTGACACCTTTCTGTGATGTGGTATAACTTATTGAAATGTGTTATATTAAGAAATGTTTTATCTGTATCATTTGCAGTGTTGTAGACGCAGTAGAGAGGCAGCTCCAAAGGAAAAATTAAGCTGGGCTCAAAGGATAGAATTGCCCACCACCTTGGCCTAGATCTTCTGGAGAACAGTCCTGCACAGGTTCTTCCCACCTGATAGCATATGACCAAATAGAACTACCGACCAAATGCAGAAGAATTTTTCAAGAAAAAAAGAAAACCTTCTCGTTCTGGTGACATCTTGCTAGATGACTACCTGGAGGTGTGAGTTTAGTTAGCTAATACAAAAGTCCCATTGCTTCCAATTGCAATGGCATTGGGTTACAATATTTACAGTCATACAATGATCTTTCTTGGGAAATAGTAACTAAAAGCCATTCAGCAGACAATGTCACATACACTGCTGATCTGCGACAGGTATGATTCAGCCAGTCAGTGCGGCATTGCACTGGTAACTGTCTAGTAGCACCTCTGTAAACTACAAAGCCATGTTATTTTTCTTCTACTCTGTGTCAAATTGACTGAAGAAGCTCTTCTCAACACAGAAGGTGAGTTATAATTTCCAACAACTATTTCTAACTTTGATTTGCAAGGACCTTCTTACTTGTTTATTATTGGCTATGAGATATTAACTAACAGCTAATTTTTTTATCTTATTTTTGGTTAACTTTTTGTGGTCTTCTGATCCAATTAATCATTATAGACTCAATTTACAATGGTCATCCCATTAAAATTATAGCTTGGCGGGATTTGGGGGCAATTATCATTTATTTACACATTGTATTCTGATCTGTAAAAGTGACACCGACCTTTCATTCATAATTCTAGAGTGAACTACTTTTTGCTAATTTGATGGATTTGGTTGAATGCTAAATCATTCACAATATATTGATATCCATAACAGTACAGAAGGTCTTAAATTAGTCACAGCTGAAATTACACAGAACTCATTTTCTGAACTACTCTTGAACACTCAAGTAAACTCTTTGACCAGCCTTTATCCCAAGTTGAATCATTTAGAGAACAAACAGACAACTTTTCAGTTCATCTAAGGAAAAGTTAGCCACCTCTAATGTTTTGTATACTCTGTGAATACAATGAGCTCTTTGGAAAAATATTTCAAAGTTCAGTAAAGCACTATATTATAATAAAAGATTGCAAAAGTGACATAAAGGATTTAAAAAAAATGACCAAAAAAGGTTATTTTTCAGTTGTTCATGGAAGAGATGAAAAAAACAATGTCAAATTGCATTCTACAAGAATTGAGGCTGCAGAAACTGTTGATCATGGCTGTGCTACACTGTTTCTTTAATCTCAATAGAAATTAATTATATTCACTTCTATAGGAGTTAGAAAAAAAGTGTTCACATAGGCCCACCACCTGTGTCCGACACTTGAACAATGTTATTTCCATCTTAGTCATGAACAAACAGTTTACTCCTTGATTACATAATTGTAAAGTACTGCGGAATAAGTTGGCGCTATATAAATAAAAATTATTATTATTATTATGAGTGATGTCAATAAAACCCAATCGAGAACATTACAGCCTTACAACATTACATTTTGTATTACAATACGAAATATTTGCAAAAGCAGAAAACTAGATGAGCTCATCATTGTAGGTATCCACCATCACATAGGTTTCGGAGGTCCAGCAAGCCACTAGGCCTCGGCAAGTAAATCCAAAATAAAGACAAAAAGACAACGTCTCTGATAAAATCTTGGCAGCTTTATTACACTTTCATTAAAATAAGGTCACAAACAGGACAGTGTTCTGGTGTTGACGTGTTTCGACTTGAACAGTCTTAATCGTTTAAGACTGTTCAAGTCTAAATGCATCAACACCAGAAAACTGTCCTGTTTGTGACCGGATTGTAATGAAAGTATAATAAAGCTGCCAAGATTTTATCGGAGCCCCGACTTTTTGACTTTATATTGGATATACAAAATATATTTGTATACTGATCACCACTGCTTCACCATACCACTGCCCAGGTCTCCCACCTATCTCCTTGCTGCTTCTTCCGGAGATGGAAAGGTAGAGACCAGCAGAAGGCCCAGGAAGCGGTATGGACGAGTGGTGGGGAATCGGTAAGTGAGTGTATTATTTTTACAGATGCTTCAGGAATGCTAATATACAAACAAGTTAAATATAAATGTCATGCCACATTCAGGAATATTACTTTTTAGTAGGTAAATTATTAGCTTTAATGTTAAATGTTCAATTATGGTGCTAATCCTTCTAAGATGATACTATAAAATTGCCTTTTTTGGCATCATAGGATTAATTAAAAAACAGAATCTAAAAGATAAAACACATATTTAAAGTGGGATATTGGGATGTGTCTATGCACTACTTCTTCCAAGTGAATTCACCCCCCACCCTTCCCAATGCGCTTCCAACCTGATTTGCAAATGGCTTCTATGGTAGATTTTCATGACTGGCACAACGATCCCTATCAAAATGGTGTAATTTTTATTAGGGGATATTTGCAAGCTATATCACTACTTCCATAAGTAAAAAATGTGCTGACCAATTCTTTTGAGTATATATTATTGCTCTGTCTTGACCTTTACATGAAATTAAAATCAATTTAGGAGCAACAAAAAGAAAAATAGATATCTGAAAGAACATACTTTTTTATATATGATTGGAATTTAAAATAATAACAGTTTGCAAGAATTGAAAGCACAATCAATAGAATGAATTCACTCAAAATTTCCTCTACATTAGACTCTTTTTTTTGTCTTTCACATAAAGGTCCACTAAGGTGAACATGCCTGTACCAAAGGATGTGGGTTTTGTATTGCAAATGGCTTGTTATAACTGGTTTCCTAGACCTACAGGATTGATGGTAAACCTTTTCGGTATGCTGTAAGAGATAAAATAAGAATGAAGACTAATATAACACTTAGTATAATCCAGTTGAAGACATTTTTGATTTATCGGATGAATAGAAGTAGATATCATGGACAACCATGTGACATATAACAGGCCAAGACTAGGGAAACCAATTTACCTAGACTGCTCTAGCAGAGGCGAACAAGATAGCAAGTACACTTTGTATAGTATACCTAATTTAGTGCCTAAACAAAGATGTTTCTATGTTTGTAAAAAGGCTTCTAAGGCAGCTGTATGTTGTTGGGTGTCGCAATTTTGGAGAACCACAGCAAAATAACACACTGAGGCCACAACGTGTGAACCCTCCCTTACTGTTCTGAACCCATTTAAGAAACAAGAAATGACAACTATTTGTCACCATTGTAAATGAAGAAAGCAAGCAACAGTGCACAATAAAAAATTTCTTTATTGCTGATGAAATTGAGCATTAATGCATAATATTGAATATATTCATGGAAATGTACTGTTCTGTTCTTGATGTGCAAACAAAAGCCTTTAGAAGGTCTAACTATCCTATTAAAGATATAGTATATTACTGTATAATTTGGATAAACAGCTATGGAATATACTTTTTGTTTCAATTCATCTCTACTTTAGTATATCTGCTTGTTATCATCATTCCTCTGTATCTGTAGAGGTCAAAAGCATCATAAAAAACATTAAATTCCCTTTACATAACTGATGAGTTTGCTACAAGTTATAATGTGTTTGGTTTACAGAGAAGATGGTCTGCACATACACAATAGCTGTCGACTGAACATATTCCAAACAACTCCCCCAAACGCATGTACCCCCAGGTCAGCTCATCTTCCCTGAAAACAAAAGAATTGAACTTCAATATGCCCAATCGTTCTTCCCCAACATCATTTGCGGTGGAGAGTCTAGGGACACCCATACATATAAGATAGTCAACTGGTCTAATGTGTGTTGGCCACTCTAATACTCATCAACTAACCCATCAAGTGTTTCAGCAAGAGTAGCTCAAGAAGAATATTTATTTTCAATTTCTTTATATATATAAAACATTCTCTTCAATTAACAGAAAAACAGCATTACTGGTCAGTGAATCACCAGTAAGAGGTCCCAGATCTATCTACATTTCATTAAAAAATACATTGCCAAGAGCAAGAAGAAACATACTGGCATGCAGGAAGCCTTAAGGTTGGCCATACACAATAGATGAAAATGAACAATTTTAACCAAAACAATTGTTTGTTGAGTAAAAACTTAACAATGAACAATTGCTTTGGCCAGCTAATCACAGACCGTCATCGTCGGAAATATAGTTTGCCATGTTTTCAACTTTTTTTGTGGAAAAAAACCCACTCATCCATAAATGAACTTTCATTGGCAAAATATTCTCAAAAAGATAGTCAATCGCCGGGGGTAACTTAAAGCACCACTCCAGCTTTTTTTATTGCAGCGCTGGAGTGGTGCTACTAATGTAAGGCCCCTGCACTTAGTCTTGTACTTACAAGCCACCGTCTTCTTTATATAACTTTTATAGTTGCCGCTCCGGTCAGTCTCAAGCAGTTTGTGACCTGCGGGATCGCTCCAGTGTTTTCTGGAGTGAGCTGGAGGTCACTTTTCAATGCAAGTTTATGAGGGAGTCATTCTAACTCTCACAGACTTTATCTTTGAGAGCTTGTGACCGTTATGTCAGAATTCTCATTAGACAGAAGTTGCGGTCACAGGACCAGAGTGGCGCCCGGAAGAGTTGAAGACGATGGGTGAAGAGTATAATAATAGGTGCTGGGATTTTACATTAGAAGCACCACTCCAGTGCAGAAATAAAGAAAAATGCTGGAGTGGTGCTTTAATATATATGGCCAGGTTAAATGACGGTAACAGGTAATATAGACTAAAATGTATGTTACTGGTATGGTTGTTCAACCAGTAACATACTAATGAGTATGATAGCCTTTAAGGTGGCCAAACAAATTAGATAGAAGGAGGTTGATGGCAGAAGAACCGTTGAATATACAATCGTTTAGTGACTGATCGTTTCACCAACGTCTCAATACACATTTTAGTCCATATTGCCAGTTACAGTTGGCTAAACAGGCTACATATGTTCAATGGTAATCTTTCTGGAATATTATTGGAATGCTCTGAAAACAGGGTTTCAGAAGGATCATTTGACTTCTTTGCAGTGGGTCAGCGATGATAATCATTTGTTGTTACATTTTACCAGATCAACAATCATTTTGGTTGAAGTCGTCTGTTTTGATCAACTTTAGACTAATATTATGCCTACCTTAAGACCTAAAAATCTTTCCTCGGACTTCTTTCCTAATGATGTGTCTTTGGTCATCTAAAATTATCGTTTGTGGTTAAATTTCGAACAACAAATATCCGTTATGGCTTAAAGTAACCATTTTCAGTAATTGTAGTTAAATTTGTATAGGTACGTTTACACAATGTTATTTTATAGCAAGTAAAAGTTCAAAAGTTTACTATAGATAGTGAACAAGAAAATGTCAATTCACTTGTAATATGCACTATAATATGTTAACTTTATTCCTCATTCATTGAATATTTTACTTCTCATTCACAGATTAGAGGGAGATAAGATCCTTCATCACACTCCTACATCATAAGAAAACTTCAATACTAAAGTGAAGAGCAATACATACTTTTATTGTTAATGCGAAAAGCCACAATGGTATAACCTACATTATATCTAGCGATTGTACTGGGAGTTTGAAACAATTTAAAAGATTGGCCATTTTAGGCGCTAAACCTATGCCTATGAGTAAAGTCAAGAAAGCTCTTTGCCATGGTTCAATTATTGATGTCACATATTTTGGGCAGCTGTAGTATATGGAGTTAATTAAGGTGTGGAAACTTTCATATATTCTTTTGTGAACTTCTAGGTTAAAAGAGGATGGTTCTCTCTTGAGCATCCTCATTTCCTGTTTAGTGTGAAGTGAGGTCACAAAGAGCATCCTTTACTAAGAGGACCTGTCTTCTCCTTTATAAGGATGCACTCAGACATCAGTTTTATCCATATTTTTCATTTACAGAACTCGTACCTATTATAATCTATGGGCTGTTTACTTGTCCATGATTTTTTGTGGAACTAGTGGTCCTCACAAAAACATGGAGAAATATTCAAATTTCATCAGTCACAGATCAAACTTACCAATGCCAGTTTATGTTCTTGAAAAAATTCAGACAGCACTCGGATGTCATCCATGTTCTGTCTGTTTTTCACTGACTGATTGATGGGAGAAACCTCCATGCATATGAGAAAAACTGATAAAATTTTGGTCATCAAAGCTGACATACTGATCAAATAATGATCACAATTTGATCCAAAACTGATGAAAATCAATAAATTTTTGAACAATAACCAAAAATCCACACTGGCGCTACTAATATACCATGAAATAGTCAACCTGCAGCAGAAAAACAATGCGCAATCCACCAAAAATGTATATAGCTGAAAGAAAAAATTATAATCTATTACACATAGTGATCATATAATTATCTTTTGTACATACTCAACGTTCCTGTGATAACCATATACTTGAAAACACCCAAGAGTCCACAATCTTATTATAGAGGCCCAATAAGTTTGGTCTCACTGTCCAGTACATGGTATTCGTATATATGTATATAGCCAAGCAATTTTTCTTAAAAGGATATTCAGTGTAAAGTATAGTGTGCATCTGAGATACGCATTGAATTGTGGAACGTATGTTGACCATGCTGCACATCGTAGAGTTTTTCTGACGCCAGAATTGGTTACTCGCTGCTCCATTTTGGAAGATGAGAGGCCATAAGGGAAGTTGCCCCTGGCCGGGTCGCTTTTTACAGAATATCCCTTCTCCTAAGAAAACCAGCTTGGTTGTATACAGATATAAGTATAGCATAAGCTGGACATTGGGACATAATAACCTATTGAGACTCTGTAATCAGGTTGGTGGACTTTTGAGACTCTTGGTTTTTACCTATATTGTTATTCTTGGAACTACTGGGTATATACAAAAAATGTTTATATGGTCACTATGCGAGAATAGATTTTAAGTTTCTCGATAAGTTTTTTTACGTACAGGATAAACCACTGACGTCTGAATGAGGCCTTACACAAAAAACTCGTTAATTTAAATGGGCAACGTGTAATTCAGAATTTCCATAATAGTGGTGCTAGAGAGAAACTGTATTCTTGCTACTACTGGTTTCCTCACATTGTGCAGCGGATAGCTGGTCTCATCTGGAGGGTAAGGCCACGTGGTCACGTTCAGTATTTGGCGAGTTTTTTACCTCAGTATTTGTAAGCCAAAACCAGGAGAAGAACAATCAGAGGAAAAGTATAATAGAAACCCGTCACCACTTCTGTATTTATCACACACTCCTGGTTTTGGCTTACAAATACTGAGGTAAAAAACTCATCAAATATTCAATGTGTGCACGTGGCCTTAGGCCATGTTCCCCCATTCAGTATTTGGTCAGTTTTTTACCTCAGTATTTGTAAGCCAAAACCAGGAGTGGAACAATCAGGAAAAGTATAATAGAAACACGTCACCACTTCTGTATTTATCACCCACTCCTGGTTTTGGCTTACAAATACTGAGGTAAAAAACTCATCAAATATTCAATGTGTGCACATGGCCTTAAGCCATGTTCCCCCGTTCAGTATTCGGTCAGTTTTTTACCTCAGTATTTGTAGCCAAAACCAGGAGTGGAGCAGAGGAAAAGTGTAATAGAAACACGTCACCACTTCTGTATTTATCACCCACTCCTGGTTATGGCTTACAGATACTGAGGTAAAATACTAACCAAATACTCAATGTGTGAACATGGCCTCATTGGGAGCGGAGAGACTTTACTAGCCATTTATAGTGAAGAGCACTTGTGATAAGAAGAAATTGTCTAAAGTGGAGAATGCCTTTAACATCATATGGATAAAAAATAGCTTTACAATGCGTAATTGTAAAAACCCTACAGCCAGTTCACCAAGCTAATGAAGCTAATGGCTAGAGGGGGTTGTTCAAAATGGACAACCACTTTAACTTTGCATCCAGTACGTGGGACCATTGGCTCCACTTTCAGAATAGAAAAACCTGTGGTTAAATGAAATATGTGGAGCGTTACCGGCCTGATGGGTGATGTTATGAGTGTGTAATATATTACACCTCATATTTGTCTCCTCTGGTTCATGTATTACATTTCCTCAGTAGTCTAAGTAAATACTTCAATTCAGGAATATATTCCTATAAATCATTCAAAATCTATCAAATTCAACCCTGGAGACCACGTGATGTGCTTTTTAAGACTCGCTGCCACGTTTTGTTTGGTTGCAAGGCTCCATTTTAGGTTTGCCTACTTTGAAGCCTTCTGTCCTCCATTTTCTGGTAGAACTTCAGCATGACTTAGGTTACCTCACTCAGACCATGACTTCCTATAGCAGCTATAAAATCCACTTCCTCTCAAAAAAAACATGAAGTGGCCTTTTTAAAATGAACATGGAGAGCAGAAATGCTGAAGGAAACTGCCTACTGGAAGGTTCTCCTGAAAATACAACATGCCATTAGCTGAACACTGCATTTCTAGGTCTCCTCAGTCTTGCAGACAGTTAGGAGAAGATGGTGACCAGAAGGAGGAAGCTCCACAGTGAGCATGGTGGAGCAGCCTTGTGCTATAAAGTCTGGACAGAAACCAGACTGCTAATGGAGGACAGGGAAGGCTGGGTAGATCTTCAGATTCTCATAGCTCTTAGAGACTGACTGAGGAGAGGACTTTAGTGAGAGAACAGCAGGTTTAGCAGCTTCCTTTCTCCTTCAGGCAGGTTCTCCAGCTGAACAACAACCTCTTCCCTCCCTCATAGGCAAGATATTCCAACCTTCAATGTCAACACTGCTCATGAGGGAGGGGAGCCAGGAGACCTCTTTCTATGCATGAGGAGGGGTTGAGGTACAATCTAAACCATGCAGCTGAGAAAGAGGTCACTCTGTCATGTTGGCCACCTAGCCAACCCCCCGCTGTGTCTGTCACCAGCTTCCTTCACTACATATAGGCACAAGTGCAAGCAAACATCACCTCACTCCATAAGTTCATATTAATCTCCACCACATGGGGGTGGTTGGGTAAAGGAGGGGGTCAATTAATGAATTCATTAATTAGCCGCCCTTCTTCTCCTCCTCCTTCCACCACCACCTCCTTTCTTCTCCAGACAGGCTTCCCACCCCTCTCCAGCCACCCCAAACCGCAGATCCTAAGGAACTGCTCCAGGATTCTCCTGCTAGACATTACAGATATTAGGAGGACACACACAATAGCAATTAGGGAGAAGATGACTGGCATGGCACTTACAGAGCGCTCTGGACGGGGCTGCTCCAGCCTCTTGTTGTCCTGCTCCCTCAGATAACAGCTAGGTGGAGAGATGGTGGCTCTCCTCTTCTTGCAGCTACTCTCAGCAATGGAGGATTGCCATCTTCCTTGCTTTAGTTCTCCTCCTCTCTCCTTCACTGGCTGCTGCTGCTTCTCTGCAGCTGCAGATGACCTGAAAGATCCGTCTCTCTCACTGAGTGTGTATGTGCGTATGTGTCTCTGCCTCTCTCTGAATAATGAGCAACCAGAAGGGAGAGGGAGAGTGAGAGAAGACAATCTCTACCACACAAAACGCCAGAGCACCAGGGGGTGCACAAAGTCTTTCTAACAGCAAGCAACGTGGAGACATGTCTCCTATCTCTGCTAGAAATATTCGGCAGGGCTGAGATGAAAGGACTAAGCTTGGGGGAAGGGTGGAGGAGGAAAAAAAAAACTTTTTCTTTCTGCTTTTCTGTGAAGTGCTTAGAATGCAGGAGACATCTGCACCATGGAAAAAAAGGAACAGTTTGAGATGTAATGGACTGTGCTGAAGAAGCATGGGGTGGGACTTCATTCACTGCTGTAATGTGACCTTCCATACAGTCCTGAAATGAGAGCTATCTGGAGCTTGCTTTTATATTGATGAGTGGAAAAGGGTTGATGTAGCAGAGGTCAAAGTATGCAGCAATGCTCTGCCTTTCTTCTAGCTGAAGGATACTGTTGTGCTCTATTCTTCTGTCTCTAACCTTGCAATCTGCAGTAATCCAGTCTATTCAATTTGCCACCATTTAGCATGATTCTGGAGAAGATATGATTATGAGGCTGACAATGGTCTTCTGGTAGTTCTTAACCTCACCCAATATCCTTCAAATTTCTAGTTTCACTGTAGTAAAACCAAAGTTTCCCACTCATCCAAGGTCATTCTATATAATGTAGCATTCAGAAATCTTCAGTGCAATAATCTACTCTAGATAATTTGCCACCAACTAGCATTATTCTAGAGAAGATATAATGAGGATGATGATGATGATAGTGGTCTTTTGTTAGCTAACAGACCTAACCCCACCCAATATCATTAAAATTCTAGTTTCACTGTGGTAAACATGAAGTTTTCAGCTCATCCAACGCCATATTCTATATGATGTAGCATGCTGAGTGCAATAATCTACTCTAGTGAATGTACCACCATCCAGCATAATTCTGGAGAAGATATGATTATGAGGATGATAATGGTCTTTTGATAGCTTCTAACCCCACCCAATGTCCTAAAAATTCTAGTTCCATTGTAGTAAACTCCCAAGTTTCCCTCTCATCCAAAACCATATTCTGTATAATGTAGCATGATGAAATCTGAAGTGCAATAATCTAGTCTTGAGAACTTTCTTCCATCTTGCATAATTCTGGAGAAGATGATGATGAGGACGATGATGATGATAATGGTCTTTTGGTGGCTAACAGACCTAACCCCACCAAATATCCTTAAAATAAGATTCCACTGTAGTGAGCCCAAAGTTTCCTAGACTGTAGGATGCTGAAATCTGAAGTGCCCAGCTGCAGTTTTTTTTTTGTCCAAGGATCTGCTAAACCTCCAAGGAATACATTGGTAATCAGTTTTTGAACACATTTGTATTAAGAATAGAAATTCAAGATAACCACTAATTACCTGCATGCCAGTTATTCAAGAACAGTAAATGAAGCTATCCAGTGTGAGGATCCCTCCTATACGGATTCCTGTGAGATTGCCACCATCTAACATTATGCTGGAGAATATATGAAGATGATGTTCTTAGAGCAGATAATTTCAATTTAAACCAAACACCATTCCTAAACCTGGAAATTTATTGAGTTTTTTTTACAGTGTATCATGCTGATGGTAACTACCTATGCTCATTCCATATTGGTTCTACAGGCACAGCTAAACAAGTTCTCTAGTGTGAGGATTCCCTCCTATTTGCTGTTAACTATAGTGAAACAGCTACAATGGTGCTTAAAAGTTTGTGAACCCTTCAGAATTTTCCATATTTTTGCATAAATTTGACCTAAAACTACATCAGATTTTCAATCGTCTTAAATGTACATAAAAAAAAAAAACTGAAACAAATTAGTTAAAAATATTAGACTGTGTATGTGAACCTCTACGACTATCAGATAATTTGAAGATAGAATTAGAGTCTGGTGTTTTCAATCATGAGACGAAAATTAGGTGTGAATGGGCGACCTGTTTGATTTAAAGAACAGAGATCTATCAAAGTCTGCTCTTCACAGCACATTTTTATGGAAGTGTATGATGGTACAATGATTTCTGAGGACCTCAGAAGACGAGTTGTTGATGCTCATCATTATGGGAAAGGTTACAAAGCCATCCCTAAAAAGTTTGGACTAGACCAATCTATAGTCAGAAATATTGTGTACAAATGCAGGAAATTCTGGACCATTATTAACCTCCAGAAGTGGTAGACCACTACAAGAACAAGAATAATGATGATCAGTAGCAGTGACTCGCCGGTGCCTGCGCATAAGAACAATGAAGAACAATGCCCGGAAAAGGTAAGTATAATTGAGCTTTTGCAGGGCGCAGGCGCGGGATTCCAGGGCCACCACTACACGTCACAGGGCACTGTGACACTGATGGGAGGGGAGTGGTACGCAAATAAAGACCGGAAGCAGAGTTTTCTTCGAGGCTCCGCATGCCCCAGAGTGTGGAAGAACCCATTACCATAAAGAGATAAAATATCATTTCTACACATCAAGACCGCATATGAGGCTTACAGCTAAGACTATTTTAACAATTCTAACGTTCCAGGGGATGAATGATTCCCTTTAATGTTCATGAGTCTACTATCAGGAATACATTGGACAACAATGGTGTCCATTGCAGGATTATAAGGAGAAAACCATCACTCTCCAAAAGAACATTACTGCTTTTCTGCAGTTAGCTAAAGATTACCAGAACAAAATTGAGTTTTGGTTTTGGCTATTATCCTAAGTCATGTGACAAGGCTCGTTAAAGGGTCGATATTGACTTTTAGGATTGCTACTTCCTATAGGTGGGACTAGTTCTCTTCCTCTCTGAAGAGACAATTTGCAAACAAACCATCAAAAGGCATTGCAAGACATTCGGCTACAAGCCAGATGTTCAGCTACAGATATTCCATTGACCTCATGCCACTGCTTTTGAAGGCTATCATGGTGCAAAACAAAGAGGCTGCAATGAATGTCAGTCCTCATCAGTGATCAGTTCCATTTTTGTCTTTGATGTAGTGAAAGCTGAAGACTGGTCTGGAGACCATGTGGGCATCACTATGAAAAGATTTTCATGAGTGAACATCACAACTACTCCTGGTCCAACTGTGTTTTGCCTGCAGCGGTGAAATCAGTGGGGCTGTACTCACAATCATTTCAGAACACAGCACAGTATGTTTGGAGCGAGCAATCCAAGTGTAATGCTATTTAATGCTTAGATAGCAATGCTATCCAAGTCTATAAAGCTAATAAGTCTATTCAAAATCAAAATAGAGGAATATTCTTAGCCCACCATTCTTGCATTTCTACGCTCCTGACCTTAAACAGCACAGCAGTTTGTGATCACCTCTCAAGCATAGAATAAAATAATCCAGCATGTCCATTGGTGAAAAGTATGGATGCTTTTTATTTCACATGTGTAGTAATGGAAACGCCATAAAATTGTAATGATTCCTCCCCTAAGCATGTCATGGGCACAATGTGTTGAATGACAGCTCAGTCGTCCCATCGGGTGCAGGGACATGCTGAGCTATCAGTGTGTTGATAGACAGCTCAGTTGTCCAATCTGGTATAGGGGTGTGCTGAGCTGTCGGTACTCTGATTGACAGCTTAGCCGTCCAATCAAAGAGTGGGAGGTGCTGGGCTTCTTGCAGGTGCTCCTTGTTTCTAACTAATTCCTTGCTACAAGTGCTTCTCACTAAATTAGAATATCATCAAAAGGATAATTTATTTCAGTTCTTCAATACAAAAAGTGAAACTCATATATTGTATAGAGTCATTACAAACAGAGTGATCTATTTCAAGTGTTTATTTCTGTTAATGCCACGCCGCATTGATGAAGTAATTGATGCAAAAGGAGCCTCGACCAAGTATTGAGTGCATTTACTTAACATACAGTACAGACCAAAAGTTTGGACACACCTTCTCATTTAAAATTTTTTCTGTATTTTCATGACTAGGAAAATTGTACATTCACACTGAAGGCATCAAAACTATGAATTAACACATGTGGAATTATATACTTAACAAAAAAGTGTGAAACAACTGAAACTATGTCTTATATTCTAGGTTCTTCAAAGTAGCCACCTTTTGCTTTGATGACTGCTTTGCACACTCTTGGCATTCCCTTGATGAGCTTCAAGAGGTAGTCACCGGAAATGGTCTTCCAACAATCTTGAGGAGTTCCCAGAGATGCTTAGCACTTGTTGGCTCTTTTGCCTTCACTCTGCGGTCCAGCTCACCCCAAACCATCTCGATTGGGTTCAGGTCTGGTGACTCAGGAGGCCAGGTCATCTGGCGTAGCACCCCATCACTCTTCCTCTTGGTCAAATAGCCCTTACACAGCCTGGAGATGTGTTTGGGGTCATTGTCCTGTTGAAAAATAAATGATGGTCCAACTAAATGCAAACTGGATGGAATAGCATGCCGCTGCAAGATGCTGTGATAGCCATGCTGGTTCAGTATGCCTTCAGTTTTGAATAAATCCCCAACAGTGTCACCAGCAAAGCACCCCCACACCATCACACCTCCTCCTCCATGCTTCACGGTGGGAACCAGGCATGTAGAGTCCATCCGTTCATCTTTTCTGCGTCGCACAAAGACATGGTGGTTGGAACCAAAGATCTCAAATTTGGACTCATCAGACCAAAGCACAGATTTCCACTGGTCTAATGTCCATTCTTTGTGTTCTTTAGCCCAAACAAGTCTCTTCTGCTTGTTGCCTGTCCTTAGCAGTGGTTTCCTAGCAGCTATTTTACCATGAAGGCCTGCTGCACAAAGTCTCCTCTTAACAGTTGTTGTAGAGATGTGTCTGCTGCTAGAACTCTGTGTGGCATTGACCTGGTCTCTAATCTGAGCTGCTGTTAACCTACGATTTCTGAGGCTGGTGACTCGGATAAACTTATCCTCAGAAGCAGAGGTGACTCTTGGTCTTCCTTTCCTGGGGCGGTCCTCATGTGAGCCAGTTTCTTTGTAGCGCTTGATGGTTTTTGCAACTGCACTTGGGGACACTTTCAAAGTTTGCCCAATTTTTCGGACTGACTGACCTTCATTTCTTAAAGTAATGATGGCCACTCGTTTTTCTTTACTTAGCTGCTTTTTTCTTGCCATAATACAAATTCTAACAGTCTATTCAGTAGGACTGTCAGCTGTGTATTCACCAGACTTCTGCACAACACAACTGATGGTCCCAACCCCATTTATAAGGCAAGAAATCCCACTTATTAAACCTGACAGGGCACACCTGTGAAGTGAAAACCATTTACGGTGACTACCTCTTGAAGCTCATCAAGAGAATGTCAAGAGTGTGCAAAGCAGTCATCAAAGCAAAAGGTGGCTACTTTGAAGAACCTAGAATATAAGACATATTTTCAGTTGTTTCACACTTTTTTGTTAAGTATATAATTCCACATGTGTTAATTCATAGTTTTGATGCCTTCAGTGTGAATGTACAATTTTGATAGTCATGAAAATACAGAAAAATCTTTAAATGAGAAGGTGTGTCCAAACTTTTGGTCTGTACTGTACATTTCAGTAGGTCAGCATTTCGGATTTTAAAAACATTTTTCAAGCTGTTGTTATAAAGTATTCTAATTTACTGAGATAAAGACGTTTGTGTTTTCATTGGCTGTAAGCCATAATCATCAACATTAACAGAAATAAACACTTGAAATAGATCACTCTGTTTGTAATGACTCTATATAATATATGAGTTTTACTTTTTGTTTTGAAGAACTGAAATAAATTAACTTTTTGGTGATATTCTAATTTAGTGAGAAGCACTTGCATTTAGCTCAACTCTCAGTTCAGATCTCTGCCAATGATAACATTCGCTCGGTGATACTGTCTGCCTGGTTTTCTGTGCTCTGTTCATTGATCTACTGCTGTCTGACATTGGACCTAGTTCTGATTATCTGCTTGCTCAACACCTTTGCTCTGATCCGCTATACTTCTGGTATTCTGACTTCGGACCATGACCTGACTTTGTCATGTCATTGTATTCTGACTTCGGACCATGACCTGACTTTGTCTTTTCCCTTCTGCTTGTTACGTGCTCTCTTGGTATCTGACCCCAAAACGTTTGACTATCCTGCCTCACGACTTGTACCTGAACAGTGAGTAGCGTTACAGTACGATTGACAGTATACTTTTTTCCCTGCCACTAATGGATCCAGTTTGTACACTCTGTGATCAGGTGGCAAATCTAACCCAGATGATGCATAATCTGGCCAGGGAGCACCAGAAGCTAGAATCCTCACAGTCCTAGCTGCAAGGTCAATTTTCTTTACCATGGATGCTTCTTAAAGTTCTTCACTACCGACTGTAGTTATGAATTCTATACCCTCTGACATGCAATTGGTCTCTCCCGAGAAAGGAGAAAGACCAGTTTAGAGTTTTCAGGGTTTTTATTTTTTACCTTACGATCCCGGTCTTCAGGGGATGAGAGTCAGCGGGTTGGAATAATTATGTCTCTACTGGGGGGTGGTGCCCATATTTGGGCATTTTCCTTGTCCCCACAAGCCCCAGAATGATCTTCTCTTGACACCTTTTTTGACGCCTTAGGAATGATCCATCACAAATCTGACAGGGTCTAGGTCGCAGAGGCAAGGATCATGAACCTGACACAGGGGGGCAGAACTGCTAACAACTATAGTTTAGGAGGCAATGGTCTTCTGAAGTGCTGTGGAATGATGCAGCTCTCAGGTGCCAGTTCCAAAGAGGTCTTTCTGATACACATAAGGACGCTCTGTATCTGCCTACTCCATCTTGCTCCTTGGGGAAGGCCATGACCCAGGCGAATCGTATGGATCAAAGGATTTGGGAGAGACGTGGTGAGCGAGAGAGGGTTTTGGTCATTCCTTCCAAGTCTATCCACTTGCCTGAGGCGGAACCTATGGAGGTTGAAGCTGCCAGCCCTCGGGCCATTGAAAGGAGACATCGGCGTGATCTCGGACTCTGCCTCTATTGTGATTGCGCTGGACATTTCCTTAAGGACTGTGCGGCACACCCACAAGCGAGCAAGTCGACCAAGCTGACGGGAAATGTCTAAGTCTGGGTGATTGTCGAGGATGTCCACAGACTTCCAGGTACCTTTTTACTCCTCAGACAAGATACTGTAAAACGTGGAGCTACTTTATAAAAACCAATGGTTATCTGCATTAGCTTTCTTTGACTGTGGGTCTGCTGCCAATTTCGTTGATTCGGGACTGGTTCAGAAGTTAGGGTTAGGGACAGTTAGGTTGGAAAGACCCATTCAAATATTTGCTATTGACAAGACACCGTTACTTCAGAATCTTATCCAGATGGTTACGGTGGAGTTCACACTTACAGTGGGAACACTTCCCTCTGAGTCCTTCTGCTATGTGTTGGACAATTTTCCTGCTGGGTTGGTATTGGGGTTTCCATGGTTATGTATCCGCAATCCTGTTATTGATTGGTGTCGAAAGGATATTGTTAAATGGAGGCCCTATTGTTCTAAGAAATGTCTTAGCTCTGTACAAATTTGCTCCGCTAGTCTGGAAGGTCTGCTTGGGTACCTGACGGACTTCGGAGATGTGTTCTCAGAAAAAGAGGTGGAGATACTACCCCCACATCGTCCTTATGATTGTACTATTGATCTTGTCCCTAATGCCAAATTACCTAAAGCTCGCATGTATAATTTGTCAGGACCTGAACATACTGCCATGAAAGAATATGTAAATGAAAGTTTATGGAAGGGTCATATCCGTCCTTCCTCCTCGTCTGTAGCTACTGGATTTTTCTTTATTAAAATGAAAGATGGAGGCCTTTGGCCTTTCTGAGAATTAAACAAGATTACGGTTAAAAATACCTACCCACTTCCACTCAACCCTGACGTATATAATCAGCTTATGGGGCCTAAGTGGTTTTCTAAACTGGATCTTAGGGGGCTTATAATTTGATACGCATCCAGGAGGAATATGAGTGTAAGACAGTGTTTTTAACATCCGAGGGCCTTTTTGAAAATCTTAGTAGTAGATATACGGCACTCGTGTGTTGGGATGCGGTGCTCAAGTAGGGTTTCCAGCCCGTATTCAATAGAGACAAAAACTTGGCACTCAAGTAGGGTTGCAGTTAAACAGAAGAGGCTTTTATTCAGACAATCATAAACAGTTATTAAACGTTTTCGGTCTTATAATTGGACCTTCATCAGAACTGATTGCCATTGGATAGGGGGTAGGCTGTCTTGGAGTAGTGCTATGGATGCGACGCACGTCGCTGTAGTGAACGCATTCATTACAGAGATGTGCGTCGCATCCATAGTGCTACTCCAAGGCAGCCTACCCCCCATCCAGTGGCAATAAGTTCTGATGAAGGTCCAATTACAAGACCGAAAATGTTTAACAGCCGTTTATTATTGCCTGAATAAACACCTCTTCTGTTTCACTGCAACCCTAGTTGGAAAGGTGCAGGCCATAATTGATTGGGTTCAACCTCGTGACCTAAAAGCGTTGCAATTTTTTTTTATGGTTTGCCAATTACTACAGAAAATATATTAGGGGTTTTTCACAGATTGTTAAACCTCTCACCAATCTCACACACAAGGGGGCAGATCTTAAGTGATGGTCGCTGGATGCTATTGGGGCATTTGATAAATTGAAAGAGTGTTTCATGTCCGCTCCAGTTTTAATCCAACCCAATATCCAGGGACCATTCATTGTGGAGATAGATTCTTTAGCGTAGAGGCTGTCTAAAGGTTTCAAAACTCTGACCAAATTGCGACCTTGTGCTTTTTTGTCAAGAAAATTTTTGTCTGCTGAGAGAAATTATGATGTCGGAAATCGCAAGCTACTCGCGGTTAAATTAGCTTTTGAAGAATGGAAACATTTTTTGGAGAGGGCTGTTCATCAAGTCACGGTATTGACAGATCATAAAAATTTAGCCTATATTGAATCAGCTAAATTGTTAACCCCAAGACAGGCCAGATGGTCTTTATTCTTTTCTAGATTAAATTTTTCTATCACATGCAGGCAAGAGTCCAAGAATGTGAAGGATGCCGCTTTAACACGCAGCCTTGATTCATTTTCTCCCCCAGAACCTGCATTCTTCCTCAGGGCATTGTGGTGTCTATGGTATCCTCGGACTTGGATGCGGAGATCCGTAAAGCTCAGTCGTTGTCCCCTTCCGCTACTCCAAGTTCCAAATGATTTGTGGCAGTCTATCTAAGATTATGTCTATTGCAGGAGTTTTATGATTTTTTCTTGAGTAGTTGTCCTGAAATTATTGCTATTGCTAGACTCCTTTGGTGGCTGTTCATGTATAATGATATTAAGAATTTTGTATCTTCTTGTGAAACTTGCACACGAGCTAAAGTCTGTCATAACAGCTGGCCGGGGAAATGAGTCCACTGCCAATTCCAGAAAGACCGTGGACTCATTTGTCCATGGATTACATTACTGATTTGTCTGGAGGGAAGGCTGTTATTTGGGTGGTAGTTGACCAATTCTGTAAGAAGCTCACTTTGTCCATTACAGGGGTAAGCTAATGCTGAAACGCTTTCCAGGTTGTTTTTAAATCATGTGGTGAGATTGCATGGTATCCTTCTGAACATTGTATCTGAAAGAGGGGTTCAATTCGTCTTCAAATTCTGGAAAGCGTTTTGTAAACAATTGGGTATTGATTTGTCATTCTTCTCTGCCTACCACCCTGAAACCAATGGACAGACAGAGAGGACAAATCAATTGTTGGAACCTCGCCTTTTTTTGCAATTTTCATCCCCATTTTGGTATATTCTCTAGGATGAATTCTGGGTGTCCTGGAGTAAAGGTGGCCATACAGAAACCTGGGGATGTCTGGAGAGAGGTTTAAAGGACTATTGGGTTGGTTCAACTTTGTCAAATACGAAAGGTTGATAGGAAATGTTTGGCGGGTCCCGCCTTCAAGGTAGAGGATACGGTTTGGGTATCCTCCAAAAATTTTAAGTTAAAAGTTCCATTAGCGAAGTTGGGTGCCAAATTTATTGGCTCATACAAGATTCTTTCCCAGTCTTTGCGTGTCCCTAATGTTTTCCATGGATTAAAAAAAATTTGTCCCTTCTGTGTTGTCTGTCTCGCCCCCACCTCATCCAATTCCTGTCAATGGATATTTAGCCTATGAGGTGCAGAGGATCGTGGATTCTCGGAGGGTCCAAAACTTCCTTCCAGTACCTTGTTCATTGGTGGGGATATGGACTCGAGGAAAGGGTCCTGAGTTCTGGCTCATTCTGTGAAGGTTAGTGTTAGTCAGGGCCTTCCATATTAGGTTTCCTGGGAAGCCTTAAGGTCCGGTAGCCCCTTCTTGAAGAGGGGGTACTGTCATGATTCCTCCTCTCAGCTTATCATGGGCACAAGGTGTTGAATGACAGCTCAGTCATCTAATCGGGTGCAGGGGCGTGCTGAGCTGTCAGTGTGTTGGCAGACAACTCAGTCGTCCAATCTGGTGCAGGGGTGTGCTGAATTGTTGGTACTTTGACAGCTCAGCTGTCCAATCAGAGACTGGGAGGTGCTGGGCTTCTTGCAGGTGCTCCCTGTTTATAATTAATTCCTTGCTACTTAGCTCAGCTCAGATCTCTGCCAATCATAGCATTTGATTGGTGTTGCTGTTTGCCTGTTTTTCTGTTCTCTCTTAATTGATCTATTGCTGCTTGACTTTGGACCTAGATCTGACTATCCACTTGCTCAACCTCTTTGCTCTGAACTGCTATTCTGGTATTTTGACTTCGGTCCGTGACCTTACTTTGCCTCTATATTTTCCCTTTTGCTTATTACGTGTTCTCTTGGTATCTTACTATCCTGCCTCACAGCTTGTCCGTGAACGGTGATTAGTGTTACAAAAATCATTTGCTTAGAGCTATATATAAATGGTCAAATGGTGAAAAAGTATAAATTGCCTTTATTTCAAATGTACAGCATTACAAAAACCATGAGATTACACAAGTTATTTATGACTTTTCCACTACCGTAAAATGTGAAATAAAAAGCATCCATACTTTTCACCAATGGACATGTAGGATTACTTTATTCTATGCTTGAGAGTTGATCACAAACTACTGTGCAGTATAGGAGGAGGACAAGCGTAGAAATGCAAGCATGGTGAGCTGAAAATATTCTTCTATTTTGATTTCGCATAGACTTATTAGAGTTTTATAGATTTGGATAGCATTACTATTACTACTATCTGAGTGTGAGTGCCTCACTGATTTCAGAGCTGCAGGCAAAACACATATGTATATACACACATATAAATACACACGTGGTCAAAATTGTTGTTACCCCTCGTTTAATGAAAGAAAAAGCCACAATAGTCACAGAAATAACTTGAATCTGACAAAAGTAATAATAAATTAAAAATCTATGAAAATTAACAAATAAAAGTCAGACATTGCTTTTCAACCCTGCTTCCACAGAATTTAAAAAAAAATTAAACTCATGAAATAGGCCTGGACAGAAATGATGGTACCCCTGAAAATAATGTGACAAAAGAGACATGTTAAATCAAGTTGTGTCCACTAATTAGCATCACAGGTGTCTACAATCTTGTAATCAGTCAGTGCGCCTGTATATAGGGCTAGAGATACTCACTGTGGTGTTTGGTGACATGGTGTGTACTACACTCAACATGGACCAGAGGAAGCAAAGGAAAGAGTTGTCTCAGGAGATTAGAAAGAAAATTATAGACGAGCATGTTAAAGGTAAAGGGTATAAGACCATTTCCAAGCAGCTTGTTGTTCCTGTAACTACAGTTGCACATATTATTCAGAAATTTAAGCTCCATGGGACTGTAGTCAACCTCCTTGGTCGTGGCTGTAGAAGGAAAATTGATGACAAATCAAAGAAACGGATAATACAAATGGTAACGAAAGAGCCCAGGATAACTTCTAAAGAGATTAAAGGTGAACTTCAAGCTCAAGGAACATCAGTGTCAGATCACACCATCCGACGTTGTTTGATCCAAAGTGGACTTCATGGGAGATGACCAAGGAGAAAACCATTGTTGAAAAAAAATCATAAAAAAGCCAGACTGTAATTTGCCAAACTACATGTTGACAAGCCGCAAAGCTTCAGGGAGAATGTCCTATGGACAGATGAGACAAAAATAGAAGTTTTTGGCAAGGCACATCAGCTCTATGTTCACAGATGGAAAAATGAAGCATATCAAGAAAAGAACACTGTCCCTACTGTGAAACATGGAGGAGACTTTGTTATGTTCTGGGGCTGCTTTGCTGCATCTGGCACAGGGTGTCTTGAATCTGTGCAGGGTACAATGAAATCTCAAGACTATCAAGGGATTCTAGAGAGAAATGTGCTGCCCAGTGTCAGAAAGCTTGGTCTCAGTCGCAGGTCATGGTCTTGCAACAGGATAATGACCCAAAACACACAGCTAAAAACACCCAAGAATGGCTAAGAGGAAAACAGTGGACTTTTCTGAAGTGGCCTTCTATGAGCCCTGACCTAAATCCTTTGAAAAGAGCTGAAACATGTCGTCTGGAAAAGGCAACCTTCACACACGAGACAACTGGAGCAGTTTGCTCATGAGGAGTGGGCCAAAATACCTGTCGAGAGGTGCAGAAGTCTCATTGACAGTTATAGGAATCGTTTGATTACACTGATTGCCTCCAAAGGTTGTTCAACAAAATATTAAGTTAAGAGTACCATCATTTCTGTCCAGGCCTATTTCATGAGTTAAATTCTGTGGAAGCAGGGTTGAAAAGGAATGTCTGACTTTCATTTGTTCATTTTCAAATAATTTTAATTTAGTATTACTTTTGTCAGATTCAAGTTATTTCTGTAACCATTGTGGGTTTTTCTTTCATTAAAAGAGGGATACCAACAACTTTGACCACGTGTGTATGTGCATGTATATATATATATATATATATATATATATATATATACAGTACAGACCAATAGTTTGGACACACCTCATTTAAAGATTTTTCTGTATTTTCATGACTATTAAAATTGTACATTCACACTGAAGGCATCAAAACTATGAATTAACACATGTGGAATTATATACTTGACAAAAAAGTGTGAAACAACTGAAAATATGCTTATATCCTAGATTCTTCAAAGTAGCCACCTTTTGCTTTGATGACTGCTTTGCACACTCTTGGCATTCTCTTGATGAGCTTAAAGAGGTAGTCACCGGAAATGGTTTTCACTTCACAGGTGTGCCCTGTCAGGTTTAATAAGTGGGATTTCTAGCCTTATAAATGGGGTTGGGACCATCAGTTGTGTTGTGCAGAAGACAGGTGGATACACAGCTGATAGTCCTACTGAATAGACTGTTAGAATGTGTATTATGGCAAGAAAAAAGCAGTTAAGTAAAGAAAAATGAGTGGCCATCATTACTTTAAGAAATGAAGGTCAGTCAGTCCGAAAAATTGGGCAAACTTTGAAAGTGTCCCCAAGTGCAGTTACAAAAACCATCAAGCGCTACAAAGAAACTGGCTCACATGAGGACCGCCCCAGGAAAGGAAGACCAAGAGTCACCTCTGCTTCTGAGGATAAGTTTATCCGAGTCACCAGCCTCAAAAATCGCAGGTTAACAGCAGCTCAGATTAGAGACCAGGTCAATGCCACACAGAGTTCTAGCAGCAGACACATCTCTACAACAACTGTTAAGAGGAGACTTTGTGCAGCAGGCCTTCATGGTAAAATAGCTGCTAGGAAACCACTGCTAAGGACAGGCAACAAGCAGAAGAGACTTGTTTGGGCTAAAGAACACAAGGAATGGACATTAGACCAGTGGAAATCTGTGCTTTGGTCTGATGAGTCCAAATTTGAGATCTTTGGTTCCAACCACCGTGTCTTTGTGCGATGCAGAAAAGGTGAACGGATGGACTCTACATGCCTGGTTCCCACCGTGAAGCATGGAGGAGGAGGTGTGATGGTGTGGGGGTGCTTTGCTGGTGACACTGTTGGGGATTTATTCAAAATTGAAGGCATACTGAACCAGCATGGCTACCACAGCATCTTGCAGTGGCACGCTATCCTATCCGGTTTGCGTTTAGTTAAACCATCATTTATTTTTCAACAGGACAATGACTCCAAACACACCTCCAGGCTGTGTAAGGGCTATTTGACCAAGAAGGAGAGTGATGGGGTGCTACGCCAGATGACCTGGCCTCCACAGTCACCAGACCTGAACCCAATCGAGATGGTTTGGGGTGAGCTGGACCGCAGAGTGAAGGCAAAAGGGCCAACAAGTGCCAAGAATCTCTGGGAACTCCATCAAGATTGTTGGAAGACCATTTCTGGTGACTACCTATTTAAGCTCATCAAGAGAATGCCAAGAGTGTGCAAAGCAGTCATCAAAGCAAAAGGTGGTTACTTTGAAGAACCTAGAATATAAGGCATATTTTCAGTTGTTTCACACTTTTTTGTTAAGTATATAATTCCACATGTGTTAATTCATAGTTTTGATGCCTTCAGTGTGAATGTACAATTTTCATAGTCATGAAAATACAGAAAAATCTTTAAATGAGAAGGTGTGTCCAAACTATTGGTCTGTACTGTATGTATACATATATATACATATACAGTACAGACCAAAAGTTGCAGTCCAGTAGCTCATTAAAATGCACAATTCTACGTGCTTTACCTCTACCTGTTTGCTTCGGCTGCACAGGTTCCACTAATGGTATATCCACCCCTGGATTATAATTACACTGGTACTGTGCTTAGTGAAAAATATGATTGTGGAATTACCGTTTAATCCTGCAGAAATGATCTGAAATGACCTGAAGCAAGCAGTTCATGCCAGAAAACGCTCAAACATAACAGAGTTGAAGCTGTTTTGTTTGGAGAAATGGGCTAAAATTCCTACAAACTGATGTGCAGGTCTAATCAATAGTTTTTGGAAACTTTTACATGCTGTTATTGCTGCCCAAGGGTGTTAGACCAGATACTGAAAACAAAGATTCACATACTTTTTGCCATTCACAGACATGTGATATTGAATCATTTTTGATAATTTGTTTGATTTGGTTCTCTTTATCTACTTTGTGTGAAAGTCTGATGTAGTTTTAGTTCAGATTTATGCAAAAATATGGAAAATTCTGATAGGTTCACAAACTTTCAAGCACCACTGTTTAATAGGCAGCTTTTTATCTCTACATGAAACAGTTGAATTGGTGAACATTAAAAGCAATGGAATACATGTTCTTTGCAGAGTCATACAGAGTTAAGCCCCTCATATACATTAGGCTAATGTTGGCCAAACTCGCCAGCATCAACAGTTTCGACCGACACTCTAATATGTATGGGATCCCTGGGCAATTTACTGTTGGGGAGATATCAATCTGGCATATCCTTATTTGGACTGACAATTTTTTGTTCTTCTGTAGATACATGTCTAGCAGTGGCAGCATGTCTAGCAGTGGCATGCTGCCACTGCTAGACATGTTTGGTGGCAGCTCCCTCATCGATAACATAGATGCGCTCACTGCAATGAGCGATTCTGTGTATGGTAGAGCCCTCTGAGATGACTGCTAGCCAAATGATCAGCAGAAGCATCATTCTGCCATCCGCCATCTCAGGTGTAGGTGGGCTTTAGAGTCTCTCTTTACAACAGCTCTTTAATCTTGCTGATATAATGTAATCTTCTCTGTAATGTCAACCATATGAGCAGCAGTTGACAATGTGAAAGAAAGATCAACTTCTTCTTTCTTTCGAATTGACTGACGCCTTGCAGTAGCGTGGATCACAAGCTTCACTGCAGATCGTATTGCATGGAAGGGAGAGCTGTTTTTTTCTCTCTTTTTCACTAATTCTTGAGTTGACAATGCCCTTAGACTTTGAAGGGTTGTCTAGGATTAGAAAAAACATGGTTACATTTTTTCACAAATAGCGCCATTGTTGACCAATATATCCTGAAAGTAACTACACTGCATTCCAAATTATTATGCAAATTGGATTTAAGTGTCATAAAGATGTAATTTTTGTGTTTTTCAAATAAACTCATGGATGGTATTGTGTCTTAGGGCTCTTTGGATTACTGAAATTAATCTCAAACACCTGTGATAATTAGTTTGTAAGGTGAGACCAACCAAAGGAAAGCTACTTAAGAAGGACTTTCCACATTATTAAGCAGGCCACAGGTTTCTGGAATATGGGAAAGAAAAGAGATATCTATGCAGCCAAAAAGCGTCAAATAGTGCAATGCCTTGGACAAGGTATGAAAACATTAAACATTTCAAGAAAACTCAAGCGTGATCATCATCCTATGAAGAGATTTGTGCCTGATATAGAGCACAGAGGTGTTCTTGCTGATAAAGGCATAATGAGGATAGTTTCTGCCAGAAAAATTCATCAGATTAACAGAGCAGCTAAAATACTATTACAAAGCGGGAAACAGGTATTTGAAGCTGCTGGTGCCTCTGGAGTTCCACGAACCTCAAGGTGTAGGATCCTCCAGAGGCTTGCAGTTGTGTAAAAACCTACTATTCGTCCACCCCTAAAAATTGCTCACAAGCAGAAACGCTTGCAGTGGGGCCAGACATACATGAAGACTTATTTTAAAACAGTCTTGTTTATTGATGAGTGAATGGTCCAGATGGATGGAGTAGTGGATGGTTGGTGGAGCCCACCATGTCCCAACAAGGCTGCAACTTCAGCAAGTAGGTGGTAGAGTCATATTTTGAACCAAAATCATGTTGAGAGAGCTGGTAGTCCCTTTTAGTGTCCCCGAAGGTGTAAAAATGACCTTGGCAAAGTATATAGAGTTTCTGACTGACTACTTTCTTCCATGGTATAAAAAGAAGAACCAATCATGTCAGCAGTAGCAAAATCATCTTCATGCATTACAATGCACCATCTCATGCTGCAAAGCATACCTCTGAGTCATTGGCTGCTATGGGCATAAAAGGAGAGAAACTCATGGTGTGACCACCATTCTCCTCTGATCTCAACGCTAATGAGAACCTTTGGTGCATCCTCAAGGAAAAGATCTATGAGGGTTGGAGACATTCATATCAAAACAGCTGTTCTGTGAGGCTATTCTGACATCCTGCAAAGAAAATCAAGCAGAAAGTATCCAAACACTTGCAAGTTAAATGGATGCAAGAATTGTGAAGGTGATATCAAACAAGGGGTCCTATATTAAAATGTAACTTGGCCTGTTAAGATATTTTTGATTGAAAAAAGTTTTGATTTCACTAAATGTGACCTCTTAATGCTGAAAATTTTTAGTTCTTTACAACCTATAAAATGTTTGGAAACTCTGTTGTGCATAATAATTTGGAACACTGTGTAATTGCTTCTCGATCCATGACACTATCAACATTTTATACATTTACATAGAGGTTTAAGTTATTTCATTTCAAGAAATCAACTCAGTGTCATTTTAAGCTTCGGCTAAAACCAGTTTTGAGGTACACTATTCCACAACTTCATAGATTTTATAGTGAAAAAGCCTTTTCTTAGATGATGTTTGACCTATGACCTTAACCCCTGTACCTCTGAGAGTGGTTTGCACGTTAATGACCGGGCCAATTTTTACAATTCTGACCACTGTCACGTTATGAGGTAATTACTCTGGAACGCTTCAATGGATCCCCCTGATTCTGAGAATGTTCTTTCGTGACATATTGTACTTCATGATTGTGGTAAAATTTCTGAGATATCACTTGCGTTTATTTGTGAAAAAAATGGAAATTTGGTGAAAATTTTGAAAATTTTGCAATTTTCAAAATTTTAATTTTTATGCCCTTAAATCAGAGAGATATGTCACACAAAATACTTAATAAATAACATTTTCCATATGTCTACTTTACATCAGCACAATTTTGGAACCAAATTTTTTTTTTATTAGGGAGCTATAAGGGTTAAAAGATGACCAGCGATTTCTAATTTTTCCAACAAAATTTACAAAACCATTTTTTTTAGGGACCACATCACATTTGAAGTCACTTTGAGGGGCCTTTATGACAGAAAATACCAAAAAGTGACACCATTCTAAAAACTGCACCCCTCAAGGTGCTCAAAACCACATTCAAGAACTTTATTAAACCTTCAGGTGCTTCACAGGAATTTTTGGAATGTGGAAGAAAAAAATGAACATTTAACTTTTTTCACAAAAATGTTATTTTAGACTCAATTTTTTTTTATTTTTGCAGGGGTAACAGGAAAAAATGGACCCCAAAATTTGTTATGCAATTTCCCCTGAGCACGCAGATACCCCATACGTAGGGAGAAACCATTGTTTGGGCGCACAGCAGGGTTCGGAAAGGAAGGAGCGCCATTTGACTTTTTGATTGTAAAATTTGCTTGAATAATTAGCGGACGCCATGTTGCGTTTGGAGAGCCCCTGATGTGCGTAAACAGTGGAAACCCCCCACAAGTGACACCATTTTGGAAACTAGACCCCTCAGGAAACTTATCTAGATATGTGGTGAGCACCTTGAACCCCCAGGTGCTTCACAGAAGTTTAGAACATTGAGCCGTAAAAATTTAATTTTCACATTTTTGCAACAAAAATGTTTTTCAGCCTCCAATTTCGCATTTTCATGAGGGTAACAGGAGAAATTGCACTATGCAATTTGTTGTGCAATTCCTCCTGAGCACGCAGATGCCCCATATGTGGGGGAAAACCACTGTTTGGGCGCACGGCAGGGCTCGGAAGAGAAGGAGCGCCATTTGGCTTTTTGAATGTAAAATTTGCTTGAATAATTAGCGGACGCCATGTTGCGTTTGGAGAGCCCCTGATGTGCCTAAACAGTGGAAGCGCCAGGTGCCAGCGATCATGTCACTGCAATTACGTGATATGCATACTCCCAGCCATGTTTCAACTGGACTGTTTCTGGCCTCGCTCAATCGACTTGCATTGACTGCAGACTTGTAGCTTAACCTCTTCATGACATGTGACGTATATTTACATCATATTTCGTGTCCCTGACAGCGGGATTTATCATGCTACGGCCGTAAGCGCGTCATTCCGGTCCCCAATCGGCACCTATGTCACATGATCGCGGGGCACCGATGGGTTGTCATGACAGCTGGGGGTCTGCAGAAGATGCCTGTGCCTGTCATTGCGATACTCCTGTGAACGCCCACCACAAGATCGTGATTTTTGCTATAAATATCAGTGTTGAAGATATGCAATGTATAGCACAAGCGATCGGATGATCGCAGCTTCAACTCTCCTAAGGGGACTATTAAATTAAGTAAAACGTGAAAAAAATAGTGTTTAAAAATATAAAAAAATAAAAAAACAGAAATGTTCAAATCACCCCCTTTTTGCCCCATTGAAAATAAAACATTAAAAAAAGAAAATACACATATTTGGTATCCCTGACTTCAGAAATGTCAGATCTATCAAAAAATAAAATAAATTAATCAAATTGGTAAACAGCGTAACGAGAAAAAATATCGAAACGACAAAATTATGTTTTTTTGGCCGCAGCAGCATTGCAATAAAATGCAATAAGAGGTGATCAAAACATCGTATCTACCCCAAAATGGCATCAATAAAAATATTAGCTCAGGGGGGAAAAGATAAGCTATCACCAAGTCATAGATCTCGAAAAATGGAAACGCTACGGGTCTCGGAAAATGTCGACAAACGCAAAAACTTTTTTTCATTCAAATTTCGAAATTCTTTTTCACCATTTAAATAAAAAATAAACTATACATGTTTGGTATCTTTGTACTCATACTGACCTAGAGAATCATATTGGCAAGTCTGTTTTACCATATAGTAAACATGGTAAATAAAAAAAAAACAAAAACAATTGTGGTATTGCACTTTTCATTTGCAATTTCACTGCACTTGGAATTTTGTTCCCGTTTTCCAGTACACTATATGGTAAAATTAATGGTGCCATTCAAAATTACAACTCGTCCACAGCTATATTGAAGGAAATATAAAAAAGTTATGGCTCTTGGAAAAAGGAGAGGAAAAAATAAATTGAAAAAACGGAAAATGGCCATGGCGTGATGGGGTTAAGACCAGACAATCCCTTTAACAATGCTTACTGTATATCCTGTCATTGATTCCCACAAAGACGACTACATCCACAGTCCATTCCAGTAATTTATCCTTCCTATTTCATCACTTGTTAAACCCTGGCTTTATTGGAACTACAAACCATCCATTTGAGAACAAATTATTCTAACCAGTTTCGCATAGGTTACCTCTAAACACAATATATGGTAATTGTAATAGCTAGGAGCAGCCAGGATAGGCAAGAAATCAATGTGCATTTTGATTGGGATAACACTTAGTAAGATTAAAAGTTGCCCTTGGCACCTATTGTATTTGCATTGATGTATGGCGACTTCTTCAGATTATGGGTCATCTTCCATCAAGTTGCGTTTAATGACTAGCTTATTTGTGCTAACATTATTAATATATAATGACCAATAATAACACATTTTTATCTCTGTGACACAGTCTACTAATCAAAGCAACCTTTGCATCTGGGGCCTTAGTTTATCATTTTTGGCTTGTATAAACGTTAACTTCAAGTAGATAGTGATTACAGAACAAAGGTTAAAGTCATTCACGGTCTTCTGGAGGCATGCCAATGTAAGACCATAACCTTAAATGTAAGGACTATTTTAGGCATCTGATGTTAAGGAGGTTTTACATAAAAACACAACATATAAACCTAAAGATCCCTTATCACTACCAAACACTAAAGATTTTTGCCTGCTGAAAAGATTAATTTCTAGCATTTTTCAATAATAGTACTCCATTTTAAGATGGTCTAATTGTGGACCTTTGCATCCTATCAAATAAAAGTGCCATATAAGTGACCATGAGATAAAAAAAGCCTTTTGGAGTTTCCATCTTAAGATATGTGCATATGATGTCTTTTAGATGCTAACAGAGAAGACACTTCAGGAAAACGCTGGCAGTGTATTTCCTGAAGCGTCTTTTTTGGCATCCTTGCAGTTGAATTTTGAGGTGTTTTTTTATCACTTGTATATAAATCGGAAGACACCTTAAAGCACCACTCCAGCGTTTTGTTTTGTTTTCAGCGCTGGAGTGGTGCTTTAAATGTAAGCCCCCTGCCCCCGGTCATATACTCACCCTCCGGCGTCTTCACCGATTTTCAGCACTGCTCCACTCCTGCGACGCCATCTTGTGAGCGCAGCTTCTGACTGGTCGGAAGTCACATGCTCTCAATACAAGTCTGAGAGGCAGAACGAGGCCAGAACGGGGCTCTCATAGACTTGTATTGTAAAGTGACCTCCGCACCGCTGCATGAAACATTAGAGCTGCCCGGATGGTCGCTTTACGCCGGGAGCGACGCTTGAAAACGATGAAGGTGATGGCAGGTGAGACGGGGGCAGGGGACTTACATTTAAAGCACCACTCCAGGAGTGCAATAAAAAAAAAAAACGAAGTGAAGCTGTTAGAATCTCAAAAGACTGAACATATGCACAAGTGATTTTTATATTGCAGTGCATGTCTTCTTCCTTTTTTATGTTTATTAAAGGGAATCTGTCACCAGGTTTCTTTTTACTCCATCTGAGATCAGCATGATTGAGGGACAGAGACCCTGGTTTCAGTGATTTATGACCTACCGGGCTACTTGCTGCAGTTTTGTTAAAATCACAGCTTTATCTGCTGCAGATCTACCAATTCTTTGAATACTGAGCTATGTATAACCCTGCGCCCACAACTGATTGACAACTTTCTGTGTACACTGTGCATAGGCAAAAAGATGCCAATTAGTGATGGGTAGGGTATTATACAGTGCCCATGAATATGGAGAAATACATGGCAGCAGGTTAACTAGTCCTCTGGTCTCCTGCTGGTATAACAATGATTTTGTCAAAACTACAGCAAGAAACATAGTAAGTGACACATCCTTGGAATCAGAATCTCTGTACATTTTGCTTTTCTTAATTGGCAAATTAGATATTAGATTAGGAGGGAAAACATTGGTGACAGATTCCCTTTAAGCCCTTTTTCTGGCAAGTTACAGAGCGTGCAGAGATGTCATGTGCACATACCCTTAGGGGGCTATTGATCAGGGGCTCTTAGGTTTTTGTGTTTTTTTTTGTTTCTTTACTTTTATCTTTACTGTTCAAATGAATATCAAGCATTGACATGTTGACCTGTGGGTATGGTAATCATACCAGTCATAATCTGTATTTCTTTAAATGAAGGGAGAGTCAATAGTACAGATAAATTATTTTATTTGCTCCTTTGTCTAGTTTTTGGTGTTTTTCCTCTGTTTTTCATTTCTGCCATATTCTTTTTTTATTTTGCTCCTTTTTTAAAGTGTATTTTATATGTTCTCTCCTGTGCGTTTATTTATGTTTCGGGTTTTGGGTTTCAGATGTTTTAATTTATTTATCAATTGCCAATTTTTAAGTCCCTAGTCCCCCGTTGGAGCATATCTTTCTATTCATTGATTTTTTTGTTGTTGACCTCATATTGCCTTACAATATATATTTTCATTTAACCAAATTAACATACCCTTTAACTGTAAGCAGTGGCAAACAAATGTGCCCATGTATATTTTGTACTCAATACTTATTTGCATAGTTTGGTGACTTTAGAAAAGTAAATTGTAGATTCATCTCCCATTACACTTTTATTAACCACTTGCTTACAAACCATATATTTACATTGCAATTGGTAGTGATTAATCATAAGGAATAATGGGAGGATGGTTATGAAACAAAGAAAGATTCCCGTAAAACCCATAGATATAAAAAAGTAGCACTCTAATGCTTTTCTTAGAAAGCGTTATATTAAAATTACTTTATGCACCAGCAAATAAAGAAAGTATTGTCTTTAGGCTATAAAATGCCTTTTCTCAGACTAATATAAAAAATCTTTAGGGGAATGCCCTAATTCCTAAACCCCAGCAATGTCTTATCCATGGGTTGCCAACCAACCAGAAGTTCCTGGACTGTCAGTAAAAATAGGATTCTCTCTTCGGAAGATTAAGTTCGAGTCGCATTTTCCTGAAATTTGCCGTTTCATGCAAATTCAAATATTTTGAGATTCGATTCCCGGTTCATAAAACAAAAAACTTACCCGACACTATTTCACACACTGCTGAGCCATAGAGCATTAGAGATCAGGCTAATGTAATTTCACATTGCCATGATAGCCTCCCCATAATGCCCTGCAGCTATTATATTTAACAAAGTATCATACTGTGTATAGTGGTGGTCAGTACCTGGATCATCTGAGATTACCGATTCCCAATGGAGAACAGTTTTTATGTTTCCGTCTCCGGAGTCACTGGGTAAATCTCTCCTTGTAGAGTGTATGCTCTACAGTCAGCAGGGTCCTCTCTCTCTCCTTTAGAGTGTAAGCTCTTAGGGTAAGCAGGGTTCTCTCTCTCCTCTACCTCACATGTATTTTATGTTCAATTACAATGTTTCCACTATTGAAATTCACGCAAATTTTTTTGCCGAAAATTTTTTTTTTGACGAATTGAGCGAAGTTGGCGAATTTGAATTTTAAAAGATCTGCTCATCTCTAGCTACCATGGCAGCCGGGGTTCTGCTGCCGGCTCCCTTGGATGCTGTCTTGGTACTTCTGTGGAGCTTAACCACAAGCTAAGCTCCATAAGTGACCATGATTTTTCCTATGTACTGCAATAATGTGGGAAATGCAATGAAACAATCGCATGTTCAAGCCCTTTAAGGGAACTAAAATATAAAGAATAAAAAAGAGTTTTAAAAATTTAAAGTGAATTAAAGACCACTTTTCTTTTTTCTTCCTCCTGGAGTGGTGTCACTAAGTTCCATGCCCTTAGTATTATACTCAACAACCACTGTCTTCATCTGTTATCGGCGCCACTCTGGCCGATCTTCTGCAGGTTGTGACCTGCCAGATCACTTCAGTGTTTGCTGGGTGAGCCGGAAGTCACTACTAAATGTAAGTATGTGACAGCCAGAATGAGGCTCTCACAGATTTACATTGAGAGCTTGTGACTGTTACCTCTGACTTTCGTTCAGTCTGAAGTTGTGGTCACAAGGTTGGCGGCTCAGGACCGAACTGGTGCTGGGAACAGCTGAAGATGGTGACTGGAGAGTAATACAAGGGTGAGGGGACTTAGATTAGTGGCACTGCTAAAAAAATAGAAATGCTTGAGTGATGCTTTAAAGCATATAAGAATTTAAATACCCCCCCTTTTCCCTTTTAAAAATAAAGAAAATAAAAAAGCATAAAAGATAAACATATTCAGTATCGCCGTGTCCATAAAAGTTTAGTATAATAAAATGTAAAATTCATTAACTTGTATGGTAAAGAGAAAAAAATTGAAATGATAGAATTGCATTTTTTGTCACTTAAAAAATACAAAAACAAGCAATCAAAACATCATATGAACCCAAATTGGTATCATTAAAAATGCCGGCTCATTGTGCAAGAGATCAAGCTTCATCAATGGAAAAATAAAAAATGTTACGAGTCTCAGAAAATGCCGACATAAGGCAATTTTTTTTTCCACTTAATAGAAAAAAAAAAGATGACCATTTAGTATCGCCATAATCTTACTGACCTACATAATCAAGTCATTTTTACATTGTAATAAAGAGCTGTAAAACCACAACCCAATAAACAATTGCAGAATTGTATTTTTCTACCTTTTCATATAAATTTTTTCCCATTGTCCAGTACATTATGTGGTAAAATAAATCATTCAGAACAACAGCTTGTTCAACAAAAAAAAATATCCTCATACCTTGGGTGAAAAAAAGTATCAAATACGTCACCATTTTTCTAAGTAAATATATTTCTAAAGGTGCTATTAACAGGAAATGCTCACCAGATGTCGGTAACAATGGATTTAATCCAGAAAGGCAAAAGAAATCAAACCATAGATGTCCATAAATTAAAGTTATGTGTAATAATGAGAATTCACACAGGGAAAAAAGTATTGAACGCACGAAAGAAAGAAAGGTGCAAAAAGCCATGGAAAGTCATGGCACCAGCTGAAATCTATCAGTAATTAGAAAGCAATTATGTCACAGTGAAAAATAATATTAGCTTGTTCAACTAAAGGCCTATAAAAAGGTGTCTCATTTTTGAATGATGGATTGAACAGTCCTCCTTGAGATGTTCAGAGCTTGGGCTGTTTTTTATAACCTAACCCTGCCTTACTCTTTTCCACAACTTTATGTTTTACAGAACAGCTGTAGTGATACTGAGAATAAATTACACACAGGGGAATTCAATTTACTAATTTTGTGACTTCTGGAGGCAATTGGTCACTCAGGATTGTATTAAGTGGTATCAGACTACAGGGGGCTGAATACAAATGCACGTCACAATTTTCAGATTTGTATTTTTAAAATTTTTTAAAAAACATTTATCATTTCCTTTACACTTCACAAATACTTGATACTTTATGTTGGTACATCACATAAAATACATTTAAGTTTTTGATACAACGTGAAAATTGTGAAAATGTTCATGGGGTACGAATAATTTTCAAGGCTTTTTTAGTGTTCCATTTTTAGCCACATCCCTTCCAGGGAACACGAGCCCCTTTTCCCCTCATGCATTTTACATTATTTTGTATAAACATGAAACATTTGCTGGATACTCAAAATATAATATTTAAAGTATTTCTGAGTCTTTACCCATTATTCTGTATTTCCATCTATGGTCTTAGCCAAGACATAATTTTATGTGTTTAAGTGTTATATGTTTTAAAGTGGATGTCTAGTTCAGAAAATCTCTTTAATACATCCGATTGAAGAATTCAGAGCTAATAATGGCTGATTGATCATCTCTTCAGAATCCTCTTCTCTTGGCTAGTGTGGAGAGCTAAAAGAGCAACTCTCTCTAGAAGACATAACAAAGAAGATCCATTGATGTGAATGGGTACCGTCCGATGCTTAAATGTAACCTGTCAGCTGATACATGCTGCCCAAACTGTGGGCAGAATGTATCAGCCATTGGCTGTAGTATCCCAGTCATGTATAATTTAAATAATCGCCAGGGACCGTGCCATTCTATTGACTAGTCATACAGGCGGGTCCCCGGTGGCTTCTCCCCGCCCGCTAACAGTGACTGACAGGCCTCTGCCTATACGCCCATGCAGGCAGAGACCTGTCAGTAACTGTCAGCGATGTGCAGAAACAGCCGGGGACCCGCCCGCATGACTAGTATACAGTGCAGCTATGTCCCCAGCAGGTATTTAAAGTATGTTTTTTTTCTGAAATGCCACAGAGTTTCAGAGACAGACATACAGTATATCACAAAAGTAAGTACACCCCTCACATTTTTGTAAATATTTTATTATATCTTTTCATAGGACAGCACTAAAGATCTAACACTTTGATACAATGTAAAGTAGTCAAGTAACCAAAATTTCATTAGGTACATCATAATGGAAAAGACCACCCGATCCCAATTAGGGTTCCATATATAGGGAAGATGATTATCAATGCCACTCCATAGAATGTAGATGAAAAAATGGACAAAAATCTGAGTTTTTTGACAAAAAAAGTAACAGCACACTTTATTAAACATGTAAGACAAATAACATATAAAAAAGGATGACTTAGACAACCAAGCTGGGCAGCGTGTCAATATAAAGATAATGCAATCACTGATATAAATAGTAAAAGGGCTAAAGTGCAAATAGTGCCAATCTCAAATGAGAAATTATATATACACAACACATAACATTTCATTAATATGTAAACGACCTAATAACCATAACAAGATGGTCATACATAAATATGGTATGCACAAATAAGAACTACAGAAAACTTCAGTTCATTATTATAATTATAGTATTGCACTCTTTCCCATGAATAGAAATCAAAGCTCCCAGCATAAGAAATCCCCAACGCGCGTTTTGCGTGGTGTATTAAAGCTTCCTTTGGGGGAATACCTGTAGGACCTTCCATGATTACTTAAATACCTTCTAGGACCTGTGGTCACGTGACCACGGTGCACCAATGAAATCCTGCTTTTTCGGAGCATGCGCATGCTTCAACCACACCCCCCACGGCCATCAAGTAGTACTGCTCATGTCAGGGAAACCAGGACGAGTTGCCATGGCTCCCGGACATGCGCAGACCACATATAGATGCCGGGAGAAAAGCGGGGACTCCGAATAGCCCAGCACACACGCGAACAACGAGACAGGTGAAAAAGAGTACATATACAATATGAGCATGATAATCACATAGTACAATAATCTTCCATCCTTAGACATGATGTAGATTCATGACTTGAGTGAAGATAGTATTTTTCATGGTGCATATAAATGTTAGGCTATGGAAAGAAAAGATATACAAAAGAAAGACAAGGACCACAATAATTAAAAAGTAAACAAAATAATATTAAAAAATAAGAGGGTCAGTCAATAAGTAAGGCCTCCTATTTTTTTTTCTCCTTCAATAAGGTAGTTATGTTAAATATTCGAATTTGGCACAATTCCTCTAACCTTCTTCTCCAATCCACAGCAATTGCAACTTCCTGCACCAACAGGTGGCAGGACTGTATCCTTTTGCAAACTGGCTGACATCGATGTTCGTATTAGACCACGTTCTGTGATTGAATTCTTGCATGCAGAAGGTGAAACGCCCATTCGAAATCATGAGAGACTGAAAAATGTGTACGGTGATGCAACTGTGGATGTCAGTACTGTTAGACGATGGGTTCGTCGCTGTAACACAGCTGAAGGGCCATCATCGTTGGCTGACAAAATGCGGAGTGGCTGGCCAGTAACCGCAGTGACTCCAAGCAACATTCAGCGAGTCGATGACATCATTCGTGGTGACCGCCGGGTGACTGCAGATGAATTGTGTGGCATTATCTGCCTCAGTAAAGGCAGTGTGATGAAAATTATTGGACAACTGGGATACAGAAAAGTTTGTGCACGGTGGGTCCCGAGAATGTTTTTTACCATGCTGGAATACATGCCCTTGTTAAACGGTGGACCCTGACTGTGGAAATGGATGGAGATTATATTGAAAAGTGACAAATTAATCGTTAATGTTGTGGTTTTCAACCTATGTAATTGCATTTGAATTTCCTGCCAATTAAAAGGAGAAAAAAAATAGGATGCATTACTTATTGACTGACCCTCGTATAACATGAAACTGGTGTAAAATAATAGGAGGATTGCCCAGACTAAGGAGAACAGGGACTAATAAAACACAGATGATGGGAACTCTAACTGGGCCGGAAAGGGGCGGTTCCTTTTCCCCGGAAAGAAATTGTGAAACTTGGACTTCTTTATAAGACTTTTAAACAGACATACAGACGCAACTCCATGATTTAGACCTATTTGGGTCGAAACATGTTGGTATCTATGCCTTTTTTGCAATCATGAGTGTATCCAAACTGCCTGACCTTCTGGTTCTCTCGGGGAACCCAGTGAACTCCACTTACATTAGCACCCTAGGTCTTTTAAGGCTGGCTAGGGCTGAGGCCAGGTGCTTGGGTATTAAGTAGCATTGTCCACAGTTGCATTTATTTTGTCAGGAGTATGCACATACTTCACTAGGCCCATCTGCAATCATGTTTTTCTCATCTCTTATGCTACTGTCACGGGTGTGTCAGGTGTGACAGACAGTTGTTCTGGATCCAGCTGTAGAAGGTCATTGCGCTTGGCTCTGCAGGCACCTTCTTGATCTTTTCATATCTGTATTGTAGTCATATCCTTCTCCCTCTAGGACCTAGCAGTGACCTCCACCTTCTGCTGCTAATTGACACACCCTTGCTGGATGTTTAAATACCTTCAGTCTCTCCAGAGAGTGGCCGATGATAGCTCTATTTCCCTCTCTCCAGGCTTGAAGTACTAGTAGTCAGCTAGTGTTTTCTTGGAGTTCCCTTGCAGGATAGTTGGCATGATCTGTCTGGTGTCTTCTCAAGCTAAGTGTTTCCCTTGTCTGTTTACCTGTTTGTCTTTAGTTGCAGTGGGGGCTGACTAGTGCTGATCCCGTCCCCTCCCTACCTAGGGCCTATCGCTAGGGGCACTCAGGGATTAGGTTTCCTGCTCGGCGATAGGTGCGGATCCTATTTAGGGACGCTAGGGGAGTCAGGGTGATTGTCAGATCTGCCTAGGGGTCTCAGCTCACCCTTTCCCTAGTGTTTTGGCTTCCTCCCCCTCTTCCCGTCATTGTGCACTTAGTCTTTCTGACACGCCCCCTGGGCCGGGGGGTACTCGGTAGCTGGGCTGGTCATTGCTAGGGGAGATGTCACAGTGGCGGTGACCCGATCCGTGACCCAGGGCGGTCAATAAAAGGGGAATTTGAGAAAGGGGATTTATAGTTTTTATATAATGTTCGTGACGCCACCTGTGGTATGCGGCTATAAGGAGCCGCCACTGCGGTGCAGAACCTCTGGAGCCGATGATGAGGCAGCAGAGTTGGTTCAGCTCTCCACAGGCAGAGCTTAGCTCCAGGGTAGGAAGTGGTGATTTTATAGATGTTGCTGTGCGGTGTAGTGCAGAGGATGGCGCAGTTAATAATCAGCCCACAACTTAATGGCGGTTTCCTCTTATCTTTACTTGCGGTGGTTAGGCAAACCGGGGCATGCGTACTAGCTGGTAGTAGAGGTCCGGGCGGCCTGGAAGCAAGTTGGGAATCCAGGTGAAGTTGTAGGCCTTCCCTTTGCACTAATCTCTTTGGCCCTGCTGCTTGTAGCTATGCTGTGGCCCTCGTCCCTGAGTAAAACGTCCTTGTGCTCACCCGTATAGCAGGCAGCTCGGGCCTTCCTGGAGTGTCGCTCCCACGTGGCGGTGCTGGGCCCTATCGTGCTGCTGAGCCTCCGGGCGTCTGATGGGGCCAGGAGACCTGCAGTCTCCTGCCCTCCAGTTTCTGCTACTGGGCCTTCAGTGCCCCACAATCTTGGACTCCGGTGTCCGTTTCTTCTGCGCTTCTCTCCTCTGGGGTGAACTGCCATGCAGCTCCACTCCCCAGGTCTTTCCTCGTTGACGTCCTGACTACAACTCCTCTCTGCTCTCCTCACACTAACTAACCCCACCTCTAGATCCCAGTTGCTAAGGGGAGGAGCTCCCTTTGCTGGTCTGGAGCCAGGAAAGTGTTGCATGCAAGCAAAACCTGATTAGGGGACCCCTCCTTGCTCCTAGGCATGGCATCACCCCTTGTGAGGGAGGCAATGCCACTGTGGCAACCGGGCTCCTGGGGTGCCACATTCCCCCTAGTTAACTTCAGTACTCCTGGACTGAGGATACCTTTTAAAATTAACAATTAACAATAACAATTCACATTACAAACAGTTTACAAAATCTCAAAAGGCAAAAACTACAAAAACCCAAGCAAAAACTTACAGCAGTCACTGCGGCACTTAGTCTTTACGCCACAATCCGGGGATTGTCTTTTTCTGGATAATTGAAATTTAGCTGGTGGGAACCGCATCAACCCACTTTGTGTATCGTCCCTGGGCGTGGCTTCAGGGCACTCTTTCAGTGGGCCAGGTCTTCAGCCACGCCTGCGGTTTATTTTCAAGGCCACTTACTAACTATTTTCAATATTGTCCTGACCACACCTAATCCTGTGGTCCAATTGTCCATAAATTTAACAAATATATATATCTAGCATTATTTAACGATTACAACTATATATAACATACACTTTTATTCTCTTACACTTTAGTTCCTCCAGCGGCCAGGGAGCTGGTTGATCTACTTAGTACATTTGTTGTCACTGACCTACCCTGGTCCCTAGTGTCTACCCCTGGTGTGGTGGATTCAGTGTGAACTACCCTACGGGTAGTCTGAGGTAACACAGTAGCCTGGGTAATCTCCTACGAATTCTTTGACTCACCCTGGGTACGACAGGTTCACTTCTAGCAGAGGGTAGATTGTCCTGATCTGCTGCTGATGAAGCATCTGTCTCTGGGGCCAACTGGTCTTCCAGATGTTCTGGAGCCTCTGCAGCTTCCGGTGAGGCCGCTTGGAGAAAGGTCAGGACAGGTACCACAATTGCTCTGCTCACCTGCGTCCAAGACCGGGGAAATGCTCCAAGGACTGTCTGGACCCTTTCTTCCACCTCTTCTGTGGGCTGAGGGCTGTCTTGGTCTTCTTCTTTGTGTTTCAACCGTTCAGGACATATCTTCAGGTGGTCTCTTGAGACTGCTGCTGAAGTTTCCCCTCCATCTTTACTGATGAGGCACACTTTGGTGTTATCGTAATTCGAGGGTAGGACTGTGTATGGCTCATCCTCCCACTGGTCATCTAATTTGTGGACTCGTCTCTTCCTCTTAAGTACCTGTTCTCCAGGTGATAAGGGAACTGCAGGTGCATGCTGATTGTAAGTTTTCTCCTGCTTCTGTCTCCCCTGGGACAAACTTCTCTCCATGCATTCTTGCACCTTGCGGTATTGTTGCTGCCGCTCCGTATCCCAATCTGCATTTGGTGATGTCGTCTCTGGTGTTAAAACTCCCATGTCTAAGTCGATGGGTAGCTTACCAGGTCTTGCACTCATCAGGTAAGCCGGTGTACAGTTGGTGGAGTTCACCGGGATGTGGTTATATAGGTCCACCAAATCTGGTAACTTCTCTGGCCACAGGCTACGTTCTTCAAGGGGCAACGTCTTCAACAGGTCTATTACCACCTGGTTCATCTTCTCACACAACCCGTTGGTGTGGGGATGATACGGCATCGTCCTGATTGTCTTGCAGCCGTACAAGTTACAGAATTCCTGGAACACCTCTGCTTCAAAGGCTGTCAAAGGCTGGACCTTGGTCAGTAAGCACTCGTTCAGGGTAACTGTGCGGGCGACAAAAGTGTTGTTGAAACGCTTTGGCTGCCGTCTGATTTTTCACTGGCACTACTACAAGGAATTGGGAGTAGTGGTCTACTATGGTGAGAGCGTAGACATAGCCTGACCGGCTTGGGGCTAGCTTCACATGGTCCAAGGCTACCAGTTCAAGTAGTTGTTTGGTGATTATGGGCTGCAGGGGAGCCCTCTGGCTGTCGCGGTCTTTCCTTCTCAGGTTGCATGGACCACATTCTCGACACCATCTCTCGATTGCTTTCCTCATGCCAGCCCAGTAGAATCGCTCACGTAGCAGGGCTTCCAACTTCTTCCACCCGAAGTGTCCTGCTCCATCGTGGTACACTTCTAAGACCATTGGCGCATCCCGCCTCGGGACTACCACCTGCCAGACCAGTTTGTGTGTCCGGGAGTTGATACTTCTTTGACACAGCTTTCCCTCGTAGATGAACAGTTTGCCCTTCTCCTTCCACAACTGTTGGGTCTCATGTGGAGCATCTGGATCAGGGTGCAAGTCAGCTTGTGTCAGCAACTCCTTTACCAGGCGGACAGCCGGGTCGCTATCCTGCGTCTCTGCCCATCCGTAGTGGGGCAATGGGTTAAACGTGGCTGCTCTGTTGGCGGAGCTCTTGTCCCTCACACAGTAGGAGCACTGGGTCACCCCGTGACGATGGAAAGCGGGTAGCTCTATCTCCTCCAGCTCTTCCGGGTCTTCTCCCCCATCTGGCAAGTTGGGCATCCTGGACAGCGCATCAGCATTTGTGTTTTTATGCCCTGCCCGATACTTGATGGTAAACTCGTAGTTAGACAGTCGAGCCATCCATCGTTGCTCTAGGGCACCAAGCTTCGCAGTCTCCAGGTGCGTCAGCGGGTTGTTGTCCGTGAAGACTGTAAATCTGGAGGAGGCGCAGTAGTGTTTGAAGCGCTCTGTTACAGCCCAGACTATGGCTAAAACCTCCAACTTGAAGGAACTATAGTTGTCGGGGTTCCTTTCCGTGGGCTGGAGCTTCCTGCTGGCGTAGGCAATCACTCTCTCTCTGCCCTACTGTACCTGGGACAGCACTGCTCCCAATCCCATGTTGCTGGCATCCGTATGAAGTACGAATGGTTGGCCATAGTCGTGGTAGGCCAGGACTTCGTCTCCAGTAAGAGCCATTTTCAGTCGAGTGAAAGATTCGTCTTCTGGTTTACCCCATTTGAACGGAGGTTTCGGGTTCTTGGCCTTCTTGGACTGGCCCACTAAGAGATCCTGCATGGGTGCCGCTATCTTGGTGAAACCCTTGATGAATCTCCTGTAGTAGCCCACCAGCCCGAGGAACTGCCGCACTTCCTTGATAGTGGAGGGTCTTGGCCAGTCCTTGATCACGGTGACTTTTTCAGGGTCTGGTGCTACACCTTCAGCGCTTACCACATGACCTAGGTACTGCACCTTGGGCTTCAACAGGTGGCACTTGAATGGCTTTACCTTCAGGCCAAAACCAGAAAGGGCTTCGAACACCTCGGCCAGGTGATCCAGGTGGTCTTCATATGTCTTTGAGTAGACAATTACATCATCTAGGTACAGCAGGACAGTTTCAAAGTTTTTGTGTCCTAGGCAACACTTCATTAACTGCTGGAAGGTTCCTGGGGTGTTGCAGAGTCCGAATGGCATGCAGTTGAACTCCCTGAGGCCCATTGGTGTTGTAAACGCGGTCTTTTCTCTGTCCGCCTCAGGAACCTGCCAGTACCCACTTGTAAGATCCAAAGTGGAGAAATAGTTAGCTGATCTCAATGCTGCTAATGATTCCTCAATTCTGGGTAATGGGTAGGCGTCCTTATGTGTAATGCGGTTAATCTGCCTGTAATCAACGCACATGCTCATTGTACCATCTTAAGATAAGATAAGATAAGATATACTTTATTTATCCCGGAGGAAATTGCGGAAATCTTTCTTTCTAATGAGAACTAATGGAGCTGCCCAGGGGCTACAACTATCTCTGATTACCCCAGCCTCCTTCATCTCCCGTATCATTCCTTTGGCACATTGATATTGAGCTGGGGGTACAGGCCGGTACCGCTCTTTAATGGGCAAATGATCTCCTGTGGAGATATGATGTTGGACCTCTTTTACCTGCCCAAAGTCTAGTGGGTGTTTTCTGAAGACTCGCTCATATTCTTGGACCACCCGGTATACTCCATGCTTTTGGTGCAAAGGGGTGGAGTCAGTGCCTACTTGTAGCTTCTGACACAATCTGCCTCTTGGAGCCGTTATCCTCCGCCGGTTTGGATGGAGGCTAGGGTTCCACTGCCTTTATTGCATTGTTACTGACAGTGAACAGTATAGCAAGGGTGGCATACCGGGGTAAATGGACCTCTTTCTCCCCACAATTCAGGATGCGTATCGGTACTCTCCCCTTGCGTACATCGACTACCCCCCTGGCTGTCAAGATGGTGGGCCTACTATCAGAGTACACGGGTTCTACCAGGGCCTGATAATCTTGACCCCTGAGACCGATTGCTGCCCGACACCATATTAACATTTCACTCCTAGGGGGCATTGCAATGGGCAATGGATCACTCATCCTGACACTGCCGACTTCTCCACCAGACAGCTCTACCTGTTGTCTTTTCATCAGGGCTCTGATCTCCTTCTGCAGAACTCGCTGCTGACTGGAACTGGCAGGCTCTCCGACCTGCTGCAACAAAAGAATAATTTCCCCAAGACAATTCTCTATCACATTGGTGCCTATAGTTATCATAGGATGACTTTCTTGGCTATCAATATCAACAATAATCATTCCTTGTGATGGCAGTTCTACTCGTCCAACTTTTATGGTCACCTCTTTATACCCCACCTGAGGCAAGGGCTGACCATTGCTGGCATAGATACTAAGATGTTCATCTGGACGGCGGTTAATGTCTGAATCAGTCCAGTATTGTTTATAAAGGATATATGGCATCGTTGTCACTTGGGACCCAGTGTCCAGCAGTGCGTTCATCGGGATGCCATCAAGCACGACAGGTAGGACCGGTCGTCCTCCTACGTACTTGTCTCGCCAGCTTTGTGGGCCTGGTCGTCTTACTCCTGGGGGTTGGCCCTCTGCCCCAGGGGTTGCGCGTTTAAATTACAGAATCTTGCGTAGTGCCCCGCCTTTTGACAGCGGCGGCAGATGAGTTGTCCATCCTGGTCGTAGCGATCACCGTTCCTCCCTCTGGTCGGTGGAATTCTTCTCTGTCGTCGCCACGGGATGTCATCTGGACTGGAAGCCAGCTGGATCTTTTCCTTTGGAGACACTTGCATGACCTGCACGGTTTTGGTTAGTGTAGCCACACTTTTGGTCAGCTCCTGGACCTGAAGGAGTAGGTCTGCAGACGGGTCATTATCTAGGGTCTGCAAGTCAGCCTTCACAGGTGCCGGGGAAAAGGACGCCACCTCCTGGTGGTATGTAATAGCTGGGCGCCGGAGGGATGCAGTGCCACCTGGGGTTGGTTCTCGTAGCACCCGGATGGCTCGGTCTTTAAATTGCGCAAAGTCCAGATCAGGGTTTTGCAGAGCCATAATGAGCAGCTGTGACCGGTAAGCGTTAGACAGGAGCCCCTCAATAAACTGCTTAGTTAGCAATCTGTCCTCGTCTCGCACACTGTCGGGGTCTATCTGTTTAATGGCCCGCAGCGCCTCCTGCGGGTTTAGAGCATGGTCCCGTACACTGTCCTGCACCCTTTGTTTGCACCCGTAGAACTTCACCTTAATTTCTGCTGCGGTGCGGGTGTCAAAAGTATCCTTCAACCGGGCCAGTATTTCCTTGACAGTGCCTTTGTCCCTGCCCGGCCAGGACTTCACCTCTCTCTGGGCTGCACCGATTAGCTGGCCTATGAGGATGCTGACTTTTTGCTCTTCAGACAGGTGGTACACTTTAAACAAACTGCGCAGTCTCTCCTCAAAGTTGTTCAGGGTGTGCGATTCCCCTGAGTACTGGGGCAACCACGCCGCCCCTGGTATATGCGGCATTGATAAAGGCATTACAGTGGCGGCGGTCGCGGCTGAATCCTCTCCTCGGTTGGGCATCCTCCTCCCCCCTAGTGAACCTCAGCCAGGTCCTGGGCGTCTGCTGATGTACCAGTATGCTGCTCTCCAGGCGGAAGGATCTCTTACCCGGCGGTTCCGGATTGGGGCCTCCTGCTTCCCCTCGGCTGACGGCAAATGACGTGATACCACAGTCCAGTACAGTCTATGGCACACAGGACCCGGTTATACTGGGCTTCGTGAATCCTGTTCGTGACGCCAAGTTGACGCGCCCCCTGGGCCATGGGGTACTCGTTAGCCGGGCCGGTCGTTGCTAGGGGAGATGTCACAGTGGCGGTGACCCGGTCCGTGACCCAGGGAATTTGAGAAAGGGGATTTATAGTTTTTATATAATGTTCGTTACGCCACCTGTGGTATGCGACTATATGGAGCCGCCGCTGTGGTGCAGAACCTCTGGAGCCGATGATGCAGCAGAGTTGGTTCAGCTCTCCACAGGCAGAGGTTAGCTTGAGCTCAGGAAGTGGTGATTTTATAGATGTTGCTGTGCGCTGTAGTGCAGAGGATGGCGCAGTTAATAATCAGCCCACAACTTAATGGCGGTTTCCTCTTATCTTTACTTGCGGTGGTTAGGCAAACCGGGGCATGGGTACTAGCTGGTAGTAGAGGTCCGGGCGGCCTGGAAGCAAGTTGGGAATCCACCTCGCCAGGTGAAGTTGTAGGCCTTCCCTTTGCGCTAATTTTTTTGTCCCTGCTGCTTGTAGCTATGCTGTGGCCCTCGTCCCTGAGTAAAACGACCTTGTGCTCACCCGTATAGCAGGCAGCTCGGGCTTTCCTGGAGTGTCGCTCCCACGTGGCGGTGCTGGGCCCTATCGTGCTGCTGAGCCTCCGGGCGTCTGATAGGGCCAGGAGACCTGCAGTCTCCTGCCCTCCGGTTTCTGCTGCTGGGCCTTCAGTGCCCCACAGCCTCGGACTCCAGTGTCCGATTCTTCTGCGCTTCTCTCCTCTGGGGTGAACTGCCATGCAGCTCCACTCCCCAGGTCTTTCCTCGTCGACGTCCTGACTACAACTCCTCTCTGCTCTCCTCACACTAACTAACCCCGCCTCCAGATCCCACTTGCTAAGGGGAGAAGCTTCCCTTGCTGGTCTGGAGCCAGGAAAGTGTTGCATGCTAGCAAAACCTGATTAGGGGACCCCTCCTTGCTCCCAGGCATGGCATCACCCCTTGTGAGGGAGGCAATGCCACTGTGGCAACTGGACTCCTGGGGTGCCACATTTCCCTAGCACTGCGTGACATTTACTCCTGACTGACTTCCTTGCTTCAGCCAGCGTTATTTCCAAGCTCATCCATGTTTCTAGGTGTTGTTCACACCTACCACTCAGCAAGCAAGGTACTAACTTCTCCCAACTTGTTCAGTTCTGCCTCTGCAATCAAGGTAACACATCTTTTCAAGCAAGTCTATATATCACTTCTTTTCTGCAGCTTACAATTTCTTTGCTACAAGTCCCAGTTTGCATGCATCAGTGCTATCAACCATTGCCCCTGGTGGAAGACACCAGGCTTCATTTACTTTACTGTTATTCCTGTTTCTGTTCTAATGTGTATCTGCAAACCTAGCTCAGCTTCATCTGATGCAACCTACTTCTCTTCTTTGGATGCTGTCTTGCTCACCCTGCTATCCAGGTTCTTGCTATCCTCATGTAGTCTATCACAGTTGCAAATTCAGTTAATGCAATAGTTTAAATGACCACCGACCTATCAGAGGATGGCAGTTGATGTTGGCACGCAAGACATCGGTAGCACATGGCTGTGACATGTGCGCTGCCGTTAGACGCCACCCTTTTCCGAGCTGAAAAACAGGAAGAGGATGACGTGAGAGTGCAGTCAGGAAAGAAGAATCTTTTTTTTTTTTAATATAACAGAGGATCGGCAATATAGGGGCAATAGGGGTCCAGGATGGACTTCATAACGGATCAGGATGGGTGACATAGGGGACTAGGATAGGGCACATAAGGGCCTAGTATGGGTGGCAGGGGCCCAAGATGGAGGCCATAGGGGTCCAGGATGGTGGTCATAAGGGCCCATAATGAGGGACATAGGGGACCAGGATGGAGGACATAGGAGACCAGGATGGGGGATATAAGGGACCAGGATGGGGAACATAAGAAACCAGAATGGGGGCACAAGGGCTCAGGATGGGGGACACAGAAGAGACCATGATGGAGAACATAAGGCTCAGGATGGAAGACACAGGGGTCCAGTATGGAGGACATAGGGGACCAGGATGAGGACATAAGAGTCTAGGATGGGGGACATAGGGGCCCAGGATAGGGGACATTATTACAGGAATGGGCCTAAGATGAGGGGCATTATTAGATAAAATGGCCCAGGATGGAGGATAATTATACCAGGAAGGGGCCCGCATGTAGGGCATTATACCAGGAAGGGGCCCAGGATGGAGGACATTATTACAGGAAGGGGCCCAGGATTTGGACATTATTACAGTAAGGGGCCCAGGATGAGGACACTATTACAAGAAGGGGCCCATATGGATGACATTATTACAGGAAGGGCCCTGAGCGTCACCACATGCTTATATGCTTTGCAATGCTATCTATAAAGTTATTAATGGTAGTCTTAGGAAATTTCTGGAACTCTAAATGCACAAATCATCAAGATCCATTCCTAGCAGCTCCCTTTGTGAGTGATGACTCTATGACATCCCATATGTGCTCGTTCGGCGATACAGAGGTCTTCACAAGGGAACGTCTTTCTGGTCCCACTAACGAGTTTATAGTATAGGATAGTATAATGAACAGTAGCTGGATTCCTCTTCATTCCAGGTTACATTGATTCGGTCATTGAACCAGTGGTAAAGCCATTTCTCCAGAATGTTTCCCAGATCAATTTTTCATCACAGAATTGCCAAGCTACATGTTGCTCGAGTTACTGTGAGCAGCTTTTGTGGTCTAAAAGTGCTACCATGGCCTGCAGCATCTCCAGACTTGTCTCCCATCGAGCACAATTGGGATGTCATTGGTCAGTAATTGTAAAGGTAGCTTACAGCAGTGGATCTTGATGATTTGCATGCCCAAGTGCATTCAACATGGCAGAGCAACCAACAACCATTAATAACGTCATTGATAGCATGACAAGGCTTGTTAGTGCCCATATTTCTGCACATGGTGCTCAACTCAGTGCTAAATAAATCATCATAGTTTGAAAATGTTGTTTACATTTCATGATCATTTACATATTATTAACATGTCTATCCATCCTGTGATTTTCATAATTCCATGACTTTTCCTTTATGGTTTTGCAATTTCAATGTTGAGGAGTGTGTATTTACTGATTTGCAAAGAATCTTTGAATAGGCTGAAATCAGTTTGCCTTCTCTATTGTAAAATTGATAGGTCTTGCTATTGTTTTTCTTGTAGTGTTCTTCAGAGCTCCTAATCAGAGATGTTGGAACCCCAAGCTTCCTGGATATACCACTAACACTGAGGGCTCGTGCACATGACTATATAAATCAGACAAGTGATATCCGTGGTTTTAATGGATTACACTCGTAACCATGTTATTCTATGGGGCTGTGCACATGTCTGATTTTTTACCTCGGTCTGAGTGGTGCCAGGAAAAAAATCGTCACATTACAATTTTCCTCTGAGAATTGGATGGCACTCGCCCATTCAAGACTATGAGTCTGTGAAAAAAATCGGAGCACACTTGGATGACATCTGAGTGCGATCATATTTTCACAAACTGACTTGCTAGAGCGGGTGGAGAAACTTTTTTTTCCTCTACACCACCAAGATAATCGGATCCCACTCTGATCAAACTCTGATCATATTCTAAATAGAGTCTGATTAGTATAATCAAACTGATTTTCTCAGATGGAGAGAAACTGGTTATATGACACTAGCCTGAGGATGATGAATTGATAATATACAGTGCTGGCCAAAAGTATTGGCACCCCTGCAATTCTGTCCGATAATACTCAGTTTCTTCCTGAAAATGATTGCAATCACAAATTCTTTGGTCTTATTCTCTTCATTTAATTTGCTTGCAAGGAAAAAACACAAAAGAGAATGAAGCAAAAATCAAATCATTGATCATTTCACACAAAACTCCAAAAAAGGGCCGGACAAAAGTATTGGCACCCTCAGCCTAATACTTAGTTGCACAACCTTTAGCCAAAATAACTGCGAACAACCGCTTCCGGTAACCATCAATGAGTTTCTTACCATGCTCTGCTGGAATTGTAGACCATTCTTCTTGGGCAAACTGCTCACAACCACAAATTACCTATCGTAGAGGGAGGTCCCTTAGGGATCGTCTCGTCCATAGTCAATTTATGTCTGAGCGTAGTCCCACATGGTTGGATCGAGGGGTTTCTGGCTGCTATCGGTGTAATAACTGCAAGGCATGTTCTGCCATGACCCAGGGTAATACTTTCAGGAGCTTTGTCAAGGGGAGGGAGTTCAAGATTAGGGAACTCATAAATTGTCGATCGAAGGGAGTGATATACAAAGCGACTTGTATATGCAAATTGGAATATATTGGGAAGACACGAAGGGAGTTTAAGAAAAGGATATTAGAACACTTACGTGATATAAAAAACAAGAAAGATACCCCAATAGCTAATCATGTAAACACTATGCACCAGGGGGATGCCAATGTCATTAAATTTATGGGCATTGAAAAGGTGACACCTTCGATAAGAGGAGGAAACTGGGATTTACGCATTTTACAAAAGGAAACTCGTTGGATCTTTACCCTGGGCACCACTACCCCACTTGGTATGAATGAGATTCTTTCCTTTGCCCCATTCCTTCCAGAATAGGGACAGAATAGGGTTAAGTAGATAGGGAAAGCCACCGTAGAGTGGGGGCGCCATTTGCGCAGGATTTGTAGGGTGCCAACCTCCACGTAGGTAGGGTAAGCAGATTAGTTATCACTATAGTTGTTCATTAGGGCCTCCCCCCCTTTTTCTTCTGTTTCTCTTGAGAGGTCCGCTGTGGCTTTGGTGATTGATTAATATATTATTCTTTGAAACTATTTGTCCCACAGGAACCCCCATGTAACATACCGAAGCATTGCACTTATATGGTCTTTTCTATCTCGATAAAAACCTTTTTAATCCATGATCTATTTGTATAAATTTATGGAGAGAACTGTACGTGTTTACTTAGACAATTAGGCAGTTTTTCTGGTGACTAACAGATAGAGCCTTCTTACACATTATTATTATTTGGGGTATTTGTTTTGATAGAGATGTGGACAACGGAGGGTGGCCTTTTCCCGCTGTTGAAAATCCTTTATCCCACTTAATATGATTGCTGGATCGCATGGGGGAGGAACCTGTGGGTTCCAGCATGGCGTGAGGCGGCACCACGTATTGGTAAGGTGATGCGTGTTTCCTAGCAGCACGCTTGCGTTCCATATCCATGGGAACGCGTGACGTTGACTTCCGGTAACGGGGTATTCTGGGACCGGAAGTGCGTTCCATGCCCATGGTAACGCGTGATGTTTACTTCCGGCAGTGTGGTATTCTGGGACCGGAAACACGTCACGGTCAGCGCGGTAATTATGAAGGAGCGCGGCTTAACGCACGCATATAAAGCAGGGCATAATGTGTACCCACTTGAGGCATTAGAATATGATTAAGGAACCAATGCAGGAATGAGGAACGATATACCCTTAATGAAGAGGAACTATATACCCCTGATGAAGAATTGAAACGCGTCGGGATGTTCCGTGGATAAACTGATCACCTATAATGTAAAGGGGGAGCAGACATAAAAAGACCCCGGGTGAGATGTTTCCATGTTCTATGAGGATTTAAATGCCTGGATGGTAATAGAAGGCTCCTCATAGTTCTATTTCTGTATACATACCTACCATTTAATAATGGCTTGTTATGTCTATGGGTATATGCAGATATAGGTATGATCACCGTATATATTGCTATATGGGTATTTGGTGAGGTATACCTCGGCTTGGGATGTTCCATGGATTAACTCATCACCTGGAATGTAAAGGGGGAGCAGATATATATAAAAAGACCCCGGGTGAGATGTTTCCATGTTTTATGAGGGTTGAGTGCCTGGATGATAATAGAAGGCCCCTCATAGCTCTATTTGATTGTATACTTATTTACCATTTAATAATGGCTGGTTTTGTCTATGGGTATACACAGATATAGGTATAATCACCGTCTATATTGCTATATGGGCATTTGGCGAGATATACCTTGTTTTTTTGCGTATCTGTGGGGTTCTCTTTTTGGACTTCATAGCTTGAATACCTTCATTATTCTTACTTATGCTGGACCTAATAGGGCCTGATATTCTGTCCAGCCGTATCGTAGATATTTATATCTTTTTACTTATGATACACCATATGGGCATCATGTTATAAATTTCTTTTTAGACTTTTCATTAATAAAAGTTATATTTTATGTACTTATTTGCTATATCTAGTTGATATCTTCATAATAAGTCTTTTGGTCTCTGCTGGATTATATTCTTCTTGGGCAAACTGCTCCAGGTCCCTGATATTTGAAGGGTGCCTTCTCCAAACTGCCATTTTGAGATCTCTCCACAGGTGTTCTATGGGATTCAGGTCTGGACTCATTGCTGGCCACCTTAGAAGTCTCCAGTGCTTTCTCTCAAACCATTTTATAGTGCTTTTGGAAGTGTGTTTTGGGTCATTGTCCTGCTGGAAGACCCATGACCTCTGAAGGAGACCCAGCTTTCTCACACTGGGCCCTACATTATGCTGCAAAATTTGTTGGTAGTCTTCAGACTTCATAATGCCATGCACACAGTCAAGCAGTCCAGTGCCAGAGGCAGCAAAGCAACCCCAAAACATCAGGGAACCTCCGCCATGTTTGACTGTAGGGACCGTGTTCTTTTCTTTGAATGCCTCTTTTTTTTTCCTGTACACTCTATGTTGATGCTTTTTCCAAAAAAGCTCTACTTTTGTCTCATCTGACTAGAAAACATTCTTCCAAAACGTTTTAGGCTTTCTCGGGTAAGTTTTGGCAAACTCCAGCCTGGCTTTTTTATGTCTCGGGGTAAGAAGTGGGGTCTTTCTGGGTATCCTACCATACAGTCCCTTTTCATTCAGACGTCGTTGAATAGTACGGGTTGACACTGTTGTACCCTCGGACTGCAGGGCAGCTTGAACTTGTTTGGACGTTAGTCGAGGTTCTTTATCCACCATCCGCACAATCTTGCGTTGAAATCTCTCGTCAATTTTTCTTTTCCGTCCACATCTAGGGAGGTTAGCCACAGTGCCATGGGCTTTACACTTCTTGATGACACTGCGCACGGAAGACACAGGAACATTCAGGTCTTTGGAGATGGACTTGTAGCCTTGAGATTGCTCATGCTTCCTCACAATTTGGTTTCTCAAGTCCTCAGACAGTTCTTTGGTCTTCTTTCTTTTCTCCATGCTCAATGTGGTACACACAAGGACACAGGACAGAGGTTGAGTCAACTTTAATCCATGTTAACTGGCTGCAAGTGTGATTTAGTTATTGCCAACACCTGTTAGGTGCCACAGGTAAGTTACAGGTGCTGTTAATTACATGAATTAGAGAAGCATCACATGATTTTTCAAAGGGTGCCAATACTTTTGTCCACCCCCTTTTTTAGGTTTGGTGTGGAATTATATCCAATTTGGCTTTAGGACAATTCTTTTTGTATTTTTTTCATTGAAGACAAATTAAATGAAGAGAATAATACCAAAGAATTTGTGATTGCAATCATTTTCAGGAAGAAACTGAGTATTATCTGACAGAATTGCAGGGGTGCCAATACTTTTGGCCAGCACTGTATAAAGAAAAGTATAGTAATGCATGCTGTGAAGAATAGTGTTGAGCGAGCATGCTCGACACTGCTCGGTACTCGCCCGAGCATCTCACTACTCGGGATGTTCGGCGAGCACCGAGCATTTCCGGGTTACTCAGGCGGGAGCTCGGGTCTCCGCCCTGCAGCCATGTTGTTTGTGGGCATTACAGTGATAGGCTTGCCACACAGCGTCACCTCGAGTATTTAAAACCGGGCGCCACCATCTTGGACACAGTCGCTCCGGATCAGACAGTGTAGGGAGAGTGCTGCTGACCTAGGGAGATATTTATACTGCAAAATAGGTAGTGTAGGGTCTCTAAAGCCTGCCAAATCAAACAAACAGTCCTTCTCAGGACTAATATCCATCCCAGATATCAGGCAGGCAAGCAGGCTGTATAGGAGACGCAGTGGTTATACCAGCAAACGCTGCATTACTGTCCTGTGTGCTCCTGCTGGTCAAATTGCTAGACTTATTCCCCGGTCTCAGGAAAAATCCTTTTTTTTTCATCTAAATCCTGTATTTTTTTTTTCCTCAGACTGTCCAAATACGCGTCTTATTAACCTTTTGGCATTCCCCCCCCCCCCCAAAAAAAAATTGAGTGTGTCTGTGACTGTTCAGACACCAATATATCTGTTTAAAAGAGTCTGGTGTAGGCCAGAAAAATATAACTGTGGTTTTGCAGTTCCACAGGTCAAATCTCTGTATTATCCTGTTTTTGGCTTTTTTTGCCATAAAAAAACAATAATAGTGTCTCCCTGATTGTTCAGACACAAATATATCTGTTTGAAAGATTCTGGTGTAGGCCAAAAAAATATAACTGTGGTTTTGCAGTTCCACGGGTCAAATCTCTGTATTATCCAGCTTTTGGTATTTTTTCCGTAAAGAAAAACAGTAATAGTGTCTCCCTGATTGTTCAGACACAAATATATCTGTTTGAAAGATTCTGGTGTAGGCCAGAAAAATATAACTGTGGTTTTGCAGTTCCACGGGTCAAATCTCTGTATTATCCTTTTTTTGGCATTTTTTGCCGTAATAAAAAACAGTAATAGTGTCTCCCTGATTGTTCAGACACAAATATATCTGTTTAAAAGATTCTGGTGTAGGCCAGAAAAGTATAACTGTGGTTTTGCAGTTCCACAGGTCAAATCTCTGTATTATCCTTTTTTTGTCATTTTTTTCCGTAAAAAAAAACAGTAATAGTGTCTCCCTGACTGGTCAGACACAAATATATCTGTTTAAAAGAGTCTGGTGTTGGCCAGAAAAATATAACTGTGGTTTTGCAGTTCCATGGGTCAAATCTCTGTATTATCCTTTTTTTGGCATTTTTTGCCGTAAAAAAAACAGTAATAGTGTCTCCCTGACTGGTCAGACACAAATATTTCTGTTTAAAAGAGTCTGGTGTAGGCCGGAAAAGTATAACTGTGGTTTTGCAGTTCCACAGGTCAAATCTCTGTATTATCCTTTTTTTTGGCATTTTTTGCCATAAAAAAAACTGTAATAGTGTCTCCCTGACTGGTCAGACACAAATGTATCTGTTTGAAAGAGTCTGGTGTAGGACAGAAAAATATAACTGTGGTTTTCCTCTTCCACGGTTCTAATCTCCTTTTTATTACCCTTTTTCCATTGATAGTGCGAGTGTAAGCTATTTTACTTCATTTACAATGGGCAAGGAGCGTGGCAAGGGACGTGGAACTGGACGTTCTGGTGATGGTGCGTGTAGAGGACGGGGCCGTGGCCAAGGTGAAAATGTGCCACAACCAACAGCCACGTCTTGTCGCTCCCAGTTCTTGACCGAATTACTAGGGAAGCACACAACAACAAGACCACTATTGCGAACTGATCAGTGTGAACAGGTTATTAATTGGATAGCAGATATACTTCCAGTTACCTGGGCACCACCACCTCTGGTCTGTCTTCCACACGGTCAAGTTTTAGTAGCCATGAGTTTTGACCGCATACTCCTCCTCACCCTGATGCTCCTTCCTCGCACCATGCCGAGTGTCGTCAGACAGCAACTGATCCCACACTTGGACACTCTGAAGAGCTGTTCACTGGCCATTTCCATATTTGGGCCCCTCGCCTGCTCCGCTTGAAGTGTTGGAAGAGGAGATCCCATGTAGCGATGCCCAAATATTTGAATAGCCGCGGCCAGAGGAAGTCGACGCTGGCAATTTGTCACAAGAGGTGGACGATGACGAGACACAATTGCCAGGAAGTGAGGAGGAGGATCGTTGTGCGCAAGTGGAAGAGGAGGAGGTGGTGGATGATCTAGTAACTGACCCAACGTGGCAGTAGGACACGCAGAGCGAAGCCAGCAGCACACAGGGGCAGGGAGGCAGAGTACCCCAACAGGCAGGAAGAAGCATTGTGGTGGCTGCAGACAGAAGGCGGGCAATCGTTCCCCGTAACACCAACACGAGGGACGTTGCCAGTACAACCGGTAGGTCTTCCAGAGTCTGGAATTTTTTTAAAGACTCTGCTGATAACCCCAAAAAGGCCATTTGTACCACCTGCCATGCCAGCATCAGCAGGGGTGACAAAACTACCAGCCTGACCACCACCAGCATGATCAGGCACATGGCAGCAAAGCACACGACTTTGTGGGGTGAACCCCAGGGTCCACGACCAGTGTCAGCGGGTGTCACCACTGCTTCTTCCACTGTTGTGCGTGTAATAGAACCCCCTGTTGTGCGTGCAAGGCAATCCCCTGTCCATACTGCATGCAAAGATGCCCCCTCCTCTCAGTCTTCACTTGTTATGGCAGTTTCTCAAAAAACAGCATCAACGTCCATGTGCACGTCCCACCGCAGCGTTCAATTGTGCATATCCCAGACCTTTGAACGAAAGTGCAAATTCGCAGCCAACGCCCCACAGGCCACAGTCCTAAATTTGCACATTTCACGACTGCTTGCGTTGGAAATGCTGCCTTTTAGCCTGGTGGAGACGGAATCCTTCCACAACCTTACGGTGGTGGCCGTCCCTCGGTACTCGGTCCCCAGCCGACACTATTTTGCCTGGTGTGCCATCCCCGCACTACACAAGCACGTGTCCCAAAACATCTGCCGTGCCCTCAACAACGCAGTTACTGGAAGAGTCCCCCTGACAACGGACACGTGGACAAGTGCTTGTGGCCAGGAACGGTACATCTCCCTGATGGCACACTGGGTAAACATAGTGGAAGCCGGGACCCAGTCGGACCTTGGGACGGAACACATCCTCCCCACACCGAGGATTGCGGGCCCTATGTCAGTCAGAGTAGCCCCCACAGTGTACAGCTTCTGCGCATCATCCTCCTCCTCCTCCTCATGTTCAGGCTCCATCTCAGATATCACCACATCAGTTACAAGCTGGAAGCACTGCAGTACTGCCTCAGCCAAGCGGCAACAGGCTGTGCTGAAACTCATAAGCTTAGGTGATAAACCTCACACTGCTTGTGAGTTGTGGACAGCTGTGAAAGAGTAGGCAGATCTGTGGCTGAGACCGCTGAACCTACATCCAGGCATGGTCGTGTGTGACAATGGCCGTAACCTGGTGGCGGCTCTGAGGCGAGGCGAGATCACACACGTACCATGCCTGGCTCATGTGCTTAACCTCGTGGTTCAGCGGTTTCTTAAATCGTACCCCGAGTTGCCAGATCTACTCGTCAAAGTACGCCGCCTGTCAGCTCATTTTTGCAAGTCGGCTACAGCTTCCGCCACCCTTGCTGTGTTGCAGCAGCGTTTGCAGCTTCCGGCACACCGACTGGTGTGTGATGTACCCACACGTTGGAACTCTACCCTCCACATGTTGCAAAGGATTTGTGAGCAGAAGAGAGCAGTTGTGGAGTACCAGCTGCAACAAGGCCGTCGATATTCAGGTCAGACTCCACACATAAGACATCAGGAGTAGACCTGGATTTCTGACATATGTAACATCCTGACAAACTTTGAGGAGTCCACCAATATGGTGAGTGGTGATGACGCCATCGTTAGCGTCAGCATCCCATTTGTCTGTCTTTTTCAACGCTCTCTGCAGAGAATTAAAGAGGAGGCATTGCAGCCAGAGTATGATGAGATGGATCAAGAAGCCGTAGTGGGCGATTACACACAGCCCAGCCTCATCTCATCCCAACGTGCATTGGGGGACAATGAGGGAGAAGAGGAGGAGGAGGAAGAACAGGAGCTGGTATAATGCGCTGTAGACGGTAGTACCTGCACAACTGTCATACAGTCGGTTCAGCGTGGGTGGCCTGAGGACAGGGGGGGAGGAGGAGGAGGAGAGCATGGTCAGTCGTCATCTTGGTGAGGACATGGAAGTCTTGCCCGTTACCAGTCCGGCACGCATGGCTGACTTTATGTTACGTTGCCTTAACCGTGACCTTCGCGTTGTCAAAATGTTGGGTGACAGTCATTACTGGTTGGTGACACTTTTAGACCCCCTCTTCAAGGACAACTTTCACTCTCTTATTCCTGAGGTGGAGAGGTCTATGAAAACGTGGCAGTACAAGAAGGCCCTTGCTGCAGAACTTTTAAAAAAATTCCCATCTGAACAGGCTAGCGACAGAGGTCACAGTTCGTTGACCAACCAAGGCATACAGGCGAGAGAGACGCAACTCCAATCCAGCAGAGGCAGGGGAACACTGTCAACATTCTGGGACAGTATTCTGAGACCCGCCCAGCTACAGGCCCTGAGGCGCGGGGTACTCTCACAAGGAGTGGAAAGTTTCAAAAGATGGTGAGGGAGTACCTTGCTGACCGTACCAGCGTCCTTCGTGATTCCTCTGTGCCTTTTAATTATTGGGTATCCAAGCTGGACACTTGGAATGAACTCGCTCTGTACGCCTTGGAGGTCCTGGCCTGCCCTGCCGCTAGCGTGTTATCGGAGCGTGTTTTTAGTGCCGCTGGGGGAATTATAACTGATAAGCGCACTTGCCTGTCAACTGACAATGCTGACAAGCTGACCCTTACCAAAATGAACAAGGGCTGGATTGGGCCAGAATTCTCATCACCAACAAATGACAGCAGAGTAACATAAAGTCAAATCCACTGTGTTATTTCGGGAGATGTATTCCCATGCACCGCTTCACACCCACACATGGGTATACGCTTCCTCATTTCAGCTGTATTTTGCTCTTCTCCTTATCCTCAGCCTCCACCACCACTATACCACCAGGGTGACCGTGGTCCGTGTTGCCAGCATTGCAAGTTCCTCCTTCCTAATTTTTGCCAGCTTTTGCTTGGAAGGCATAGGCAAAGACTATGGGAGACCCACTCCCCAATAATGGGAATAATGTTTTTAATATGCTGTACTGCATGGCTCTTATAAGGGGCATTAAAATCGTCTTCTTAAGCTACTGTGACCTCCAACATTCTTCCAAGGGGCATTTAAACCGTCTTGTTAAGCTACTGCGACCTCCACGTCTCTTCCAAGGGGCATTTAAATCGTCTTGTTAAGCCACTGCGACCTCCACCATTCTTCCAAGGGGCATTTAAACCGTCTTGTTAAGCTACTGCAACCTCCACGTCTCTTCCAAGGGGCATTAAAACTGTCTTGTTAAGCTACTGCGACCTCCACGTCTCTTCCAAGGGGCATTAAAACTGTCTTGTTAAGCTACTGCGACCTCCACGTCTCTTCCAAGGGGCATTTAAACCGTTTTATTAAGCTACTGCAACCTCCACGTCTCTTCCAAGGGGCATTTAAACCGTCTTGTTAAGCTACTGCGACCTCCACTATTCTTCCAATGGGCATTTCAACCGTCTTGTTAAGCTACTGCAACCTCCACGTCTCTTCCAAGGGGCATTTAAACCGTCTTGTTAAGCTACTGTGACTAGTGTTGAGCCACCCCCGTAGTGTTCGAGTTCGGTTCGGTTCGTCGAACACCCGTGTGTTCGCCGAACTGTTCGTCGAACTGTTCGTCGAACACCTTCGAACACCGTTAAAACCAATGGCAGGCAAACAAAAACACATAGAAACACATAGAAAACACCTTCAAAGGTGTCCAAAAGCTGACAAACTGCTCAGAAGACATAACTAACACATGGAAAAGTGACAAGTACATATAGTCATGCGAAAATAAAAGAGGTGGAGGAGTAAAAGGAGGGGGAGACACAGATATAGGCATGTCATGCCCTTCTAAAATCCAAAAAGTGAGAAGCCGACACGGCCAGTCCGCTCCTGCCCGTGCCACCTCCGTGTCGCCGGGTTTGTGCCAGAGCCGCGGTGAACCCTGACGGCCAGCCCCCCTCTCCCAATACTGGTGCCTGTCCGCTGGTGGGTCGAGCGAGCCCCCCTGTGGTGGAGGCAGCTCTAAGCTTTTTAATTTAAATTGTCTCTCTAATTTGAATGAATACACTTTAAATCCATTTACAAGGATCTATTCGAGGGCAAGTCTCATGCCAGCAGCCGCGGTAATTCCAGCTCCAGTAGCGTCCACTAAAGCTGCTGCAGTTAAAAAGCTTTTATAAGGATCGAGCTCGGCTGTCCACCGCAAGGCATCCTACTGCCAGTCCCAGCCCCTATGCCTTGGGGTGCCTCCTGATGCTCTTCACTAAGTATCCCATGGTCCCGAAGCATTTCCTTTGAAAAAATTAAGTGTCTAAACTACAGGTGGTGCAGCTTGCTTAACAGCCGGGATAATCCGCTCACTAGCAGACACTGCTACTAGGCACAAAGTATTTCCTGGGCTAGATGCAGTTAAAAATTTGTAATTAGATACTCTCGTTGGATGCTGAGAAAGCATTCCATAGAGTCTCCTGGCACGCCATATATGATTCTCTTAAAAAGCTTGGGGTAGGGGTCTAGGGGACCCTTTTATAGCCAAAATCACGGCCCTGTATCGCAATACGTCACCTAGGCTGAAGATAAATGGAACTGTAGCACCCTGAGGGCTCGGTTGCTACAGACGTATTGCACCTCACCCAGAGGTGTGATATCTCACTCTCAGGTAAGGATGGAGTGTGGATCAGGACCCGACACCTGCATGCATTACACCACATTGCCGTGGGGCAGGGCGACCAATATGCCCCTGAGATGGGCACGACAGTCCCTGTCCCTGGCTGGAGTGGGGGGAGGGAACACTGAGGAAGGGGAACCCTGTAGTGCAGGAGCAGGGAGGAAGCAGTTCCTGGGTGCATTGAGAAGGGAGTATAAAAGGTGGGCACCATCTTAGTTCAGTGCAGAGAAGTCTGAGCAGAAGTGGCAGGGAGCAGGGGCTCTGCATGAGCTCTGCTCCGGAGGCGGGCCTAGTAACAGAGGCCCAGGCCTGGAAGAGGGAGAAGGAAGGAAGAGGAGCGGAAAAGGCTCCAGGAACGAGGAATGAAGGGATCCCAGGGGTGCGGACGGGCGAGTCGCCACCGCACGCCCGAATCCACCTGCGTGGAGGGGTCAGGCCAAAGGGGGAGACCGGTCCCCGAACTAGTGGAGGCAGGAAACGACCCTCAGCTAGAAACCGGAGGCTCTGACATTTTATGTGGCGCAGCCCCTCGCTACACCCGCTAGGAAGGCACCACATAGGGTCAGGGAAACTGGCGCCAAGTTTACCAAGAGGAGGCCCGAGGCAGCCGGACAGAAGTGTTGGTAAGAAAGGCCAGACAAAGGACACACAAAGGGGGTCCTGTGAAGTGCTCCAAAGTTATCTGGGAGTTGTCTGAGCCCCTCACCTGGTGAGCACAGTACGACGTGGGCAGCCGTTACCTGCAGACGTGGTCTGGATAATAAGAACTGTGAGTAAAGGCCCTGAACTGCATCACTGACTCCGTGTCGTTACTGCTGCTGCCCTGCACCATCACCCCCATCCTCCGCATACACTGCCCTGAGGCTATACTCCTCCCGTGGGGAGTTATGCTACGCTCTGCTGCACCCACAACACCAGCCTCAGTGGTCTGCCCTGTAGCGGCGGTTCACTCTGACCGCAATCCACGGGTGGCGTAGTCGGACATTTAAACATGAAAACCACATAAATAGTTCCGCCACTGGTTTGACCGCCCTGAGCCACGGAACTGGGTCGCCGCCACGAAGACTACAACCACCAGCATCCACCAAAAAGGGTCCGGCTCCGGGTGTCCCAAGGCCCAGGGGGTGCGTCAGAACATTTTCATCACCTTTCACAATCACCAATGGGACAAGGCAGTGATGTCCTCTGTCCCCTCTCTTATACATCCTAGTGACGGAGCACCTGCTCTCATCAATTCGCCATAACCCCAATATTAGGTGGATTGAGGTGGGAGGCACCGAGTACAAGTGCTCTCTATTTGCTGATGATGTCCTAGTATATATCACTCAATCACATATATCCATCCATGCTGTTATGGCTGAAATAGATCACTTTGTTACATGGTAAAATTTTAAAATCAATGCAGCGAAGTCTGAGGCCCTCGATGTCTCCCTCCCCAAATCCATATAGGATTCCATCCAGTCCAACTTTCCCTTTGCCTGGCCCTCACAGGGTATCAAATACTTAGGAATTCCTATTCATAGAGACCACTCCCATCTATGTTATCTTAATTTTGGGCCCTTTATTGAACAACTCCATACAGACCACGGTTGGCAAGTTAGAACTGTAAGATTCACTACGTGAACCACTGGTGTTTTGTGGAAAAGCACATGTACACTGCGTTCCAAATTATTATACAAAAAGTGTTTAGGAGTGATAAGGGAAGAATTTGTTTGTTTGTCAGTTAAACTCATTGATGGTGATGTGTGTCAGGGCTCTTTATATCACTGTAAGCAATTGCAGACACCTGTGCTAATTAGTTTGGCAGGTGTGTCCAATGAAAGGCAAGACTACTTAAGAAGGCTCTCTCACATTATTAAGCAGCCTACATTTTCTGCCAAAATGGGAAAGAAAAAGGATGTGTCGGCTGCTGAGAAGCAACAAATTGTGGAGTGTTTAGGTCAAGGCATGACTACAATCAACATTGTGCGATGATCAGGATGAAGTGTCTTGGCAATCAAGAAGTATGTAGCTGATTCACAGTACACACGTGTGCGTGCTGATAAGGGCAAATTGAGGACTCTTTCCTACAGGCAATTACGTCAGGTTGAAAGAGCAGCGGCAAAAAAGCCTTGTCATAGCAGCAGACAAGTTTTTGAAGCTGCTTGTGCCTCCAACGTCCCCCGAACAACAAGATGCAGGGTCCTTCAGAGGTTTGCAGCTGTGCATGCGCCATCCTGTCGACCTCCTCTATCCACTTCACACAAGCAGAAACGGCTCCAGTGGGCCAAACATTACATGAAGACTGATTTCAAAACTGTTTTGTTCACGGATGAGTGCCGTGCAGCGCTCGATGGTCCAGATGGATGGAGTGGAGGATGGCTGGTTGATGGACACCCCACGCAAACACGGCTACAGCGCCAACAAGGAGGAGGTGGAGTAATGTTTTGGGCTGGAATCATGGGGAGAGAGATTGTCGGCCCCTTTAGGATCCCTGAAGGCGCTAAAGATGAACTCCATAATGTATGTGGATTTTCTCAAACAGCACTTTCTGCCATGGTTCAAGAAGAAGAACCGTGTATTTCACAGCAAGATCATTTTTCTGCATGATAATGCACCATCTCATGCTGCACATAAAACATCTGCATCTCTGGCTGATATGGGCATAAAAGGGGACAAACTTATGGTGTGACCCCCATGCTCCCCTGACCTCTACCCCATTCAGAACCTTTGGAGCATCATTAAAAGGAGTGTCTATGATGGCGGGAGGCAGTTCACATCTAAGCAACAGCTCTGGGAGGGTATTCTGTCCTCATGCAAAACAATTGAAGCAGAAACCATCCAAAACCTGACAAATTCAATGGACGAGAAAGTTCAGAAGCTCCTTTCGAACAAGGGGTCCTATGTGAAAATGTAACATCACCTAGAATAAAGTTTTGAGTTGAAAACTGTTTGATTTCAGTTTCTAACAACCTGCTAATGCTTATAATTTCAAAAATGACCATTTTTTTGGTCTTTATTAAAATGAAAAGGTTGATCGAAAAGTTTGGGGGATCTAAGAGTGTGGCAACCCAGTAGTCATGATTACTTCGAATTCTGACAATATGAGGGTCATGCTGCAGGTAGTGCAGCAAGAAGGCACTTATGTGCCTTGCGCATCTCGGAGCCCCAAAATTATTTTCCGGGCTAGATGCAGCTAAAAATTATTTTTAATTTTAAATCTGGTGAAGCTTTAGTATAGATGGCCTAATAGGATCAGTGCTGCACACTGCTACAAAGCCCAAATTATTTTCCAGTCAAGATACAGATAAACATGATTAGTAATTTGAAAGCTTAAAACGGTTGGTAGGGTGATTTTAACCAATCATCAAGCTTTTACTCTTCCCAGGATGACACAGGGGTAGAAAAGTCGTTTCGGATCCATGATTTGTTCATCTTTATGAACGTGAGTCTGTCTACATTATCAGTGGAGAGCCGCGTGCGCTTATCTGTCAGCACACAACCAGCAGCGCTGAACACACGTTCAGACAGAACGCTGGCTGCGGGGCATGACAAGATCTCCAAGGCGTAAGTGGCTAGCTCCGGCCATTTATCCAGATTGGAAGCCCAAAAAGAGCAAGGGTCCAGTGACACAGTCGTGGCTTCAATGTTTACTTGGAGATACTCCTGTACCATCGTCTCTAGGCGTTGACTATGTGTCAGACTTCTTGTCTCCTGTGGCCTTGCAAAGGATGGGCTAAAAAAGTGGTGAAATGATTCCGCAAAATTGATGTTACCAGCAGATACTGTGGTTCTGTTACGGTTTGAGTGCTGAACACTTGACGGTCCCACGGTTGGCAAGTTGGAACTGTGAGATTCACTACGTGCACCACTGGTATTTTGTGGAAAAGCACATGTAAGATTCTGCAACAGTCTCTGCTGATACTCCTGCATGCGTGCATCCCTTTCTATGGCAGGAATAATTTCTGCAAATTTACTTTTGTACCGGGGATCTAACAGTGTGGCAACCCAGTAGTCAGGATTATTTCTAATTCTCACAATTCGAGGGTCATGTTGCAGGTAGTGCAGCAAGAAGGCACTCATGTGTGTTGCGCATCCAGGAGCACCAAGTCCCTGTTGTGTTGGTGGCGAGGTAACAATCATGCTTCCTTCCTCTGTCCTCTCCCCCCAACCTCGCACAACAGAAATGTGATCAAGGTCTCCCTCATCTGATGAGTCTTCCATCAGTTCGTCCTCCACTTCTTCCTGGGCTCCTGCACCTTCCTCACTAGTTTGGCTGCTACCATGCGCCCTGGTAAAACCATCTCCCCCACCCTCACATGCCTGCCGCCTTGGTGCTGCCGACCGTCTGGACCTTGCAGATGTTAGCCCTTCCGCATACAACTCCTCCTCCTCTACTTCCTCCACCTCCTCTTGTGCCACCACCTGACTCCGAATTCTGTTTAACATGTGCTCCAGCATGTAAATCACCGGAATAGTCATGCTGATAATGGCATCGTCAGCACTAAACATCTTCGTCGCCATTTCAAAACTGTGCAGAAGGGTGCATAGGTCCCTGATCTGAGACCACTCCTCCAGCGTGATTTGCCCCACCTCTGAATCTCGTTGGCCCAGGCTATACGTCAGAACGTATTGCACCAGGGCTTGTCGGTGCTGCCACAGTCGCTGCAACATGTGCAGAGTTGAATTCCACCGGGTAGGCACATCGCATTTTAGCCGGTGAAGTGGCAGGCCCAACGACTTCTGTAGAGATGTAAGTCGCTGAGCTGCGGGATGCGAACGGCGGAAGTGAGCACACAGCGACCGTGCCCTCTGCAGAAGGCCATCTAGTCTGGGATAGTGGGCTAAAAATTGCTGGACAACCAGGTTCAACACGTGAGCCATACAAGGCACGTGTGTGACATTGCCCCGGCGAAGGGCCGCACCCAGGTTTGCAGCATTGTCGCACACGGCCTTCCCTGGTTTCAGGTCCAGTGGAGACAACCATTCATGAAATTGGTTCTCCAGAGCTGACCACAACTCCTCAGCTGTGTGACTCACATTTCCCAGACATTTCAATGTAAAAACCGCCTGATGACGTTGAGCCCTACTGCCAGCATAGTAAGGAGGTGTGCAGGATCCCTTCTGCGCAGTTAGAAAGCTTGTGGCATGACCAGACAGGCTTTGGGTGCAGGTGGAAGACCGAGAGGAGGTTGAGGAGGCAGAAGCAGTGGAGGAACTTTGACATAAAGAGGATTGACGCACAACTCGTGGGGACGGCAAGACTTGGACAGCAGCCCCTTGTCCTGCTGTCACCATAGTTACCCAGTGCCCAGTCAGCGACATGTAACGCTCCTGTCCATGCCTACTCGTCCAAGTGTCTGTGGTGAAATGCACCCTGTCACACACAGAGTTTCTCAAAGAAGCGGTGATGTTGTGTGCGACATGCTGGTGGAGCGCAGGCACACCTTTCTTTGAGAAGTAGTGCCGACTGGGCATCTGGTACTGGGGCACTGCGACGGACATAAGGTCTCAAAAATCCTCTGTGTCCACCAGGCGGAAAGGCAGCATTTCTGTAGCCAAGAGCTTGCAGATGGTGAAATTCAACCTCTTAGCTTTCTCATGGCTAGGAGGAAATGGTCTTTTACTTGTCCACATCTGAGGGACCGAGGGCTGGCTATTGTGCTTAGACGGGGTTGATAAGGGTGTCCCCGGCAAACTGCCGGTCTGTGAGGAAGATGCAGGCGGACATGTTAGGTTGCCTTGATCCAAAGGTGGTGCTATCGATGTCGGACAGCGCTCAACACCAGCTGGTGTTACCACCTCCAAAGAAAATGATGACCTGCCAATCACGCTGGCTGTTGCGGGTAAAGAGGTGGCAGGTCTGCGCCCCAAAACAGGTGTGACTGCTGTCCCCCCAGTCACAGAGGATGAAGAGGCCGCGGATGCACAAGATATGGCAGACGGTGATTGGCCCGGCCGGCTAGGCCGCATTGTAGCACACTGAGCTTCCCACTGCAACTTATGCTTCATGTCCATGTGCCGGTTCATGCATGAAGTACTCAAACTATGTATTTTTTGGCCTCTACTTAGCTTTTGCTGACAAATGTTACAGATAACACGAGTTGGGTCATCTTTATCGATCTGAAAAAATGCCCAGGCTATGCAAGGCTTAGCACCCATGCGACCTGAAGAGCCACCACGACTTGTGGTGAGAGGCAGAGTTGTGTTTGAGGATGCAGTTGTTGACGTGCTTCCAGTACTACGTCTCTGTCCAGGAAGGCGCAACCTGACCTCGTCGTCACTAGCATCTTCCTTCACCTCCTCTGCTGACCTCATCTCTTGGCTGACTGTGGGTTGACAGTAAGTGGGATCTCCGACCTCATCATCATCACCCTGTGCGTTATCACACCCGTCGTCCTCAGAGCCAACCTGTTCCTGCCCTGACAAAAAACTAAAGTTGTCGCTCCAATCAGGTATTTGAGTCTTATCATCGTCTTCCTCATTGTCTCCACCAACAGGAGTTACAGTTTGGGAATGAGGGTCTACATTATGGTCAGAACCTTCTGCGTCTGGTCCTGGATCCGACTCATAAAGATTCTGGGCATCAGTGCAGATCATTTCCTCGTCTGGATTCACAGAAGCGCTGGAGTCGACCTCTGATTCCCAGGCTATAGTATGAGTAAACAGCTCTGCAGACTCAACCATCTGTTCTACCTCATACTCAGACGGGCAGCTGGAGATTTGGGAGCTGTGAAGAAGCAAGTGCGATTTGGGTGACACCTTTGAGGACTGGAGTATTTGTGATGTTGAAGTTGATGTGGAGGAGAGCCCACTTAAAGGAGCACTTGATATCCGTTGAAGCACCTGCTGTTTTTGTGCCTCATCTGGAATTTGTAGCGATTGGCGTGGCCGTAAGAAAGGGATCTTATCACATTGTCCGCTAAAAGAAGTAGACATTTTAGTTTGGCTGGAAGATGGTCTTTCTTCTGCAGATGTTACTGTTGCTTTAACACCTACCCCACGGACACAACCTTTTTTCCCCTTCCCAACACGCCTATTCCCCTTTCCACCAGCAGCAGGCCTTTTTCCACTCATTTTGGTGGTTAACTAATTCACAACTCTGGAGTTGTTTGCACAAAAAAACAATTGATGGTAACCGAGCAGAGCTGAGTGGCCAAACTGTGGTATTAGGCCAAAACTATTGGCTGGGTTAGATGCAGAAAAAAATTATTTTGAATTTGCAACCTGATGGAGGTCAGTATAGATGGACTAATACAAATAGTCCCACACACTGCTAGAAGCCCAAATATTTTTTCAGAGGTACTGTAGATGCAGATAAAAATTATTTTTAATTTGCAACCTGATGGAGGTCAGTATAGATGGACTAATAGACCAAGTCCCACACACTGCTAGAAGCCCAAATATTTTTTCAGAGCTAGATGCAGAAAAAAATTATTTTTAATTTGCAACCTGATGGAGGTCAGTATAGATGGACTAATAGACCAAGTCCCACACACCGCTAGAAGCCCAACTATTTTTTCAGAGCTAGATGCAGAAAAAAATTATATTCAATTTGCAACCTGCTGGAGGTCAGTATAGAAGGACTAATAGAACAAGTCCCACACACTGCTAGAAGCCCAAATATTTTTTCAGAGCTAAATGAAGAAAAAAATTATTTTTAATTTGCAACCTGATGGAGGTCAGTATAGATGGACTAATAGACCAAGTCCCACACACTGCTAGAAGCCCAAATATTTTTTCAGAGCTAGATGCAGAAAAAAAATATTTTTAATTTGCAACCTGATGGAGGTCAGTATAGATGGACTAATAGACCAAGTCCCACACACCGCTAGAAGCCCAAATATTTTTTCAGAGCTAGATGCAGAAAAAAATTATTTTTAATTTGCAACCTGATGGAGGTCAGTATAGATGGACTAATAGACCAAGTCCCACACACTGCTAGAAGCCCAAATCTTTTTTCAGAGCTAGATGCAGAAAAAAATTATTTTTAATTTGCAACCTGATGGAGGTCAGTATAGATGGACTAATAGACCAAGTCCCACACACCGCTAGAAGCCCAAATATTTTTTCAGAGCTAGATGCAGAAAAAAATTATTTTTAATTTGCAACCTGATGGAGGTCAGTATAGATGGACTAATAGACCAAGTCCCACACACTGCTAGAAGCCCAAATATTTTTTCAGAGCTAGATGCAGAAAAAAATTATTTTTAATTTGCAACCTGATGGAGGTCAGTATAGATGGACTAATAGACCAAGTCCCACACACCGCTAGAAGCCCAACTATTTTTTCAGAGCTAGATGCAGAAAAAAATTATATTCAATTTGCAACCTGCTGGAGGTCAGTATAGAAGGACTAATAGAACAAGTCCCACACACTGCTAGAAGCCCAAATATTTTTTCAGAGCTAAATGAAGAAAAAAATTATTTTTAATTTGCAACCTGATGGAGGTCAGTATAGATGGACTAATAGACCAAGTCCCACACACTGCTAGAAGCCCAAATATTTTTTCAGAGCTAGATGCAGAAAAAAATTATTTTTAATTTGCAACCTGATGGAGGTCAGTATAGATGGACTAATAGACCAAGTCCCACACACCGCTAGAAGCCCAAATATTTTTTCAGAGCTAGATGCAGAAAAAAATTATTTTTAATTTGCAACCTGATGGAGGTCAGTATAGATGGACTAATAGACCAAGTCCCACACACTGCTAGAAGCCCAAATATTTTTTCAGAGCTAGATGCAGAAAAAAATTATATTCAGTTTGCAACCTGATGGAGGTCAGTATAGATGGACTAATAGAATGATGCTATGCCCAAAAGATTTTACTTAACTAGGTGCAGTAAAAAAATTGGTATTCTATACACAGGTGTTATATCTTGCAACACAGATAGGCTACTCCACTGACTAACACACTCTGCAATAGGCCAAAAAGGATTAGCTTTGCTAGATTCAGCCAAATGCTGTGAAAAAAACTTGCACAGCACTGGCACAGACCTGCCTGGCAAAAACTGATAGGAACTCATGTAACCTAGTCCTGAAAAGGACTCCAATTACAATTAGTCTTTACTCCCACAACCTATCTATTTAAGAGCACAGACCTCCCTGATAAAAGTCGTAGGAAATGCTGTAACCTAGTCCTTAAAAGGACTGCAATCACAACTATTCCCTGCTCCCAAGCTATCTGTATATTTGTGCGAAAATTGGCTTGAAATTAACAAGGTATAGCGCACACAGCAACAGCGGTGCCGTCTAACACGCAGCTGCAGCAGTGAGAAAATGGTGGCGACGGGGAAAATGGCTTGGTCTTATAGGGCAAGGACATGTGACATACACTGCCAATGACACATGCCCTTGCTTGTGTGAAAAAAAGCACTTCGCTCCGTGTGTGCGCTGCTGATAGGCTGACAGATTGCACCTCCCCACTGCAAATGCGGGAAAGAGAAAAAAAAATGGAGATCTTCATTGTTCCTGCAGAGATCCATCCCCTGCCCCTCCCCCCACCCCGCTGTACACTCAAACTGCGTATTAACATTAAGAAAAAATCCAGTTATGATTTTGGTGCACGAACAGTTATCGAACATAACCTCGAACAGCCGAATTTTTCTCAAATTGTTCGTGTTCGCCGAACGGCTCGAACACCGCCCAAAACAGCTCGAATTTGAGATTGGCGAACAGTTCGAGTAGAACAACGCTCATCTCTAACTGTGACCTCCACCATTCTTCCATGGGGCATTAAAACCGTCTTGTTAAGCTACTGCGACCTCCACGTCTCTTCCAAGGGGCATTAAAACCGTCTTGTTAAGCTACTGCAACCTCCACGTCTCTTCCAAGGGGCATTTAAACCGTCTTGTTAAGCTACTGCGACCTCCACCATTCTTCCAAGGGGCATTTAAACAGTCTTGTTAAGCTACTGTTACCTCCACGTCTCTTACAAGGGGCATTAAAACCGTCTTGTTAAGCTACTGCAACCTCCACGTCTCTTCCAAGGGGCATTTAAACCGTCTTGTTAAGCTACTGCGACGTCCACCATTCTTCCAAGGGGCATTAAAACCATCTTGTTAAGCTACTGCGACCTCCACGTCTCTTCCAAGGGACATTAAAACCATCTTGTTAAGCTACTGCCACCTCCATGTCCCCTCCAAGGGGCATTTAAACCGTCTTGTTAAGCTACTGCGACCTCCACGTCTCTTCCAAGGGGCACTAAAACCGTCTTGTTAAGCTACTGCGACCTCCACGTCTCTTCCAAGGGTCATTTAAACTGTCTTGTTAAGCTTCTGCGAACTCCACGTCTCTACCAAGGGGCATTAAAACTGTCTTGTTAAGCTACTTGCGACCTCCACGTCTCTTCCAAGGGGCATTTAAACCGTCTTGTTAAGCAACTGAGACCCCCACCACTTTTCCAAGGGGCATTAAAACCATCTTGTTAAGCTACTGCGACCTCCACCACTTTTTCAAGGGGCATTGATATTGTCTTTTTATTCCACTGCGAACTCCACCATTCTTCCAACGGGCATTGCATTTCCTCCTAATTTTAGTCAGCTTTTGCTTTTCAATGCATAGGCGAACACTAAGGGAGACCCAATCCCCAATAATGGGTAGAAGGTTTTTAGTATGCTGTAATCCACGTCTGTTTCAAGAGGCATTGCAGTTCCTCATAATTTTTGGAAAGCCTTCCATTCACTGCTTAGGCCAACAGTGCACAGGAGACCCAGTTGCTATAAATGGAAAAAATGGTTTAGTTAAGGCCCTCTGACCTCCATGTCACTTCCAAGGGGCATTGGAGTGCCTCGAAATTTTTGGTAGGCATTGCACTCACTGCATGCCCTATAACTGTGTAGCCGAACCTCTCCTTTTGGTACAGAAACATATCCTACTAGACATGTGTGGTTGACTGGCCTGATATTGATGTGAATGGTCCCTGTTCCTCCTGCTCTTTCTCCTTTGCCACCACCTCATCCATCATTCATCACCTGAAGCTTTGTTTTAACGGGAGTCATAGAACTGGGATAGTAGCAGGAAAACATCCAGCAATCCTCGGAGGAGGTAGGATATGCGCCAAAACGCTGACCACCTCAGGCCTAGCCGCTACTACATACATGCGCTTGCATTCCAAGACACCCGGCCCCCGGGCGGCTGGGGACTGAGTATGGATATCAGGCCGCCGACTCAGCCATGACATGGTGGCCCGCGTCTGCCTCCACATGCCTAAAAGGCCCAATTTCAAGTGCAAGCAAGCTAGCAGTATGGTACTGCAGCCTGGGGGTGGGTGGGTGGCAGGTTGCACACTTACGCTTGCATTCCATGAAAACAAAGCAGATGTTAACTTCTATCATCATCATCATGCTCCTCACCTTGGCACTCTCAACTCCCCTGATGGAGAAGCCAAGTCCCACCGGAGGAGTCTGGTTTTCTGGGCTCGTCCAATGCTGCCCTAAAGTAGGCCGGGCTAAGAAAATTGTGTGGGGGGATGTTCCAAGGAGAAATAGGGGCGGCTGGGGACCGTTTATGGACACCCGGCCGCCCCCAGGCGGCTGGGGACCCTGTGTGGACACCCGGCCGCCGGGTGGCTGGGGACCGAGTATGGATACCTCGCTGCCGAAGTAGCCATGAGGTAGTGGCCAGCTTCGGCCACCTCCAAACTAAAAGGTCCCATTTCAAGTGCAAGCAAGCTAGCAGTATGGTATTGCAGCCTGGGGGTGGTTGGGTGGCTGGTTGCACACTTACGCTTGCATTGCAAGGAATGGGGGAGGTACAATTGAACACTGCCATGGGACAAGGACTTGCACGGGGATAGTTGCAAGTCTGTATCTTCTGATGCGGAAAGGATCACTTCTGATGGGCACACTTTTAGGCAGTGACCTGGGTGTCAGAGATGCTTCCAGGGGTCTTCCCCATGCTGTTCCCATGTCTTTTCAGCACTGTATGCATGTGTCACACAGCACATGGCCAGATAAGATTGTAAAATGTTAAAATGACATTTCCCGGTGAATGCATTTGTCACGGTTGAAAGCAATACAAAAGTGCAAAAACGCATAAAAAAATGCTACTTGTGAACATAGCCCAAGGTGTGGAGGAGTATTTTTGTTTTTGGTTATTTATTTTACCTTATACACAAGTCTTTACCCTGGAAAGGAAGTTCCTTAACATATTTCACAGGAAAACCGTTTCAGTTTAGTTTTTGAACGTTTTATTGTGAGCCCGTTAAAGTGGCTTAATACCTCTGACCACGTTGTTGACAGCAGTGACCTGGGGGTCAGAAATGCTTCCTGGGCCGATCCCCATGCTGTCCCCATGTCATTTGAGCACTGTCACTATCGTTTTGGGCACTTTTTAGGCTTTCTACAGACTGCCGGGGGTGCCGCCGCAAAAATACTCGGGTCTCCCATAGACTAACATTGGACTCGTTGCTCGAGTCGAGCACCCGAGTATCACAGCGAGCTCGGCCCGAGCTTCGAGCACCCGAGCATTTTAATGCTCGCTCAACACTAGTGAAGAACAATCATAAGACCATTCCTAATAATATTTTCCCACCTGATTTTCCAGTCTATAATAAAACTATGTTTTTTCTGCTGCTACTTTGGTAAGCCTCAACCTCTCCAAATCAAAAATGTTTGTCAATCTTGACATTCTACAAAAAGGTGAGATTTCTGCCTTTAACCTAGTGGATTGTTCTCTAGATAATTTGGAATGTAGAAGAAACAGAACAAAGTTTCACAATTTAAGATAATTTTGAAAATGTAAAATTGTAGTTATGTCTGGGTTTCTATTTTAAATAATAAAATAGAAAATAAAACACCAAAGGCCTCCTTCACATATTGTGCCAGGTGTACTAGAACTGACTAAGTTTTACAAAGTGTAAATTTAGACTAAACAGTCTTAAACTATGCCAGATTTAACCCCTTCCCGACCTTGGACATACCCAGTACGTCCTAGTTGGGAATAATTTCCCGATGTTGGACGTACTTGATACGTCATGGCGATTTTGCTTTTACAGGAGCTGTACGCGCACAATTGCCACCAGGTGTTCAGCTAACATCATAGCTGACACCCGGCTCCATCCCTCTAGGTGCCTTCTAAATGCTGGGATTTATATTGATCACAGCTTTTAGGGGGTTAAACCGGCGGGAGCAGTGCGGGTACCGCTCCTGGTAGTGATAGCCAAGGAGAGGGATGGAGCACCCTCTCCCCTCTGCGGGATCCTGATTGTTACCATGGTTATCTGAGGTCGTCTGGGTTACCAGACTACGGCAAGCCCCTTAGACCATGCACAGAGCATGGTCTAAGGGGCTTGTCAATGCAGCACTGACAGTTATAAACCATTGCAATGCTCGTGCATTGCAATGGCTTATAACAGTGATCAGTTTGCTGAAAGTGAAAATCCCATAGAGGAACTAAGAAAAAAGTAAAAAACTAATTCTAAAAATATTTTTTAAACAAATCACAAAATAATCTTTAATATATATATATATATATATTGTACCCATAAATTTGTATTTTTATGTAAAAAAATAAATAAACATAGAAAGTACAAACGTTTGGTATCGACACGTCCGGAACAACCCACCCCATAAAACTGTCACACTAGTTAACATCTTCAGTGTACTCCTTAAAAATAACAAATAAAAACGGGGCAAAAAACGCTGCTTTTTCATCATACCGCCAAACAAAAGGTGGAATTAAACGCGATTGAAAAGACGAATGTAAATAAAAATGATATTGCTGAAAATGTCATCTTGCCCACAGAAAACAAGCCGCAACACAGCTGCATCCGCAGAAAAATAAAAAGTTATAGGTCTCTGAAAAAAGCAATGCAAAAATAATTATTTTTTCTATAAAATTGTTTTTATTGTGTGAAGGCACCAAAACATAGCAAAAAATATATAAATGTGGTTTCACTGTAATTGTACTGACCTGCAGAATAAAACTGCCTTATCAATTTTACCACACGTGGAATGGCATTAAAAAAAAAAAAAAAAAAACAATTCCTGAACTGCTGATTTTTGTTCATTTTGTTCATAGAAAGCTATCAAAAAACTTTATGTAGCCAAAAATGGTAATAATAAAAACATCAAGTCGTCTCGCAAAAAACAAACTTTCACATGACTCTGTCAGCCATAATATAGAAAAATTATAGCTCGTAAAATATTGCAAAAACTGCAATAAAAAGTGTCTTTTAGTGTGTGACAGCAGCCAAACAGCAAAAAAAATGATATAAATCTGTTATCGCTGTAATCGCACCGACCCGAAGAATAAAGTTATATAATCACTTATACCCCATGAGGAATGGCGTAAAAAATAAATAAAATCAATTCTTCACCTGCTTTTCATTTGTTCAGTCTGCCTCTCAAAGATCGCAGTAAGGCTCGGCTCACATTTAGAAAATAGCAAAAAGGAAATGGTAGTTACCAGCCAAGGTGTTCAAACAGGATGCAACAAGTAGAGATGAGCGGTGTTCGACTAGAACTGTTCGCCAATCTCAAATTCGAGCTGTTTTGGGCGGTGTTCGAGTTGTTCGACGAACCCGAACGATTTGCAAAAAATTCGGCTGTTCGAGGTTATGTTCGATAACTGTTCGTGCACCAAAAGCGTGTCCTGCATGTCTGGCGCTATTTAGAGCACCAATCATGCAGGGATTGTCTGCCACTCACTGTAATGCCACAGCCATGGTGGTTGTGGCATTACAGTGATTGCCCAAATCGATGGGAACAGTGCCAACAGTGAAACATGAAAAGCCGGCAATTCAGCAGCGGCATACACCTGTACCCGACAATTTAGAACCGAAAGAATAGAGCTTCACACATAGATTAGATAGATATAAACATGTCAGCCACATATATACGAAGTACAGTGAAAGTGCTGCTTACTGTACTTGTCATTTAGCGTAAAGGATTTATCAAAAAAAATAATAGTGTTTTCATGCACCGTCTCTTTAAAAAAGCCGGCCGGCAATTCAGCAGCGGTACCCGACAATTTAGAATAGAAAGAATAGAGAATCACACATAGATTAGATAGATAGAAACATGTCAGTCACATATATATGAAGTACAGTGACAGTGCTGCTTACTGTACTTGTCATTTAGCGTAAAGGATTTATCCAAAAAAATAATAGTGTTTTCATGCACCGTCTCTTTAAAAAAGCCGGCCGGCAATTCAGCAGCGGTACCCGACAATTTATAACAGACAGAATAGAGCTTCACACATAGATTAGATAGATAGAAACATGTCAGTCACATATATATGAAGTACAGTGATAGTGTTGGTTACTGTACTTGTCATTTAGTATTAAAACAAAGGATTTATTATTAAAAAAATTGGCGTGGGGTTCCCCTTAATTTTAGGCTCTAGCGGAGGTTAAGCAGACGGCTGGGGCAGATGTTTGAAGCCTGGGAAGGGGGTAATACCCACGGAGCTTCCCAGGCTACTAATATCAGCCCCCAGCTGAATACATAGCCTTTACTAGCTATTAAAATGGGGGACCCCCCAAAAAAAATGACGTGGGGTCCCCCCTAATTTAATAGCTAGCAAAGGCTAGGCAGACAGCTGGGGGCTGATATTAATAGCCCAGGAAGGGAGCCATGAATATTGGCCCCCTCCCAGGCTAGAAACACCAGCCGTCAGCCGCCCCAGAAATGGCGCATTCATAGGATGCGCCAATTCTGGCACTTAGCCTCGCTCTTCCACGCTGCCCTGGTGCGGTGGCAGGGGGTAATAGGGTTGGGGTTGATGTCAGCTTATAATGCCAGCTGACATCAAGCCCAGGTTAGTAATGGAGAGGCGTCTATAAGACACCCCCATTACTAACCCCATAGTCAAAGTTAAAAAAAACACAAACACCCAGAATAAAGTCCTTTAATTGAAATAAAGACACAATCCTTTATTGTTCTAAATTAAACCATACTTACCGTCACGCCCATTCCAGCTGAAGCCAACGATCTCCTGCAATAAAAGAAAAATAATAAAGCAACCTCATCCTTACCTTTCCATGGTTCCCACGACAGCTTCAGCTCTGCTACATCGAGATGACAGGCTGGACCGCAGCAGAACGCTGCCATCCAGCCTCTCATCCCGCAGACACTGAGAAGCGCAGGCTTGCTTGCGCTGCTCAGCGTCTCTCGTGACGACATCCAGATGAGCCGAGTTCATGTCCAATGAACTCGGCTCACCTCATGCACGTCACTGACAGCGTGGGAAAATTCTCACGCTGAAGCGGTGAGTGCAGGAGAATTCTCCCACGCTGTCAGTGACGTGCATAAGGTGAGCTCATGTCCAATGAACTCAGCTCACCTCCTGCACGTCACTGACAGCGTGGGAGAATTCTCCTGCACTCAGCGCTTCAGCGTGAGAATTCTCCCACGCTGAAGCGCTGAGTGCAGGAGAATTTTCCCACGCTGTCAGTGACGTGCATAAGGTGAGCTCATGTCTAATGAACTCAGCTCACCTCCTGCACGTCACTGACAGCGTGGGAGAGTTCTCCTGCACTCAGCGCTTCAGTGTGAGAATTCTCCCACGCTGAAGCGCTGAGTGCAGGAGAATTTTCCCACGCTGTCAGTGACGTGCATGAGGTGAGCCGAGTTCATTGGACATTAACTCGGCTCATCTGGATGCCCTCACAGAGAGACACTGTGGAGCGCAAGCAAGCCTGCGCTTCTCAGTGTCTGCGGGATGACAGGCTGGATGGCAGCGTTCTGCTGCGGTCCAGCCTGTCATCTCGATGTAGCAGAGCTGAAGCTGTCATGGGAACCATGGAAAGGTAAGGATGATGTTGCTTTATTATTTTTCTTTTATTTCAGGAGATCGTTGGCTTCAGCTGGAATGGGCGTGATGGTAAGTATGGTTTAATTTAGAACAATAAAGAATTGTGTGTTTATTTCAATTAAAGGACTTTTTTCTGGGTGTTGTGTTTTTTTTAAATACTTTACTAGAAATTCATGGTGGTGATGTCTAATATTGGCGTGACCTCATGAATTTCGGGCTTAGGGCCAGCTGATAATGCCAAGCTGGCCCTAACCCCTTTATTACCCAGTGAGCCACCGCATCAGGGCCCTGGATGAGTTGGGTACAGCGCCAGAAGATGGCGCTTCTATGAACGCGCCATTTTCCGGGGTGGCTGCGGACTGCAATTTGCAGCGGGGGTGGCCCAGAAAGCTTGGGCCTCCCTGCGCTGCGGATTCCAGCCCCCAGCTGCCTAGTTGTACCTGGCTGGACACAAAAACAGGGCGAAGCCCCACGTCAATTTTCTTTAAATTATTTCATGAAATAATTAAGAAAAAAAGGGCTTCCCTATATTGTTGTGTCCGGCCAGGTACAAATAGGCAGCTGGTGGTTGGGGGCAGCCCATTCCTGCCTGCTGTACCTGGCTGGACACAAATATAGTGCGAAGCCCCACGTCAATTTTTTTTAAATTATTTCATGAATTTCCTGAAATAATTTAAAAAAATTGAAGTGGGGCTTCGCACTATATTTGTGTCCAGCCAGGTACAGCAGGCAGGAACGGGCTGCCCCCATCCACCAGCTGCCTATTTGTACCTGGCCGGACACAACAATATAGGGAAGTCCTTTTTTTCTTAATTATTTCATGAATTTCATGAAATAATTAAAAAAAATTGAAGTGGGGCTTCGCACTATATTTGTGTCCAGCCAGGTACAGCAGGCAGGAACGGGCTGCCCCCAACCACCAGCTGCCTATTTGTACCTGGCCGGACACAACAATATAGGGAAGGCCTTTTTTTCTTAATTATTTCATGAATTTCATGAAATAATTAAAAAAAAAGTACGTGGGGCTTTGCCCTATTTTTGTGTCCAGCCAGGTACAACTAGGCAGCTGGGGGCTGGAATCTGCAGCGCAGGGAGGCCCAAGCTTTCTGGGCCCCCCCCCGCTACAAATTGCAGTCTGCAGCCACCCCGGAAAATGGCGCGTTCATAGAAGCGCCATCTTCTGGCGCTGTACCCAACTCATCCAGGGCCCTGGTGCGGTGGCTCACTGGGTAATAAAGGGGTTAGGGCCAGCTTGGTATTATCAGCTGGCCCCAAGCCCAAAATTCATGGGGTCACGCCAGTATTAGACATGACCGCCATGAATTTCTAGTAAAGTATTTAAAAAAAACACAACACCCAGAATAAAGTCCTTTAATTGAAATAAAGACACAATTCTTTATTGTTCTAAATTAAACCATACTTACCATCACACCCATTCCAGCTGAAGCCAACGATCTCCTGCAATAAAAGAAAAATAATAAACCAACCTCATCCTTACCTTTCCATGGTTCCCACGACAGCTTCAGCTCTGCTACATCGAGATGACTGGCTGGACCGCAGCAGAACGCTGCCATCCAGTCTGTCATCCCGCAGACACTGAGAAGCGCAGGCATGCTTGCGCTCCTCACTGTCTCGCTGTGACGGCATCCAGATGAGCCGAGGTCATGTCCAATGAACTCGGCTCACCTCATGCACGTCACTGACAGCGTGGGAAAATTCCCACGCTGAAGTGCTGAGTGCAGGAGAATTCTCCCACGCTGTCAGTGATGTGCATGAGGTGAGCTCATGTCCAATGAACTCAGCTCACCTCCTGCACGTCACTGATAGCGTGGGAAAATTCTCCTGCAATCAGCGCTTCAGCGTGAGAATTTTCCCACGCTGTCAGTGACGTGCATGAGGTGAGCCGAGTTCATTGGACATGAACTCGGCTCATCTGGATGTCGTCACAGAGAGACGCTGAGCAGCGCAAGCAAGCCTGCGCTTCTCAGTGTCTGCGGGATGACAGGCTGGATGGCAGCGTTCTGCTGCGGTCCAGCCTGTCATCTCGATGTAGCAGAGCTGAAGCTGTCGTGGGAACCATGGAAAGGTAAGGATGAGGTTGCTTTATTATTTTTCTTTTATTGCAGGAGATCGTTGGCTTCAGCTGGAATGGGCGTGATGGTAAGTATGGTTTAATTTAGAACAATAAAGGATTGTGTCTTTATTTCAATTAAAGGACTTTATTCTGGGTGTTTGTGTTTTTTTTAACTTTGACTATGGGGTTAGTAATGGGGGTGTCTTATAGACGCCTCTCCATTACTAACCTGGGCTTGATGTCAGCTGGCATTATAAGCTGACATCAACCCCAACCCTATTACCCCCTGCCACCGCACCAGGGCAGCGTGGAAGAGCGAGGCTAAGTGCCAGAATTGGCGCATCCTATGAATGCGCCATTTCTGGGGCGGCTGACGGCTGGTGTTTCTAGCCTGGGAGGGGGCCAATATTCATGGCTCCCTTCCTGGGCTATTAATATCAGCCCCCAGCTGTCTGCCTAGCCTTTGCTAGCTATTAAATTAGGGGGGACCCCACGTCATTTTTTTTGGGGGGTCCCCCATTTTAATAGCTAGTAAAGGCTATGTATTCAGCTGGGGGCTGATATTAGTAGCCTGGGAAGCTCCGTGGGTATTACCCCCTTCCCAGGCTTCAAACATCTGCCCCAGCCATCTGCTTAACCTCCGCTAGAGCCTAAAATTAAGGGGAACCCCACGCCAATTTTTTTAATAATAAATCCTTTATTTTAATACTAAATGACAAGTACAGTAACCAACACTATCACTGTACTTCATATATATGTGACTGACATGTTTCTATCTATCTAATCTATGTGTGATGCTCTATCTTTCTGTTCTAAATTGTCGGGTACCGCTGCTGAATTGCCGGCCGGCTTTTTTAAAGAGACAGTGCATGAAAACACTATTATTTTTTTAAATAAATCCTTTACACTAAATGACAAGTACAGTAAGCAACACTATCACTGTACTTATTATATATGTGACTGACATGTTTCTATCTATCTAATCTATGTGTGAAGCTCTATTCTTTCTGTTCTAAATTGTCGGGTACAGATGCTGAATTGCCGGCCGGCTTTTTTAAAGAGACGGTGCATGAAAACACTAATATTTTTTTTAATAAATCCTTTACACTAAATGACAAGTGCAGTAACCAACACTGTCACTGTGCTTCTTATATGTGTGACTGACATGTTTCTATCTATCTAATCTATGTGTGATGCTCTATTCCTTCTTGTCTAAATTGTCGGGTACCGGTGTATGCCGCTGCTGAATTTGCCGGCCGGCTTTTTTAAAGAGAGTGTCTTCTGAGCAGTTTGTCAGCTTTTGGACACCTTTGCAGGTGTTTTCTATGTGTTTCTATGTGTTTTTGTTTGCCTGCCATTGGTTTTAACGGTGTTCGACGGTGTTCTAAGGTGTTCGACGAACAGTTCGACGAACAGTTCCTCGAACATCCCGGTGTTCGACGAACCGAACCGAACCCGAACACTACGGGGGTGGCTCAACACTAGCAACAAGCCCCCTTTTGTTAGAAGGAGGTAACACAGGTGCAGAATGCTGATGAACAACCACTCTCAACCTCTCACTCCATGGAGGGGGTGATTGCCTAGCACTAAAACTGCGCACTGATGAAGCTTGCAATAGGGCGCAATTCACTCTCCTGTAGCACCGTGCCTTGCCAGCAACCTATTACACGCCCATACTATTTGATTAGGTGGGATGCCCGGCACCCTATCAGTGCATAACGGAGGTGCAAGTCCCTAATTTACAAAGTCACCATTGATGGGTTTGGCTGCACCCTGTAAGATGAAAAAAGTGCATAAAAATATAATATGAGGTATTGGTTAATATTTTGGCCAAAATAAGCAAGCTCGCAACCCGCGTCAAGGGTCCACATTTTTTTTGCGAGTCCCTACTGTAATTTAAAAATAAACAGCACAGCCAAAGAAATAAACGGAATCTTTTAAAAAAAATTCCAAAATTCAATTAGAAAATAGCAAAAAGGCAATGTTAGTTACCAGCCCAGGTGTTCAAGGAAAATGCACAAACAGGATTCAGCAAGCCCCCTTTTGTTAGAAGGAGGTAACACAGGTGCAGAATGCTGATGAACAACCACTCTTAATCTTTCATTCCATGGAGGACGTGATTGCCAGCACTAAAACTGCACACAGATCAAGCTCGCAACCCGCGTCAAGGGTCCTCATTTTTTTTTGCGAGTCCTTACTCTAATTTAAAAACAAACGGCTCACATTTATCCTGCACTCTACGCTGAGCGCTTACACCAGGGTTTCCATGTAAACCTCTGAAATATGTGATTCAGACAGAACCCCCAGTGGAAGATTCCCTATAATGAGGCAGATGGATACATTGTGGATGCCGTCTGGCCTGTGATCCGGCCGTGTCCATCTTTTTAGGTGTGCATAAAAGCACGGTCCACCACAGTTTTGTGCACTTCTGAAAAGAAGCACAATGCTGAACAGAGGCCAGATGGAGTCAAGAGTAACTCTGATGCCTCAACATAGTGAATGGATCCCTCTGGGTTTCATCTGAATCACGTCACTTGGAGATTTCGATGGAAACCCCAATGTAAGTGCTTAGCGTAGAGCGCAGGATAAATGTGATCCAAAATGTTGTGTAAAAAAAGCTTCAAAAGCTTCAAATCAGTCCACAAAAAAAGTAATCTGTTAACAGAAATATAGGGGGCTTACATGTTACTGGTAGTACAAAGACCCTGGAAAAGCAAAATGGTTCCTAGCCCCCCAAAAGAAATTCAGCAAATTCTGCAAATCCAAATGCCTCCTCCCTTCTGAGCCCCAGTGTGCCTAAACCACATTTAGTATCCACATGTTTGGCATTTCTGTAACAATGAGTGCCTGCCTAATTACGAGTGTGTGTCTCCAGAAACATGAGCTGGGCACTACAACATACTGCGCATTACAACATACTGGGCACTACAATGGCAGTTTGCAATTTTCACTCAGCAGCATCCACTGCTGCTTGTTTCTGGAAAACACCCATGGAGTCAAAATTGTCACTACACCTGTAGATAAATTCCCAAAAGGGTATAATTTCCAAAATGTGGTCACTTGAGGGGGCATTCTGCTCTTCTAGCACTTTGGGGCTCTGTATATGGCATCCGCAAACTATTCTAGGAAAATCTGCGCTCCAGGAGGCAAATAGCACTTCATCCCTCCTGAGTCTCGCTTTATGGCTAAGCAGTACTGTACAGCCACATATGGGAATGTAGAAATATGTATTTCTACATTCAGCAGAAATTGTGGGACAAATTTTGGTGCCATTATTACCCATTTGCCCATTACCCAATGTAAAATCTGGGGATAAAATGAAATTTTGGTGGTAAAAATGTAATTATTTTTTCTTCACTGCCCAATGGTAAAAAATGGGGTCACTTGTGGGGGGTTTCCACTGTTTAGGCACATCAGGGGCTCTCCAAATGTGACATGGCCCTGCTCTCAATTCCAGACAATTTTGCGTTCAAAAAGTCAAACTGTGCTCCTTCCCTTCTGAGACCTGCCATGCACCCTAACTGTAGTTTTCCCCCACATATGGGGTATTGACGTACTCAAGAGAAATTGCACAACAAATTTTGTGGTCCATTTTCTACTGTTATTATTTTGAAAATAAAATATTGGGGCAAAAAGAACATTTTTGTGGAAAAAAATTGATTTTTTATTTTCACGGCTCAACCTTATAAATTTCTGAGATTCACCTGGGGGTTCAAGGTGCTCACAACTCATCTAGATAAGTTCCTTGATAGGTATAGCTTCCAAAATGTAGTCACTTGTGGGGGGGCTTTTTAGGGACATCAGGGGCTCTCCAAATGCGACATGGAATCTGCTCTCGATTACAGCCAATTTTGCTTTCAAAAAGTCAAACGATGCTTCTCCCCTTTAGAGCCCTGCCGTGTGCCCAAACAGTAGTTTTCCCACACATATGGGGTATTGGCATACTCAGGAAAAATTGCACAACAAATTTTAGGGTCCATTTTCTCCTGATAACCTTCTGAAAATAAAAAAAATGTGCGTCTAAAGTAAATTTTTTGTGAAAAAAAGTTAAATGTTAATTTTTTCCTTCCACATTGCTTCAGTTCCTGTGAAGCACCTGAAGGATTAATAAACTTCTTGAATGTGGTTTGACCCCCTTGAGGGGTGCTGTTTTTAGAATGGTGTCACTTTTGGATATTTTCTTTCATATAGACCCCTCAAAGTCACTTCAAATGTGATAAGGAAAAATGAGAAATCGCTGGTCAACTTTTAACCCTTCTAAATTCCTACCAAAAAAATGTTTCAAAAATTGTGCTGATGTAAGGGAAATGATATTTATGACCTATTTTGTGTAAGATAACTCTGGTGTAAGGGTAAAAAAATGAAAATTCGAAAATTGCAAAATTTTCAAAAGTTTCGCCAAATTTCCAATCTTTTCACAAATAAACGCGAGTCATATTGAACAAATTTTACCACTAGCATTAAGTACAACATGTCACACAAAAACATTCTGAGAATCAGTGGGATCCGTTGAAGCGTTACAGAGTTATTAGCTCATAAAGTGACACTGGTCATAATTGTAAAATTTGGCCTGGTCATGAAGGTGAAAACAGGCTTTGGGGGTAAAGGGGTTAAAGATGATCTTTCACCAGTTTTAGTATGTTAAACTTCCCACATCATGGAATAGAGGCTGGAGAGGTGAATAAACCATTTTTTATTTTTTAATTTCTCCTCTCAATTGCAGAGATATTAGAATGTGAAGGTTAGTGCATGTACTTCATCTTTGCATGACGTTGACCAATCATAAGCAGGAAGTGTCATGGAGGGGAAAAAAGAACAATTCTCTCAGACCTGATCTCTGCAGCTACTATGTAGAGATACAGTACAGAGGCAAAAAACGACGATCAATAGTCCAAAATAATCAAAAATAGTAAAATTTATTAAACAGATATATACAGGACAGGGGGAAACAGGGATACACATGTGAGGAAAAATCATGTGAGAAGCGCACAGAGAAGGAGCATGATCATATCAGTTAAGTATATCATATTAAATCATATAGCAAATAGCAGTAGCACATGGTATAAAGGCCTTACACTTATCCAAGTGGTGGGTGTCAAAGGTACATATATAAAATAGATGCACAATTGTTAAACATCAGTGCTTGAATAATAAATACCTTATGCAGACACCAACATGTACAGGAGCTCTTGAACACCTGCGCGCCAGCCCCGACGCACGTTTCGGGTAAACCTTCGTCAAGGGCCCCTATGGTCACTCAAGACCACAGAACATAATAAATGGAGTGGTTAAAAATAACATATTTCTCTCACATCTTATGGTGCTGAGGCTCCCCACCCTGTCTTCCATTGAATACCTTCCATTCAACGCTGGTCTTCTTTCGTTTTTATACTTCTTCACTCTTTTGCACCTCTGGCACTCACAAGTAGAAATGAGCAAACCTTTTGATGTTCGGGTTTTTCGACTTTTGGCGGTCAAGCTCAGGGCTAAGTAGAGACAGGGCAGACTCAGGATGGACGGGAACAAGTGCAGACAAGACAAACAGGGTCAGATTCAGGGAGCACAGGTACCGGGGACAGAGGGGACAGCGGGGACTTGGGCGGCGCAGGGGGGTGAGTAAACATGCCAGAGTCCCTGTTGAAAAGAGGAAGGAGACATGTTCAGGGGCGCCGGTACTGCTATAACAGTGATTAGCTTTTTGTTTTCCTTTTAGATCGCAATGTACGCAATCGATGCAAGAATGTTTCCATAAGTTTGTGACCGTAAAAGAAAAGAGTAATTTATCACCATCCATACAAAAAATGCTCTTACTATAACGAACTTCAACTTACGGCTTGCTTGGAGCTATAGCCATAAGCAATTTGCCCTTTTTTGGTCAACTTTCATGCGGAAATGTTAACTACGTATAATTTAAACATGTTGTTTTTTTTTTGTAGAAAAGAGGAGAACATCAACTCCGAGACAGCTGACGGCACTAAGGTTTGGTGCTAGTGTTAGGGCGACACCATCCCTGATACCCTAACCAATGTTGAAGTGGAAGGTGAATTCAACAGCCCAACATCTCAAAGGGAAAGTGTGGTAAGGTCATGTGTTCAGCAAAAATTCTGGCTTCTCGAACCTCTAGTAGAAGTTCTCTTGGGGCCAATAGGTCACAGCAACAAGACTGACCGATTGACCACAAAACTCTTTCAAAGAGAGTGGAGACTTTATCTATGGTTAGCCAAAATCAGTTTGATCATCTCAGTTGCTCAGTGTTCATTTGCATTCAAGACATGCCCAGGGCTCTCCAGCCTTCATTTTTTGTCTTCACCTTGCCTGTAGTCTTCTTGATTGCCTGCGAGTTTCCAAGCCCTCTTCTTCCCATAGCAGGTACCTACTAAGGTAGGTACTAAGCCCTAACCTTGGTAACCATATTGATGGCACAAAATCAACGGCTACATGTGGCAACTACCGCTACTTACTCTTTCTTTCCAGAAACTCAAACCTCTTTTCCTTCTTTTTTTTAGTCTCAACTTTCCTCGCCAAGATATCATACCTTCAGTTAAATGCTAGGGAGTATTTTAAAGTTTGTTTTTGTAGCCACCACTATAATTCTGTTTGTTATGTATTTTTGAAGTGGAACTCTCACAAACTTTCACCTTATGAACTGTGTATTCATCCACATACTATATGGAAGGTAGACCACAATGCTGTGAAGATACAGGTCCACAAAGTTTTCGTTAGTTGACAACCCAATTTTTAAATGCTTCAATTAGGTATTTTCATTAACTCCGCTTTGTTAGTGTGTACGTTTGCCAACTCTACAATGTTGTCAACTCATAAAAAAGACTGCACCTCTAGGACAAGAAAGTAGACACCAACAAAAGTTATGGTAGTTTCTACTTTTTCCTTCAGATGACTTTGAATGTTCATGATCAAACTGCGTCATAGTACTGGAAAATATACACTGTGACATAGTAGGAAAAAAAATAAAACATCCACTGGAAGCAAGTTTTCCAATTTTAAAATAAAAGTCCAGCTTTTCCACAATGAAGTTTGGAAAACCAAAAAGGCAAAAATATTTGGTTTGAGATACCTGTTTCTATGTGGTGGGATACTAAGTCTGTAAGGTCAAAATTTGTGAAAGCTCCTTTATTAGAAATGGCTGACAAAATCACAGTGTTTATTGTTTTATAGAACAGAAAGACTTAAATGTTACATATGTTGTATTTTCTTTGAAAAGTATTTATAAGATACTGATAGGCCAGGTACATGATAGTGTGTAATACAAGTAACTTGTACAATAATTTATTCAACATCCTTTGAATTAAAGAGGGAAACTTTCAGCACATAATGTCAAATGAAAGTCATTGCACCTTTGCAGAGACCAATCTGGTCAGTAAACCCTGGTCAATTAAAAATCTATAACCCTCCACTGCCTCTTGCAATTCTAGGACAAGTAAATCCATAAATACAATATTACTAATAGATGTTCGTTGGCATAAGCAGTAATAAGTTTATTCACGGCAATGGTGCACTAAGCGGCTTTTCTTTTCCTTTTACATTTTGAGCTGATAGATTCTGTGCAAAAGCAAAACTTTGGCAATGTCCAAGATGTGAATGTTTTATACCCAATTTTTAGACGATTACCCAATATTAAGAGAAATAAAGAATGAATTTTAATTTAACAAATACTTTTATTAACAAAATATAGTCATTTTGACATAGTATTAACGGTAGAGTTAAAAACATCAGGGACAACCAAGCATGTGATACATTATTGGTGGCTTCTACATAGAGATTGTCTGCTGTTGTGACTGCACATCAAAAACACAGGAGTAATGCCATGGCATGGCACCTTTAGGACTTATAAAATAGTCAGCAAAGGTATCTTGGACCCAAATAGCCAAATAGGAAGGACAGACTGGACCCTGTATTGAACACAGGCAACTGTGAATCATCAACTTCCTCATGAATATAACAGCATAATTGTGAAGTACACAGCGTATCTTTATCACAGCATCAACTGTGGTTGGTTTCATTTGGATGGATGAGTGAAAGACCCTCCACTGAGTAGTCATCATTCGAAAGGTGCATTCCATGAACCTGTGTACTCAGCCAACAATAAAGATCCCTACGCCAGACATTTAGTCTGTGGGTATGGGTTCAGCAGGTTGGGCATCAACAGAAACACCTCATCTTATACCATCACAAAAGGGACTGGGCACTTCTGGCAGTTGGGAGAATTCAGGAAACTCGAACAATTTGCAGTCCAATCTGTGAAGTTCACAATGTCCAAAAGTCTTGAGTGCTGCCTTAGGTACCAATATCAATGGTAACAGAACGGTAATGTGCATTATCCACCGCCATTAGTAGCACAGAAAAATACTTCTGGAAGTTAAAGAACTGTGATCTAGATCATACCCTTATATGTTTTCCATCACCTGCACATAGGCAAATGGGAAAGTTGAATACATTCTGAAAGCCTGCTGCGACCTGCAACCCTGTCTGCTTGTTTGAGGAAAGCATGATAATGGGCTACAACTTTTGCTAGATTATGTTGCACAATGTTGGAATTGGTGGATTTACCAATACGAAATTGAAGGTTTAGTGATGCGAAGCTCTTTCCTGTGGCCAAAAACCTGCAATACAAAAAGATGGAAATCCAAATTAGTATAATCAAATCAATTAGCATATTTTTCTTTACAAACCTAATCAGGTAACTTTTTTTCTACTAATCAGGTAACTATCATGGGTGCCCTTGGCAATGAACTGGTTGATTAGCGATGCAGAAAATGTGGCAACCATGGTGACTGCACAGCAGGTATTCTCAGCCATGATAGAGCCACATTACTAAAATAAGACGCTTCTCCTTGGCTAGCAAATAGATAACTCCTTTTCAAGAAAATATGCAAGTTCTGAAGTTAAATTCGATAGATCATTTTCAAAACTTATTGCAAGGCGATGAGCAGCCTTTCCTCATCAGGGATTGTCTTTCACATCACTGTGGCCGCAATAGGTCTAACAGCAAAGTGCGTTACTCCGATTATATATTATGTATTTGCCACCTGTATTCAGGCCACAGACCCACTGTCAGTATCTGGTCAGTATTCGGTCAGTAGTTTTTCTTAGGAGTGGGCGCCAAAACCAGGAGTGGGTGATAAATGTAGAATTGGTGACTTGTTTCTATTATACCTTTTCTCTGATTGTTCCTCACCTGGCTTTGTCTCCTGTTCCTGAAAATAAATACTGACCGAATACTGACAAAATACTGATAGTGTGGCCATGGCCTTAGGAAGGAGCCCATAGTGAAAATGAACTTTATTTGTCTTGCGAGCAGCCGACTTTCAGTCATACAGGCGTGCTAGTGCACTGCCCTGCAGAGCCGGCTGTCAGTACTGGAGTGTTCTTACAGCTGTCGCATAACATACTGTGAGCAGTGACTGTAGCTGCATCGGCACACCTGCATGATTGAAAGCTCCCAGGAGGAATAAAATTAATTTTCTCTCATGAGCCGAGTTTTCAGTACCGAGGCTGGGCATCTTCGTAACGCTATTATCCTGCAGATTAACCCAGCATTATCCGACCTGACAGGTCCACCCCATGGCCATTTTCTGCTTTTTTTTTTTCCGTTTCTTCCTCCTCTTCTTTCAAGAGCCATACATTTTTTATATTTCCATCAATATAACTGTATGAGGGCTTGCTTTTTGCAGGCAAATTGTACTTTTGAGTTGCACTATTCATTTTACCATATAGTGTATTGGAAAATGGGACAAAAACTTCCAAGTGCGGTGAAATTGCAAAAAGTGCAATTCCAGAATTGTTTTTTGTTTTTTTTATTTACCATGCTCACTATATGGTAAAACTGACCTGGCAGTATGATTCCTCAGGACAGTACAAGTTCGCAGATACCAAACATGTATAGTTTATTTTTTATTTAAGTGGTGAAAAAAAATTTGAAATTTGTTTGAAGATTTGTGTTTGTCACCATATTCCGAGACCCATAGCATTTCCATTGTTTTGGGATCTCGGGCTGGGTAATGGCTTACTTTCTGCGCCCTGAGCTGATATTTTTATTGATACTATTTTTGGATAGATATTATGCTTTGATCGCTTCTTATTGAATTTTATTGCCATATTGCGACGAACAAAAAAAGTAATTCTGGTGTTTAAATTTTTTTCGCAATAGACTGTTTACCAATCGGATTAATTTATTTAATATTTCGATAGATCGAACATTTCTCAGCGCAGTGATATCAAACGTGTTTTTTTTTGTTAATTGTTCTATTTTCAATTTTTTTTTCATATTTTTAAAAACTTTTTTGTCCACTTTTTACTTTATTTAATAGTTCCCTAAGGAAACTTGAAGCTGCGATCGTCCGATCACCTGTGCTATACAAAGCAATGCTTCAGCACTTCTTTGCAAAGCAAAATCCACAATCTCCTATGAACGCCATCCATGAGCCAGCGTTCACAGAAATATTGTAATGACTAGTACGGTCTTCTGCAGAGTAAAAAGATGGGTGGCTCAACAGCAACATGCAGCATACTTTTTTAACATGCTGTAGGCAAAAAGACACATGAAATTTGTATAGAAAAGGCAGTAAAAAAACCCTCAAAAATGCACGTAAAACCCAGCAAAAAACGCATGTAAAACAAAACATTTAGTTTTGTATGCAACATTTTTACTGCCAATAGGGAAGGTTTTGGGTGCAGAAAAAAAGCTGCAAAAACTCCACATGTGAACATACCACTTATTCAGTAAGTATACAGTCAGGTATTCCTGAATAAATGTTCCTGGAGGTTCTTCTCAGAACTAAAGACGTGACTTAATCATGGAGACGGCCTCTGTTCTGCTGGTTAGCTGTGCTCAGGTGTTAATAGATAACTTGAGACAGAGTTAGATAGTTTATTATTGTACTTTAAAACCGAACCAAATTCTACCTTCAGAGAATGAAGTACTAATTCCTTTCTTTATAAACAAGTTTAATCAAAGATTATCTTCATTTTTTGAGCTGCATTATCCACAATCACTAGTTGTGTTTAATTACACAACTAGTACAAATGAAAGGAATGATGTTCTTTGTGCTAGTTACTGCACATTCTCAAAAATTGCTGTACATCCATCATTGGCAGTAGCTTGAAAACCCAAAGGGCACTGTATTGTGCCCTCTTTTTTTAAAAATATGTCTATTATTGCCATTGAGTAGAATTTCAATATTTTCAGGGGATTCTGTGCTCTGTAAGGAAATCAATACATAGGAGGGATCTGGGAAAACTGGAGGCTTGAGCAGAGAAATGGTAACTAAACAGATATTTTGACAGATCAATCTCTGATCAACTATACACAAGTTGAATGGCGCTCACTTACTAGCCTGATGGCACTGGCTGGCAAATTACTGATGGGAACAGAATGATAATTAATACAGTCATTCTGTTCCCATATAGCAGCATATCCCTTGTTTATACAGGATGATGTGCTGCGGACAACGATAATTTTTATACCGCATAAAAGATCCAATCACTCGATGAACGCGTGTCCACTGATAGCTCATCTCGATGCACTTTTAAGTTTATTATGGTTTTACCCTAGTGTTAAAGAGGTTGTCTCAACTTGTGAAATGGATAAAATTGCAACTTTGCAATTTACCTCCTGTTAAAAATCCTCTTCGTTCCAAAGAATGGAGGGATTTTTATTCCTATAGTTTACTGCTCATTGTCTAGCCAATCGGCCATCAGAGGAAGATGGTTTCCTAGACAAGGAGCACGAGCACATGCTTGCAAAGATTTTTTATAAGGTTGCAAGTGCTTCCAGATTGGCCACCTTCAATGCCCCTGTGCTCCGCTGATGCTGCAGAGGCAAAGCTGCCTGTGCTAGTGTAAGGTGCACAGGGCGGTAGTCATGGTCAAGGGGCTGATGTTTCTCCTCACCCTGGCACCCCACAAATAAACTGTGTCCCAGTTCCCAGGTGCTGTGGTTGTTTTGCAGTTCACTCACTTTTTGGCTGCAGCAGGCCTCTGCTGTCTCCAAAATCCCGGATCCAGGAACAGCCGCAAATGCATTAGAGAATGCCCGATTTGTTTTAACATTTAACATTTTCCTTACAGTTGAGGTACATCCGATTGTATCACGCAGTATCGGGCACAGCACCCTTTGTCGCTTACTCAACACAGTACTTCTCACTCCAGTTCTCACATTCAGCACGGATTAGCCCTACGCTTGATCCTCCTGTCAGCACTAGGGTTTCCCAATCTGGCTCCGCAGTATTCCCAAGGACCACTATGTTTCCCTCACATGGTTCCACGCCCATCTTCCACTATATGGAAGGGTTGTCGGTGCTCTCCATAGCCCCCAACTCAAGCTGTAGGCTCCAGACGTTAGAGGAATGTCTGCAGGGAGATTTGTACGACCTCATACTCCAGAATGATTTTGTTCACACCGTCGTTCAGCCCACTGCACCTTGAACTCACCCTAGCAATTGTCACCAAAGAATGGATGGTTTACATAAACAAAACATCAAATTTATTTGCTTTTTTTAAATTTGGAAAAATATATCTTAAAGGTGACAGACAGTGCAGAGATCTTTCTAATCATCTTTTAGCAACTAAAACCTGTAACAATGACATGAAGGCATATTCTACAGTGGCATGTAAAAGTTTGGAAACCCTGGTCAAAATTACTATTATTGTGAACAGTTAAGCAAGTTGAAGATGAAATGATCTCTAAAAAGGGCTGAAGTTAAAGATGACACATTTCCTTTGTATTATAGGCAAAAAAATATATACAGTTAGGTCCATATATATTTGGACAGAGACAACATTTTTCTGATTTTGGTTCTAGACATTACCACAATGAATTTTAAACAAACAATTCAGATGAAGTTGAAGTTCAGACTTTCAGCTTTCATTTGAGGGTATCCACATTAAAATTGAATGAAGGGTTTAGGAGTTTCAGCTCCTTAACATGTGCCACCCTGTTTTTAAAGGGACCAAAAGTAATTGGACAGATTAAATAATTGTAAATAAAATGTTCATTTCTAGTACTTGGTTGAAAACCCTTTGTTGGCAATGACTGCCTGAAGTCTTGAACTCATGGACATCACCAGGCGCTGTGTTTCCTCCTTTTTGATGCTCTGCCAGGCCTTCACTGTGGTGGTTTTCAGTTGCTGTTTGTTTGTGCATTTTGGAAACTGATGAGGTTAAAAAAGAACTCTTTGACCACAATGATCAAAGGTATGCGTGGAGAAAAAATGGCACAGAATTTCAGGAAAAGAACATCTCGCCAACCATTAAGCATGGGGGTGGATCAATCATGCTTTGGAGTTGTGCTCCAGCCAATGGCAAGGGGAACATTTCACGGGTAGATGGAAGAATGGATTCAATGAAATTTCAACAAATTCTTGATGCAAACATAACACCATCTGTAAAATAACTGAAGTTGAAAAGAGGATGGCTTCTACAAATGGATAATGATAATAAACACATGTCAACATCCACAATAGACTACCTCAAAAGGCGCAAACTGAAGGTTTTACAATGGCCCTCACAGTCCCCTGATCTGAACATCATTGAAAAGTTGTGCCTAGACCTCAAAATAGCAGTGCATGCAAGACGACCCAAAAATCTCACAGAACTGGAAGAATTTTCCAAGGAAGAATTGATGAAAATTCCTCAAACAAGAATTGAAAGACTCTTGGCTGGCTGCAAAAAGGATTTACAAGCTGTGATACTTGCATAAGGGGGTGCTACTAGGTACTAACTATGTAGGGTGCCCATACTTTTGCATCTGCCCATTTTCCTTTTTGCAATTTTTAAAATGTAAAACATGAAAATATCTATATATTTTTTGCCTAAATTACAAAGGAAATGTGTCATCTTTAACTTTAGGCCTTTTAGAGATCATTTCATCTTCAACTTGCTTAACTGTTCACAATAACAGTCTATTGACCAAGGGTGCCCAAACTTTTACATGCCACTGTATATCTAGTGGAAAGAAGGCTTCACTATTATCCCAGGTGGGAATTGGTTACTTGTAGAGCAGTGAGACTATGTACTGTACCACTGCCAAATGCTGTTCTGAGTTCTGATGGTTGATTTGTAGAACAAGTTCAGGAAGGGCCTTTCTTGCTGAATAATTAAATAATATTACAAACTATGGTTGCTAAAGTTTTGTAGATCAGATGTTGTTCCACAGATTTATTGTGAAATTGGAAAGGAATTTTTCCCTTAATATGGTGCAACTGGTGCCCACCTCAAAGAGGCCATTCCCTTCTTCTCGATGATCATGGCAGAAATATAGATCAAACTTGATGGAGTTATGCCTTTTCTAACCCTATCAATTATATTACTTCGCAAATATGTAACTTTTCTGCACAAAACAATATCCATAAAAATGATTTTATGTGTTTGACTGACATGCACAGAGTTCTAACTCTAACAAAGAACACTGGTAACCTGACCTCCGTGATGCTCTTGTTGACATTTTATAAAATATAGAGCAAAGACTTCCCAGAGTAGTAGAGGTTATTATAGAAGCAAGGAAAGGAAAGTCAACTCCATGGATTTTCAATGAAATATTGAGCAGTTAGATATAAAGGTGATGTTCCAGTGTCCACACAGTTTTAACTTTTTTGACAAGGACAAAGTAGTTTTTCTATACAAATAGCATCTGATTTATGGTAGATATTGATTCTCTGGAAAGAAGTTCTGAGCTAACTCCCATGTAATATTTCTGAGATATTTTCTGGAAATTACCTAACTTTTCTATTATCTTCCTACCTTTTTGAGGATTTAAAGGAGTCGTACTAAGATAGCAATTATACACATTCCAGAATTGTCTCCGTAATGTTATTCAGATTTGTTATCAAGCAATTATGTTACTCCTGATCACTGTGTTAGAAATTGTCCAGTGATGGATTTTTTTGTTTTCTTTAGGACAGTTTTACACAATCTTATTGGTAAATTTATGTAATGCAGATCCATAATATGAACATACTACTGATGAAACTGCATCACTATTCCATCAATATTATATGAGAATTATTGACTAGTAATACTGATGGGCTGTCTTCTAAGTAGGAAATTAAAATACATCAAACAGCTACTTTCAAAAACTGAGCAATTCTAATGAAATATTGTGCAAAATCCACTTAACCTTCTAAAATCATCAACTTTTTCCATGTATACTAAAAGAAATATATTTTCAAGTGTCTTTGAAGTATTGAGCTATAGAGCCCTGCACATTTTATCCAAAGTTTTCACATGGAAATGTAGATGCCTATTATGTTATGAGCAGTGGTTAGTGCTGTTACTTTGAAGTATTGGGGTCCTGGGTTCAAATCCCACCAAGGACAATATCTTCAACGAGTTTGTATGTTCTCCTCCTGTTTGTGTGGGTTATTTGCAGGCACTCTAGCTTCCGCCAACATTTCAAAGACGTACTGCTAGGGAATTTAGATTGGGGACAGTGATGATAATGTATGTAAAGTGCTATGGAATATGATGGTGCTATATAAGCAGAACATAATAAAAAATAAATGGAAAAATAAATTTAGGATATGTTTACTATGGAAAGGTACCTTTACAAAGGGTACCTAAACTTCCTATTTGAGGTGCAGTAAGTAGTGGATGGGCTTGGAGTTAGAGAGAAATCACAGGCTTTAACACACAGAACATGCTGTTTATTTGAGCCAAAAAAAATAGTTTAGAAAGTGTGGCATTGACTGACAAAAGTCTAATTTTGGATACATTTCTAAACATAATGGTTTACTGTCCAAACAGAACAGATTATAGAGATACAATTTTGCAATTTTAGGATAAAATATAACATTTATTTTATAGATAAGTCCAAAGGGATGAATTAAAAGAGTGCCTATCACTAGGGATGAGCGAACCCGTGGAAGTTCGGGTTCAGTGGGTTCAGCCAAATTTGAAAAAAGTTTGGTTCGGGTACCTGGACTTAACCCCGGGCCCGAACCCATATAGGTCAATGGATACTTGAACTTTGGTGCTGTAAAATGGTTGCAAAATGGTCATAGTAAGGGCTAGGTGGCTGCAAAAGGAAGCAAAATGGGGGTAAGAGCAGGACAATTGCCCTGCAAACAAATGTGGATAGGACTTAAAATAACAGAATAAAAAAAAAATAATAATCTTGAACCAGGAGGCAGAGGTCTGAGTGGAGCAGTAAAGCAGTGCATTGTGTGTGTATTATACTGTACTTTGTGACAAAGTCATTGGCAAAGTACTGGAGGGGAGATATGTTTCACTGAGGCAATTTGCTTTAGTGATGTGAAACCTTGAAGTTTTCTCGAGCATGTTATGTGCTGAGGGGTCAATCGGCCATTTTTAATGTGCTAGGTTTTTATGTGAACATCTGTAGTGCGGATGGGAGGCTGTTCACCATATCTCCACCCCAGGGTGTGGCCTGGGCTATAAATAGTGTCCTAACTAGGAAAAGCTGAACCGTTTGTTTGCTAAACTCTGAGTGGGTGGATCCCCGCTACCACAAGGACTGTGCTTTGTGCTACCACTTTGTGTTTCTGTTTTTGCCCAAAGGGCCGTGTTTATTTTTACTTCACCACAGTTTATTCTTCCTGTATAATAAACCTGGGAAGAATTTAAAGAGACAATGTTCCCGTGTCTACCTCCGTGTGCTGTCAAGTGTGGGCCGGTTTACCTCAACTTTTTAATAAATAAATAAATTAAAAAAACAACATGGGGTCCCCCTATTTTTATATCAAGCCAAGGGAAAGCAGACAGCTGTGAGCTGGTCTTATTATGCTGGGAAGGGGATAATATCCATGCACCTTCCCAGCTTACTAATATCAGCTCACAGCTGTCTGCTTTGCCTTTGCTGGTTATTAAAAATGGGGAAGACCCTAAAAAAAATTACATGGGGTCCCCCATATTTTTAATAACCAGCTAAGGCAAAGCAGACAGCTGTGGGCTGATATTAATAGGCTGGGAAGGGCCATGGATATTGGCCCTTTCCCAGCCTAATAAGACCAGTCCTCAGCTGCCCCAGAAATGGCGCATCCATTCGGCTGTTCCCGATTGCCCTGGTTCGGTGGCAATCAGGGCAATGGTTTTGGGGTTGATGTTAGCTGCGTAATCCGCTGACATCAAGTCCAGTGGATAGTAATGGAGAGGTGTCTGTTAGACACCCCCATTACTAGCCCCGTAGTCAAAAGAAAGAAACACACACACAGAAAAGTCCTTTTTTTTTGTAAAAATCACTTCCCTACAAGTTCCCTCTTTTACCCATTTATTACTTAAAAAGAAATAATCCACAGGGGTCCACCACAATCCAAATGAAAGTCCCACGACGATCCCCGTCTTCTTTGTTCAGTCTATGTAGCCCTGTTCAGAGAATGCAGCTACATAGAATGGTGCAGCAGCCACTGCTGGGTCTGACGCTGTACTCCATGAGACTAAGCCGCTTTGAAATGAGGTGACATCAGTAAGCTTACATCAGTTCACATCTGCCGGTTCTCACGAGGGCAGCAAGAGTGCCGGACTGATGAGCGGTGACTGATGAGTAGAGTTGAGCCACCCCCGTAGTGTTCGAGTTCAGTTCAGTTCGTCGTACACCTGTATGTTCGTCGAACTGTTCGTCGAACTGTTCGTCGAACACCTTCGAACACCGTTAAAACCAATGGCAGGCAAACAAAAACACATAGAAAACACCTTCAAAGGTGGCCAAAAGCTGACAAACTGCTCAGAAGACACAACTAACACATGGAAAAGTGACAAGTACATATAGTCATGCGAAAAGAAAAGAGGTGGAGGAGTAAAAGGAGGGGGAGACACAGATATAGGCATGTCATGCTCTTCTAAAACCAAAAAATTGCGAAGCTGACACGGCCAGTCCGTTCCTGCCCGTGCGACCTCCGTGTCGCCGGGTTTGTGCCAGAGCTGCGGTGGACCCTGACGGCCAGCCCCCCTCTCCCAATACTGGTGCCTGTCCGCTGGTGGGTCGAGCGAGCCCCCCTGCGGTGGAGGCAGGTCTAAGCTTTTTAATTTAAATTGTAATTTGAATGAGTACACTTTAAATCCTTTTACAAGGATCTATTGGAGGGCAAGTCTGATGCCAGCAGCCATGGGAATTCCAGCTCCAGTAGCGTCCACTAAAGCTGCTGCAGTTAAAAAGCTTTTATAAGGATCGAGCGTGGCGGTCCACCGCAAGGCGTCCTACCACCAATCCCAGCCCCTGTGCGTTGGGGTGCCTCCCCGATGCTCTTCACTGAGTGTCCCAGGGACCCGAAGCATTTCCTTTGAAAAAATTAAGTGTCCAAACTACAGGTGGTGTAGCTTGCTTAACAGGTGGGACAATCCGCTGACTAGCAGACACTGCTACTAGGTCCAAAGTATTTCCTGGGCTAGATGCAGTTAAAAATTTGTAATTAGATACTCTCGTTGAATGCTGAGAAAGCATTCCATAGAGTCTCCTGGCACGCCATATATTATTCTCTTAAAAAGCTTGGGGTAGGGGTCTAGGGGTCCCTTTTATAGCCAAAATCATTGCCCTGTATCGCAATCCGTCAGATAGGCTGAAGATAAATGGAACATTTTCATCACCTTTCATAATCACCAATGGGACAAGGCAGGGATATCCTCTGTCCCCTCTCTTATACATCCTAGTGATGGAGCACCTGCTCTCATCAATTCGCGATAACCCCAATATTAGGTGGATTGAGGTGGGAGGCACCGAGTACAAGTGCTCTGCATTTGCTGATGATGTCCTAGTATATATCACTCAATCACATATATCCATCCCTGCTGTTATGGCTGAAATAGATCACTTTGTTACATGGTCAAATTTTAAAATCAATGCAGCGAAGTCTGAGGCCCTCGATGTCTCCCTCCCCAAATCCATACAGGATTCCATCCAGTCCAGCTTTCCCTTTTCCTGGCCCTCACAGGGTATCAAATACTTAGGAATTAGTATTCATAGAGACCTCTCCCGTCTATTTTATCTTAATTTTGGGCCCTTTATTGAACAACTCCATAAAGATCTTACTTCTTGGACGGTGAAGGATTTTTCCTGGTTCGGCAGAATAAGTACACTAAAAATGAACGTCCTACCTAAACTCTTATACCTCTTCCAAACCATTCCCGTGGTAATTCCCTCAAATTTTTGGAAAAGACTACGCAGTAGCTTTTAGCCTCCCCAGAATGACACAGGTGGGGCAGATGGTGGTTGTCCCGGCCAGCTAGGCCGCATTGTAGCACAGTGAGCTTCGCACTGCAACTTATGCTTCATATCCATGTGACGGTTCATGCATGAAGTACTCAAACTATGGCTTTTTTGGCCTCTACTTAGCTTTTGGTGACAAATGTTACAAATAACACGAGTTGGGTCATCCTTAGGGATATGAAAAAATGCCCAGGCTATGCAAGGTTTAGAGCCCATGCGACTCTGCTACTAGCAATACTATCAAATGATTGGCTGGGTTAGATGCAGAGCGTCTGGGTTTGGTTGGGGGTCCCCACAGTCTCCCTAGGCTAGATGTAGTTAAAAATTCTCATTAGATACTCAGGCGGTGCAGCGTGCTTCGCAGCTGGGCTAATACGCCCAAAGTATTGGTAGACTTTATACTAAATAAGGAAGGATTCACTGACTGTGGTGGCCCCTCCGTGGGCCGTGGCGATTGGTGGAGATTTGGTGGATGATTATAGGAGAAAGCTCCTTAATAGAGAAAGTTGGTGGATTTATACTTTAAATACACGTGTACCAGTGGGTTTAAACATCAGACATGATTTGAGGTATCATTATGAGTGATCATTTATAGATTATTATCATATATATGTTCCTTTTTTCTTCTTTTCTTTTTCTTTTTGATTATTTACATTTATATGCATTGTTTCTATGCTATACGACTTTAACATGGTATGTGTGTTTAAATTTCTGATTAACTCTGCCTTGAACAGGTGCATAGAAGGACATGACGTATAAATACCACTTCCTTGCTGTTTTTTTGCTATGCAATGATTAAGAACTTGTATATATATTGTGCAGAAAGAAGGGTGAAAGTCCACCCAGGCGGGAGGAAATTGGAGTTTCATAACACATATTTGAACTGGAGAGGAATTAGAGGCCTGCAATGGCCACAGGTACTAATGGAGGTAATCAAGGTAGGGAGAGAGGCAAGAGGTCCGGTCATCTTAGTTATACAGGCCGGGGGAAACGACATAGCTTATGACAAGAGCGCATAGCTAATGGTAATAATGAAACTAGATACTGAGCGCTTCAGAGAATTTTTCACAAACCTAACTATAGTATGGTCAGAGATTGTGTCGAGAACGGTATGGCAAGGTGCGTGAGACATCATGGCCATCGAACGGACAAGGCAGGTAATAAATATTCAGATGGCAAAATTTATAAGAGACAGAGGCTGTGTAATGATATGACACCGACAACTGGAAGGAGATAAAGCAGGCCTCATACGGCCCGACGGTGTTCAATTAATGGATATTGGACTGGACATATTCCTGTCAGGACTCCAGGACGGAGTAAACAAGCGTTAAGAGTGATGGATGCGGGTCGGAGTCCTGCATACGAGTAAGCAGGATCCTCCGTGGCCTGGAAATAGAAAGGACATGTTGGAGAGTTACTCTTGTTGGCCAACTTGCCTTTGTGGAGACTGGAGACACAGGGCATGCTGCAACAAGCTGAATTATTTTAGAAATAAAATGCATTTCTAATGGAATGAGTATAAACAGTTAATAAAGCTGTGACCGATCCTCACCCATCCAGTTGTAAGAGTTACATGATTGTATTGTCAATGAAAGGGGGACGTTAGGGGGCTGAGCGTCTGGGTTTGGTTAGGGGTCCCCACAGTCTGCCTAGGCTGGATGCATTTAAAAATCATTATTAGATACACAGGCAGTGCAGCTTGCTTCGCAGCTGGGTTACTACGCTGACTTGCAGACACTGAAGATTTGGAGCAGACCTCTGAGTAAACAGCTCTTCAGACTCAACCATCTGTGTTACCCCAAGCCATAGTGTATGTATTTTCTTACGGTTAAAAGGGGGGGGGCAACGATGGCAACGTCACGTAAAACAAAGCAAGGGGACTCCAAAAAGAGTCTCCATTTTTTCCAAAAATTTGTGGCACAGACACTACTTAAGTGGCATCAATTGCCCCAGAGTTGCTTAAAACGGTTGGTTAGAATGAGTACCACACACTGCTACTATGTCCAAAATTATTTTCCAGACAAGATGCAGCTAAAAATTATTAGTAATTTGAAAGCTTAAAACGGTTGGTGAGGTGATTTTACGAAATCCTCAAGCTTTTACTCTCCCCAGGATGACACAGGGGTAGAAAAGTCCTTGCGGATGCATGATTTGTTCATCTTTATGAACGTGAGTTTGTCTACATTCTCAGTGGACAGTCACGTGCGCTTATCTGTCAGCACACCACCAGCAGCGCTGAACACACGTTCAGAGAGAACGATGGCTGCGGGGCATGACAAGATCTCCAAGGCATAAGTGGCGAGCTCCGGCCATTTATCCAGATTGGAAGCCCAAAAAGAGCAAGGGTCCAGTGACACAGTCATGGCTTCGATGTTTACTTGGAGATACTCCTGTACCATCGTCTCTAGGCGTTGACTATGTGTCAGACTTCTTGTCTCCTGTGGCCTTGCAAAGGATGGGCTAAAAAAGCTGTGAAATGATTCCGCAAAATTGCTGTTACAAGCAGATAGTGTGTTTTTGTTACAGTTTGAGTGCTGAACACTCGACAGTCCCACGGTTGGCAAGTTAGAACTGTGAGATTCACTACATGCACCACTGGTGTTTTGTGCAAAAGCACATGTAAGATTCTGCAACAGTCTCTGCTGATACTCCTGCATGCATGAATCCCTTTCTATGGCAGGAATTATTTCGGCAAATTTACTTTTGTACCGGGGATCTAAGAGTGTGGCAACCCAGTAGTCAGGATTATTTCGAGGGTCATGTTGCAGGTAGTGCAGCAAGAAGGCACTCATGTGACTTGCGCATCCAGGAGCACCAAGTCCCTGTTGTGTTGGTGGCGAGGTAATAATCATGCTTCCGTCCTCTGCCCTCTCCCCCCAACCTCGCACAACAGAAATGTGATCAAGGTCTCCCTCATCTGATGAGTCTTCCATCAGTTCGTCCTCCACTCCTTCCTGGGCTCCTGCACCTTCCTCCCTAGTTTGGCTGCTACCATGCGCCCTGGTAAATCCATCTCCCCCACCCTCACATGCCTGCCGCCTTGGTGCTGCTGACCGTCTGGACCTTGCAGATGTTAGCCCTTCTGCATACAACTCCTCCTCCTCTACTTCCTCCACCTCCTCTTGTCGCACCACCTGACTCCGAATTCTGTTTAACATGTGCTCCAGCATGTAAATCACCGGAATAGTCATGCTGATAATGGCATCGTCAGCACTAAACATCTTCGTCGCCATTTCAAAACTGTGCAGAAGGGTGCATAGGTCCCTGATCTGAGACCACTCCTCCAGCGTGATTTGCCCCACCTCTGGATCCCGTTTGCTCAAGCTATACGTCAGAACGTATTGCAACAGGGCTTGTCGGTGCTGCCACAGTCGCTGCAACATGTGCAGAGTTGAATTCCACCAGGTAGGCACATCGCATTTTAGCCGGTGAAGTGGCAGGCCCAACGACTTCTGTAGAGATGTAAGTCGCTGAGCTGCGGGATGCAAACAGCGGAAGTGAGCACACAGCGACCGTGCCCTCTGCAGAAGGCCATCTAGTCCGGGATAGTGGGCTAAAAATTGCTGGACAACCAGGTTCAACACGTGAGCCATACAAGGCATGTGTGTCACATTGCCCCGGCGAAGGGCCGCACCCAGGTTTGCAGCATTGTCGCACATGGCCTTCCCTGGTTTCAGGTCCAGTGGAGACAACCTTTCATGAAACTGGTTCTCCAGAGCTGACCACAACTCCTCAGCTGTGTGACTCACATTTCCCAGACATTTCAAAGTAAAAACCGCCTGATGACGTTGAGCCCTGCTGCCAGCATAGTAAGGAGGTGTGCAGGATCCCTTCTGCACAGTTATAAAGCGTGTGGCATGACCAGACAGGCTTTGGGTGCAGGTGGAGGACCGAGAGGAGGTTGAGGAGGCAGAAGCAGTGGAGGAACTTCGAGATAAAGAGGATTGACGCACAACTCGTGGGGACGGCAAGACTTGGACAGCAGCCCCTTGTCCTGCTGTCACCATAGTTACCCAGTGCCCAGTCAGCCCCTGTCCATGCCTACTCGTCCAAGTGTCTGTGGTGAAATGCACCCTGTCACACACAGAGTTTCTCAAAGAAGCGGTGATGTTGTGTGCGACCTGCTGGTGGAGCGCAGGCACACCTTTCTTTGAGATGTAGTTCCGACTGGGCATCTGGTACTGGGGCACTGCGACGAACATAAGGTCTCGAAAATCCTCTGTGTCCACCAGGCGGAAAGGCAGCATTTCTGTAGCCAAGAGCTTGCAGATGGTGAAATTCAACCTCTTAGCTTTCTCATGGCTAGGAGGAAATGGTCTTTTACTTGTCCACATCTGAGGGACCGAGGGCTGGCTGTTGTGCTTAGACAGGGTTGATAAGGGTGTCCCCGGCAAACTGCCGGTCTGTGAGGAAGATGCAGGCGGACATGTTAGGTTGCCTTGATCCAAAGGTGGTGCTCTCGATGTCGGAGAGCGCTCAACACCAGCTGGTGTTTCCACCTCCAAAGAAAATGATGACCTGCCAATCACGCTGGCTGTTGCGGGTAAAGAGGTGGCAGGTCTGCGTCCCAAAAGAGGTGTGACTGCTGTCTCCCCAGTCACAGAGGATGAAGAGGCCGCGGATGCACAAGATGGGGCAGACAGTTTTTGGCCTCTACTTAGCGTTTGGTGACAAATGTTACAGATAACACGAGTTGGGTCATCCTTATCGATCTGAAAAAATGCCCAGGCTATGCAAGGCTTAGCACCCATGCGACCTGAAGAGCCACCACGACTTGTGGTGAGAGGCAGAGTTGTGTTTGAGGATGCAGTTGTTGACGTGCTTAAAGTACTACGTCTCTGTCCAGGAAGGCGCAACCTGACCTCGTCGTCACTGGCATCCTCCTCCACCTCCTCTGCTGACCTCATCGACTGGCTGACTGTGGGTTGACAGTAAGTGGGATCTGCAACCTCGTCATCATCACCCTGTGTGTTCTCACACCTGTCGTCCTCAGAGCCAACCTCTTCCTGCCCTGACAAAAAACTCAAGTTGTCACTCCAATCAGGTATTTGAGTCTCATCATCGTCTTCCTCATTGTCTCCACCAACAGGAGTTACAGTTTGGAAATGAGGGTCTACATTATGGTCAGAACCTTCTGCGTCTGGTCCTGGATCCAACTCATAAAGATTCTGGGCATCAGTGCAGATCATTTCCTCGTCTGCATTGACAGAAGCTCTGGAGCCGACCTCTGATTCCCAGGCTATAGTATGAGTAAACAGCTCTGCAGACTCAACCATCTGTTCTACCCCATACTCAGACGGGCAGCTGGAGACTTGGGAGCTGTGAGGAAGCAAGTGGGATTGGGGTGACACCTCTGAGGACTGGAGTATTTGTGATGTTGAAGTTGAGGTGGAGGAGAGCCCACTTAAAGGAGCACTTGATATCCGTTGAAGCTCCTGCTGTTTTTGTGCCTCATCTGGAATTTGTAGTGATTGGCGTGGCCTTAAGAAGGGGATCGTATCACATTGTCCGCTAAAAGAAGTAGACATCTTAGTTTGGCTGGAAGATGGTCTTTCTTCTGCTGATGTTACTGTTGCTTTAACACCTACCCCACGGACAGAACCTTTTTTTCCCTTCCCAACACGCCTATTCCCCTTTCCACCAGCAGCAGGCCTTTTTCCACTCATTTTGGTGGTTAACTAATTGATAACTCTGGAGTTGTTTGCACAAAAAACGATGGATGGGAACCGAGCAGAGCTGAGTGGCCAAACTGTGCTATTAGCCCAAAAGGATTGGCTGGGTTAGATGCAGTAAAACAATTTTATTACATACACAGGTGGTGGAGCTTAGTATAGATGGACTAATAGAATGAGTCCCACACACTGCTACAAGCCCAAAATTATTTTCCGAGCTAGATGCAGGTAAAAAATATTTGTAATTTGCAAGCTGGTGGAGCTTAGTATAGATGGACTAAGAATAAGTCCCACACACTGCTACAAGCTCAAAATTATTTTCCGAGCTAGATGCAGATAAAAATTATTACTAATTTGCAAGCTGGTGGAGCTTAGTATAGATGGCCTAATAGAATGATGCTATGCCCAAAAGGTTTTACTTGGCTAGGTGCAGTAAAAAAATTGTATTCTATACACAGGTGGTGTAGCTTGCAACTCCACTGACTAACACACACTGCAAGAGGCCAAAAAGGATTTGCTTAGCTAGATTTAGCCAAATGCTGTGAAAAACACTTGCACAGCACTGGCACAGACCTGGCTGGGAAAAAGTCCTAGGAAATGCTGTAAAATAGTCCTCAAAAGGACTGCAATTACAATTAGTCCCTACTCCCAACCTATCTATTTAAGAGCACAGACCTGCCTGCTAAAAGTCGTAGGAAATGCTGTAACCTAGTCCTCAAAAGGACTGCAATCACAACTATTCCCTACTCCCAAGCTATCTGTATATTTCAGAGAAAATTTGCTTGAAATTAACACTGAAAGTATAGCGCACACAGCAACAGCGGTGCCGTCTAACACGCAGCTGCAGCAGTGAGAAAATGATGGCGATGGGGAAAATGGCTGGGTTTTATAGGGCAAGGACATGTGACATACACAGCCAATGACACATGCCCTTGCTTGTGTGAAAAAAAGCAGTTCGATCCGTGTGTGCACTGCTGATAGGCTGACAGACTGCACCTCCCCACTGTAAATGCGGGAAAGAGAAAAAGAAATGGAGATCTTCATTATTTCTGCAGAGATCCATCCCCTGCCCCTCCCCCCGCCCCGCTGTACACTCAAACTGCGTATTAACATTGATTATCAGCATTACTGTGAAAAAATCCAGTTATGATTTTGGTGCACGAACAGTTATCGAACATAACCTCGGACAGCCGGATTTTTTTCAAATCGTTCGTGTTCGCCGAACGGCTCGTACACAGCTCAAAACAGCTCGAATTTGAGATTCGAGTCGAACAACGCTCATCTCTACTGATGAGCAAAGCAGACAGCTGCCAGCTGATATTATTAGGCTGGGAAGGAGTATGTATATTATTCCCTTCCCAGCTTAATAAGATCAGCTAACAGCTGTTGGCTTTCCCTTGGCTGGTTAAAAAAATAAGGGGGGACCGCACGTTATTTTTTCATATTTTTTTTTTTATTAGAAGTACAGTAAAATACACACGCAAGGCACTGCTCCACTTGGACCTCCGCCTCCTGGTTCAAGATTATTATTGTTTTTTCTTTATTCTATGTTATTTTACGTCATTTAATTATCCACATTTATTTGCAGGGCAGTTGTGCTGCTCTTACCCCCATTTTGCTTCCATTTGCAGTCCCCTAGCTCTTACCAAAGTTCGGGTCTCCATTGACTTATATGGGGTTTTTGCCCGGGGTCAAGTTCGGGTACCTGAACCAAACTTTTTTCTATTTTTTTATCATTTATTTATTTATTTCACAACGTCAGGCTGGGTCACATTCTGCGCCGGCCAATCACAGCCATGCCAATACTGGGCATGGCTGTGATGGGTCTGAATGTGTCCACAGCCTATAAGCTTGTAGATTGGCGGTGCTGCAGCATTTCAACAAGCTTTATTAGTCTGCCAAACCCGAACAGTAACATGGACGTACAGTAAGAAGTCCGTGTTCGGGGTTCAGTACCGGACACTAGGTTTCCGGTACCGGACACTAGGTTTCCGGTACGAGCCCTGAACTTTACAGTTCAGGTTTGCTCATCCCTACCTACTATCTGTGGCTGTCCTTTTTATTTAAAAAAATAATGGTCAGCTAAAGACAAGTCATTTTATTAAATAGAACTTACTAAAAATACCCAGAACTCTCCCTAATGTCATGCTAAATGACCCGATTTTATAGCAAAAGTCAGGTCAGAACTTACAGGTTGTGGGAACCATGTATACGGATTGGGATTCCACCACTCTCCTGGGTTCTCCTTACTGTTAAAAGCACTAGCTTTTGCATTTTTTTCTCGAAATTTTGCACTTTGAATTAAAACAGCGCTGACACATCATTTACTAAACATTTACCTGTATGTGACCAGCGCCCTATACAAGCCTTTTGTGTGTGCAATTTTAATACTAAGCAGTCACCCCCTCCATGAATTGGTAGGTTGTGAATGGTTGTCTCATGAGTATTTTGCACCTGTGTTGCCTCTGTCTTTATTATATGGGTTTACTGAATCCATAATTAGTTATGTGACCTGGGCAGATAAATACTGTTGCCCTTTTTTGCTGTGTTAATTCCAGCTATATATTGGCAGAATGGGTGAGTCCTTGCTATTGTAGCACAGAAAGGAGTAGATGATGGAAAGAAGCAGCCATTCATGAATGCTGTTATATTCATTGTAGTATATGTGAGAAGGGAAACACGACTGTTTCCGTGTTGGGCAGATTCTACAATGTAGAGAAGTGAATGCATGAATTCTTCCTTTTTGGACTGCAAACCTATGAGAAGGATGCCTCTACCTTCCTTATAGGCGGGAACCCTAAAAATGGAACCAGCACCTACAGTCATGGATGAAAGTGTTGACACCCTTGAAATTGTTCCTGAAAATTAAGTATTTCTACCAGAAAATTATTGCAATTATACGTTTTGTTATACACGTTTATTTCCTTTGTGTGTATTGGAACAACACAAAAAAACTGAGGAAAAAAGGCAAATTGGACATAATTTCACACAAAACCCCAAAAATGGGCAGGGCAAAATTGTTTAATATTTGGTTGCACACCCTTTGGAATAAATAACTGCAACCAATCGCTTCCTACAACCATCAACAAGCTTCTAACACCTCTCAACTGGAATTTTGGACCACTCTTCTTTTGCAAACTGCTCCAGATCTCTCATATTTGAAAAGTGCCTTCTCCCAATAGCAATTTTAAGGTCTCTTCACAGGTGTTCCAAGGGATTTTAGATCCGTACTCATTGCTGGCCACATGAGAACTCTCCAGCACTTTGTTTCCATCCATTTCTGGGTGATTCTTGAAGTATGTTTGTGGTTATTGTCCTGCTGGAATACTCATGACCTGGCATTCAAACCCAGCTTTCTGACACTGGGCACTATATTGCGACCCAAAATCCTTTTGGCAATATTCAGATTTCATGATACCTTGCACACAGTCAAGGCACTCAGTGCCAGAGGTAGTATAACAAGCCCAAAACATCTTTGAACCTCCACCATATTTGACTGTAGGTACTGTGTTCTTTTCTTTGTATACAAATATCAAAAGACTGACCGTGACTTCTTTTCTTTATAGGCCTCATTCTGTTTTCGGTAAACAGTAGAATGATATGATTTATCAAAAAGCTCTATTTTGGTCTCATCTGACCACAAGACACTTTCCCAAAAGGATTTTGGCTTACTCACATACATTTTGGCCAATTGCAGTCTAGCTATTTTATGTCTGTGTCAGTAGTGAGGTCCTCTTGGGTTTCCTGCCATAGCGTTTCATTTAATTCAAATGTTTACGAATAGTTCGTGCTGACACTGCTGCACTCTGAGCCTGCAGGACAGCTTGATTTTCTTTGGAATTTGATTGCGGCTGCTTATCCACCATCCAGACTTCACTTTTTCTCTGCCATCCATGCATGGAGATTATATTCAGTGCCATGGGTTGTAAACGTCTTGATTATGTTTCACACCATGGACAAAGGAACATCAAGATCTCTGGAAATGGACTTGTAACCTTAAGATTGTTGATATTTTTCATCAATTTTGGTTCTTAAGTCCTCAGACATTTTTTCTCTCCTCTTTTTATTCTCCTTGCTTAGTGTGGCACACACAGAGACACAATGCAAAGATTGAATCAACTGCTCCCCTTTTTATCTGGTTTCAGGTATGATTTTCATATTAGAAAAATATGGATATATAGGTCCATTGAATATATTATAAGGAGTTACCCACAAGAATCAATACCCATTAATGTATCTCCTTCATTAGTTTCAAATATTATATAAAATAGTCATATTCATTCATATTTGATCAATACTTTTATTAAGTCACAGCAGACAGAAAAGTGATAAAAAAATCTTCATTATGCCCATAAAAACATTTAAAACCCTTTCGGGCAATGTGGTATACATATATAGCCTAAGGCACATAGATTAGACCATTAACATCACATATTGACAATATTTAAACACAAAATCTTTCTAATGTTGTAGATTAGATTGTGTACACCATAATGTTCTGTGCACTATTAAGTCAATAAATATATATCATGGTAAAGATTAGCTTATTATATTTAGTAAAGCATTACACAATCAATTAACAGATATATACCAAGGTAAAAGTTAGCTTATTATATCCAATAGAGCATTGCATGATCAATCATATGGGTTGCCACATTGTCTTGTACCCCAATGCAGTGCTATATTAAACATTTGTATACCTTAGTAAACAGTTAATATATTATATTCAAATAGATCATTGTATTACCAACCATGTGCCATATTAAAGGTGGTAGCCTTTAATATGGCACATGGTTGGTAATACAATGATCTATTTGAATATAATATATTAACTGTTTACTAAGGTATACAAATGTTTAATATAGCACTGCATTGGGGTACAAGACAATGTGGCAACCCATATGATTGATCATGCAATGCTCTATTGGATATAATAAGCTAACTTTTACCTTGGTATATATCTGTTAATTGATTGTGTAATGCTTTACTAAATATAATAAGCTAATCTTTACCATGATATATATTTATTGACTTAATAGTGCACAGAACATTATGGTGTACACAATCTAATCTACAACATTAGAAAGATTTTGTGTTTAAATATTGTCAATATGTGATGTTAATGGTCTAATCTATGTGCCTTAGGCTATATATGTATACCACATTGCCCGAAAGGGTTTTAAATGTTTTTATGGGCATAATGAAGATTTTTTTATCACTTTTCTGTCTGCTGTGACTTAATAAAAGTATTGATCAAATATGAATGAATATGACTATTTTATATGATTTTCATATTGCCCACACCTGTTACTTGCCACAGGTGAGTTTGAACTTGCATCACATGCTTGAAACAAAGTTGTTCGTCCACAATTTTGGAAAGGTGCCAACAATTTTGTCCGGCCCATTTTTGGGGTTTTGTGTGAAATTTGCCTTTTTTTCTCCGTTTTTTTGTGTTGTTCCAATACCCACAAGGGAAATAAACATGTGTAGTTGCAATAATTTTCTGGTAGAAATACGGTAAGTTTCTGGAGCAATTTCAAGGGTGCCCACGCTTTAGGCCATGATTTTATTAGATATTTATGGCACATACTTTCAATGTGCAATACATGTCTCAGAAGGTAATACTTTGGTAATACTGTGGCCCTTGAGATTGGTTTAATCAAATCATGTGGTCCTCTGACCCATAAAGGTTGTGCACCCCTGTTCTGGAAGGACAATACCACAATAACATGCACATAAAGGTAATTGTATAAAATTTCTGAAAGGTAGTTGAAACCTTTATGACCAGGCCATATTTTACTGTTTTAGTATCATTATGATTACGTAAACAGAATTTTTTACCATTTTTTTTTGTGTAATCTGAGAGCAACATGATGTAAGGTTGAGACCCCTTTTCCAGTGCTGAGTCACTTGCTGGTCTGCATGCTGTAATTTTGATACAATAACTATCTGCTGCAGATCTAGCAGTGCTCAGAATGCTGAACCCTGTATAACCTCGCTGTCACGGGTGTGTCAGGTGTAATAGACAGTCGCTCTGGATCCGGCTGTAGAAGGTCACTTCGCTTGGCATTGCAGATACCTTCTTAGTCCTTCTTCCTTTAAGACCCTCCTGCTGCTGATTGATACACCCTTGCATGGGAGTTAAAAACTCTCAGTCTGCTCCAGGCAATAGCTGGTGATACTTCTATGTTCTTTTATGGATGCTTGGAGCACTAGCTGTTGGCTGGTTTCTTCTCTAGTGCCCTTGGAGGACAGTTGGCGTTACTTCTCTAGTGTCTACTCAAGCTAAGTTAATCCCCTTTGTTTGTCTACCTTGTTGTCTTAAGCTTGTAGTGGGCCCTCCCCTCCCTATCTAGGGCCAAACTCTAGGGATATACAGGGATTAGGGTCCTGTTCGGCCATTGGTGTGGAACCAATATAAGGATGATAGGGTAGACAGGGTGTTATTAGATCTGCCTAGTGGTCTTCACTCCCCCTTTCCCTAGTGTTTGGGCTTCTTCCCCCTCTTCCCTTCGTGTTGCACTTAGTCTTTCCCACACCTTGCATGACATTATCACCAGCCTGCAGTTCTTGGTTTGTCCTAACAGCAGAGGTCATGCTAGAGAGCAGTACTGAGAAAATTTCTGTGTTTTTTGACAGTAGAGCTTGAGTCAGCATGGTTGATGCTGAGTTTGTAAGAACTCATGGTCTTGCTTGCTGTACTTTAGCTAAGCTCATTCCCATCTTTGCCATTGACTCAGCGCCACTTGCACAGAAAGCTCTAACTCAGATTGTACCACTTGCACAGAAAGCTCTAACTCAGATTGTACATAATGTAAGACTTAGGGTGGGGTCAGTTCATTGTGTTCATTGTGAGATAATCCCTTGCTATGTCCTGGACGGTCTTCCCACCCCAATTGTACTGGGTCTACCCTTTTGGGTGAAACATAATCCGTTGGTGGATTGGCAATACAGAACGAGATCATTGAGTGGGGAGATTACTACCATGAGAACTGTTTAAACATTTCCCTTGCTACAGTCTCTACAGAGACCTTACCTACATTTTTGTCTGGTTTTGAGGACTTTTTTTCTGAGAGGGGGTGTCAACATTTGCCTCCTCATTGTGCATATGACTGTCCTATTAACCTGACCCCGGAACTAAACTACCAAAGTCCAGACTGTATAATCTTTCTGGCCCTGAGAGACAAGCCATGAAGCGTTTCATTGCGGAAAGTCTGGAGAAGGGACATATCAGACCCTCATCTTCGTTTGTGGCGGCAGGGTTCTTCTTCATGAAGTGAAAAGATGGTAGTCTACATCCCTGTTTTGATTTCCGGGAATTAAATCGAATTACCATCCGAGATCCATACCCTCTTCTTCTGATTCCAGATTTGTTCAGCCAGGTTGTGGAGGCTAAGGTGTTCTGCAAGTTGGATTTAAGGGGAGCCTGCAATCTGGTTAGAATCAAAGAGGTGGATGAATGGAAAACAGCGTTCAATACCCCAGAAGGACATTTCGAGAGTCTGGTTATAGTTTTCGGTTTGACCAACACACCTGCGGTGTTCCAACATTTCATTAATGATATTTTCCATCATTTGGTAGGCAGGTTTGTGGTGGTCTATCTGGATGATATTTTGGTTTACTCACCTGATTTTGAGACACATCAGGGACATGTTAAACAGGTGCTTCAGATATTAAGGGATAAAAAACTAAATGCCAGAAAAGTGTGTTTTCGTCGTCCAGGAGGTGCAGTTTTTGGGGTACCTGTTGTCATCTTCGGGTTTTCGGATGGATCTGGAGAAGATCCGTGCTGTCCTTGATTGGGATCGTCCCGAGAACCTGAAGGCTCTAGAGCGTTTTCTGGGTTTTACAAATTTTTACCGAAAATGTATCCAAAATTGTTCGGTAATTGTGAAAACCCTCACTGACATGACAAGGAAGGGGTCTAATCTTTCTAAACGGTCGGATGCCACCCTGCAGGCTTTTTCCTCCCTAAAGAGTTATTTTGCCACTGTACCTATCCTCAGTCAACCCGATGTTTCCCAATCCTTTATTGTGGAAGTTGATGCGTCGGAGGTGGGGGTTGGGGCTGTGCTGTCTCAGGGTCTGTCCTCTGGTAAATGGCGTCCATGCGCTTTATTTTCTAAGAAATTATCTTCGGCTGAGAGAAACTATGACGTGGGTAATAGGGAGCTTTTGACGATTAAGTTGGCGTTCGAAGAATGGCGACATTGGTTGAAGGGGGCTGTCCATCCTATTACTGTTAACACAGACCATAAGAGCCTGTCATATCTTCAATCGGCTAAACGTCTCAACCCTAGGCAAGCTGGATGGTCCCTGTTTTTTACTAGGTTAAATTTTGTTGTCACTTTCCGTCCAGGGATCAAAAATGTCAAGGCTGATGCTTTGTCCCGGAGCTTCCCTGGTGGTGGTGACCATGAGAACCCTGCCCCGATTTTGCAGAAGGGGGTAGTCATTTCGGCATTGTACCCTGAACTGGAGGGTGAGGTGTTGGAGGCTCAGGGGGACGCCCCTGCCTCCTGCCCTTCAGGAAGGTTATTTGTACCATCTGATCTGCGCCGCAAAGTAATTAGGGAACATCACAACTCTGTGCTTGTTGGTCATCCAGGTGGTAAGGCAACTGCGGACCTCCTTTCTCATCATTTTTGGTGGATGGGGTTGCATTGGAATGTGGTTGAACACGTATCCGCTTGTATTGTTTGCACGCGTTCTAAAGTATCTCATACCCGTCCCTTTGGTACTCTTCTTCCACTACCTATTCCTAGCAGGCGATGGACACACTTGTCAATGGATTTTATTATTGACCTACTGGTATCTGCATGCAAGACTGTGGTTTTGGTGGTTGTAGATACGTTCAGTAAAATGGTTCACTTTGTCGCATTACCGGAACTTCGGAATGCCAACACTCTTGCTCAGGTGTCTATAAATGAGATCATGAAGCTTCATGGGGTTCCCTCCAATGTGGTGTCAGATCGGGGGACCCATTTTGTTTCAAAGTTCTGGAGAGCGTTCTGTTTTCGACTGGGGGTGCAGCTGTCCCTCTCCTCTGCCTTCCATCCTCAGTCGAATGGGCAGACTGAGCGCATTAATCTGAATTTGGAGACTTACCTCAGGTGCTTTGTATCCGAAAACCAGGAGGATTGGGCATTTTACTTACCGCTGGCAGAATTTGCTATTAATAATCATCACAAAGAATCTACCGGCAGGTCACCATTCTTTGGTGCATACGGTTTCCATCCACAGTTTGGTACTTTTAGTAGGGGAGGGGATTCGGGAGTTCCTGAGGAGGAACGTTTTGCTTCGTCGCTCTCCTCTGTGTGGCGGGAAGTTCTGAGTAATTTGAGGATCATGGGAGACAGGTACAAACGTATGGCTGACAGGAAACGCTCGCCAGGTCCGGATCTGAGTGTGAATGACTTTGTGTGGTTGTCTACTAGGAATATCAAGTTGAAGATTCCTTCCAGGAAGCTGGGACCTAGATTTATTTGTCCCTATAATATAACCACCGTCATTAACCCAGCAGCATTTCGTCTTGAGCTACCTCAGGCCCTTAAGATCCACAATGTCTTTCACAGGTCTCTGCTCAAGAAATATGTAGAACCTCTTGAGTCTTCTCCCCCGCCGCCGCCCCCAATCATGGTTGATGGTAATTTGGAGTTTCAGATTTCAAGCATTGTAGATTCTCTTTTGCATTCCACACCTCTTATCCCGAGAAAATTGGTCCTGAGTGTTGGAGGTCACTCGTAGAAGGGGAGGTACTGTCACGGGTGTGTCAGGTGTAATAGACAGTCGCTCTGGATCTGGATGTAGAATGTCACTGTGCTTAGCATAGCAGACACCTTCTTAATCCTTCTTCCTTTAACACCCAGTGGCGACCTCCCTCCTGCTGCTGATTGACACACCCTTGCATGGGAGTTAAAAACTCTCACTTTGCTCCAGGCAATTGCTAGTGATACTTCTATGTTCTTTTGTGCATGCTTAGAGCACTAGCTGTTGGCTGGTTTCTTCTCTGGTGCCCTTGGAGGACAGTTGGCATTACTCCTCTGGTGTGTGCTCAAGCTAAGTTAATCCCCTTTGTCTACCTTGTTGTCTTTAGTTTGTAGTGGGGCCTGACCAGTTCTGACCCCTCCCCCTCTCTATCTAGGGCCAAGCTCTAGGGATATACAGGGTTTAGGATCCTGCTCGAAGATTGGTGTGTAACCAATATAGGGCAGGTAGGGTAGGCAGGGTGTTTTTAAATCTGCCTATAGGTCTCCACTCCCCCTTTCCCTAGTGTTTGGGCTTCCTTCCCCTTTTTTCTTTGTGTTGCACTTGGTCTTTCCCACACCTTGTGTGACACTTGCCCACACCAGTTATTGGCAGCTTTCTGTGTACACTGGGCATGGATAGAAAGCCACTAATCAGTGGTGGGGGCATGGTTAAACAGAGCTGTTGACTAGGAGGCATGAGACATCAAGTTCTGTAGTGATAATCTCCTGCTGATAAAACACTGATTTTATTGAAATAGCAACACAGTCTAGAAGGTGACACATCATTGGAATCAGGCTCTCAGCCCCTACACTTTGCTGCTCTCATATTACATAGCAAAAAAAACTTCTGTCAGAGTCTTTTTAACTTTAAATTTTTAAAAAATTTAATTTTTACACCATTTTGCTTATATCAAAATTTTAATTAAATCAAATTTGTATAAGTTTTTATATACTGTCAAACATTTAGAAACATCTATTCATGCAATAATTTTCTATGTCCTTATTGGGTTCAGACTGAAGAGAGCAAAAGCACAAAGGAGCACATATGAAACAAGAAGTGATGACACATGCTTGAAACAAACCAGAATAATAAACCCTAAATGTATTAAACCCTAGATTCCCCAAAGTCTCAAAGTTTTATTCTGATGAAAGTTAGACTACGAGAAGCAGGCTTTTATGATCAAAATGGTTCAAAGAAACTACTAGCAAGGACTGTACATATGAAGAAACTTGTTTGAGTTAAGCTACACAAAAATTTGATATCAAATCAGTGAAAATCTGTACTGCAATCAGATGAGTCCAAATGTGAGATTTTTGGAACCAACTGACATGTCTTTCAGATGTAGCAAAGATGACTAGTGATGAGCGAGCATGCTCGCTACTGCTCGGTGCTCGCCCGAGCATCTCACTGCTATTTCCGGGGTTGCTCGGCGGGAGCTCGGGTCCCCTCCCTGCATGTTTGGCCCTCTTTAGAGCGCCAATGAACATGCAGGGATTGTCTGCCACACACTGTAATGCCGCAGCCATGTTGGTTGTGGCATTACAGTGATTGGCTGGCCGCACAGTATCATCAGGCCTATATCAGACCTGGCACCGCCATGCTCGTCACAGTCTATTTCGGAATCAGGCAGTGTAGGGAGAGGTGCTGCTGAGCTAGGGAGAGATTCGCTTGTTTCTTAGTTAGTGTAGGTATACCACAACATATTCTACACATATCCATCTCAACTAACAGTCCTTCTGAGGACTAATCCAGCTGCATAGATATCAGTGCTAAGCAGGCAGTGTATGTGGCAGACTGCAGCACATATAGCAAGTGGCTCCATTCCAGTTCAGCCTGTTGCATCTTCTTTCAGGAAGTGGTGGAGGTGGAGCCTGCAGTGAGCTGTGTGCCGTGTGCTTCCTGGACTGTTTGGCTGCTGTGGAGAGAGCTCCTGGGAAGGGAGGTTTTTTTTTTTCTATCTGGGACTTTTTGTCTGCCCCCTTCCCAGGAAAAAAGGCTCATAGTGGGACTGGCCTCCGGGGCTGGGCCCCCGGCTCCCACCTCCCGGTCCAAGCTGGCGGGGGGTGGGAGAAACACCAAGCCGGCTAAGGCAACAAGATCTGGCCAAGGCAGCAGGGGTTCCAGCATGACGACCCGGAGGACCCCCGAGGCTACGACCGCGGCGGCTCCTCCCTCCGGAGGTAGGTCGAGTACGAGCGGAGGTGCTGCAGCGGTGCCCCCTGATTGGGGTACCAAGGCGTCGAGGGAGGCAACCGTCACCTATGACTCCCGTATACATGCGCACCTCTGCGAGTATGAGGACGCCACAAAGAAGCTAAGTTCCCTCTGGGGGGAGTTGAGGGTGGCTCAGGAGAGGTCCGTGAGGGCCTCTGGCAGTAAGAAGCCTGAGCTATCCGCCGCGGTCCGGAAGATCAAGCGGGCCATTCAAGACCTGGAAGACCGCAGGAGCACCATACTGGCAGGAAGTGGACCCTTCATGGAGAAGCTGCTTAATGATGACCGGTTCAGAGCCATGACCGGTGGGGCTCTGGAGGGGTCGCAGGGCCCCAGCCAGGCGGTGGAGGAGGAGGAAGAAGAGGTATGCGTGGAGGAGGCTGCACCCTACCCACCGCCTGGTGGCCTGGTAAGTGATCTCCAGGCATCGCATAGCGGGATAGCCCCTGAGCAGATGGCTCTCCCGTCTGATTCTAGCCCTTCAGAGGGCAGCGGGAGCGAGGGGGAGGATGAGGAGGATGGGAGCAGTAGCAGTGAGGGGGGCTGCCTTATCATGCAGCAGATCCAGCAGATCGAGTCCCCGGTACGTTTTGGTCAGCTTACGTTCGGGGATGAGATCTGCGAGGATGAGGCACCCGTGAGGGGGATGAAGAGAAAAGCAAAAAAAAAGAGAAAAACAACTGTTGCGCACAAGTTTGTGTATGTCCCCCTCTCTGGGGCCCCCCTGTCCCGTTGTGCGGCACCCGCCACCCACCCCGGCTTGGACTCTGTTGTGGGTCCACAGCGAGGGAGCGGGGAGAACATAGGCCATGGCACGCAGAGCGCTGCCTCTGTTTGTGGTAATGGAGGCAGTGGGTCCAAGGTGTCTGATATGGAGCATGGCGCGGAGGGCGGCCCGACGGTGGGTGTGATCTGTGGTGGTGCTCGGGCTGGATCCCCTGTAAAAGGGAGGTCTGGCCTGGCACCTGGTGCGCCTGCTGGCGTGCAGGGGGCGGCTTGTACATCTGCCGCTGCCTCCTGCTCTGCTGGCGGCGCACCGACAGCCGGGGCCGCATCTCCGGCGGCGTGTGCTGGGGTGTCTGGGTCCCTCACGCACGGATCCACTAAATCTGGATCACTTTCAGGGACCCAGAGACCTGGTAAGGTGAAGGGCGCGGGGCCTGCGGCTCCGGCAGAGCCGGCTCATAAAGGAAAGGTGGGGCTTGCTCCCCTGGCAAAATCCATGGCGAGGTCAGGGCCCCCTGCGCAGGGGCCCAGTAATGGGTCAGCGCGGGGGGCTCCACCGCCGCTGGGTGCCGAGGGGGAGTGGCCTAGCCTGGGGCCGGCCGCCGGAGCTGGGGTGGCCAGGCTGTTTGTCGTAAAGGGTGTGACGGTAGGGGGTGCTATGCCCCTGAGAGCTGGTGCCGCTGGTCCAGGGGCCCCTGTGAGTAGACCCAGTTCCGGGTCGGCTTCGGGGGTCCCGGCGCGGCCGGCTTCGGGGGGCGTGGCCTCCCAGCCGTCCACGGCACCAGTGGGAGTGGCCTCCGGGGCCCCCACCGTGCTGCCTGGTGTGGGGGGTGTGGCCTCCCTGTCATCCACGGCACCGGTGGGAGTGGCCTCTGGGGCCCCCACTGTGCTGCCTGGTGCGGGGGGCGTGGCCTCCCTGTCACCCAAGGCACCGGTGGGAGTGGCCTCTGGGGCCCCCACTGTGCTGCCTGGTGCAGGGGGCGTGTCCTCGCGGGTAAATCCCGCACAAATGGGCGTGGCTTCACCCGAAAAGGGGCGGGGCTTAGCGCCGGCAGCTGCTGGAAGCAGTAGTGCCACAGCTGTGGCTAAAAATGGAGGTGGTGCCTGCCTGCCGGTGTCCTCTGTGCCCACGGGCTTATCTGGGGCAGGGGCGCCGGCAAAAATAGCTGCAGCACCAGGCTCCCAAAACCCCCCGGCAGGGAAGGTGCTGCCAGCAGGTGGCAGCAGTAGTAATGCTGTTGAAAAACCTGCTGGCAGAAAGTGTGTGGAGAAGAAAAACAACTGTGACCCCAGTGTGCATGTGAGTGGGAGTGGGGCAAGTGGGGTGACTGTCGGTATGGATGTGTCTGTGGTGGAGGAAGCAAGTGCTGGTGTGTCTGTTGCTAGTGGGGGGAGTGGGGGTGGGGCTGGTCCATCTGCCCCCCCGGCTGCTGGTCCCCGGAGTTTTGCGGGGGTAGTAGCCGGGGCCTCGGGGTCTTCTCGGGGGGCTTCCTCACCTCTGGACCTCAGGGATGGTGACTTGCGACGCCGTTTCCTGGAGGCCCTCAAGAAGGGAGAACGGACGATCCAGGTAGAGGGAAGAGAGGTGGACCTGGCCTTTTGGCTAGATAGACATGGCCTGGCCGCCTTCCAAGATAAAAAGGAGGGGGAGACAGCGTGGTCCCTCCCGACAGCCGGGCAGGGGGTGGCCAGGAGGAATGTAGTTCGTCTTCGGTGGAGGGGCAGTGAAGCGTGCCCGCCAAGAGCAAGGGTCGTGGAGCTCCTCCTGAAGATGAACTTCAGGGCGACTGACATCTTTGCCCTGATCCATCCTTTTGGTACCCCCATCTTCGACATCAGTTTTGTTCGGCCGGAGGGCCTAGAGCTTTTTTGGTCGAATTTTGAACTGGTGAAGGGGGAGCCCGGCTGGCGAGACTTTGCCGTGCAGGCGGTGTCTCGCCAAAATGGAGTAAAGAGAGTGACCGTTCTAACTAATAACGAGTCGCTCTCTGGGGTCAATATTATGACGTGGCTTTCCCGCTATGGGGAGGTCACGGACGTCCCAAAAAAGAACAGGGACGAGTTTGGCATCTGGTCAGGGGGCTGGACCTTCATGATGAGGTTGAAGGTCTCAGGCGGTACTGTCACCCACATCCCCTCCTCAGCATTCCTGGGGAGGGACAGGATCCTGATCTTCTACCAGGGGCAACCAAAGGTCTGCCACAGGTGCGGTGATCCCCGCCACTTCAGCGCGGGCTGCAAGGTGCAGAAATGTGCCTTGTGTGGCGGGGTAGGTCATCTTGCCGCGGCCTGTGGTGACATTAGGTGTCACCTGTGTGGTGACCTAGGTCACCCGTACAGCCGCTGCCCCCGCTCCTTTTCTAACACCATCTCTGGTCAGGCGGGGGAGAGCCATGGGGGGGTCCCCAGTGGTGCATCCTCTGCTGGAGCCGGAGGTGGGGGCGGGAGAGGAGCTGAGGGGCCGGTGAAGGAAGGCGTGGCCAGTACATCTGCCCACCAGTGGCATCAGGTGAGGCGCCGTGGGGGTAGGGGGCAGGATAAGCCCCAGGCGACTGGGGTGATGTCTGTACCCTCCTCGGAAGCGGCAGCCGGTGCCCCTGAGGCCCTGGGGGAGGAGGCGGTGAGCGAGGAGATCAGGAGGATGGAGAGGGAGGAGGTGGCTGCTTCTGATGACTCCTCCCAGTATGAAAGTCTGGACGAGGAGGTGGTGGAGCAGCCTAAAACAAAAGGTGACAGTAAGACCAGTAAGAGTCGGAGGAGGATCCGAAAGGGGGCAAAAACATCTAAGGCCCCCCCCCTGGCCACTAAGGTGCCTACGGAAGGGCTCACCGGCTCCCCTCTGATCCCCCTCTCCAACCGGTTCCATGCCCTCGATGACTCTGCTGTGTCGGAGGTCGGGGGTGAGGGACCGGCGGTAACATCTGAGGTGCCTTCAGGGAGCGGCGGGGTCCGTCCTCCGGAGGGCTCACTTTCCTCTGGGGGGGGGACTGCTCTGGGGTCCATGGGTGAGGAACCCGGTACTGGGAAGGTGGTGACGGGTGCTATGGACACCTCGGTGTCACTAAAGAGGAGGGGAGAGTCTGGCTCCTCCTCTGAAGGTGAGCACAAAAAATCTGGGGGTACGGTCAAAAAGAAGGCCGTCTAACTCAATCACCCATGATGGCGGAACCTACCCCGTTGACTCTGGCGTCGATTAATGTCGCCAGTATAAAGTCAGATGCGGCCAGATTTATGGCCTTTGATTTTTTCAACCGAGTTGAGGCTGACATTTTATTTTTGCAGGAGACCAGACTAATGGACATGGGGGCCATTTACAAAGCAAGGAGGGAGTGGAGGTGCGGGCCCTCATACTGGTCTCTTGCGGCCGAGCCGTATAGCGGGGTAGCGGTCCTTTTTAAGGCCGCTTCGGTGGAATGCAGACGGGTGATCGAGGTAGAAATGGGGAGGTGCTTGGTCCTTGACGTCTTCATGGGGGGACAGGAGCTCCGGCTCATTAACATCTATGGTCCACAGTCAGAGTGGGACCGTAAATGTCTCTTCCTGAAGATCAAGCCCTATCTTTTTACCAGCCGACAGGTGGTCTTCGGTGGGGACTTTAATACTATAACTAGACCCCGTGATAGGGGAGGCCCCGGAGACCGAAGGCTGGCTTTTGATAGTAATACCCTTAACAGCATAGCAAGCGAAGCTCGCCTGGTGGATGTCCACATCCGGCACACCCCAGGTCACGGGGGTTTCACCTTTCATAGGGGTAGTTGTAGGTCTAGGATAGATAGGTTTTTTTTAAAGGAGGAAGCCGTCTCTTCTGCAGTGTCCGCTGTTGAGGTGGAATTCTCCGATCACTGTTTCATTTCCTTTTCTTTGAATGTTGCAGAGTCTCCCCGGATAGGGAGAGGCCTATGGAAGCTGAATTCGTCCCTGTTGGAAGAAGCGGATGTAAGACAATCCTTTGAGGAATTTCTTCAGAGCCAGGTACCTCTCTTGGGTCTCTGTAGCAGTAAGTCTGAGTGGTGGGAGATCTTCAAAACAAGGGTTGCGGGGTTCTTCCGTCAGCTTTCGAGCCTCAGAGGCCTGAACAGGTACCGCCTGTATCGGGAGCTGGGGAGGAAACTCGAGCAGCTCGTCTCTACTGGAGGGGACCGTGAGGAAATCTCCAGGGTGAAGGCCTTGCTCAAGGGGTGCCAGTATGATAGGCACACATCCTTAGTTTTTGAGAGGGATTTCGGGAGGTACCGCTCGCCCGACCCCTACAGGAACTGCAGGATGTCAGTGAGTTGCAAGATGGTAACAGGACTGATCGACAGTACAGGTTCCCTGAACAGATCCAAATCAGGGATCCTGGAGGTGGTCAGATCCTTCTACTCGCATCTCTTGGGAAGGAGGGATCCAGATCGGGATGAGATGTCGGCTTTCCTGGCTGAAACCATCCCTGAACCAGGGGATGACCCCTCTCTTCATGGTTTGGCAGAAGCAATCAGGGAAGAGGAAGTGAGACGGGCCATTGATGGGCTCCGGCCCAAAAAATCGCCCGGTCCGGATGGCTTAACATCCGAGTTTTACAGGACTTTTAGGGACTCTTTGGTCCCCCTCATGACTGAGGTTTTTAATGAATGTCTCTCCTCGGACATTCTTCCCGGTTCAATGAGGAAGTCCGCCCTGATTATCCTGTCAAAGGGTAAAGACTCGTCCCGTATTGAGAATTGGCGTCCCATAGCATTTCTCAATACGGACCGAAAGGTTCTGGCAAAGGTGCTTTTCAATCGATTGGTGAAGTTTGCACCCCGGCTCCTTTCGGGGGCCCAGCACTGCTCTGTTCCAGGCCGCAGTACTTTTAGTGCTGTGCTCGGTGTCCGAGAGGCAGTGGAGCAGGGCAGGGCAGGTCTCTGGAAGGGGTACTTGCTGTCCTTAGACCAGGCGAAGGCCTTTGACCGGGTTAACCATGAGTACCTCTGGTCCGTCCTTCTGAGGTACGGTCTGCCCGGGAGGTTTGTTGATTGGTTGAGAGTATTATACAATGGGGCAGAGACTTTTCCGCTTGTGAACGGTTGGGTCGGACCCCCTTTTGAGGTGAGGTCTGGTGTCCGCCAGGGCTGTCCTCTGAGCCCACTGTTATACGTGTTCGCGATCGACCCCTTTTTAAGGAGAGTGGAACGCGGACCGTTGGTGGGAGTCGGGATGGACCGGGCGGAGCCAGAGGCCACCTTGAGGGTAGTGGCGTACGCCGACGACGTTTCCCTCTTTGTATCCTCGAGAGAGGAGGCGGACTGGGTCATGTCTGAAGTTGAGCGCTACTCGGTGGCTTCTGGGTCCATGATCAACCGGGATAAGTGTGAGAGTCTCTGGCTGGGAGGGGGAGATCCAAGTTTCGATCTCCCGGACACCCTCCCAGGGCCTCAGGCCACAGCAAAAATTTTAGGCATCAGTTTCGGCCCGGGGGACTATCCCCAGCAAAACTGGGAGGGCAGACTTAAGATTGCCGCCCAGAAGGTGGATCAGTGGAAGGGTTGGTCCTTGACCCTGAGGGAAAGGGTTAACCTGGCCAAGGGGTATTTGCTCCCTTTATTAATATACCTGGGCAGCGTCTGCATCTTGCCAGAACCTCTTTGGACACGGGTCTACAGCCTGTTCTTCCAACTATTATGGGGGAATAGGCTGAACCTGATCAAGAGGGAGGTCACGTACCGCACGAGGAGACTAGGAGGGTTGGGTATGGTCAACCCGGTGGTGTTTCTAGTAAACACCTTTCTTAAGGCAAACATCGCCAACCTCTGGTTAGAGAGGGCTCCTCCGTGGGTATTCTCCTGTAGGGGGTGGTTTCGGCCTTTCTTCCAGGAATGGGAGACAGGAGGGCGGGTGAAGGACCTTCGCACGCCTCATGGGCATCTTCCGGCTTATGCTACCCTGGTTGTGAAGGCGATCCGCCGGTGGGGTCTGGGAGTGTGGGAGATCAGGACCTTGTCAAGGAGGTTACTTGACAATAGGGTTCTGTTGACCCACTTCCAGAAGCCCCTGGCCCTCAAGGATTGCCCAAGCCGGGATCTGGAGGTGGGGCTCGGGTTATTAAACTCTAAGCGGATCCCCTTGAAGTTTTGGGACTTGACTTGGCGCTGCTTCCATGGGAGACTGTATGTGAGGGGCAACCTGAAGTACAGGAACTCTGATGACCGGGATTGTCCCCGCGAGGAGTGTGGCGGCATGCTTGAAAGCATGGAGCACTTCCTGCTTCAATGTCCCTTTAATACAGAGGTCTACAGTAGGGTGGGTGCTTCCATTGGCTGGCCTAGGCTGGCAGGCCTTTCCTATGCGGAGTGGGCCTATGGGGCATTCAGGTCCCTTGGTGGCCGAGATCGGGGCACTGTCTTCTTAGTTAGTTTAGTGACTAGGTTTTACACGTGGAATGCACGGTGTTTAGTGTCTACCCAGCACAAAGTCCTCCCCCGGGAAGAGGTGATTAGGAACATCCTGGGTGACCTGGCAAAAGTGCGCTCGCTGGAGTATGAGAGGCTGGGTGCAGGGAGGGCTTCCCTTCTATGGAGGGGGTTCTCATTTAATGTGCCCTAGGGAGAGTTAGGGTATGTGTGTCTGTGATAGGGTTAGTTTAGTCCTTTCTATATTTTATATTTATTTGTAGGGTCAGGTGGATGTGTAGGGTCAGGGAGGGACAGGTAGGGACAGTCTTTAGGGATAGGTAGTTAGCATTAGGTTGGTAGTGAGGGTCAGAGAGGGACAGGTAGGGACAGGTAGGGAAAGATTGGTAGGGCGGTAGGGACAGGTTTTTCTTTTTCTTTAATAGGGAGGGACAGGCTGTTTGTGTGTTAGATTAGGGTGAGAGCCTCTGTAGTCTCCAGTTTCCTGGTGGTGGGCTGCTCCCCTCACATTATAGTTTTTTGTTTTACGGCATTGGAAACCCGAATATAGGGCTTGCAAGCACTGAACTTGGGTCTGACTTTTGGTTCATGTTTATGGTCAGTTGTTAATATTGTGCTATTGTTATGTTGTGTTTGCTTTGGTTATGTTGTGTAATGTATATACGTGTATAGTTTTGTGTATTGTATGGGTGGGGGGTTTAGTGTAGGTTGGGTGGGGGGTTTCAGGGGGGGAGGGGGGAGGGGTTTTGGGAAAATGGACGTCCTACGGGATGCGGGAAAAAGGACCCGTTATTTGTGATTTTGATGGCCACAAACTTTCGTGGCTTGCTGTGTTAAGGCCACAAACTTTCGTGGGACCTTGGGTGTTTTAAAAAATGGTGGTGGGGAGAAAAGGAAAAAAAAAAAAAAAAAAAAAAAAAATATAAAAAAACTACAAAAAAAAGGTTTGCTGTGTATTAAGTTTTGTTTCGGCCAGGTGGCCTATTTCTTTGTTTTTGGCAGTGGGCCAGTTTGTTGTTTTGTTTTGGGGGTTTAGGTATGAATGTGGAGTGAATGTTGGAAGGGGATATTTTTTGAAAAAAAAGGGTTAAGGTCTTCCCTTGCTGGGGGGATTTTGGGAAATGGACTTTATGTTCTATGAACATTGTAGGACATTTTTGCTTTGCTTTATAATTTATACTGGACATTATAATTTTGAACTTGTTTGTGTTTCGTTGGGGTTTGTGTCTTGGTTCTTTGTGTAGTGTGTGTTTTTATGGTTTGTTTTATATTTTTATAATAAAAGAGCTCCAGTTCAGCCTGTTGCAGCTTCTTGCAGGAAGTGGTGGAGGTGGAGCCTGCAGTGAGCTGTGTGCCGTGTGCTTCCTGGACTGTTTGGCTGCTGTGGAGAGAGCTCCTGGGAAGGGAGGTTTTTTTTTCTTCCATCTGGGACTTTTTGTCTGCCCCCTTCCCAGGAAAGAGGGCTCAGAGTGGGACTGGCCTCCGGGGCTGGGCCCCCGGCTCCCACCTCCCGGTCCAAGCTGGCGGGGGGTGGGAGGAACACCAAGCCGGCTAAGGCTACAAGATCTGGCCAAGGCAGCAGGGGTTCCAGCATGAGGACCCGGAGGACCCCCGAGGCTACGACCGCAGCGGCTCCTCCCTCCGGAGGTAGGTCGAGTACGAGCGGAGGTGCTGCAGCGGTGCCCCCTGATTGGGGTACCAAGGCGTCGAGGGAGGCAACCGTCACCTATGCCTCCCGTATACATGCGCACCTCTGCGAGTATGAGGACGCCACAAAGAAGCTAAGTTCCCTCTGGGGGGAGTTGAGGGTGGCTCAGGAGAGGTCCGTGAGGGCCTCTGGCAGTAAGAAGCCTGAGCTATCCGCCGCGGTCCGGAAGATCAAGCGGGCCATTCAAGACCTGGAAGACCGCAGGAGCACCATACTGGCAGGAAGTGGACCCTTCATGGAGAAGCTGCTTAATGATGACCGGTTCAGAGCCATGACCGGTGGGGCTCTGGAGGGGTCGCAGGGCCCCAGCCAGGCGGTGGAGGAGGAGGAAGAAGAGGTATGCGTGGAGGAGGCTGCACCCTACCCACCGCCTGGTGGCCTGGTAAGTGATCTCCAGGCATCGCATAGCGGGATAGCCCCTGAGCAGATGGCTCTCCCGTCTGATTCTAGCCCTTCAGAGGGCAGCGGGAGCGAGGGGGAGGATGAGGAGGATGGGAGCAGTAGCAGTGAGGGGGGCTGCCTTATCATGCAGCAGATCCAGCAGATCGAGTCCCCGGTACGTTTTGGTCAGCTTACGTTCGGGGATGAGATCTGCGAGGATGAGGCACCCGTGAGGGGGATGAAGAGAAAAGCAAAAAAAAAGAGAAAAACAACTGTTGCGCACAAGTTTGTGTATGTCCCCCTCTCTGGGGCCCCCCTGTCCCGTTGTGCGGCACCCGCCACCCACCCCGGCTTGGACTCTGTTGTGGGTCCACAGCGAGGGAGCGGGGAGAACATAGGCCATGGCACGCAGAGCGCTGCCTCTGTTTGTGGTAATGGAGGCAGTGGGTCCAAGGTGTCTGATATGGAGCATGGCGCGGAGGGCGGCCCGACGGTGGGTGTGATCTGTGGTGGTGCTCAGGCTGGATCCCCTGTAAAAGGGAGGTCTGGCCTGGCACCTGGTGCGCCTGCTGGCGTGCAGGGGGCGGCTTGTACATCTGCCGCTGCCTCCTGCTCTGCTGGCGGCGCACCGACAGCCGGGGCCGCATCTCCGGCGGCGTGTGCTGGGGTGTCTGGGTCCCTCACGCACGGATCCACTAAATCTGGATCACTTTCAGGGACCCAGAGACCTGGTAAGGTGAAGGGCACGGGGCCTGCGGCTCCGGCAGAGCCGGCTCATAAAGGAAAGGTGGGGCTTGCTCCCCTGGCAAAATCCGTGGCGAGGTCGGGGCCCCCTGCGCAGGGGCCCAGTAATGGGTCAGCGCGGGGGGCTCCACCGCCGCTGGGTGCTGAGGGGGAGTGGCCTATCCTGGGGCCGGCCGCCGGAGCTGGGGTAGCCAGGCTGTTTGTGGTGAAGGGTGTGACGGTAGGGGGTTCTATGCCCCTGAGAGCTGGTGCCGCTGGTCCAGGGGCCCCTGTGAGTAGACCCAGTTCCGGGTCGGCTTCGGGGGTCCCGGCGCTGCCGGCTTCGGGGGGCGTGGCCTCCCAGCCGTCCACGGCACCAGTGGGAGTGGCCTCTGGGGCCCCCACCGTGCTGCCTGGTGTGGGGGGTGTGGCCTCCCTGTCATCCACGGCACCGGTGGGAGTGGCCTCTGGGGCCCCCACTGTGCTGCCTGGTGCGGGGGGCGTGGCCTCCCTGTCACCCAAGGCACCGGTGGGAGTGGCCTCTGAGGCCCCCACTGTGCTGCCTGGTGCGGGGGGCTTGGTCTCCCTGTCACCCACGGCACCGGTGGGTGTGGCCTCTGGGGCCCCCACCGTGCTGCCTGGTGCGGGGGGCGTGGCCTCGCGGGGAAACCCCACCCAAGTGGGCGTGGCTCCACCCGAAAAGGGGCGGGGCTTAGCGCCGGCAGCTGCTACTGCTGGGAGCAGTGGTGCCACGGCTGCGGCAGACAACGGAGGAGGTGCCTGCCTGTCGGTGTCCTCTGTGCCCACGGGCTTATCTGGGGCAGGGGCGCCGGCAAAAATGGCAGCAGCACCAGGTTCCCAAAACCCCCCGGCAGGGAAGGTGCTGCCAGCAGGTGGCGGCAGTGCTGCTGCAGGGAAAAAATGCTTGCAGAAAAAAAAAAACTGTGACCCCAGTGTGCATGTGAGTGAGAGTGGGGCGAGGGGTGTGACTACTGACGTGGATGGGGATAGCGTGGGTATGGATGTGGCTGTGATTGAAGATACAAGTGTTGAGGTGTCTGTGGAAGGGAGTAAGAATGGTGTGTCTGTTGGTAGTGGGGGTGGGGCTGGTCCATCTGCCCCCCCGGTTGCTGGTCCCCGGAGTTTTGCGGGGGTAGTAGCTGGGGGCTCGGGATCTTCAGGGCGGGCTTCCTCACCTCTGGACCTCAGGGATGGTGACTTGCGGCGCCGTTTCCTCGAGGCCCTCAAAAAGGGAGAACGGACGATCGAGGTAGAGGGAAGAGCGGTAGACTTGGCCTTTTGGCTGGATAGACATGGCCTGGCCGCCTTCCAAGATAAAAGGGAGGGGGAGACAGTGTGGTCCCTCCCGACAGCCGGGCAGGGGGTGGCCAGGAGGAATGTGGTCCGTCTTCGGTGGAGGGGCAGTGAAGCGTGCCCGCCAAGATCGAGGGTCGTGGAGCTCCTCCTGAAGATGAGCTTCAGGGCGACTGACATCTTTGCCCTGATCCATCCTTTTGGTACCCCCGTCTTTGACATCAGTTTTGTTCGACCGGAGGGCCTAGAGCTTTTCTGGTCGAATTTTGAACTGGTGAAGGGGGAGCCCGGCTGGCGAGACTTTGCCGTGCAGGCGGTGTCTCGCCAAAATGGCGTAAAGAGGGTGACCGTTTTGACAAATAACGAGTCACTCTCTGGGGTCGATATTATGACGTGGCTTTCCCGCTATGGGGAGGTCACGGACGTCCCAAAAAAGAACAGGGACGAGTTTGGCATTTGGTCAGGGGGCTGGACCTTCATGATGAGGTTGAAGGTCTCAGGCGGTACTGTCACCCACATCCCCTCCTCAGCATTTCTGGGGAGGGACAGGATCCTGATCTTTTACCAGGGGCAGCCGAAGGTCTGCCACAGGTGCGGTGATCCCCGCCACTTCAGCGCAGGCTGCAAGGTACAGAAATGTGCCTTGTGTGGCGGGGTAGGTCATCTTGCCGCGGCCTGTGGTGACATTAGGTGTCACCTGTGTGGTGACCTAGGTCACCCGTACAGCCGCTGCCCCCGCTCCTTTTCTAACGCCATCTCTGGTCAGGCAGGGGTGAGCCATGGGGGAGTCCCTGGCGGTTCATCTTCTGCTGATGCTGGAGGTGGGGGCGGGAGAGGGGCTGGGGGGCCAGTGAAGGAAGGCGTGGCCAATACATCTGCCCGCCAGTGGCATCAGGTGAGGCGCCGTGGGGGTAGGGGGCAGGATAAGCCCCAGGCGACTGGGGTGATGTCTGTACCCTCCTCGGAAGCGGCAGCCGGTGCCCCTGAGGCCCTGGGGGAGGAGGCGGTGAACGAGGAGATCAGGAGGATGGAGAGGGAGGAGGTGGCTGCTTCTGATGACTCCTCCCAGTATGAAAGTCTGGACGAGGAGGTGGTGGAGCAGCCTAAAACAAAAGGTGACAGTAAGACCAGTAAGAGTCGGAGGAGGATCCGAAAGGGGGCAAAAACATCTAAGGCCCCCCCCCTGGCCACTAAGGTGCCTACGGAAGGGCTCACCGGCTCCCCTCTGATCCCCCTCTCCAACCGGTTCCATGCCCTCGATGACTCTGCTGTGTCGGAGGTCGGGGGTGAGGGACCGGCGGTAACATCTGAGGTGCCTTCAGGGAGCGGCGGGGTCCGTCCTCCGGAGGGCTCACTTTCCTCTGGGGGGGGGACTGCTCTGGGGTCCAGGGGTGAGGAACCCGGTACTGGGAAGGTGGTGACGGGTGCTATGGACACCTCGGTGTCACTAAAGAGGAGGGGAGAGTCTGGCTCCTCCTCTGAAGGTGAGCACAAAAAATCTGGGGGTACGGTCAAAAAGAAGGCCGTCTAACTCAATCACCCATGATGGCGGAACCTACCCCGTTGACTCTGGCGTCGATTAATGTTGCCAGTATAAAGTCAGATGCGGCCAGATTTATGGCCTTTGATTTTTTCAACCGAGTTGAGGCTGACATTTTATTTTTGCAGGAGACCAGACTAACGGACATGGGGGCCATTTACAAAGCAAGGAGGGAGTGGAGGTGCGGGCCCTCATACTGGTCTCTTGCGGCCGAGCCGTATAGCGGGGTAGCGGTCCTTTTTAAGGCCGCTTCGGTGGAATGCAGACGGGTGATCGAGGTAGAAATGGGGAGGTGCTTGGTCCTTGACGTCTTCATGGGGGGACAGGAGCTCCGGCTCATTAACATCTATGGTCCACAGTCAGAGTGGGACCGTAAATGTCTCTTCCTGAAGATCAAGCCCTATCTTTTTACCAGCCGACAGGTGGTCTTCGGTGGGGACTTTAATACTATAACTAGACCCCGTGATAGGGGAGGCCCCGGAGACCGAAGGCTGGCTTTTGATAGTAATACCCTTAACAGCATAGCAAGCGAAGCTCGCCTGGTGGATGTCCACATCCGGCACACCCCAGGTCACGGGGGTTTCACCTTTCATAGGGGCAGTTGTAGGTCTAGGATAGATAGGTTTTTTTTAAAGGAGGAAGCCGTCTCTTCTGCAGTGTCCGCTGTTGAGGTGGAATTCTCCGATCACTGTTTCATTTCCTTTTCTTTGAATGTTGCAGAGACTCCCCGGATAGGGAGAGGCCTATGGAAGCTGAATTCGTCCCTGTTGGAAGAAGCGGATGTGAGACAATCCTTTGAGGAATTTCTTCAGAGCCAGGTACCTCTCTTGGGTCTCTGTAGCAGTAAGTCTGAGTGGTGGGAGATCTTCAAAACAAGGGTTGCGGGGTTCTTCCGTCAGCTTTCGAGCCTCAGAGGCCTGAACAGGTACCGCTTGTATCGGGAGCTGGGGAGGAAACTCGAGCAGCTCGTCTCGACTGGAGGGGACCGTGAGGAAATCTCCAGGGTGAAGGCCTTGCTCAAGGGGTGCCAGTATGATAGGCACACATCCTTAGTTTTTGAGAGGGATTTCGGGAGGTACCGCTCGCCCGACCCCTACAGGAACTGCAGGATGTCAGTGAGTTGCAAGATGGTAACAGGACTGATCGACAGTACAGGTTCCCTGAACAGATCCAAATCAGGGATCCTGGAGGTGGTCAGATCCTTCTACTCGCATCTCTTGGGAAGGAGGGATCCAGATCGGGATGAGATGTCGGCTTTCCTGGCTGAAACCATCCCTGAACCAGGGGATGACCCCTCTCTTCATGGTTTGGCAGAAGCAATCAGGGAAGAGGAAGTGAGACGGGCCATTGATGGGCTCCGGCCCAAAAAATCGCCCGGTCCGGATGGCTTAACATCCGAGTTTTACAGGACTTTTAGGGACTCTTTGGTCCCCCTCATGACTGAGGTTTTTAATGAATGTCTCTCCTTGGACATTCTTCCCGGTTCAATGAGGAAGTCCGCCCTGATTATCCTGTCAAAGGGTAAAGACTCGTCCCGTATTGAGAATTGGCGTCCCATAGCGCTTCTCGATACGGACCGAAAGGTTCTGGCAAAGGTGCTTTTCAATCGGTTGGTGAAGTTTGCACCCCGGCTCCTTTCGGGGGCCCAGCACTGCTCTGTTCCAGGCCGCAGTACTTTTAGTGCTGTGCTCGGTGTCCGAGAGGCAGTGGAGCAGGGCAGGGCAGGTCTCTGGAAGGGGTACTTGCTGTCCTTAGACCAGGCGAAGGCCTTTGACCGGGTTAACCATGAGTACCTCTGGTCCGTCCTTCTGAGGTACGGTCTGCCCGGGAGGTTTGTTGATTGGTTGAGAGTATTATACAATGGGGCAGAGACTTTTCCGCTTGTGAACGGTTGGGTCGGACCCCCTTTTGAGGTGAGGTCTGGTGTCCGCCAGGGCTGTCCTCTGAGCCCACTGTTATACGTGTTCGCGATCGACCCCTTTTTAAGGAGAGTGGAACGCGGACCGTTGGTGGGAGTCGGGATGGACCGGGCGGAGCCAGAGGCCACCTTGAGGGTAGTGGCGTACGCCGACGACGTTTCCCTCTTTGTATCCTCGAGAGAGGAGGCGGACTGGGTCATGTCTGAAGTTGAGCGCTACTCGGTGGCTTCTGGGTCCATGATCAACCGGGATAAGTGTGAGAGTCTCTGGCTGGGAGGGGGAGATCCAAGTTTCGATCTCCCGGACACCCTCCCAGGGCCTCAGGCCACAGCAAAAATTTTAGGCATCAGTTTCGGCCCGGGGGACTATCCCCAGCAAAACTGGGAGGGCAGACTTAAGATTGCCGCCCAGAAGGTGGATCAGTGGAAGGGTTGGTCCTTGACCCTGAGGGAAAGGGTTAACCTGGCCAAGGGGTATTTGCTCCCTTTATTAATATACCTGGGCAGCGTCTGCATCTTGCCAGAACCTCTTTGGACACGGGTCTACAGCCTGTTCTTCCAACTATTATGGGGGAATAGGCTGAACCTGATCAAGAGGGAGGTCACGTACCGCACGAGGAGACTAGGAGGGTTGGGTATGGTCAACCCGGTGGTGTTTCTAGTAAACACCTTTCTTAAGGCAAACATCGCCAACCTCTGGTTAGAGAGGGCTCCTCCGTGGGTATTCTCCTGTAGGGGGTGGTTTCGGCCTTTCTTCCAGGAATGGGAGACAGGAGGGCGGGTGAAGGACCTTCGCACGCCTCATGGGCATCTTCCGGCTTATGCTACCCTGGTTGTGAAGGCGATCCGCCGGTGGGGTCTGGGAGTGTGGGAGATCAGGACCTTGTCAAGGAGGTTACTTGACAATAGGGTTCTGTTGACCCACTTCCAGAAGCCCCTGGCCCTCAAGGATTGCCCAAGCCGGGATCTGGAGGTGGGGCTCGGGTTATTAAACTCTAAGCGGATCCCCTTGAAGTTTTGGGACTTGACTTGGCGCTGCTTCCATGGGAGACTGTATGTGAGGGGCAACCTGAAGTACAGGAACTCTGATGACCGGGATTGTCCCCGCGAGGAGTGTGGCGGCATGCTTGAAAGCATGGAGCACTTCCTGCTTCAATGTCCCTTTAATACAGAGGTCTACAGTAGGGTGGGTGCTTCCATTGGCTGGCCTAGGCTGGCAGGCCTTTCCTATGCGGAGTGGGCCTATGGGGCATTCAGGTCCCTTGGTGGCCGAGATCGGGGCACTGTCTTCTTAGTTAGTTTAGTGACTAGGTTTTACACGTGGAATGCACGGTGTTTAGTGTCCACCCAGCATAAAGTCCTCCCCCGGGAAGAGGTGATTAGGAACATCCTGGGTGACCTGGCAAAAGTGCGCTCGCTGGAGAATGAGAGGCTGGGTGCAGGGAGGGCTTCCCTTCTATGGAGGGGGTTCTCATTTAATGTGCCCTAGGGAGAGTTAGGGTATGTGTGTCTGTGATAGGGTTAGTTTAGTCCTTTCTATATTTTATATTTATTTGTAGGGTCAGGTGGATGTGTAGGGTCAGGCAGGGACAGGTAGGGACAGTCTTTAGGGATAGGTAGTTAGCATTAGGTTGGTAGTGAGGGTCAGAGAGGGACAGGTAGGGACAGGTAGGGATAGATTGGTAGGGCGGTAGGGACAGGTTTTTCTTTTTCTTTAATAGGGAGGGACAGGGTGTTTGTGTGCTAGATTAGGGTGAGAACCTCGGTAGTCTCCAGTTTCCTGGTGGTGGGCTGCTCCCCTCACATTATAGTTTTTTGTTTTACGGTATTGGAAACCCGAATATAGGGCTTGCAAGTACTGAACTTGGGTCTGACTTTTGTTCATGGTTATGGTCATTTGTTTATATTGTGCTATTGTTATGTTGTGTTTGCTTTGGTTATGTTGAGTACTGTATATATATGTATAGTTTTGTGTATTGTATGTATGTGTAATTTGCGCACGGGGGGGTTTAGTGTAGGTTGGGTGGGCGGTTTCAGGGGGGGAGGGGGAGGGGTTTTTGGGAGAATGGACGTCCTACGGGATGCGGGAAAAAGGACCCGTTATTTGTGGGCCACAAACTTTCGTGGGACCTAAAAAGAGATGCTGTGATAAGGCCACAGACTTTCGTGGGACCTTGGGTGTTAAAAAATGGTGGTGGGGGAAAAAAAAAAAAATATATATATAAAAAACTGCAAAAAAAAGGTTTGCTGTGTATTAAGTTTTTGTTTCGGCCAGGTGGCCTGTTTCTTTGTTTTTGGCAGTGGGCCAGTTTGTTGTTTTGTTTTGGGGGTTTAGGTATGAATGTGGAGTGAATGTTGGAAGGGAAAAAAAGGTTTAAAGTCTTCCCTTGCTGGGGGGATTTTGGGAAATGGACTTTATGTTATGAACATTGTAGGACATTTTTGCTTTGCTTTATAATTTATACTGGACATTATAATTTTGGATTTGTTTGTGTTTCGTTGGGGTTTGTGTCTTGGTTCTTTGTGTAGTGTGTTTTTATGGTTTGTTTTATATTTTTATAATAAAAGAGCTCCAGTTCAGCCTGTTGCAGCTTCTTGCAGGAAGTGGTGGAGGTCGAGCCTGCAGCGAGCTGTGCTGAGTGTGCTGTCTGGACTGTGTGCTGCTGTGGAGAGAGCTCCTGGGAAGGGAGGTTTTTTTTTTTCTATCTGGGACTTTTTGTCTGCCCCCTTCCCAGGAAAGAGGGCTCAGAGTGGGACTGGCCTCCGGGGCTGGGCCCCCGGCTCCCACCTCCCGGTCCAAGCTGGCGGGGGGTGGGAGGAACACCAAGCCGGCTAAGGCTACAAGATCTGGCCAAGACAGCAGGGGTTCCAGCATGAGGACCCGGAGGACCCCCGAGGCTACGACCGCGGCGGCTCCTCCCTCCGGAGGTAGGTCGAGTACGAGCGGAGGTGCTGCAGCGGTGCCCCCTGATTGGTGTACCAAGGCGTCGAGGGAGGCAACCGTCACCTATGCCTCCCGTATACATGCGCACCTCTGCGAGTATGAGGACGCCACAAAGAAGCTAAGTTCCCCCTGGGGGGAGTTGAGGGTGGCTCAGGAGAGGTCCGTGAGGGCCTCTGGCAGTAAGAAGCCTGAGCTATCCGCCGCGGTCCGGAAGATCAAGCGGGCCATTCAAGACCTGGAAGACCGCAGGAGCACCATACTGGCGGGCAGTGGACCATTCATGGAGAAGCTGCTTAATGATGACCGGTTCAGAGCCATGACCGGTGGGGCTCTGGAGGGGTCGCAGGGCCCCAGCCAGGCGGTGGAGGAGGAGGAAGAAGAGGTATGCGTGGAGGAGGTCGCACCCTACCCACCGCCTGGTGGCCTGGTAAGTGATCTCCAGGCATCGCATAGCGGGATAGCCCCTGAGCAGATGGCTCTCCCGTCTGATTCTAGCCCTTCAGAGGGCAGCGGGAGCGAGGGGGAGGATGAGGAGGATGGGAGTAGCAGCAGTGAGGGGGGCTGCCTTATCATGCAGCAGATCCAGCAGATCGAGTCCCCGGTACGTTTTGGTCAGCTTACGTTCGGGGATGAGATCTGCGAGGATGAGGCACCCGGGAGGGGGACGAAGAGAAAAGCAAAAAAAAAAAAGAAAACATCTATTGCACATAAGTTCGTGTATGTCCCCCTCTCTGGGGCCCCCCTGTCCCGTTGTGCGGCACCTGCCACCCACCCCGGCTTGGACTCTGTTGTGGGTCCACAGCGAGGGAGCGGGGAGAACATAGGCCATGGCACGCAGAGCGCTGCCTCTGTTTGTGGTAATGGAGGCAGTGGGTCCAAGGTGTCTGATATGGAGCATGGCGCGGAGGGCGGCCCGACGGTGGGTGTGATCTGTGGTGGTGCTCAGGCTGGATCCCCTGTAAAAGGGAGGTCTGGCCTGGCACCTGGTGCGCCTGCTGGCGTGCAGGGGGCGGCTTGTACATCTGCCGCTGCCTCCTGCTCTGCTGGCGGCGCACCGACAGCCGGGGCCGCATCTCCGGCGGCGTGTGCTGGGGTGTCTGGGTCCCTCACGCACGGATGCACTAAATCTGGATCACTTTCAGGGACCCAGAGACCTGGTAAGGTGAAGGGCGCGGGGCCTGCGGCTCCGGCAGAGCCGGCTCATAAAGGAAAGGTGGGGCTTGCTCCCCTGGCAAAATCCGTGGCGAGGTCGGGGCCCCCTGCGCAGGGGCCCAGTAATGGGTCAGCGCGGGGGGCTCCACCGCCGCTGGGTGCTGAGGGGGAGTGGCCTAGCCTGGGGCCGGCCGCCGGAGCTGGGGTGTCCAGGCTGTTTGTGGTGAAGGGTGTGACGGTAGGGGGTGCTATGCCCCTGAGAGCTGGTGCCGCTGGTCCAGGGGCCCCTGTGAGTAGACCCAGTTCCGGGTCGGCTTCGGGGGTCCCGGCGCGGCCAGCTTCGGGGGGCGTGGCCTCCCAGCCGTCCACGGCACCAGTGGGAGTGGCCTCTGGGGCCCCCACCGTGCTGCCTGGTGCGGGGGGCGTGGCCTCCCTGTCACCAAAGGCACCGGTGGGAGTGGCCTCTGGGGCCCCCGCCGTGCGGCCTGGTGTGGGGGGCGTGGCCTCCCTGTCATCCACGGCACCGGTGGGAGTGGCCTCTGGGGCCCCCACTGTGCTGCCTGGTGTGGGGGGTGTGGCCTCCCTGTCATCCACGGCACCGGTGGGAGTGGCCTCTGGGGCCCCCACTGTGCTGCCTGGTGCGGGGGGCGTGGCCTCCCTGTCACCCAAGGCACCGGTGGGAGTGGCCTCTGAGGCCCCCACTGTGCTGCCTGGTGCGGGGGGCTTGGTCTCCCTGTCACCCACGGCACCGGTGGGTGTGGCCTCTGGGGCCCCCACCGTGCTGCCTGGTGCGGGGGGCGTGGCCTCGCGGGGAAACCCCACCCAAGTGGGCGTGGCTCCACCCGAAAAGGGGCGGGGCTTAGCGCCGGCAGCTGCTACTGCTGGGAGCAGTGGTGCCACGGCTGCGGCAGACAACGGAGGAGGTGCCTGCCTGTCGGTGTCCTCTGTGCCCACGGGCTTATCTGGGGCAGGGGTGCCGGCAAAAATGGCAGCAGCACCAGGTTCCCAAAACCCCCCGGCAGGGAAGGTGCTGCCAGCAGGTGGCGGCAGTGCTGCTGCAGGGAAAAAATGCTTGCAGAAAAAAAAAAACTGTGACCCCAGTGTGCATGTGAGTGAGAGTGGGGCGAGGGGTGTGACTACTGACGTGGATGGGGATAGCGTGGGTATGGATGTGGCTGTGATTGAAGATACAAGTGTTGAGGTGTCTGTGGAAGGGAGTAAGAATGGTGTGTCTGTTGGTAGTGGGGGTGGGGCTGGTCCATCTGCCCCCCCGGTTGCTGGTCCCCGGAGTTTTGCGGGGGTAGTAGCTGGGGGCTCGGGATCTTCAGGGCGGGCTTCCTCACCTCTGGACCTCAGGGATGGTGACTTGCGGCGCCGTTTCCTCGAGGCCCTCAAAAAGGGAGAACGGACGATCGAGGTAGAGGGAAGAGCGGTAGACTTGGCCTTTTGGCTGGATAGACATGGCCTGGCCGCCTTCCAAGATAAAAGGGAGGGGGAGACAGTGTGGTCCCTCCCGACAGCCGGGCAGGGGGTGGCCAGGAGGAATGTGGTCCGTCTTCGGTGGAGGGGCAGTGAAGTGTGCCCGCCAAGATCGAGGGTCGTGGAGCTCCTCCTGAAGATGAGCTTCAGGGCGACTGACATCTTTGCCCTGATCCATCCTTTTGGTACCCCCGTCTTTGACATCAGTTTTGTTCGACCGGAGGGCCTAGAGCTTTTCTGGTCGAATTTTGAACTGGTGAAGGGGGAGCCCGGCTGGCGAGACTTTGCCGTGCAGGCGGTGTCTCGCCAAAATGGCGTAAAGAGGGTGGCCGTTTTGACAAATAACGAGTCACTCTCTGGGGTCGATATTATGACGTGGCTTTCCCGCTATGGGGAGGTCACGGACGTCCCAAAAAAGAACAGGGACGAGTTTGGCATTTGGTCAGGGGGCTGGACCTTCATGATGAGGTTGAAGGTCTCAGGCGGTACTGTCACCCACATCCCCTCCTCAGCATTTCTGGGGAGGGACAGGATCCTGATCTTTTACCAGGGGCAGCCGAAGGTCTGCCACAGGTGCGGTGATCCCCGCCACTTCAGCGCGGGCTGCAAGGTACAGAAATGTGCCTTGTGTGGCGGGGTAGGTCATCTTGCCGCGGCCTGTGGTGACATTAGGTGTCACCTGTGTGGTGACCTAGGTCACCCGTACAGCCGCTGCCCCCGCTCCTTTTCTAACGCCATCTCTGGTCAGGCAGGGGTGAGCCATGGGGGAGTCCCTGGCGGTTCATCTTCTGCTGATGCTGGAGGTGGGGGCTGGAGAGGGGCTGGGGGGCCAGTGAAGGAAGGCGTGGCCAATACATCTGCCCGCCAGTGGCATCAGGTGAGGCGCCGTGGGGGTAGGGGGCAGGATAAGCCCCAGGCGACTGGGGTGATGTCTGTACCCTCCTCGGAAGCGGCAACCGGTGCCCCTGAGGCCCTGGGGGAGGAGGCGGTGAACGAGGAGATCAGGAGGATGGAGAGGGAGGAGGTGGCTGCTTCTGATGACTCCTCCCAGTATGAAAGTCTGGACGAGGAGGTGGTGGAGCAGCCTAAAACAAAAGGTGACAGTAAGACCAGTAAGAGTCGGAGGAGGAACCGAAAGGGGGCAAAAACATCTAAGGCCCCCCCCCTGGCCACTAAGGTGCCTACGGAAGGGCTCACCGGCTCCCCTCTGATCCCCCTCTCCAACCGGTTCCATGCCCTCGATGACTCTGCTGTGTCGGAGGTCGGGGGTGAGGGACCGGCGGTAACATCTGAGGTGCCTTCAGGGAGCGGCGGGGTCCGTCCTCCGGAGGGCTCACTTTCCTCTGGGGGGGGGACTGCTCTGGGGTCCAGGGGTGAGGAACCCGGTACTGGGAAGGTGGTGACGGGTGCTATGGACACCTCGGTGTCACTAAAGAGGAGGGGAGAGTCTGGCTCCTCCTCTGAAGGTGAGCACAAAAAATCTGGGGGTACGGTCAAAAAGAAGGCCGTCTAACTCAATCACCCATGATGGCGGAACCTACCCCGTTGACTCTGGCGTCGATTAATGTCGCCAGTATAAAGTCAGATGCGGCCAGATTTATGGCCTTTGATTTTTTCAACCGAGTTGAGGCTGACATTTTATTTTTGCAGGAGACCAGACTAACGGACATGGGGGCCATTTACAAAGCAAGGAGGGAGTGGAGGTGCGGGCCCTCATACTGGTCTCTTGCGGCCGAGCCGTATAGCGGGGTAGCGGTCCTTTTTAAGGCCGCTTCGGTGGAATGCAGACGGGTGATCGAGGTAGAAATGGGGAGGTGCTTGGTCCTTGACGTCTTCATGGGGGGACAGGAGCTCCGGCTCATTAACATCTATGGTCCACAGTCAGAGTGGGACCGTAAATGTCTCTTCCTGAAGATCAAGCCCTATCTTTTTACCAGCCGGCAGGTGGTCTTCGGTGGGGACTTTAATACTATAACCAGATCCCGTGATAGGGGAGGCCCCGGAGACCGAAGGCTGGCTTTTGATAGTAATACCCTTAACAGCATAGCAAGCGAAGCTCGCCTGGTGGATGTCCACATCCGGCACACCCCAGGTCACGGGGGTTTCACCTTTCATAGGGGTAGTTGTAGGTCTAGGATAGATAGGTTTTTTTTAAAGGAGGAAGCCGTCTCTTCTGCAGTGTCCGCTGTTGAGGTGGAATTCTCCGATCACTGTTTCATTTCCTTTTCTTTGAATGTTGCAGAGACTCCCCGGATAGGGAGAGGCCTATGGAAGCTGAATTCGTCCCTTTTGGAAGAAGCGGATGTAAGACAATCCTTTGAGGAATTTCTTCAGAGCCAGGTACCTCTCTTGGGTCTCTGTAGCAGTAAGTCTGAGTGGTGGGAGATCTTCAAAACAAGGGTTGCGGGGTTCTTCCGTCAGCTTTCGAGCCTCAGAGGCCTGAACAGGTACCGCCTGTATCGGGAACTGGGGAGGAAACTCGAGCAGCTCGTCTCGACTGGAGGGGACAGTGAGGAAATCTCCAGGGTGAAGGCCTTGCTCAAGGGGTGCCAGTATGATAGGCACACATCCTTAGTTTTTGAGAGGGATTTCGGGAGGTACCGCTCGCCCGACCCCTACAGGAACTGCAGGATGTCAGTGAGTTGCAAGATGGTAACAGGACTGATCGACAGTACAGGTTCCCTGAACAGATCCAAATCAGGGATCCTGGAGGTGGTCAGATCCTTCTACTCGCATCTCTTGGGAAGGAGGGATCCAGATCGGGATGAGATGTCGGCTTTCCTGGCTGAAACCATCCCTGAACCAGGGGATGACCCCTCTCTTCATGGTTTGGCAGAAGCAATCAGGGAAGAGGAAGTGAGATGGGCCATTGATGGGCTCCGGCCCAAAAAATCGCCCGGTCCGGATGGCTTAACATCCGAGTTTTACAGGACTTTTAGGGACTCTTTGGTCCCCCTCATGACTGAGGTTTTTAATGAATGTCTCTCCTCGGACATTCTTCCCGGTTCAATGAGGAAGTCCGCCCTGATTATCCTGTCAAAGGGTAAAGACTCGTCCCGTATTGAGAATTGGCGTCCCATAGCGCTTCTCAATACGGACCGAAAGGTTCTGGCAAAGGTGCTTTTCAATCGATTGGTGAAGTTTGCACCCCGGCTCCTTTCGGGGGCCCAGCACTGCTCTGTTCCAGGCCACAGTACTTTTAGTGCTGTGCTCGGTGTCCGAGAGGCAGTGGAGCAGGGCAGGGCAGGTCTCTGGAAGGGGGGTACTTGCTGTCCTTAGACCAGGCGAAGGCCTTTGACCGGGTTAACCATGAGTACCTCTGGTCCGTCCTTCTGAGGTACGGTCTGCCCGGGAGGTTTGTTGATTGGTTGAGAGTATTATACAATGGGGCAGAGACTTTTCCGCTTGTGAACGGTTGGGTCGGACCCCCTTTTGAGGTGAGGTCTGGTGTCCGCCAGGGCTGTCCTCTGAGCCCACTGTTATACGTGTTCGCGATCGACCCCTTTTTAAGGAGAGTGGAACGCGGACCGTTGGTGGGAGTCGGGATGGACCGGGCGGAGCCAGAGGCCACCTTGAGGGTAGTGGCGTACGCCGACGAAGTTTCCCTCTTTGTATCCTCGAGAGAGGAGGCGGACTGGGTCATGTCTGAAGTTGAGCGCTACTCGGTGGCTTCTGGGTCCATGATCAACCGGGATAAGTGTGAGAGTCTCTGGCTGGGAGGGGGAGATCCAAGTTTCGATCTCCCGGACACCCTTCCAGGGCCTTAGGCCACAGCAAAAATTTTAGGCATCAGTTTCGGCCCGGGTGACTATCCCCAGCAAAACTGGGAGGGCAGACTTAAGATTGCCGCCCAGAAGGTGGATCAGTGGAAGGGTTGGTCCTTGACCCTGAGGGAAAGGGTTAACCTGGCCAAGGGGTATTTGCTCCCTTTATTAATATACCTGGGCAGCGTCTGCATCTTGCCAGAACCTCTTTGGACACGGGTCTACAGCCTGTTCTTCCAACTATTATGGGGGAATAGGCTGAACCTGATCAAGAGGGAGGTCACGTACCGCACGAGGAGACTAGGAGGGTTGGGTATGGTCAACCCGGTGGTGTTTCTAGTAAACACCTTTCTTAAGGCAAACATCGCCAACCTCTGGTTAGAGAGGGCTCCTCCGTGGGTATTCTCCTGTAGGGGGTGGTTTCGGCCTTTCTTCCAGGAATGGGAGACAGGAGGGCGGGTGAAGGACCTTCGCACGCCTCATGGGCATCTTCCGGCTTATGCTACCCTGGTTGTGAAGGCGATCCGCCGGTGGGGTCTGGGAGTGTGGGAGATCAGGACCTTGTCAAGGAGGTTACTTGACAATAGGGTTCTGTTGACCCACTTCCAGAAGCCCCTGGCCCTCAAGGATTGCCCAAGTCGGGATCTGGAGGTGGGGCTCGGGTTATTAAACTCTAAGCGGATCCCCTTGAAGTTTTGGGACTTGACTTGGCGCTGCTTCCATGGGAGACTGTATGTGAGGGGCAACCTGAAGTACAGGAACTCTGATGACCGGGATTGTCCCCGCGAGGAGTGTGGCGGCATGCTTGAAAGCATGGAGCACTTCCTGCTTCAATGTCCCTTTAATACAGAGGTCTACAGTAGGGTGGGTGCTTCCATTGGCTGGCCTAGGCTGGCAGGCCTTTCCTATGCGGAGTGGGCCTATGGGGCATTCAGGTCCCTTGGTGGCCGAGATCGGGGCACTGTCTTCTTAGTTAGTTTAGTGACTAGGTTTTACACGTGGAATGCACGGTGTTTAGTGTCCACCCAGCATAAAGTCCTCCCCCGGGAAGAGGTGATTAGGAACATCCTGGGTGACCTGGCAAAAGTGCGCTCGCTGGAGTATGAGAGGCTGGGTGCAGGGAGGGCTTCCCTTCTATGGAGGGGGTTCTCATTTAATGTGCCCTAGGGAGAGTTAGGGTATGTGTGTCTGTGATAGGGTTAGTTTAGTCCTTTCTATATTTTATATTTATTTGTAGGGTCAGATGGATGTGTAGGGTCAGGGAGGGACAGGTAGGGACAGTCTTTAGGGATAGGTAGTTAGCATTAGGTTGGTAGTGAGGGTCAGAGAGGGACAGGTAGGGACAGGTAGGGATAGATTGGTAGGGCGGTAGGGACAGGTTTTTCTTTTTCTTTAATAGGGAGGGACAGGGTGTTTGTGTGCTAGATTAGGGTGAGAACCTCGGTAGTCTCCAGTTTCCTGGTGGTGGGCTGCTCCCCTCACACTATAGTTTTTTGTTTTACGGTATTGGAAACCCGAATATAGGGCTTGCAAGTACTGAACTTGGGTCTGACTTTTGTTCATGGTTATGGTCATTTGTTTATATTGTGCTATTGTTATGTTGTGTTTGCTTTGGTTATGTTGAGTACTGTATATACATGTATAGTTTTGTGTATTGTATGTATGTGTAATTTGCGCACGGGGGGGTTAGTGTAGGTTGGGTGGGGGTTTCAGGGGGGGAGGGGGAGGGGTTTTTGGGAGAATGGACGTCCTACGGGATGCGGGAAAAAGGACCCGTTATTTGTGGGCCACAAACTTTCGTGGGACCTAAAAAGAGATGCTGTGATAAGGCCACAGACTTTCGTGGGACCTTGGGTGTTTTAAAAAATGGTGGTGGGGAAAAAAAAAAAAAAAAAAAAAAAAATAATATAAAAAACTACAAAAAAAAGGTTTGCTGTGTATTAAGTTTTGTTTCGGCCAGGTGGCCTATTTCTTTGTTTTTGGCAGTGGGCCAGTTTGTTGTTTTGTTTTTGGGGTTTAGGTATGAATGTGGAGTGAATGTTGGAAGGGGATATTTTTGGAAAAAAGGTTTAAGGTCTTCCCTTGCTGGGGGGATTTTGGGAAATGGACTTTATGTTATGAACATTGTAGGACATTTTTGCTTTGCTTTATAATTTATATTGGACATTATAATTTTGGATTTGTTTGTGTTTCGTTGGGGTTTGTGTCTTGGTTATTTGTGTAGTGTGTTTTTATGGTTTGTTTTATATTTTTATAATAAAAGAGCTCCAGTTCAGCCTGTTGCAGCTTCATTCAGGAAGTGGTGGGGGTGGAGCCTGCAGCGAGCTGTGCTGAGTGTGCTTCCTGGACTGTTTGGCTGCTGTGGAGAGAGCTCCTGGGAAGGGAGGTTTTTTTTTCATCTGGGACTTTTTGTCTGCCCCCTTCCCAGGAAAAAGGCTCAGAGTGGGACTGGCCTCCGGGGCTGGGCCCCCGGCTCCCACCTCCCGGTCCAAGCTGGCGGGGGGTGGGAGGAACACCAAGCCGGCTAAGGCTACAAGATCTGGCCAAGACAGCAGGGGTTCCAGCATGAGGACCCGGAGGACCCCCGAGGCTACGACCGCGGCGGCTCCTCCCTCCGGAGGTAGGTCGAGTACGAGCGGAGGTGCTGCAGCGGTGCCCCCTGATTGGGGTACCAAGGCGTCGAGGGAGGCAACCGTCACCTATGCCTCCCGTATACATGCGCACCTCTGCGAGTATGAGGACGCCACAAAGAAGCTAAGTTCCCTCTGGGGGGAGTTGAGGGTGGCTCAGGAGAGGTCCGTGAGGGCCTCTGGCAGTAAGAAGCCTGAGCTATCCGCCGCGGTCCGGAAGATCAAGCGGGCCATTCAAGACCTGGAAGACCGCAGGAGCACCATACTGGCGGGCAGTGGACCCTTCATGGAGAAGCTGCTTAATGATGACCGGTTCAGAGCCATGACCGGTGGGGCTCTGGAGGGGTCGCAGGGCCCCAGCCAGGTGGTGGAGGAAGAAGAGGTATGCGTGGAGGAGGTCGCACCCTACCCACCGCCTGGTGGCCTGGTAAGTGATCTCCAGGCATCGCATAGCGGGATAGCCCCTGAGCAGATGGCTCTCCCGTCTGATTCTAGCCCTTCAGAGGGCAGCGGGAGCGAGGGGGAGGATGAGGAGGATGGGAGTAGCAGCAGTGAGGGGGGCTGCCTTATCATGCAGCAGATCCAGCAGATCGAGTCCCCAGTACGTTTTGGTCAGCTTACGTTCGGGGATGAGATCTGCGAGGATGAGGCACCCGGGAGGGGGACGAAGAGAAAAGCAAAAAAAAAAAAGAAAACATCTATTGCACATAAGTTCGTGTATGTCCCCCTCTCTGGGGCCCCCCTGTCCCGTTGTGCGGCACCCGCCACCCACCCCGGCTTGGACTCTGTTGTGGGTCCACAGCGAGGGAGCGGGGAGAACATAGGCCATGGCATGCAGAGCGCTGCCTCTGTTTGTGGTAATGGAGGCAGTGGGTCCAAGGTGTCTGATATGGAGCATGGCGCGGAGGGCGGCCCGACGGTGGGTGTGATCTGTGGTGGTGCTCAGGCTGGATCCCCTGTAAAAGGGAGGTCTGGCCTGGCACCTGGTGCGCCTGCTGGCGTGCAGGGGGCGGCTTGTACATCTGCCGCTGCCTCCTGCTCTGCTGGCGGCGCACCGACAGCCGGGGCCGCATCTCCGGCGGCGTGTGCTGGGGTGTCTGGGTCCCTCACACACGGATCCACTAAATCTGGATCACTTTCAGGGACCCAGAGACCTGGTAAGGTGAAGGGCGCGGGGCCTGCGGCTCCGGCAGAGCCGGCTCATAAAGGAAAGGTGGGGCCCCTGTGAGTAGACCCAGTTCCGGGTCGGCTTCGGGGGTCCCGGCGCGGCCAGCTTCGGGGGGCGTGGCCTCCCAGCCGTCCACGGCACCAGTGGGAGTGGCCTCTGGGGCCCCCACCGTGCTGCCTGGTGCGGGGGGCGTGGCCTCCCTGTCACCAAAGGCACCGGTGGGAGTGGCCTCTGGGGCCCCCGCCGTGCGGCCTGGTGTGGGGGGCGTGGCCTCCCTGTCATCCACGGCACCGGTGGGAGTGGCCTCTGGGGCCCCCACTGTGCTGCCTGGTGCGGGGGGCGTGGCCTCCCTGTCACCCACGGCACCGGTGGGAGTGGCCTCCGGGGCCCCCACCGTGTTGCCTGGTGTGGGGGGCGTGGCCTCCCTGTCATCCACGGCACCGGTGGGAGTGGCCTCTGGGGCCCCCACTGTGCTGCCTGGTGCGGGGGGCGTGGCCTCCCTGTCACCCACGGCACCAGTGGGAGTGGCCTCTGGGGCCCCCACTGTGCTGCCTGGTGCAGGGGGCGTGTCCTCGTGGGCAAATCCCGCACAAGTGGGCGTGGCTTCAACCGAAAAGGGGCGGGGCTTAGCGCCGGCGGCTGCTGGGAGCAGTAGTGCCACAGCTGTGGCTAAAAATGGAGGTGGTGCATGCCTGCTGGTGTCCTCTGTGCCCACGGGCTTATCTGGGGCAGGGGCGCCGGCAAAAATAGCTGCAGCACCAGGCTCCCAAAACCCCCCGGCAGGGAAGGTGCTGCCAGCAGGTGGCAGCAGTAGTAATGCTGTTGGAAAACCTGCTGGCAGAAAGTGTGTGGAGAAAAAAAACAACTGTGACCCCAGTGTGCATGTGAGTGGGAGTGGGGCAAGTGGGGTGACTGTCGGTATGGATGTGTCTGTGGTGGAGGAAGCGAGTGCTGGTGTGTCTGTTGCTAGTGGGGGGAGTGGGGGTGGGGCTGGTCCATCTGCCCCCCCGGCTGCTGGTCCCCGGAGTTTTGCGGGGGTAGTAGCTGGGGCCTCGGGGTCTTCTCGGGGGGCTTCCTCACCTCTGGACCTCAGGGACGGTGACTTGCGACGCCGTTTCCTGGAGGCCCTCAAGAAGGGAGAACGGACGATCCAGGTAGAGGGAAGAGAGGTGGACCTGGCCTTTTGGCTAGATAGACATGGCCTGGCCGCCTTCCAAGATAAAAAGGAGGGGGAGACAGCGTGGTCCCTCCCGACAGCCGGGCAGGGGGTGGCCAGGAGGAATGTAGTTCGTCTTCGGTGGAGGGGCAGTGAAGCGTGCCCGCCAAGAGCAAGGGTCGTGGAGCTCCTCCTGAAGATGAACTTCAGGGCGACTGACATCTTTGCCCTGATCCATCCTTTTGGTACCCCCATCTTCGACATCAGTTTTGTTCGGCCGGAGGGCCTAGAGCTTTTTTGGTCGAATTTTGAACTGGTGAAGGGGGAGCCCGGCTGGCGAGACTTTGCCGTGCAGGCGGTGTCTCGCCAAAATGGAGTAAAGAGAGTGACCGTTCTAACTAATAACGAGTCGCTCTCTGGGGTCGATATTATGACGTGGCTTTCCCGCTATGGGGAGGTCACGGACGTCCCAAAAAAGAACAGGGACGAGTTTGGCATCTGGTCAGGGGGCTGGACCTTCATGATGAGGTTGAAGGTCTCAGGCGGTACTGTCACCCACATCCCCTCCTCAGCATTCCTGGGGAGGGACAGGATCCTGATCTTCTACCAGGGGCAACCAAAGGTCTGCCACAGGTGCGGTGATCCCCGCCACTTCAGCGCGGGCTGCAAGGTGCAGAAATGTGCCTTGTGTGGCGGGGTAGGTCATCTTGCCGCGGCCTGTGGTGACATTAGGTGTCACCTGTGTGGTGACCTAGGTCACCCGTACAGCCGCTGCCCCCGCTCCTTTTCTAACACCATCTCTGGTCAGGCGGGGGAGAGCCATGGGGGGGTCCCCAGCGGTGCATCCTCTGCTGGAGCCGGAGGTGGGGGCGGGAGAGGAGCTGAGGGGCCGGTGAAGGAAGGCGTGGCCAGTACATCTGCCCACCAGTGGCATCAGGTGAGGCGCCGTGGGGGTAGGGGGCAGGATAAGCCCCAGGCGACTGGGGTGATGTCTGTACCCTCCTCGGAAGCGGCAGCCGGTGCCCCTGAGGCCCTGGGGGAGGAGGCGGTGAGCGAGGAGATCAGGAGGATGGAGAGGGAGGAGGTGGCTGCTTCTGATGACTCCTCCCAGTATGAAAGTCTGGACGAGGAGGTGGTGGAGCAGCCTAAAACAAAAGGTGACAATAAGACCAGTAAGAGTCGGAGGAGGAACCGAAAAGGGGCAAAAACATCTAAGGCCCCCCCCCGGCCACTAAGGTGCCTACGGAAGGGCTCACCGGCTCCCCTCTGATCCCCCTCTCCAACCGGTTCCATGCCCTCGATGACTCTGCTGTGTCGGAGGTCGGGGGTGAGGGACCGGCGGTAACATCTGAGGTGCCTTCAGGGAGCGGCGGGGTCCGTCCTCCGGAGGGCTCACTTTCCTCTGGGGGGGGGGACTGCCCTGGGGTCCAGGGGTGAGGAACCCGGTAAGACTGGGAAGGTGGTGACGGGTGCTATGGACACCTCGGTGTCACTAAAGAGGAGGGGAGAGTCTGGCTCCTCCTCTGAGGGTGAAAAAGGTAAATTGAGGGGTGCGGTTAAAAAGAAGGCCGTCTAACTCAATCACCCATGATGGCGGAACCTACCTCGTTGACTCTGGCGTCGATTAATGTCGCCAGTATAAAGTCAGATGTGGCCAGATTTATGGCCTTTGATTTTTTCAACCGAGTTGAGGCTGACATTTTATTTTTGCAGGAGACCAGACTAACGGACATGGGGGCCATTTACAAAGCAAGGAGGGAGTGGAGGTGCGGGCCCTCATACTGGTCTCTTGAGGCCGAGCCGTATAGCGGGGTAGCGGTCCTTTTTAAGGCCGCTTCGGTGGAATGCAGACGGGTGATCGAGGTAGAAATGGGGAGGTGCTTGGTCCTTGACGTCTTCATGGGGGGACAGGAGCTCCGGCTCATTAACATCTATGGTCCACAGTCAGAGTGGGACCGTAAATGTCTCTTCCTGAAGATCAAGCCCTATCTTTTTACCAGCCGGCAGGTGGTCTTCGGTGGGGACTTTAATACTATAACCAGATCCCGTGATAGGGGAGGCCCCGGAGACCGAAGGCTGGCTTTTGATAGTAATACCCTTAACAGCATAGCAAGCGAAGCTCGCCTGGTGGATGTCCACATCCGGCACACCCCAGGTCACGGGGGTTTCACCTTTCATAGGGGTAGTTGTAGGTCTAGGATAGATAGGTTTTTTTTAAAGGAGGAAGCCGTCTCTTCTGCAGTGTCCGCTGTTGAGGTGGAATTCTCCGATCACTGTTTCATTTCCTTTTCTTTGAATGTTGCAGAGACTCCCCGGATAGGGAGAGGCCTATGGAAGCTGAATTCGTCCCTGTTGGAAGAAGCGGATGTGAGACAATCCTTTGAGGAATTTCTTCAGAGCCAGGTGCCTCTCTTGGGTCTCTGTAGCAGTAAGTCTGAGTGGTGGGAGATCTTCAAAACAAGGGTTGCGGGGTTCTTCCGTCAGCTTTCGAGCCTCAGAGGCCTGAACAGGTACCGCCTGTATCGGGAACTGGGGAGGAAACTCGAGCAGCTCGTCTCGACTGGAGGGGACCGTGAGGAAATCTCCAGGGTGAAGGCCTTGCTCAAGGGGTGCCAGTATGATAGGCACACATCCTTAGTTTTTGAGAGGGATTTCGGGAGGTACCGCTCGCCCGACCCCTACAGGAACTGCAGGATGTCAGTGAGTTGCAAGATGGTAACAGGACTGATCGACAGTACAGGTTCCCTGAACAGATCCAAATCAGGGATCCTGGAGGTGGTCAGATCCTTCTACTCGCATCTCTTGGGAAGGAGGGATCCAGATCGGGATGAGATGTCGGCTTTCCTGGCTGAAACCATCCCTGAACCAGGGGATGACCCCTCTCTTCATGGTTTGGCAGAAGCAATCAGGGAAGAGGAAGTGAGATGGGCCATTGATGGGCTCCGGCCCAAAAAATCGCCCGGTCCGGATGGCTTAACATCCGAGTTTTACAGGACTTTTAGGGACTCTTTGGTCCCCCTCATGACTGAGGTTTTTAATGAATGTCTCTCCTCGGACATTCTTCCCGGTTCAATGAGGAAGTCCGCCCTGATTATCCTGTCAAAGGGTAAAGACTCGTCCCGTATTGAGAATTGGCGTCCCATAGCGCTTCTCAATACGGACCGAAAGGTTCTGGCAAAGGTGCTTTTCAATCGATTGGTGAAGTTTGCACCCCGGCTCCTTTCGGGGGCCCAGCACTGCTCTGTTCCAGGCCACAGTACTTTTAGTGCTGTGCTCGGTGTCCGAGAGGCAGTGGAGCAGGGCAGGGCAGGTCTCTGGAAGGGGGGTACTTGCTGTCCTTAGACCAGGCGAAGGCCTTTGACCGGGTTAACCATGAGTACCTCTGGTCCGTCCTTCTGAGGTACGGTCTGCCCGGGAGGTTTGTTGATTGGTTGAGAGTATTATACAATGGGGCAGAGACTTTTCCGCTTGTGAACGGTTGGGTCGGACCCCCTTTTGAGGTGAGGTCTGGTGTCCGCCAGGGCTGTCCTCTGAGCCCACTGTTATACGTGTTCGCGATCGACCCCTTTTTAAGGAGAGTGGAACGCGGACCGTTGGTGGGAGTCGGGATGGACCGGGCGGAGCCAGAGGCCACCTTGAGGGTAGTGGCGTACGCCGACGAAGTTTCCCTCTTTGTATCCTCGAGAGAGGAGGCGGACTGGGTCATGTCTGAAGTTGAGCGCTACTCGGTGGCTTCTGGGTCCATGATCAACCGGGATAAGTGTGAGAGTCTCTGGCTGGGAGGGGGAGATCCAAGTTTCGATCTCCCGGACACCCTTCCAGGGCCTTAGGCCACAGCAAAAATTTTAGGCATCAGTTTCGGCCCGGGTGACTATCCCCAGCAAAACTGGGAGGGCAGACTTAAGATTGCCGCCCAGAAGGTGGATCAGTGGAAGGGTTGGTCCTTGACCCTGAGGGAAAGGGTTAACCTGGCCAAGGGGTATTTGCTCCCTTTATTAATATACCTGGGCAGCGTCTGCATCTTGCCAGAACCTCTTTGGACACGGGTCTACAGCCTGTTCTTCCAACTATTATGGGGGAATAGGCTGAACCTGATCAAGAGGGAGGTCACGTACCGCACGAGGAGACTAGGAGGGTTGGGTATGGTCAACCCGGTGGTGTTTCTAGTAAACACCTTTCTTAAGGCAAACATCGCCAACCTCTGGTTAGAGAGGGCTCCTCCGTGGGTATTCTCCTGTAGGGGGTGGTTTCGGCCTTTCTTCCAGGAATGGGAGACAGGAGGGCGGGTGAAGGACCTTCGCACGCCTCATGGGCATCTTCCGGCTTATGCTACCCTGGTTGTGAAGGCGATCCGCCGGTGGGGTCTGGGAGTGTGGGAGATCAGGACCTTGTCAAGGAGGTTACTTGACAATAGGGTTCTGTTGACCCACTTCCAGAAGCCCCTGGCCCTCAAGGATTGCCCAAGTCGGGATCTGGAGGTGGGGCTCGGGTTATTAAACTCTAAGCGGATCCCCTTGAAGTTTTGGGACTTGACTTGGCGCTGCTTCCATGGGAGACTGTATGTGAGGGGCAACCTGAAGTACAGGAACTCTGATGACCGGGATTGTCCCCGCGAGGAGTGTGGCGGCATGCTTGAAAGCATGGAGCACTTCCTGCTTCAATGTCCCTTTAATACAGAGGTCTACAGTAGGGTGGGTGCTTCCATTGGCTGGCCTAGGCTGGCAGGCCTTTCCTATGCGGAGTGGGCCTATGGGGCATTCAGGTCCCTTGGTGGCCGAGATCGGGGCACTGTCTTCTTAGTTAGTTTAGTGACTAGGTTTTACACGTGGAATGCACGGTGTTTAGTGTCCACCCAGCATAAAGTCCTCCCCCGGGAAGAGGTGATTAGGAACATCCTGGGTGACCTGGCAAAAGTGCGCTCGCTGGAGTATGAGAGGCTGGGTGCAGGGAGGGCTTCCCTTCTATGGAGGGGGTTCTCATTTAATGTGCCCTAGGGAGAGTTAGGGTATGTGTGTCTGTGATAGGGTTAGTTTAGTCCTTTCTATATTTTATATTTATTTGTAGGGTCAGATGGATGTGTAGGGTCAGGGAGGGACAGGTAGGGACAGTCTTTAGGGATAGGTAGTTAGCATTAGGTTGGTAGTGAGGGTCAGAGAGGGACAGGTAGGGACAGGTAGGGATAGATTGGTAGGGCGGTAGGGACAGGTTTTTCTTTTTCTTTAATAGGGAGGGACAGGGTGTTTGTGTGCTAGATTAGGGTGAGAACCTCGGTAGTCTCCAGTTTCCTGGTGGTGGGCTGCTCCCCTCACACTATAGTTTTTTGTTTTACGGTATTGGAAACCCGAATATAGGGCTTGCAAGTACTGAACTTGGGTCTGACTTTTGTTCATGGTTATGGTCATTTGTTTATATTGTGCTATTGTTATGTTGTGTTTGCTTTGGTTATGTTGAGTACTGTATATACATGTATAGTTTTGTGTATTGTATGTATGTGTAATTTGCGCACGGGGGGGTTAGTGTAGGTTGGGTGGGGGTTTCAGGGGGGGAGGGGGAGGGGTTTTTGGGAGAATGGACGTCCTACGGGATGCGGGAAAAAGGACCCGTTATTTGTGGGCCACAAACTTTCGTGGGACCTAAAAAGAGATGCTGTGATAAGGCCACAGACTTTCGTGGGACCTTGGGTGTTTTAAAAAATGGTGGTGGGGAAAAAAAAAAAAAAAAAAAAAAAAAATAATATAAAAAACTACAAAAAAAAGGTTTGCTGTGTATTAAGTTTTGTTTCGGCCAGGTGGCCTATTTCTTTGTTTTTGGCAGTGGGCCAGTTTGTTGTTTTGTTTTTGGGGTTTAGGTATGAATGTGGAGTGAATGTTGGAAGGGGATATTTTTGGAAAAAAGGTTTAAGGTCTTCCCTTGCTGGGGGGATTTTGGGAAATGGACTTTATGTTATGAACATTGTAGGACATTTTTGCTTTGCTTTATAATTTATATTGGACATTATAATTTTGGATTTGTTTGTGTTTCGTTGGGGTTTGTGTCTTGGTTATTTGTGTAGTGTGTTTTTATGGTTTGTTTTATATTTTTATAATAAAAGAGCTCCAGTTCAGCCTGTTGCAGCTTCATTCAGGAAGTGGTGGGGGTGGAGCCTGCAGCGAGCTGTGCTGAGTGTGCTTCCTGGACTGTTTGGCTGCTGTGGAGAGAGCTCCTGGGAAGGGAGGTTTTTTTTTCATCTGGGACTTTTTGTCTGCCCCCTTCCCAGGAAAAAGGCTCAGAGTGGGACTGGCCTCCGGGGCTGGGCCCCCGGCTCCCACCTCCCGGTCCAAGCTGGCGGGGGGTGGGAGGAACACCAAGCCGGCTAAGGCTACAAGATCTGGCCAAGACAGCAGGGGTTCCAGCATGAGGACCCGGAGGACCCCCGAGGCTACGACCGCGGCGGCTCCTCCCTCCGGAGGTAGGTCGAGTACGAGCGGAGGTGCTGCAGCGGTGCCCCCTGATTGGGGTACCAAGGCGTCGAGGGAGGCAACCGTCACCTATGCCTCCCGTATACATGCGCACCTCTGCGAGTATGAGGACGCCACAAAGAAGCTAAGTTCCCTCTGGGGGGAGTTGAGGGTGGCTCAGGAGAGGTCCGTGAGGGCCTCTGGCAGTAAGAAGCCTGAGCTATCCGCCGCGGTCCGGAAGATCAAGCGGGCCATTCAAGACCTGGAAGACCGCAGGAGCACCATACTGGCGGGCAGTGGACCCTTCATGGAGAAGCTGCTTAATGATGACCGGTTCAGAGCCATGACCGGTGGGGCTCTGGAGGGGTCGCAGGGCCCCAGCCAGGTGGTGGAGGAAGAAGAGGTATGCGTGGAGGAGGTCGCACCCTACCCACCGCCTGGTGGCCTGGTAAGTGATCTCCAGGCATCGCATAGCGGGATAGCCCCTGAGCAGATGGCTCTCCCGTCTGATTCTAGCCCTTCAGAGGGCAGCGGGAGCGAGGGGGAGGATGAGGAGGATGGGAGTAGCAGCAGTGAGGGGGGCTGCCTTATCATGCAGCAGATCCAGCAGATCGAGTCCCCAGTACGTTTTGGTCAGCTTACGTTCGGGGATGAGATCTGCGAGGATGAGGCACCCGGGAGGGGGACGAAGAGAAAAGCAAAAAAAAAAAAGAAAACATCTATTGCACATAAGTTCGTGTATGTCCCCCTCTCTGGGGCCCCCCTGTCCCGTTGTGCGGCACCCGCCACCCACCCTGGCTTGGACTCTGTTGTGGGTCCACAGCGAGGGAGCGGGGAGAACATAGGCCATGGCATGCAGAGCGCTGCCTCTGTTTGTGGTAATGGAGGCAGTGGGTCCAAGGTGTCTGATATGGAGCATGGCGCGGAGGGCGGCCCGACGGTGGGTGTGATCTGTGGTGGTGCTCAGGCTGGATCCCCTGTAAAAGGGAGGTCTGGCCTGGCACCTGGTGCGCCTGCTGGCGTGCAGGGGGCGGCTTGTACATCTGCCGCTGCCTCCTGCTCTGCTGGCGGCGCACCGACAGCCGGGGCCGCATCTCCGGCGGCGTGTGCTGGGGTGTCTGGGTCCCTCACACACGGATCCACTAAATCTGGATCACTTTCAGGGACCCAGAGACCTGGTAAGGTGAAGGGCGCGGGGCCTGCGGCTCCGGCAGAGCCGGCTCATAAAGGAAAGGTGGGGCCCCTGTGAGTAGACCCAGTTCCGGGTCGGCTTCGGGGGTCCCGGCGCGGCCAGCTTCGGGGGGCGTGGCCTCCCAGCCGTCCACGGCACCAGTGGGAGTGGCCTCTGGGGCCCCCACCGTGCTGCCTGGTGCGGGGGGCGTGGCCTCCCTGTCACCAAAGGCACCGGTGGGAGTGGCCTCTGGGGCCCCCGCCGTGCGGCCTGGTGTGGGGGGCGTGGCCTCCCTGTCATCCACGGCACCGGTGGGAGTGGCCTCTGGGGCCCCCACTGTGCTGCCTGGTGCGGGGGGCGTGGCCTCCCTGTCACCCACGGCACCGGTGGGAGTGGCCTCCGGGGCCCCCACCGTGTTGCCTGGTGTGGGGGGCGTGGCCTCCCTGTCATCCACGGCACCGGTGGGAGTGGCCTCTGGGGCCCCCACTGTGCTGCCTGGTGCGGGGGGCGTGGCCTCCCTGTCACCCACGGCACCAGTGGGAGTGGCCTCTGGGGCCCCCACTGTGCTGCCTGGTGCAGGGGGCGTGTCCTCGTGGGCAAATCCCGCACAAGTGGGCGTGGCTTCAACCGAAAAGGGGCGGGGCTTAGCGCCGGCGGCTGCTGGGAGCAGTAGTGCCACAGCTGTGGCTAAAAATGGAGGTGGTGCATGCCTGCTGGTGTCCTCTGTGCCCACGGGCTTATCTGGGGCAGGGGCGCCGGCAAAAATAGCTGCAGCACCAGGCTCCCAAAAACCCCCGGCAGGGAAGGTGCTGCCAGCAGGTGGCAGCAGTAGTAATGCTGTTGGAAAACCTGCTGGCAGAAAGTGTGTGGAGAAAAAAAACAACTGTGACCCCAGTGTGCATGTGAGTGGGAGTGGGGCAAGTGGGGTGACTGTCGGTATGGATGTGTCTGTGGTGGAGGAAGCGAGTGCTGGTGTGTCTGTTGCTAGTGGGGGGAGTGGGGGTGGGGCTGGTCCATCTGCCCCCCCGGCTGCTGGTCCCCGGAGTTTTGCGGGGGTAGTAGCTGGGGCCTCGGGGTCTTCTCGGGGGGCTTCCTCACCTCTGGACCTCAGGGACGGTGACTTGCGACGCCGTTTCCTGGAGGCCCTCAAGAAGGGAGAACGGACGATCCAGGTAGAGGGAAGAGAGGTGGACCTGGCCTTTTGGCTAGATAGACATGGCCTGGCCGCCTTCCAAGATAAAAAGGAGGGGGAGACAGCGTGGTCCCTCCCGACAGCCGGGCAGGGGGTGGCCAGGAGGAATGTAGTTCGTCTTCGGTGGAGGGGCAGTGAAGCGTGCCCGCCAAGAGCAAGGGTCGTGGAGCTCCTCCTGAAGATGAACTTCAGGGCGACTGACATCTTTGCCCTGATCCATCCTTTTGGTACCCCCATCTTCGACATCAGTTTTGTTCGGCCGGAGGGCCTAGAGCTTTTTTGGTCGAATTTTGAACTGGTGAAGGGGGAGCCCGGCTGGCGAGACTTTGCCGTGCAGGCGGTGTCTCGCCAAAATGGAGTAAAGAGAGTGACCGTTCTAACTAATAACGAGTCGCTCTCTGGGGTCGATATTATGACGTGGCTTTCCCGCTATGGGGAGGTCACGGACGTCCCAAAAAAGAACAGGGACGAGTTTGGCATCTGGTCAGGGGGCTGGACCTTCATGATGAGGTTGAAGGTCTCAGGCGGTACTGTCACCCACATCCCCTCCTCAGCATTCCTGGGGAGGGACAGGATCCTGATCTTCTACCAGGGGCAACCAAAGGTCTGCCACAGGTGCGGTGATCCCCGCCACTTCAGCGCGGGCTGCAAGGTGCAGAAATGTGCCTTGTGTGGCGGGGTAGGTCATCTTGCCGCGGCCTGTGGTGACATTAGGTGTCACCTGTGTGGTGACCTAGGTCACCCGTACAGCCGCTGCCCCCGCTCCTTTTCTAACACCATCTCTGGTCAGGCGGGGGAGAGCCATGGGGGGGTCCCCAGCGGTGCATCCTCTGCTGGAGCCGGAGGTGGGGGCGGGAGAGGAGCTGAGGGGCCGGTGAAGGAAGGCGTGGCCAGTACATCTGCCCACCAGTGGCATCAGGTGAGGCGCCGTGGGGGTAGGGGGCAGGATAAGCCCCAGGCGACTGGGGTGATGTCTGTACCCTCCTCGGAAGCGGCAGCCGGTGCCCCTGAGGCCCTGGGGGAGGAGGCGGTGAGCGAGGAGATCAGGAGGATGGAGAGGGAGGAGGTGGCTGCTTCTGATGACTCCTCCCAGTATGAAAGTCTGGACGAGGAGGTGGTGGAGCAGCCTAAAACAAAAGGTGACAATAAGACCAGTAAGAGTCAGAGGAGGAACCGAAAAGGGGCAAAAACATCTAAGGCCCCCCCCCTGGCCACTAAGGTGCCTACGGAAGGGCTCACCGGCTCCCCTCTGATCCCCCTCTCCAACCGGTTCCATGCCCTCGATGACTCTGCTGTGTCGGAGGTCGGGGGTGAGGGACCGGCGGTAACATCTGAGGTGCCTTCAGGGAGCGGCGGGGTCCGTCCTCCGGAGGGCTCACTTTCCTCTGGGGGGGGGACTGCCCTGGGGTCCAGGGGTGAGGAACCCGGTAAGACTGGGAAGGTGGTGACGGGTGCTATGGACACCTCGGTGTCACTAAAGAGGAGGGGAGAGTCTGGCTCCTCCTCTGAGGGTGAAAAAGGTAAATTGAGGGGTGCGGTTAAAAAGAAGGCCGTCTAACTCAATCACCCATGATGGCGGAACCTACCTCGTTGACTCTGGCGTCGATTAATGTCGCCAGTATAAAGTCAGATGTGGCCAGATTTATGGCCTTTGATTTTTTCAACCGAGTTGAGGCTGACATTTTATTTTTGCAGGAGACCAGACTAACGGACATGGGGGCCATTTACAAAGCAAGGAGGGAGTGGAGGTGCGGGCCCTCATACTGGTCTCTTGAGGCCGAGCCGTATAGCGGGGTAGCGGTCCTTTTTAAGGCCGCTTCGGTGGAATGCAGACGGGTGATCGAGGTAGAAATGGGGAGGTGCTTGGTCCTTGACGTCTTCATGGGGGGACAGGAGCTCCGGCTCATTAACATCTATGGTCCACAGTCAGAGTGGGACCGTAAATGTCTCTTCCTGAAGATCAAGCCCTATCTTTTTACCAGCCGGCAGGTGGTCTTCGGTGGGGACTTTAATACTATAACCAGATCCCGTGATAGGGGAGGCCCCGGAGACCGAAGGCTGGCTTTTGATAGTAATACCCTTAACAGCATAGCAAGCGAAGCTCGCCTGGTGGATGTCCACATCCGGCACAACCCAGGTCACGGGGGTTTCACCTTTCATAGGGGTAGTTGTAGGTCTAGGATAGATAGGTTTTTTTTAAAGGAGGAAGCCGTCTCTTCTGCAGTGTCCGCTGTTGAGGTGGAATTCTCCGATCACTGTTTCATTTCCTTTTCTTTGAATGTTGCAGAGACTCCCCGGATAGGGAGAGGCCTATGGAAGCTGAATTCGTCCCTGTTGGAAGAAGCGGATGTGAGACAATCCTTTGAGGAATTTCTTCAGAGCCAGGTGCCTCTCTTGGGTCTCTGTAGCAGTAAGTCTGAGTGGTGGGAGATCTTCAAAACAAGGGTTGCGGGGTTCTTCCGTCAGCTTTCGAGCCTCAGAGGCCTGAACAGGTACCGCCTGTATCGGGAGCTGGGGAGGAAACTCGAGCAGCTCGTCTCGACTGGAGGGGACCGTGAGGAAATCTCCAGGGTGAAGGCCTTGCTCAAGGGGTGCCAGTATGATAGGCACACATCCTTAGTTTTTGAGAGGGATTTCGGGAGGTACCGCTCGCCCGACCCCTACAGGAACTGCAGGATGTCAGTGAGTTGCAAGATGGTAGCAGGACTGATCGACAGTACGGGTTCCCTGAACAGATCCAAATCAGGGATCCTGGAGGTGGTCAGATCCTTCTACTCGCATCTCTTGGGAAGGAGGGATCCAGATCGGGATGAGATGTCGGCTTTCCTGGCTGAAACCATCCCTGAACCAGGGGATGACCCCTCTCTTCATGGTTTGGCAGAAGCAATCAGGGAAGAGGAAGTGAGACGGGCCATTGATGGGCTCCGGCCCAAAAAATCGCCCGGTCCGGATGGCTTAACATCCGAGTTTTACAGGACTTTTAGGGACTCTTTGGTCCCCCTCATGACTGAGGTTTTTAATGAATGTCTCTCCTCGGACATTCTTCCCGGTTCAATGAGGAAGTCCGCCCTGATTATCCTGTCAAAGGGTAAAGACTCGTCCCATATTGAGAATTGGCGTCCCATAGCGCTTCTCGATACGGACCGAAAGGTTCTGGCAAAGGTGCTTTTCAATCGGTTGGTGAAGTTTGCACCCCGGCTCCTTTCGGGGGCCCAGCACTGCTCTGTTCCAGGCCGCAGTACTTTTAGTGCTGTGCTCGGTGTCCGAGAGGCAGTGGAGCAGGGCAGGGCAGGTCTATGGAAGGGGTACTTGCTGTCCTTAGACCAGGCGAAGGCCTTTGACCGGGTTAACCATGAGTACCTCTGGTCCGTCCTTCTGAGGTACGGTCTGCCCGGGAGGTTTGTTGATTGGTTGAGAGTATTATACAATGGGGCAGAGACTTTTCCGCTTGTGAACGGTTGGGTCGGACCCCCTTTTGAGGTGAGGTCTGGTGTCCGCCAGGGCTGTCCTCTGAGCCCACTGTTATACGTGTTCGCGATCGACCCCTTTTTAAGGAGAGTGGAACGCGGACCGTTGGTGGGAGTCGGGATGGACCGGGCGGAGCCAGAGGCCACCTTGAGGGTAGTGGCGTACGCCGACGACGTTTCCCTTTTTGTATCCTCGAGAGAGGAGGCAGACTGGGTCATGTCTGAGGTTGAGCGCTACTCTGTGGCATCTGGGTCCATGATCAACCGGGATAAGTGTGAGAGTCTCTGGCTGGGAGGGGGAGATCCTAGTTTTGATCTCCCGGACACCCTTCCAGGGCCTCAGGCCACAGCAAAAATTTTAGGCATCAGTTTCGGCCCGGGGGACTATCCCCAGCAAAACTGGGAGGGCAGACTTAAGATTGCCGCCCAGAAGGTGGATCAGTGGAAGGGTTGGTCCTTGACCCTGAGGGAAAGGGTTAACCTGGCCAAGGGGTATTTGCTCCCTTTATTAATATACCTGGGCAGCGTCTGCATCTTGCCAGAACCTCTTTGGACACGGGTCTACAGCCTGTTCTTCCAACTATTATGGGGGAATAGGCTGAACCTAATAAAGAGGGAGGTCACGTATCGCACGAGGAGACTAGGAGGGTTGGGTATGGTCAACCCAGTGGTGTTTCTAGTAAACCCCTTTCTTAAGGCAAACATCGCCAACCTCTGGTTAGAGAGGGCTCCTCCGTGGGTATTCTCCTGTAGGGGGTGGTTTCGGCCTTTCTTCCAGCAATGGGAGACAGGAGGGCGGGTGAAGGACCTTCGCACGCCTCATGGGCATCTTCCGGCTTATGCTACCCTGGTTGTGAAGGTGATCCGCCGGTGGGGTCTGGGAGTGTGGGAGATCAGGACCTTGTCAAGGAGGTTACTTGACAATAGGGTTCTGTTGACCCACTTCCAGAAGCCCCTGGCCCTCAAGGATTGCCCAAGCCGGGATCTGGAGGTGGGGCTCGGGTTATTAAACTCTAAGCGGATCCCCTTGAAGTTTTGGGACTTGGCTTGGCGCTGCTTCCATGGGAGACTGTATGTGAGGGACAACCTGAAGTACAGGAACTCTGATGACCGGGATTGTCCCCGCGAGGAGTGTGGCGACATGCTTGAAAGCATGGAGCACTTCCTGCTTCGGTGTCCTTTTAATACAGAGGTCTACAAGAGGGTGGGTGCTTCCATTGGCTGGCCCAGGCTGGCAGGCCTTTCCTATGCGGAGTGGGCCTATGGGGCATTCAGATCCCTTGGTGGCCGAGATCGGGGCACTGTTTTCTTAGTTAGCTTAGTGACTAGGTTTTACACGTGGAACGCACGGTGTTTAGTGTCCACCCAGCAGAAAGTCCTCCCCCGGGAAGAGGTGATTAGGAACATCCTGGGTGACCTGGCAAAAGTGCGCTCACTGGAGTATGAGAGGCTGGGTGCAGGGAGGGCTTCCCTTCTATGGAGGGGGTTCTCATTTAATGTGCCCTAGGGAGAGTTAGGGTATGTGTGTCTGTGATAGGGTTAGTTTAGTCCCTTTCTATATTTTATATTTATTTGTAGGGTCAGATGGATGTGTAGGGTCAGGGAGGGACAGACAGGGACAGTCTTTAGGGATAGGTAGTTAGCATTAGGTTGGTAGTGAGGGTCAGAGAGGGACAGGTAGGGACAGGTAGGGAAAGATTGGTAGGGCGGTAGGGACAGGTTTTTCTTTTTCTTTAATAGGGAGGGACAGGCTGTTTGTGTGTTAGATTAGGGTGAGAGCCTCGGTAGTCTCCAGTTTCCTGGTGGTGGGCTGCTCCCCTCACATTTGTAGTTTTTTGTTTTACAGTATCGGAATGTGAATATAGGGCTTGGAAGCACTGAACTTGGGTCTGATCTTTTGGTACATGGTTAGTGGTCTTATGGTTAAGTTGTTATGTCATGTAGGTATATGGTTAGTCTTTGTTATATTGTTATTATGTTGTGTATTATTGTTACTGTTGTGTTGTGTACTGTATATAAATTATGTATGTGTATTGTGCGTGTGGGGGGGTTAGTTTAGATTGGGTGGGGGGCTTTAGGGGGGTGGGGGATAGGTGTTGTAAAAGAAGGTTTTTGTGAGGAATTTTGGACGTCCTGCGGGATGCCAGAAAAGGCAAAAGGACCTTTTTGTGTAGGCCACAAACTTTCGTGGTTACCTTGCTGTGATAAGGCCACAGACTTTAGTGGGACCTTGGGTGTTAAAAAAAAAAATGGTGGTGGGGAAAAAAAAAAAAAAAAAAAATGTGTGTTATAGAGTGGGTTAAGTTTTGGCCAGGTGGCCTATATTTTGATTTTTGGCGATGGGCCAGTTTATTTTTAGTTTTCCTTTTTAGGGGGTTAGGTGTAAATGTGCAGGTGTGAGTGGGAAGAGTGTTGGGGGTCAAATATACTTCAGGGCAGGAAGAGGGTGTGTTAGGGTCTTCCCTTGCTGGGGGGTCTCCTACAGAGACATTTTTGTGTGGACATTTCTGTGTCGTACGTTAATTTATTGGACTCTACATAATTTTGGGATTTGGGGCAGTGTTTTGCTGGGGTTTTTGTTTCTTATTGTATAATGTTTGTATTTGTGTTGTGTATCTGTGTTTTTGTAATTTTCTAATAAAAAGAGTTCCAGTTCTGCCTGTTGCAGTTCCCTACAGGAAGTGGTGGAGGCGGAGCCTGCCGTGTGCTGTCTGGACTGTTTGGCTGCGTGTGGAGAGAGCTCCTGGGAAGGGAGGTAATCTTTTCCATCTGGGACTTTTTGTCTGCCCCCTTCCCAGGAAACAAGGCTCAGAGTGGGACTGGCCTCCGGGGCTGGGCCCCCGGCTCCCACCTAAGCCGGCGGGGGGTGGGAGGAGCACCAACCAGGCTAAGGCGACAACATCAGGCCGAGGCAGCAAGGGGTCCGGCATGAGGACCCGGAGGACCCCCGAGGCTACGACCGTGGCGGCTCCTCCCTCCGGAGGTGGGTCGAGTGCCAGCAGAGGTGCTGCAGCGGTGCCCCCTGATTGGGGTACCAAGGTGGCGAGGGAGGCAACCGTCACCTATGCCTCCCGTGTCCATGCGCACCTCTGTGAGTATGAGGACACCGCAAAAAAGCTAATTTCCCTCTGGGGGGAGTTGAGGGTAGCTCAGGAGAGGTCCGAAAGGGCCTCTGGCACCAAGAAGCCTGAGCTATCCGCCGCGGTCCGGAAAATCAAGCAAGCCATCCAAGAGCTGAAGGACCGCAAGAGCACCATACTGGCAGGCAGTGGACCCTTCATGGAGAAGCTGCGGAATGATGACCGGTTCAGAGCCATGACCGGTGGGACTCTGGAGGGTTCGCAGGGCCCCGGCCAGGCGGTGGAGGAGGAGGAAGAAGAGGTATGCGTGGAGGAGGTCGCACCCTACCCACCGCCTGGTGGCCTGGTAAGTGATCTCCAGGCATCGCATAGCGGGATAGCCCCTGAGCAGATGGCTCTCCCGTCTGATTCTAGCCCTGCAGCGGGAGCGAGGGGGAGGATGAAGAGGATGGGAGTAGCAGCAGTGAGGGGGGCTGCCTTATCATGCAGCAGATCCAGCAGATCGAGTCCCCGGTACGTTTTGGTCAGCTTACGTTCGGGGATGAGATCTGCGAGGATGAGGCACCCGGGAGGGGGACGAAGAGAAAAGCAAAAAAAAAAAAGAAAACATCTATTGCACATAAGTTCGTGTATGTCCCCCTCTCTGGGGCCCCCCTGTCCCGTTGTGCGGCACCCGCCACCCACCCCGGTTTGGACTCTGTTGTGGGTCCACAGCGAGGGAGCGGGGAGAACATAGGCCATGGCACGCAGAGCGCTGCCTCTGTTTGTGGTAATGGAGGCAGTGGGTCCGAGGTGTCTGATATGGAGCATGGCGCGGAGGGCGGCCCGATGGTGGGAGTCATCAGTGGTGGTGCTCGGGCTGGATCCCCTGTAAAAGGGGGGTCTGGCCTGGCACCTGATGCGCCTGCTAGCGTGCGGGGGGCGGCGTGTACATCTGCCGCTGCCTCCTGCGCTGCCGGCGGTGCACCGACAGCCGGGGCCGCATCTCCGGCGGCGTGTGCTGGGGTGTCTGGGTCCCTCACACACGGATCCACTAAAAAATCTGGATCACTTTTAGGGACCCAGAAACCTGTTAAGATAAGGGGCGCGGGGCCTGCGGCTCCGGCAGAGCCGCCTCATAAGCGGAAGGTGGGGCTTGCTCCCCTGGCAAAACCCGTGGTGAGGTCGGGGCCCCCTGCGCAGGGGCCCAGTAATGGGTCAGTGCGGGGGGCTCCACCGCCGCTGGGTGCCGAGGGGGAGTGGCCTAGCCTGGGGCCGGCCACCGGAGCTGGGGTGGCCAGGCTTTTTGTGGCAACGGGTGTGACGGTAGGGGGTGCTATGCCCCTGAGAGCTGGTGCCGCTGGTCCAGGGGCCCCTGTGAGTAGACTCGGTTCCGGGTCGGCTTCGGGGGTCCCGGCGCGGCCGGCTTCGGGGGGCATGGCCTCCCAGCCATCCACGGCACCAGTGGGAGTGGCCTCTGGGGCCCCCACCGTGCTGCCTGGTGTGGGGGGCATGGCCTCCCTGCCATCCACGGCACCGGTGGGAGTGGCCTCTGGGGCCCCCACTGTGCTTCCTGGTGTGGGGGGCGTGGCCTCCCTGTCATCCACGGCACCGGTGGGAGTGGCCTCTGGGGCCCCCACTGTGCTGCCTGGTGCGGGGGGCGTGGCCTCCCTGTCACCCACGGCACCGGTGGGAGTGGCCTCCGGGGCCCCCACCATGCTGCCTGGTGCGGGGGGCGTGGCTTTGCAGGCAAAACCCGCCCAAGTGGGCGTGGCTCCGCCCGAAAAGGGGCGGGGCTTAGCGTTGACAGCTGCTGGGAGCAGTGGTGCCACAGCTGTAACGGACAGCAGAGGTGGTGCCTGCCTGTCGGTGTCCCCTGTGCTCGTGGGCTTATCTGGGGCAGGGGCACCGGCAAAAGTCTCAGCACCTGGCTCCCAAATCCCCCCGGCAGGGAAGGTGCTGCCAGAAGGTGGCAGCAGTGGAAAAACTGCTGGCAAAAAATGCTTGCAAAAAATGAAAAACTGTGACCCCAGTGTGCATGTGAGTGAGAGTGGCCCAAGTGGGGTGACTGTTGACATGGATGGGGATGGCGTGGGTATGAATGTGGCTGTGGTTGAGGACACAAATGTTGGCGTGTCTGTGGCCGGGGGTAAGAATGGTATGTCTGTTGGTAGTGGGGGGAGTGGGGACAGGGCTGGTGCATCTGCCCCCCCGGCTGCTGGTCCTCGGAGTTTTGCGGGGGTAGTAGCCGGGGCCTCGGGGTCTTCTCGGGGGGCTTCCTCACCTCTGGACCTCAGGGATGGTGACTTGCGGCGCCGTTTCCTCGAGGCCCTCAAGAAGGGAGAACGGACGATCCAGGTAGAGGGAAGAGAGGTGGACCTGGCCTTTTGGCTGGATAGACACGGCCAGGCTGCCTTCCAAGATAAAAGGGAGGGGGAGACGGTGTGGTCCCTCCCGACAGCCGGGCAGGGGGTGGCCAGGAGGAATATAGTCCGTCTTCGGTGGAGGGGCAGTGAAGCGTGCCCGCCAAGAATGAGGGTCGTGGAGCTCCTCCTGAAGATGGACTTCAGGGCGACTGACATTTTTGCCCTGATCCATGCTTTTGGTACCCCCGTCTTCGACATCAGTTTTGTTCGACCGGAGGGCCTAGAGCTTTTCTGGTAGAATTTTGAACTGGTGAAGGGGGAGCCCGGCTGGCGAGACTTTGCCGTGCAGGCGGTGTCTCGCCAAAATGGCGTAAAGAGGGTGACCGTTCTAACCAATAACGAGTCACTCTCTGGGGTCGATATCTTGACGTGGCTTTCTCGCTATGGGGAGGTCACGGACGTCCCAAAAAAGAACAGGGACGAGTTTGGCATTTGGTCAGGGGGCTGGACCTTCATGATGAGGTTGAAGGTCTCAGGCGGTACTGTCACCCACATCCCTTCCTCAGCGTTTCTGGGGAGAGACAGGATCCTGATCTTCTACCAGGGGCAACCGAAGGTCTGCCACAGGTGCGGTGATCCCCGTCACTTCAGCGCGGGCTGCAAGGTGCAGAAATGTGCCTTGTGTGGCGGGGTAGGTCATCTTGCCGCGGCCTGTGGTGACATTAGGTGTCATCTGTGTGGTGACCTAGGTCACCCGTATAGCCGCTGCCCCCGCTCCGTTTCTAACACCATCTTTGGTCAGGCGGGGGAGAGCCGTGGGGGGGTCCCCAGCGGTGCATCCTCTGCTGGAGCTGGAGGTGGGGGCGGGAGAGGAGCTGAGGGGCCAGTGAGGGAAGGTGAGGCCAGTTCATCTGCCCACCAGTGGCAACAGGTGAGGCGCCGTGGGGGTAGGGGGCAGGATAAGCCTCAGGCGACTGGGGTGATGTCTGTCCCCACCCCAGAAGCGGCAGCCGGTGCCCCTGAGGCCCTGGGGGAGGAGGCGGTGAACGAGGAGATCAGGAGGATGGAGAGGGAGGAGGTGGCTGCTTCTGATGATTCCTCCCAGTATGAAAGTCTGGACGAGGAGGTGGTGGAGCAGCCTAAAAAATCAGGTGACGGTAAGACCATTAAGAGTCGGAGGAGGAGGAACAAAAAAGGGGCAAAAACATCTAAAGCACCCCCCCCTGGCCGCTAAGGTGCCTACGGAAGGGCTCACCGGCTCCCCTCTGATCCCCCTCTCCAACCGGTTCCATGCCCTCGATGACTCTGCTGTGTCGGAGGTCGGGGCGAGGGACCGGCGGTAACATCTGAGGTGCCTTCAGGGAGCGGCGGGGTCCGTCCTCCGGGGGGCTCTCTTTCCTCTGGGGGGGGGACTGCCCGGGGGTCCAGAGGTGAGGAAACCAGTACTGGGAAGGAGGCGTCTAGTACTATGGACACCTCTGTGTCACTAAAGAGGAGGGGAGAGTCTGGCTCCTCCTCTGAAGGTGAGCGCAAAAAATCTGGGGGTACGGTCAAAAAGAAGGCCGTCTAACTCAATCACCCATGATGGCGGAACCTACCCCGTTGACTCTGGCGTCGATTAATGTCGCCAGTATAAAGTCAGATACGGCCAGATTTATGGCCTTTGATTTTTTCAACCGAGTTGAGGCTGACATTTTATTTTTGCAGGAGACCAGACTAACGGACATGGGGGCCATTTACAAAGCAAGGAGGGAGTGGAGGTGCGGGCCCTCATACTGGTTTCTTGCGGCCGAGCCGTATAGCGGGGTAGCGGTCCTTTTTAAGGCCGCTTCGGTGGAATGCAGACGGGTGATCGAGGTAGAAATGGGGAGGTGCTTGGTCCTTGACGTCTTCATGGGGGGACAGGAGCTCCGGCTCATTAACATCTATGGTCCACAGTCAAGGTGGGACCGTAAATGTCTCTTCCTGAAGATCAAGCCCTATCTTTTTACCAGCCGGCAGGTGGTCTTCGGTGGGGACTTTAATACTATAACTAGATCCCGTGATAGGGGAGGCCCCGGAGACCGAAGGCTGGCTTTTGATAGTAATACTCTTAATAGCATAGCAAGCGAACCTCGCCTGTGGATGTCCACATCCGGCACACCCCAGGTCACGGGGGTTTCACCTTTCATAGGGGTAGTTGTAGGTCTAGGATAGATAGGTTTTTTTTAAAGGAGGAAGCCGTCTCTTCTGCAGTGTCCGCTGTTGAGGTGGAATACTCCGATCACTGTTTCATTTTCTTTTCCTTGAATGTTACAGAGACTCCCCGGATAGGGAGAGGCATATGGAAGCTGAATTCGTCCCTGTTGGAAGAAGCGGATGTAAGACAATCCTTTGAGGATTTTCTTCAGAGCCAGGTACCTCTCTTGGGTCTCTGTAGCAGTAAGTCTGAGTGGTGGGAGATCTTCAAAAGAAGGGTTGCGGGGTTCTTCCGTCAGCTCTCGAGCCTCAGAGGCCTGAACAGGTACCGCCTGTATCGGGAGCTGGGGAGGAAACTCGAGCAGCTCGTCTCGACTGGAGGGGACCGTGAGGAAATCTCCAGGGTGAAGGCCTTGCTCAAGGGGTGCCAGTATGATAGGCACACATCCTTAGTTTTTGAGAGGGATTTCGGGAGGTACCGCTCGCCCGACCCCTACAGGAACTGTAGGATGTCAGTGAGTTGCAAGATGGTAACAGGACTGATCGACAGTACGGGTTCCCTGAACAGATCCAAATCAGGGATCCTGGAGGTGGTCAGATCCTTCTACTCGCATCTCTTGGGAAGGAGGGATCCAGATCGGGATGAGATGTCGGCTTTCCTGGCTGAAACCATCCCTGAACCAGGGGATGACCCCTCTCTTCATGTTTTGGCAGAAGCAATCAGGGAAGAGGAAGTGAGACGGGCCATTGATGGGCTCCGGCCCAAAAAATCGCCCGGTCCGGATGGCTTAACATCCGAGTTTTACAGGACTTTTAGGGACTCTTTGGTCCCCCTCATGACTGAGGTTTTTAATGAATGTCTCTCCTCGGACATTCTTCCCGGTTCAATGAGGAAGTTCGCCCTGATTATCCTGTCAAAGGGTAAAGACTCGTCCCGTATTGAGAATTGGCGTCCCATAGCGCTTCTCAATACGGACCGAAAGGTTCTGGCAAAGGTGCTTTTCAATCGGTTGGTGAAGTTTGCACCCCGGCTCCTTTCAGGGGCCCAGCACTGCTCTGTTCCAGGCCGCAGTACTTTTAGTGCTGTGCTCGGTGTCCGGGAGGCAGTGGAGCAGAGCAGGGCAGGTCACTGGAAGGGGTACTTGCTGTCCTTAGACCAGGCGAAGGCCTTTGACCGGGTTAACCATGAGTACCTCTGGTCCGTCCTTCTGAGGTACGGTCTGCCCGGGAGGTTTGTTGATTGGTTGAGAGTATTATACAATGGGGCAGAGACTTTTCCGCTTGTGAACGGTTGGGTCGGACCCCCTTTTGAGGTGAAGTCTGGTGTCCGCCAGGGCTGTCCTCTGAGCCCACTGTTATACGTGTTCGCGATCGACCCCTTTTTAAGGAGAGTGGAACGCGGACCGTTAGTGGGAGTCGGGATGGACCGGGCGGAGCCAGAGACCACCTTGAGGGTAGTGGCGTACGCCGACGACGTTTCCCTTTTTGTATCCTCGAGAGAGGAGGCAGACTGGGTCATGTCTGAGGTTGAGCGCTACTCTGTGGCATCTGGGTCCATGATCAACCGGGATAAGTGTGAGAGTCTCTGGCTGGGAGGGGGAGATCCTAGTTTTGATCTCCCGGATAGTGTTGAGCCACCCCCCTAGTGTTCGGGTTCGGTTCGGTTCGTCGAACACCGGGATGTTCGAGGAACTGTTCGTCGAACTGTTCGTCGAACACCTTAGAACACCGTCGAACACCGTTAAAACCAATGGCAGGCAAACAAAAACACATAGAAACACATAGAAAACACCTGCAAAGGTGTCCAAAAGCTGACAAACTGCTCAGAAGACACTCTCTTTAAAAAAGCCGGCCGGCAAATTCAGCAGCGGCATACACCGGTACCCGACAATTTAGACAAGAAGGAATAGAGCATCACACATAGATTAGATAGATAGAAACCTGTCAGTCACACATATAAGAAGCACAGTGACAGTGTTGGTTACTGCACTTGTCATTTAGTGTAAAGGATTTATAAAAAAAAATATTAGTGTTTTCATGCACCGTCTCTTTAAAAAAGCCGGCCGGCAATTCAGCATCTGTACCCGACAATTTAGAACAGAAAGAATAGAGCTTCACACATAGATTAGATAGATAGAAACATGTCAGTCACATATATAATAAGTACAGTGATAGTGTTGCTTACTGTACTTGTCATTTAGTGTAAAGGATTTATTTAAAAAAATAATAGTGTTTTCATGCACTGTCTCTTTAAAAAAGCCGGCCGGCAATTCAGCAGCGGTACCCGACAATTTAGAACAGAAAGATAGAGCATCACACATAGATTAGATAGATAGAAACATGTCAGTCACATATATATGAAGTACAGTGATAGTGTTGGTTACTGTACTTGTCATTTAGTATTAAAATAAAGGATTTATTATTAAAAAAATTGGCGTAGGGTTCCCCTTAATTTTAGGCTCTAGCGGAGGTTAAGCAGACGGCTGGGGCAGATGTTTGAAGCCTGGGAAGGGGGTAATACCCACGGAGCTTCCCAGGCTACTAATATCAGCCCCCAGCTGAATACCTAGCCTTTACTAGCTATTAAAATGGGGGACCCCCCCAAAAAAATGACGTGGGGTCCCCCCTAATTTAATAGCTAGCAAAGGCTAGGCAGACAGCTGGGGGCTGATATTAATAGCCCAGGAAGGGAGCCATGAATATTGGCCCCCTCCCAGGCTAGAAACACCAGCCGTCAGCCGCCCCAGAAATGGCGCATTCATAGGATGCGCCAATTCTGGCACTTAGCCTCGCTCTTCCACGCTGCCCTGGTGCGGTGGCAGGGGGTAATAGGGTTGGGGTTGATGTCAGCTTATAATGCCAGCTGACATCAAGCCCAGGTTAGTAATGGAGAGGCGTCTATAAGACACCCCCATTACTAACCCCATAGTCAAAGTTAAAAAAAACACAAACACCCAGAATAAAGTCCTTTAATTGAAATAAAGACACAATCCTTTATTGTTCTAAATTAAACCATACTTACCATCACGCCCATTCCAGCTGAAGCCAACGATCTCCTGCAATAAAAGAAAAATAATAAAGCAACCTCATCCTTACCTTTCCATGGTTCCCACGACAGCTTCAGCTCTGCTACATCGAGATGACAGGCTGGACCGCAGCAGAACGCTGCCATCCAGCCTGTCATCCCGCAGACACTGAGAAGCGCAGGCTTGCTTGCGCTGCTCAGCGTCTCTCTGTGACGACATCCGGATGAGCTGAGTTCATGTCCAATGAACTCGGCTCACCTCATGCACGTCACTGACAGCGTGGGAAAATTCTCACGCTGAAGCGCTGATTGCAGGAGAATTTTCCCACGCTGTCAGTGACGTGCAGGAGGTGAGCTGAGTTCATTGGACATGAGCTCACCTCATGCACATCACTGACAGCGTGGGAGAATTCTCCTGCACTCAGCACTTCAGCGTGAGAATTTTCCCACGCTGTCAGTGACGTGCATGAGGTGAGCCGAGTTCATTGGACATGACCTCGGCTCATCTGGATGCCGTCACAGCGAGACAGTGAGGAGCGCAAGCATGCCTGCGCTTCTCAGTGTCTGCGGGATGACAGACTGGATGGCAGCGTTCTGCTGCGGTCCAGCCAGTCATCTCGATGTAGCAGAGCTGAAGCTGTCGTGGGAACCATGGAAAGGTAAGGATGAGGTTGGTTTATTATTTTTCTTTTATTGCAGGAGATCGTTGGCTTCAGCTGGAATGGGTGTAATGGTAAGTATGGTTTAATTTAGAACAATAAAGAATTGTGTCTTTATTTCAATTAAAGGACTTTATTCTGGGTGTTGTGTTTTTTTTAAATACTTTACTAGAAATTCATGGCGGTCATGTCTAATACTGGCGTGACCCCATGAATTTTGGGCTTGGGGCCAGCTGATAATACCAAGCTGGCCCTAACCCCTTTATTACCCAGTGAGCCACCGCACCAGGGCCCTGGATGAGTTGGGTACAGCGCCAGAAGATGGCGCTTCTATGAACGCGCCATTTTCCGGGGTGGCTGCGGACTGCAATTTGTAGCGGGGGGGGGGCCCAGAAAGCTTGGGCCTCCCTGCGCTGCAGATTCCAGCCCCCAGCTGCCTAGTTGTACCTGGCTGGACACAAAAATAGGGCGAAGCCCCACGTACTTTTTTTTTAATTATTTCATGAAATTCATGAAATAATTAAGAAAAAAAGGGCTTCCCTATATTGTTGTGTCCGGCCAGGTACAAATAGGCAGCTGGTGGATGGGGGCAGCCCGTTCCTGCCTGCTGTACCTGGCTGGACACAAATATAGTGCGAAGCCCCACTTCAATTTTTTTAAATTATTTCAGGAAATTCATGAAATAATTTTAAAAAAATTGACGTGGGGCTTCGCACTATATTTGTGTCCAGCCAGGTACAGCAGGCAGGAACGGGCTGCCCCCAACCACCAGCTGCCTATTTGTACCTGGCCGGACACAACAATATAGGGAAGCCCTTTTTTTCTTAATTATTTCATGAAATAATTTAAAGAAAATTGACGTGGGGCTTCGCCCTGTTTTTGTGTCCAGCCAGGTACAACTAGGCAGCTGGGGGCTGGAATCCGCAGCGCAGGGAGGCCCAAGCTTTCTGGGCCACCCCCGCTGCAAATTGCAGTCCGCAGCCACCCCGGAAAATGGCGCGTTCATAGAAGCGCCATCTTCTGGCGCTGTACCCAACTCATCCAGGGCCCTGATGCGGTGGCTCACTGGGTAATAAAGGGGTTAGGGCCAGCTTGGCATTATCAGCTGGCCCTAAGCCCGAAATTCATGGGGTCACGCCAATATTAGACATCACCACCATGAATTTCTAGTAAAGTATTTAAAAAAAACACAACACCCAGAAAAAAGTCCTTTAATTGAAATAAACACACAATTCTTTATTGTTCTAAATTAAACCATACTTACCATCACGCCCATTCCAGCTGAAGCCAACGATCTCCTGAAATAAAAGAAAAATAATAAAGCAACATCATCCTTACCTTTCCATGGTTCCCATGACAGCTTCAGCTCTGCTACTTCGAGATGACAGGCTGGACCGCAGCAGAACGCTGCCATCCAGCCTGTCATCCCGCAGACACTGAGAAGCGCAGGCTTGCTTGCGCTCCACAGTGTCTCTCTGTGAGGGCATCCAGATGAGCCGAGTTAATGTCCAATGAACTCGGCTCACCTCATGCACGTCACTGACAGCGTGGGAAAATTCTCCTGCACTCAGCGCTTCAGCGTGGGAGAATTCTCACACTGAAGCGCTGAGCGCAGGAGAATTCTCCCACGCTGTCAGTGACGTGCAGGAGGTGAGCTGAGTTCATTGGACATGAGCTCACCTTATGCACGTCACTGACAGCGTGGGAAAATTCTCCTGCACTCAGCGCTTCAGCGTGGGAGAATTCTCACGCTGAAGCGCTGAGTGCAGGAGAATTCTCCCACGCTGTCAGTGACGTGCAGGAGGTGAGCTGAGTTCATTGGACATGAGCTCACCTTATGCACGTCACTGACAGCGTGGGAGAATTCTCCTGCACTCACCGCTTCAGCGTGAGAATTTTCCCACGCTGTCAGTGACGTGCATGAGGTGAGCCGAGTTCATTGGACATGAACTCGGCTCATCTGGATGTCGTCACAGAGAGACGCTGAGCAGCGCAAGCAAGCCTGCGCTTCTCAGTGTCTGCGGGATGAGAGGCTGGATGGCAGCGTTCTGCTGCGGTCCAGCCTGTCATCTCGATGTAGCAGAGCTGAAGCTGTCGTGGGAACCATGGAAAGGTAAGGATGAGGTTGCTTTATTATTTTTCTTTTATTGCAGGAGATCGTTGGCTTCAGCTGGAATGGGCGTGACGGTAAGTATGGTTTAATTTAGAACAATAAAGGATTGTGTCTTTATTTCAATTAAAGGACTTTATTCTGGGTGTTTGTGTTTTTTTTTAACTTTGACTATGGGGTTAGTAATGGGGGTGTCTTATAGACGCCTCTCCATTACTAACCTGGGCTTGATGTCAGCTGGCATTATAAGCTGACATCAACCCCAACCCTATTACCCCACTGCCACCGCACCAGGGCAGCGTGGAAGAGCGAGGCTAAGTGCCAGAATTGGCGCATCCTATGAATGCGCCATTTCTGGGGCGGCTGACGGCTGGTGTTTCTAGCCTGGGAGGGGGCCAATATTCATGGCTCCCTTCCTGGGCTATTAATATCAGCCCCCAGCTGTCTGCCTAGCCTTTGCTAGCTATTAAATTAGGGGGGACCCCACGTCATTTTTTTGGGGGGGTCCCCCATTTTAATAGCTAGTAAAGGCTATGTATTCAGCTGGGGGCTGATATTAGTAGCCTGGGAAGCTCCGTGAGTATTACCCCCTTCCCAGGCTTCAAACATCTGCCCCAGCCGTCTGCTTAACCTCCGCTAGAGCCTAAAATTAAGGGGAACCCCACGCCAATTTTTTTAATAATAAATCCTTTATTTTAATACTAAATGACAAGTACAGTAACCAACACTGTCACTGTACTTCGTATATATGTGGCTGACATGTTTCTATCTATCTAATCTATGTGTGAAGCTCTATTCTGTCTGTTATAAATTGTCGGGTACCGCTGCTGAATTGCCGGCCGGCTTTTTTAAAGAGACGGTGCATGAAAACACTATTATTTTTTTTGATAAATCCTTTACGCTAAATGACAAGTACAGTAAGCAACACTGTCACTGTACTTCGTATATATGTGGCTGACATGTTTCTATCTATCTAATCTATGTGTGAAGCTCTATTCTTTCTGTTATAAATTGTCAGGTACCGCTGCTGAATTGCCGGCCGGCTTTTTTAAAGAGACGGTGCATGAAAACACTATTATTTTTTTTGATAAATCCTTTACGCTAAATGACAAGTACAGTAAGCAACACTGTCACTGTACTTCGTATATATGTGGCTGACATGTTTATATCTATCTAATCTATGTGTGAAGCTCTATTCTTTCGGTTCTAAATTGTCGGGTACAGGTGTATGCCGCTGCTGAATTGCCGGCTTTTCATGTTTCACTGTTGGCACTGTTCCCATCGATTTGGGCAATCACTGTAATGCCACAACCACCATGGCTGTGGCATTACAGTGAGTGGCAGACAATCCCTGCATGATTGGTGCTCTAAATAGTGCCAGACATGCAGGACACGCTTTTGGTGCACGAACAGTTATCGAACATAACCTCGAACAGCCGAATTTTTTGCAAATCGTTCGGGTTCGTCGAACAACTCGAACACCGCCCAAAACAGCTCGAATTTGAGATTGGCGAACAGTTCTAGTCGAACACCGCTCATCTCTACTCCCGGACACCCTTCCAGGGCCTCAGGCCACAGCAAAAATTTTAGGCATCAGTTTCGGCCCGGGGGACTATCCCCAGCAAAACTGGGAGGGCAGACTTAAGATTGCCGCCCAGAAGGTGGATCAGTGGAAGGGTTGGTCCTTGACCCTGAGGGAAAGGGTTAACCTGGCCAAGGGGTATTTGCTCCCTTTATTAATATACCTGGGCAGCGTCTGCATCTTGCCAGAACCTCTTTGGACACGGGTCTACAGCCTGTTCTTCCAACTATTATGGGGGAATAGGCTGAACCGAATAAAGAGGGAGGTCACGTATCGCACGAGGAGACTAGGAGGGTTGGGTATGGTCAACCCAGTGGTGTTTCTAGTAAACACCTTTCTTAAGGCAAACATCGCCAACCTCTGGTTAGAGAGGGCTCCTCCGTGGGTATTCTCCTGTAGGGGGTGGTTTCGGCCTTTCTTCCAGCAATGGGAGACGGGAGGGCGGGTGAAGGACCTTCGCACGCCTCATGGGCATCTTCCGGCTTATGCTACCCTGGTTGTGAAGGTGATCCGCCGGTGGGGTCTGGGAGTGTGGGAGATCAGGACCTTGTCAAGGAGGTTACTTGACAATAGGGTTCTGTTGACCCACTTCCAGAAGCCCCTGGCCCTCAAGGATTGCCCAAGCCGGGATCTGGAGGTGGGGCTCAGGTTATTAAACTCTAAGCGGATCCCCTTGAAGTTTTGGGACTTGGCTTGGCGCTGCTTCCATGGGAGACTGTATGTGAGGGACAACCTGAAGTACAGGAACTCTGATGACCGGGATTGTCCCCGCGAGGAGTGTGGCGGCATGCTCGAGAGCATGGAGCACTTCCTGTTTCGGTGTCCCTTTAATACAGAGGTCTACAAGAGGGTGGGTGCTTCCATTGGCATTCAGGTCCCTTGGTGGCCGAGATCGGGGCACTGTTTTCTTAGTTAGCTTAGTGACTAGGTTTTACACGTGGAATGCACGGTGTTTAGTGTCCACCCAGCAGAAAGTCCTCCCCCGGGAAGAGGTGATTAGGAACATCCTGGGTGACCTAAGGAGAGTTAGGGTTTGTGTGTCTGTGATAGGGTTAGTTTAGTCCCTTTCTATATTTTATATTTATTTGTAGGGTCAGATAGATGTGTAGGGTCAGGGAGGGACAGACAGGGACAGTCTTCAGGGACAGGTAGTTAGCATTAGGTTGGTAGTGAGGGTCAATGAGGGACAGGTAGAGACAGGTAGGGAAAGATTGGTAGGGCGGTAGGGACAGGTTTTTCTTTTTCTTTAATAGGGAGGGACAGGCTGTTTGTGTGTTAGATTAGGGTGAGAGCCTCGGTAGTCTCCAGTTTCCTGGTGGTGGCCTGCTCCCCTCACATTGTAGTTTTTTGTTTTACGTTATGGAAACCTGAATATAGGGCTTGCAAGCACTGAACTTGGGTCTGACTTTGTTTCATGGTTATGGTCAGTTGTTTATATTGTGCTATTGTTATGTTGTGTTTGCTATGGTTATGTTGTGTAGTGTATATACATGTATAGTTTGTGTATTGTATGTATGTGTAATTTTTGCGTGTTGGGGTTTAGTGTAGGTTGGGGGGTTTCAGGGGGGGAGGGAGGAGGGGTTTTGGGAAAATGGACGTCCTACGGGATGTGGGGAAAAGGACCCGTTTTGTGTGAGTTTAATGGCCACAAACTTTCGTGGGACCTTTGCTGTGATAAGGCCACAGACTTTCGTGGGACCTTGGGTGTTTTAAAAAATGGTGGGGGAAAAAAAAAAAAAGTTTGCTGTGTCTTAAGTTTTCGGCCAGGTGGCCTTTTTCTTTAAGTTTTTGGCAGTGGGCCAGTTTGTTATTTTCTTGGGGGTGTTAGTTATAAATGTATAGGTATGAATGTGAGTGAATGTTGGAAGGGGTTTTTCTGGATAATAAAAAAAAAAAAAAAAAAAAAAAAGAAGAGGTTAAGGTCTTCTCTTGCTGGGGGGAATAAGGATTTTGGGAAAGCATGGACATTTTATGTTTTATGTGGGACATTTTTGCTTTATATTTAGTGGACATTATAATTTTGGACTTGTTTGTGTTTTGTTGGGATTTTGCATCTTGTTCTTTGTGTAGTGGGTATTTATGGTTTGTTTTATATTTTTATAATAAAAAGAGTTCCAGTTCTGCCTGTTGCAGCTTCTGACAGGAAGTGGTGGAGGCGGAGCTTGCCGTGTGCTGCAAGAGCTGTGTGTGCTGTGTGTGGAGAGAGCACCTGAGAAGGGAGGTAATTTTTTCCATCTGGGACTTTTTGTCTCCCCCCTTCCCAGGGAAGAAAGCTTATAGTGGGACTAGCTTCCGGGGCTGTGCCCCCGGCTCCCACCTCCCGGTCTAAGCCGGCGGGGGGTGGGAGGAACACCAACTCGGCTAAGGCTGCAATATCAAGCAAAGGCAGCAAGGGATCCGCCATGAGGACCCGGAGGACCCCCGAGGCTACGACCGTGGCGGCTCCTCCCTCCGGAGGTCGAGTGCCAGCAGAGGTGCTGCAGCGGTGCCCCTGGATTGGGGTACCAAGGTGTCGAGGGAGGCAACCGTCACCTATGCCTCCCGTGTCCACGTGCACCTCTGCGAGTATGAGGACACCTCAAAACTCCTCTGGGGGGAGTTGAGGGTAGCTCAGGAGAGGTCCGAAAGGGCCTCTGGCAGCAAGAAGCCTGAGCTATCCGCCGCGGTCCGGAAGATCAAGCGGGCCATACAAGAGCTGGAGGACCGCAGAGGCACCATATTGGCGGGCAGTGGACCCTTTCGGGAGAAGCTGATAAACTATGACCGGTTCAGAGGCATGACCGGTCGGGCTCTGGAGGGGTCATAGGGCCCCGGCCAGGCGGTGGAGGAGGAAGAGGTATGCGTGGAGGAGGTTGCACCCTACCCACCGCCTGATGGCCTGGTAAGTGATCTCCAGGCATTTCATAGCGGGATAGCCCCTGAGCAGATGGCTCTCTCGTCTGATTCTAGCCCTTCAGATGGCAGCGGGAGCAAGGGGGAGGATGAGGAGGATGGGAGCAGTAGTGAGGGGGGCTGCCTTATCATGCAGCAGATCCAGCAAATCGAGTCCCCGGTACGTTTTGGTCAGCTTACGTTCGGGGATGAGATCTGCGAGGATGAGGCACCTGGGAGGGGGATGAAGAGAAAAGCAAAAAAAAAAAAGAGGAAAACATCTATTGCACATAAATTTGTGTATGTCCCCCTCTCTGGGGCCCCCCTGTCCCGTTGTGCGGCACCCGCCACCCACCCCGGCTTGGACTCTGTTGTGGGTCCACAGCGAGGGAGCGGGGAGAATATAGGCCATGGCACGCATAGCGCTACCTCTGTTTGTGGTAATGGAGGCAGTGGGTCCGAGGTGTCTGATATGGAGCATGGCGCGGAGGGCGGCCCGACGGTGGGTGTTATCAGTGGTGGTGCTCGGGCTGGATCCCCTGTAAGAGGGGGGTCTGGCCTGGCACCTGGTGCGCCTGCTGGCGTGCGGGGGGTGGCGTGTACATCTGCCGCTGCCTCCTGCGCTTCCGGCGGTGCACCGACAGCCGGGGCCGCATCTCCGGCGGCGTGTGCTGGGGTGTCTGGGTCCCTCACACACAGATCCGCTAAATCTGGATCACTTTCAGGGACCCAGAAACCTGGTAAGGTAAAGGGCGCGGGGCCTGCAACTCTGGCAGAGCCGGCTCATAAGGGTAAGGTGGGGCGTGCTCCCCTGGCAAAATCCACGGCGAGGTCGGGGCCCCCTGCGCAGGGGCCCAGTAATGGGTCAGCGCGGGGGGCTCCACCGCCGGTGGGTGCCGAGGGTGAGTGGCCTAGCCTGGGGTTGGCCGCCGGAGCTGGGGTGGCCAGGCTTTTTGTGGTAAAGGGTGTGATGGTAGGGGGTGTTATGCCCCTGAGAGCTGGTGCTACTGGTCCAGGGGCCCCTGTGAGTAGACCAGGTTCCGGGTCGGCTTCGGGGGTCCCGGCGCGGCCAGCTACGGGGGGCGTGGCCTCCCAGCCGTCCACGGCACCGGTGGGAGTGGCCTCTGGGGCCCCTACAGTGCTGCCTGGTGTGGGGGGCGTGGCCTCCCTGTCATCCACGGCGCCGGTGAGAGTGGCCTCTGTGGCCCTCACTGTGCTGCCTAGTGCTGGGGGGCTTGGCCTCCCTGTCATCCACGGCACCGGTGGGAGTGGCCTCTGGGGCACCCACCGTGCTGCCTGGTCCGGGGGCGTGGCCTCGGAGGCAAAACCCACTCAAGTGGGCGTGGCTCCGCCCGAAAAGGGGCGGGGCTTAGCGCAAGCAGCTGCTGGGAGCAGTAGTGCCACGGCTGCGACAGACAGCAGAGGGGGTGCCTACCTGTCGGTGTCCCCTCTGCCCGTGGGCTTATCTGGGGCAGGGGCGCCGGCAAAACTGGCAGCAGCACCTGGCTCCCAAGACCCCCCGGCATGGAAGGTGCTGCCAGCAGGTGGCAGCAGTGAAAAAACTGCTGGTAAAAAATGTTTGTAGAAAATGAAAAATTGTGACCCCAGTGTGCATGTGAGTGGAAGTGGGACAAGTGGGGTGACTGTTGACATGGATGGGGATGGCGTGGGTATGAATGTGGCTGTGGTTGAGGATACGAGTGTTGGTGTGTCTGTGGCAGGGGGTAAGAATGGTATGTCTGTTGGTAGTGGGGGGAGTGGGGACAGGGCTGGTCCATCTGCCCCCCCGGCTGCTGGTCCCCGGAGTCTTGCGGGGGTAGTAGCCGGGGCCTCGGGGTCTTCTCGGGGGGCTTCCTCACCTCTGGACCTCTAGGATGGTGACTTGCAACGCCGTTTCCTGGAGGCCCTCAAGAAGGGAGAACGGACGATCCAGGTAGAGGGAAGAGAGGTGGACCTGGCCTTTTGGCTAGATAGACATGGCCTGGCCTCCTTCCAAGATAAAAGGGAGGGGGAGACAGCGTGGTCCCTTCCGACAGCTGGGCAGGGGGTGGCCAGGAGGAATGTAGTCCGTCTTCGGTGGAGGGGCAGTGAAGCGTGCCCGCCAAGAGCGAGGGTCGTGGAGCTCCTCCTGAAGATGAATTTCAGGGTGACTGACATCTTTGCCCTGATTCATCCTTTTGGTACCCCCGTCTTTGACATCAGTTTTGTTCGACCGGAGGGCCTAGAGCTTTTCTGGTCGAATTTTGAACTGGTGAAGGGGGAGCCCGGCTGGCGAGACTTTGCCGTGCAGGCGGTGTCTCGCCAAAACGGAGTAAAGAGAGTGACCGTTCTAACCAATAACGAGTCACTCTCTGGAATTGACATCGTGACGTGGCTTTCTCTCTATGGGGAGGTCACGGACGTCCCAAAGAAAAACAGGGACGAGTTTGGTATTTGGTCAGGGGCTGGACCTTCATGATGAGGTTGAAGGTCTCAGGTGGTACTGTCACCCACATCCCCTCCTCAGCATTTCTGGGGAGGGACAGGATCCTGATCTTCTACCAGGGGCAACCGAAGGTCTGCCACAGGTGCGGTGATGCCCCCCACTTCAACGCGGGCTGCAAGGTGCAGAAATGTGCCTTGTGTGGCGGGGTAGGTCATCTTGCCACGGCCTGTGGTGACATTAGGTGTCACCTGTGTGGTGACCTAGGTCACCCGTATAGCCGCTGCCCCCGCTCCGTTTCTAACACCATCTTTGGTCAGGCGGGGGAGAGCCGTGGGGGGGTCCCCAGCGGTGCATCCTCTGCTGGAGCTGGAGATGGGGGTGGGAGAGGAGCTGAGGGGCCAGTGAGGGAAGGCGAGGCCAGTTCATCTGCCCACCAGTGGCAACAGGTGAGGCGCCATGGGGGTAGGGGGCAGTATAAGCCTCAGGCAACTGGGGTGATGTCTGTCCCCACCCCAGAAGCGGCAGCCGGAGCCCCTGAGGCCCTGGGGGAGGAGGCGGTGAACGAGGAGATGATTCCTCCCAGTATGAAAGTCTGGACGAGGAGGTGGTGGAGCAGCCTAAAAAATCAGGTGACGGTAAGACCAGTAAGAGTCAGGAGGAGGAACAGAAAAGGGGCATAAACATCTAAAGCCCCCCCCCTGACCACTAAGATGCCTACGGAAGGGCTCACCGGCTCCCCTCTGATCCCCCTCTCCAACCGGTTCCATGCCCTCGATGACTCTGCTGTGTCGGAGGTCGGGGGCGAGGGTCCGGCGGTAACAGCTGAGGTGCCTTCAGGGAGCGGCGGGGTCCATCCTCCGGGGGGCTCACTTTCCTCTGGGGGGGGGGACTGCCCCGGGGGCCAGAGGTGAGGAACCCAGTACTGGAAAGGAGGTGTCAACTACCATGGACACCTCTGTGTCACTGAAGAGGAGGGGAGAGTCTGGCTCCTCCTCTGAAGGTGAGCACAAAAATCGGGGGGGGTACGGTCAAAAAGAAGGCCATCTAACTCAATCACCCATGATGGCGGAACCTACCCCGTTGACTCTGACGTTGATTAATGTCGCCAGTATAAAGTCAGATGCGGCCAGATTTATGGCCTTTGATTTTTTCAACCGAGTTGAGGCTGACATTTTATTTTTACAGGAGACCAGACTAACGGACATGGGGGCCATTTACAAAGCAAGGAGGGAGTGGAGGTGCGGGCCCTCATACTGGTCTCTTGCGGCCGAGCCGTATAGCGGGGTAGCGGTCCTTTTTAAGGCCGCTTCGGTGGAATGCAGACCGGTGATCGAGTTAGAAATGGGGAGGTGCTTGGTCCTTGATGTCTTCATGAGGGGACAGGAGCTCCGACTCATAAACATCTATGGTCCACAGTCAAAGTGGGACCGTAAATGTCTCTTCCTGAAGATTAAGCCCTATCTTTTTACAAGCCGGCAGGTGGTCTTCGGTGGGGACTTTAATACTATAACTAGATCCCGCGATAGGGGAGGCCCCGGAGACCGAAGGCTGGCTTTTGATAGTAATACCGTTAACAGCATAGCAAGCGAAGCTCGCCTGGTGGATGTCCACATCCGGCACACCCCAGGTCACTCGGCTTTCACCTTTCATAGGGGTAGTTGTAGGTCTAGGATAGATAGTTTTTTTTTAATGGAGGAAGCCGTCTCTTCTGCAGTGTCCGCTGTTGAGGTGGAATTCTCCGATCACTTTTTCATTTTCTTTTCCTTGAATGTTACAGAGACTCCCTGGATAGGGAGAGGCCTATGGAAGCTGAATACGTCCCTGTTGGAAGAAGCGGATGTGAGACAATCCTTTGAGGAATTTCTTCAGAGCCAGGTACCTCTCTTGGGTCTCTGTAGCAGTAAGTCTGAGTGGTGGGAGATCTTCAAAAGAAGGGTTGCGGGGTTCTTCCGTCAGCTCTCGAGCCTCAGAGGCCTGAACAGGTACCGCCTGTATCGGGAGCTGGGGAGGAAACTCGAGCAGCTCGTCTCGACTGGAGGGGACCGTGAGGAAATCTCCAGGGTGAAGGCCTTGCTCAAGGGGTGCCAGTATGATTGGCACACATCCTTAGTTTTTTAGAGGAATTTCGGGAGTTACCGCTCGCCCGACCCCTACAGGAACTGCAGGATTTCAGTGAGTTGCAAAATGGTAACAGGACTGATCGACAGTACGGGTTCCCTGAACAGATCCAAATCAGGGATCCTGTAGGTGGTCAGATCCTTCTACGCGCACCTCTTGGGAAGGAGGGATCCTGATCGGGATGAGATGTCGGCTTTCCTGGCTGAAACCATCCCTGAGCCAGGGGATGACCCCTCTCTTCATGTTTTGGCAGAAGCAATCAGGGAAGAGGAAGTGAGACGGGCCATTGATGGGCTCCAGCCCAAAAAATCGCCCGGTCCGGATGGCTTAACATCCGAGTTTTACAGGACTTTTAGGGACTCTTTGGTCCCCCTCATGACTGAGGTTTTTAATGAATGTCTCTCCTCGGACATTCTTCCCGGTTCAATGAGGAAGTCCGCCCTGATTATCCTGTCAAAGGGTAAAGACTCGTCCCGTATTGAGAATTGGTGTCCCATAGCACTTCTCAATGCGGACCGAAAGGTTCTGGCAAAGGTGCTTTTTAATCGGTTGGTGAAGTTTGCACCCCGGCTCCTTTCGGGGGCCCAGGACTGCTCTGTTCCAGGCCGCAGTACTTTTAGTGCTGTGCTCGGTGTCCGAGAGGCAGTGGAGCAGGGCAGGGCAGGTCACTGGAAGGGGTACTTGCTGTCCTTAGATCAGGCGAAGGCCTCTGACCTGGTTAACCATGAGTACCTCTGGTCCGACCTTCTGAGGTACGGTCTGCCCGGGAGGTTTGTTGATTGGTTAAGAGTGTTATACAATGGGGCAGAGACTTTTCCTCTTTTGAACTGTTGGGTCGGACACCCTTTTGAGGTGAAGTCTGGTGTCCGCCAGGGCTGTCCTCTGAGCCCACTGTTATACGTGTTCGCGATCGACCCCTTTTTAATGAGAGTGGAGCGCGGACCGTTGATGGGAGTCGGGATGGACCGGGCGGAGCCAGAGGCCACCTTGAGGGTAGTGGCGTACGCCGACGACGTTTCCCTTTTTGTATCCTCGAGAAAGGAGGCAGACTGGGTCATGTCTGAGGTTGAGCGCTACTCTGTGGCATCTGGGTCCATGATCAACTGGGATAAGTGTGAGAGTCTCTGGCTGGGAGGGGGAGATCCAAGTTTTGATCTCCCGGACACCCTTCCAGGGCCTCAGGCCACAGCAAAAATTTTAGGCATCAGTTTCGGCCCGGGGGACTATCCCCAGCAAAACTGGGAGAGCAGACTTAAGATAGCCGCCCAGAAGGTGGATCAGTGGAAGGGTTGGTCCTTGACCCTGAGGGAAAGGGTTAACCTGGCCAAGGGGTTTTTGCTCCTTTTCTTAATATACCTGGGCAGCGTCTGCATCTTGCCAGAGCCTCTTTGGACATGGGTCTACAGCCTGTTCTTCCAACTATTATGGGGGAATAGGCTGAACCTAATCAAGAGGGAGGTCACGTACCGCGCGAGGAGACTAGGAGGGTTGGGTATGGTCAACCCAGTGGTGTTTCTAGTAAACACCTTTCTTAAGGCAAACATCGCCAAACTCTGGTTAGAGAGGGCTCCTCCGTGGGTATTCTCCTGTAGGGGGTGGTTTCGGCCTTTCTTCCAGGAATGGGAGACAGGAGGGCGGGTGAAGGACCTTCGAACGCCTCATGGGCATTTTCCGGCTTATGCTACCCTGGTTGTGAAGGTGATCCGCCGGTGGGGTCTTGGAGTGTGGGAGATCAGGACCTTGTCAAGGAGGTTACTTGACAATAGGGTTCTGTTGACCCACTTCCAGAAGCCTCTGGCGCTCAAGGATTGCCCAAGCCGGGATCTAGAGGTGGGGCTCGGGTTATTAAACTCTAAGCGGATCCCCTTGAAGTTTTGGGACTTGGCTTGGCGCTGCTTCCATGGGAGACTGTATGTGAGGGACAACCTGAAGTACAGGAACTCTGATGACCGGGATTGTCCCCGCGAGGAGTGAGGCGGCATGCTCGAGAGCAAGGAGCACTTCCTGCTTCGGTGTCCCTTTAATACAGAGGTCTACAAGAGGGTGGGTGCTTCCATTGGCTGGCCAGGCTGGCAGGCCTTTCCTATGCGGAGTGGGCCTATGGGGCATTCAGGTCCCTTGGTGGCCGAGATCGGGGCACTGTTTTCTTAGTTAGCTTAGTGACTAGGTTTTACACTTGGAATGCATGGTGTTTAGTGTCCACCCAGCAGAAAGTCCTCCCCTGGGAAGAGGTGATTAGGAACATCCTGGGTGACCTGGCAAAAGTGCGCTCGCTGGAGTATGAGAGGCTGGGTGCAGGGAGAGCCTCACTTCTGGGGGTGATAGGGTGAGTTTAGTCTTTTTATCTTTATTTGTAGGGTCAGATAGATGTGTAGGGACAGGTAGTTAGTATTAGGTTGGTAGTGAGGGACAGGTAGGGAAAGATTGGTAGGGTGGTAGGGACAGATTTTTTTATTTTTCTTTATTATAGAGGGATAGGATGCTGTGTGGTAGATTAGGGTGAGAGCCTCTGTAGTCTCCAGTTCACGGTGGTGGGCTTTTACCCTCACGTGTAGTTTTTTGTTTTGAGATATTGGAAAACGGAGTATGGGGCTTGCAAGCACCAAACTTGGGTCTGATTTTGGTTATAAAATTATGTTGTCTTGAGATATTGTTTATTATGTTGTGTATTATACTGTCATGTTGTATATCATTTATTGTATGTATGTATATTAAGTGGTATGTGTATTATGATGCGTGTGGGGGGGTTAGTTTAGGTTGGGCGGGGGGCTTTAGGGGGGAGGGGTGGTGGTGGTTTTGTGTGGAAAAATTTGGACGTCCTGCGGGATGCCGAAAAAGGCAAAAGGACCTTTAAAAGTTGTGTGAAATGGCCACAAACTGTAATGAGACCTTGTTTGTGTTAAGACCACAGACTCTCGTGGGACCTTGGGTGGTTAAAAATGGTGGTGGGAAAAAATTTAAAAAAAAAATTAAAAATAAAAAAAAAAATATCTAAAAAAAAAAAAAAAGGGGGAGAGGGTTTTTCATGTTTATAGGTGTTTTTTTGTTGGCCAGGTGGCCTGTCTCTTATTTTGGGCGATGGGCCAGGTTTTTTAGTTTCCTTTTGTTAGGGGGTTAGGTGTTAATGATTTATGAATGTGAGTGAATGTTGGAAGGGGATAATTAGGTATTAAAAAAATAAAAAAGGTTAAGGTCTTCCCTTGCTGGGGTGGTTTTTGAGAAATGGACATTTTATGTTCCATGAACATTACAGGACATTTTTGTTTACTGGACATTATAATTTTGGACTTGTTTGTGTTTCGTTGGGGTTTTGCATTTTGTTCTTTGTATAGTATTTATTTATGGTTTGTTTTGTACTTTTCTAATAAAAAGAGTTCCCGTTCTGTCTGCTGGTGCTTTTTACAGATATTTCTAGAAATAGCCCCAGGTATCAGGGGCCAGGAATAATTTTTGGGGGGATCTTAATCCTGATTATTTGCTTAAAAAGCAATTCAGAAAACACAGTTTTTCTGCTCCATTTGCTTGTTGGCACTGCAGAATACAGCCAGATCCTTTCCATATTACAGCGGTAAAAATTCATCTATTTAAAACTGCGGTTTGTCTGTCACATGGGTCACATATAATTGTGCTGAAAATTCTGCCATTTGTGGCCCCCATTGAAATTTTGTTGCAGTGTGTCAGCGAAGTTATTGACACGAGGTCGCTGTTAAAAATAGTTACCTACAGGCCAGCTTTTTAAAACTGTGGTTTGTCCGTCACACGGATCACATATCACTGGTTCAAATCCAGCCATTTGTACTGAACGTGGAAAATATTGTCCTCCATTTAAAATGGGCAAAGCGTGTGGCAAGGGACGGGGAAGTGGACGTGATGGTGATGATGGTGCATGCAGAGGACAAGTCAGAGGCCGTGAGCTAGCTGAAATTGTGCCACATCTTCTCTCTCGACCTTCCTGTCCCAATTAATAGGGGACCGCAGAACACCACTATTGAACACAGAGCAGTGTGAAAAGGTTATTGGTTGGATAGCACATAATGCTTCCAGTCACTTAACCACCACCATCACCACCCTGTCTTCCACATGCTCAAGTCTCAGTAGCCGTGAGTCTGGACCGCATATTCCTCACCCTGATCCTCCTTCCTCCCACCATGCCGAGTGCCCGGAGACAACTGATCCCACACTTGGACATTCCGTAGAGCTGTTCACTTTTCCATTTATAGATTCAGGCCTCTCGCCCGGTCCACTTGAAGTGGGGCAAGAGGAGATTGCATGTAGCAATGCCCAAATATTTGAGCAGCCACGGTCACATGAAGGCGACGGTGGAAAACTGTCACAAGAGGTGGACAATGATGAGACACAATTGCCAGAAAGTCAGGAGGAGGACCAGAGTGCGGAAGTGGAAGACGAGGTGGTGGATGATATAGTAGCTGACCCAACCTGGAAGGGGGACATACAGAGCGAGGACAGCAGCACACAGGGGGAGGGAGGCGTAGCACCACAACAGGCAGGAAGAAGCAGTGTGGTGGCCGCAGACAGAAGGTGGCTCCTGCACCTCCTCCTCCTCTTCAGCATCCATCTCCGAAATGCCCACATCAGTCTCAAGCTGGAAACACTGCAGCACTTCCTCAGCCAAGCGGCAACAGGCTGTGCTGAAGGTAATATGCTTAGGTGACAAACCACACAACGCTGAAGAGTTGTGGACAGCTCTGAAAGACCAGGTAGATCTTTTGCTGACACCACTGAACCTACAGTCGGCATGGTTGTGTGTGACAATGGCCGGAACCTGGTGGCGGCTCTGAGGCGAGTCGAGCTCACACACGTACCATGCCTGGCCCATGTGCTTAATATCGTGGTTCAGCGGTTTCTCAAAACCTACCCGGAGCTGCCGGATCTGCTTGTCAAAATAAGCCGCCTGTGTGCCCATTTTATATAGTCACCTACAGCTTCCGCCGCCCTTGCCGTGTTTTAGCAGCGTTTGAAGCTTCCGGCTCACCGACTGGTGTGTGATATCCCCACGCGTGAGATGGTGGTGATGGTGAGCGGCGATGACCCCATAATTTGCAACATCATCCCTCCTTCACTCGTAACAAATTGTATGCCCCCCGGAGATCAATTTTAGAGAACCACTTGGCCCCACCTAACTGGTTAAACAAGTCAAGAATTAACGGCAATGGGTAGGAATTGCGTACGGTAATCTTATTAATTTCACGAAAATCCAGACATGGACTTAAACCCCCGTCCTTCTTTTTAACAAAGAAAAATCCAACTGCCACAGGCAATTTAGAAGGTCTAATGTGACCAGCAGCCAGGCTAGTCTGTATGTACTCCTCCAAGGCCTTTCTTTCAGGGATAGTCAGATTAAACAAGCGACTCTTGGGAAGAGTAGCTCCCGGAACAAACTCAATGGCGCAATCATAATCCCTATGAGGAGGTAAAACTTGCGACTCCTCCTCTGAAAAACCCTCCAAAAATCTTGAATAGGTGCCGGTAATTACCCTTTTTCCACAGCTGCAATGTGACCATTACAACATTTATCATAGCACTTCGGACTCCAAGACTTAATCACATTAGTAGACCAGTCCAGTAAAGGATTGTGCAGTTTTAACCAAGGCAAACCTAGAATGACCGGAGAGGGTAAATTATCTAATACAACCAAGTTCAAAATTTCTTGGTGAACTCCATTGATAGTGAGGGGAAATGCAGCAACCTTGTGAGTAATACATTTCAAGGGAGTGTTATCAATTGCAATCACAGAAATAGGTGAAGACAAAGGTTTGGATTTCAATTTAAGTTTTTCCAAAAACCCTTTATCAATCACATTAAGTGTTGAACCACAATCCACAAATACCTGAAATTCAATCAAATCTTCCTGCAAAGTAGTACTCCCAGAAAGAAATACTCCTGCAGAGTGTAAACAAGCTATACGGGCGTACGTGACCTTTTTTTTTTCTTTACTTAAACGAAGCTCACAATACTTAATCAAATGGTCAGCTTTACCACAATAAAGACACAATCCCTTGGCGAACCTTTGGTCTCTTTCCTGAGAGGGGAGTGACATCGCCCCAACCTCCATCGGTTCTCCGCCACCTGAGCAGATTTTCTGGGGACTAGGACCTGGCATTACAGGAATCTTTACCTAATTCAGCCTGGACCTCAGCCTCCTATCCACGCGAACAGTTAATTGCATGGCATCCTGCAAAGTCTCAGGTGCGGGGAATGCAATTAGCAACTCCTTAACCCTTTCACTCAGACCAGCAAGAAATAAACATTTCAAAGCAGTATCATTCCTTTTGACTTCTGAAGCCCATCTTCTAAAGTGTGTGCAATAATTCTCAACATCACCTGACCCCTGATTCAAACGCCTGAGTTCTGCCTCAGCAGATGAGATTCAAACAGGATCGTCATATAATAGCCCTATAGCGGAAAAAAATTCTTCTGCCGACCTTAAACATGAATCATTAGGTTGGAGAGAAAAGGCCCACCCCTGTGGTTCATTGCGAAAAACTGACATAATAAAACCAATGCACTGTGACTCATTCACAGAGGACCTTGGTCTCAAACGAAAATATAACAAACAAGCATTTTTAAAGGAAAAAAAATCTTGCTGTTTACCATAAAAAACATCAGGCAGTGATGCCTTGGGTTCCACAAAATGCGCTCCAGAACAGCTACTCACATGTTGCTGGAGCTCGGCCACCTCCAGAGACAATCCCTGCAAGCGTTGAGCCAAATCCTGGACGGAAACCATACTGATCCCCGAATTACTTTCCTTTTAGTTTTTTGGGCTGGACTTACTGTTATGATCTGCAGCATGTACTAAGGAAAGAAAGGGGAAAGCTGTTCCTACAGTAAGACTAAGCTGAATCCCTACGATGTAGTGGGCTGCCTGTTCCTAGCGAACAGACCCGCCTTAGTCCTCAGCTAGTCTGAACGAAGACCTATAGCATAAGGTGAGGGGTCCCTAAAAGAACTAAGGACTGGAACAAAAATGTGACACCTCCTAAACAGGTAAGTTGTTGCAGAACACAAAAAGACAAACTGACAAAAAGGTACTAGAGGTCCCAGAAGTACCAAGCGAACTGACAGAGATAGGCACCGAAGCACCTGGCTAGAAAAACAGTCAAACAACACTGAAGTCCAGCACAGCCAAAAGGGCGGAGCTGGAATATAAAGGCAGGTGGTCACGTGACCGCAAACACAAGATGGAAAAAACAAACAGGAGGGTTCTAACAACTGCATTGTTTTGAAATGGCTGCTAAGATGATTAGTGCTGACGATGCCGTCATCAGGATCACTATTCCGGTCATCTACATGTTGGAGCACACTTTGAATAGTCTGCGGGAGGAGGTGGTGGTCCCAGAGGAAAAGGAGGAAGCAGAGGAGGATGCGGAAGGGATATTAATATCTCTAAGTTCCAGACTGGCGTCGCACAGGTGGGTGCCAAGGGATGGTAGATTACAGCAATCGAGGGGGGCTCATGGTGCCAGACAAACTGTTAGTGAAGGTGCAGGAGCCAAGGAACAAATGGAGGAGAATGAGGAAGAAGAAGTGATGGGCACTAAAAAGTCAGGAGATGAAGAGGATAATGATCATTGCTCTGTTGTCCATGGTTGGCGGGAGGGGACGGAGGAAGTAAGCTTCCGTGTTACCCCGCCACCAACACATCATGGACTTGGTTCTCGTGTAAAAGCCCGACACATGAGCTCCTTTTTGCTGCCCAATCTGCAACATAATGCCCGTATTGTTAGGTTTCGAAATAGTGCTTACTACTGGATTGCCACTCTGTTAGATCAACGGTACAAGAGTAAATTTTGCCAGATGCTTCCCACTCTGGAAACGGACTCGCACATGCTGGAGTATCGAAACATGGTTGTAGACAACGAAAGAGTGGTTTTCCCCAAGACAGCAGTGAGGCACACAATGTGCATCGCAGTTATAAACTTCCAACCCCGGGAATGTCGAGTCGTCAACGCAAAAGCATTAGCAGCAGCAGCAGTGTAAGTGTAACCAATTTCTCTGAGTCGTATCACACATTCTTTACACCAGTCTAGGCACCAGCAGAACAGTGTACAAGGTTGACACATAGTGAACAACTGGAGAGGATGGTGCAGGAGTATCAATATAGATGCCATCAGGGAGGGTTTGGACCCTTTTTGGATTTTGGTCTTCAAAAATGGAAGACTGGCCTGAGCTCGCCTGTCACTCATTGGAGGTTTTATCATGCCCGACAGCCAGCGTTCTCTCAGAATGTGTCTTCAGCGCAGCTGGTGGTGTTCTGATGGATAAACGCATCCGGCTGTTCCCTGAAAGTGTAGACCACCTAATTTTCATCAAGATGAACAAGTCATGGATCTCCAAGGACTTTTGCACCCCAATCGCAAACTGTGCAGACTAGGCGGTGGTGTAGTTTTTAGCGTGCTGCATTGATCTCGCGATATTGCAATCTGTGACATCTTTGTCGTGGCTTCTGTGCCTGCTGTTGCTACTGCTGCTGATATCAATAATTTTTTGAAATGTGGAGACTCCTAGTTGGGTATCTATCTGGTGTGTTGGCTTTAGTGGAAGGGGTGTCAGTGCTCCATTATACTATTTCTACTCTGGTGAAATTGATGCCACTTTAGTGGTGTGTGGCAATAATTTTTTGAAATGTGGAGACTCCTATTTGGGTATCCATCTGGTATGTTGCCTTTAGCAGTAGGGTTCCCAGACCGGCAGGTCTGCACTTAGTTGACTAAAAGTATCTGTGTTACTATCTTTAAATTTGTCTAGCAATAGTAGTCTACAAAACTGATATTTGTTCCACCTGAGTGTGGCTGAGCAGAAAAGCAGCTTGAGCTGTTGCATGTGGTATCAGGGCTCACAGCACAGCAGGCCTACACCGGTCCCTCTCCCACTTCATCTTAATTTGAAGTTAAATTCAAAGCTGTAAATGCTGGCCCAAACCCTGATATCTCATGGATGGCCCATGGCTGACTGCTGCTGTGCCATTATAAAATTTTGACAGTGGGTTAATTGATGTACCTTTTCCTGGTGTCTGCCCCTAATTTGAGCTGTTGTCACAAACCGATCGGAGCCACGTGCCCCTGATCCTTCCTCACAACTTTCGTGAGTTCCGGGTTTAGGATAATGTGAAGCGAGCTTTCTAAATTTTATATATTTATTTACTCAAAAGAGCGATGCTAGGTACAATATATACAAGCGGTTACAAGATATATATATACAGTAAGGAAGCAGTAATACGATACAGTAAAATTAAAAGGAATCAAAGTGAATATACCACACTTTCATCAAAGGTCTCTGGACAATGGCGGTTCCTTGGGTCTTTCTGCACATCTGTAGCAACAGGTGACCCTCAACAGAAGACGCCTCCTCTCTCACAGAGGGGCACATTTATACGTAACTTGGGCAGGGCATAAAATAGGTGATTTACATGTAATCTCCTCTTCCCTTCTATCAGACATTTCATCCATTTCCCAGCAATATTCTCATTGTAAGGTGTGCATGGTAATTGATCTAACACAGGAGCTTCCCCTGACTTCAGAGGTAATTCAATTAGCTATTCCTCATTGCCATGATTCAATTAGCTCCCCCATACTCTTGTCAGGAATAGGCGTTTGCACTACAAAGGTATATATCCTAGCTGACCTGTATTCAATTCTCTCCTGGCTTGTCACCCTGGTGTGAACGGAGGCTCCCAGGGGTTGATGTATTGAAGGGAAACAAATGCTGATGTAAATACTTTGTCCTCTCTGAGGTGAGACTGCAGGCCCAGGTACCCATTGTGTTCATGCTGATTACCTGGAAGCAGCAGGAAGAAGGGGGGAACACATAGCTCTCCAACCCCCTGCTGACCATCCTGCACGCCAACCTCCAATACAGTGTCCTATAGAACAAGCAGAACATCTCACCTTGTGCATAGTACACATCATATTGCAGGCTGCTATCATTATGGTCTATGAAATAACTATCCAATCAATGGTGCAATATATGATGTTGTCCCTCACACCTAGCACTATACCTTTCTCTCATGGCATATTCCTTACATTGGTCAGCTGCTATGACAATCAATAATACTCGTTATAAACATTTGTCGTGTCCCTGGGAACGCCATCCTGGGCAATAGCATCCTTTTGGTAATTGCCTTTCGGAGCCGGCATAGTAACATAATGGTAATTAAGTCATATCCTGACTGTGGGGAATACACCATTTCCCCTCGGGTCCTTTGAAGTCAGCCAGACTAGCATTCCTGTGGAGACCTTCATAACTGGGAATATGAATTTCCAGTCCCTGGCCTCACCACACCTCCCCCTTTTAGAGTCGTTCGGAGGAAGACCTCGTCGGTCATCATCCGCAAGCACTTCAGCTGCCTCCCTTTGCCTGGATAACCCATCTGCGTTACCGTGGGCCCGGCCGGACTTATACTGAACATCAAAGTTGTAGTGTTGGAGAGCTAGGCTCCAACGCAACAACCTTCCGTTCTCACCGGCTACTCGAGATAGCCAAGTGAGGGGGTTGTGGCCCGCCACCACGGTGAAATGGCGCCCGTACACGTATGGCTGCAGATCCCACACGATCGCCAGGCATTCCTTCTCCACCGTAGAGTAGGCCACTTCCCTCGGCAGAAGTTTCCGACTGAGGTATTGAACAGGGTGCTCCTGACCTGCTGAGTCAATTTGGCTCAGCACCGCACCGAGTCCGTAGGTGCTGGCGTCAGTCTGTGCTACAAGCGGCCGGGAGTCGTCGTACGCCTGGAGTACAGGGGTTGCCGCCAGGGCAGCTTTCAAGGCCTGGAAGGAGCGCTCGCAGTCCGCTGTCCAGTTGACAGCTTGCGGCAGCTTCTTCTTGGTGAGGTCTGTCAGGGGCTTTGCCAGCGCACTATAGTCCTGTACTAACTTCCTATAGTACCCGGCCGAACCCAAGATAGACATCACCTGTTTCTTGGTCCTTGGGGTGGGCCAGGTCGTGATTGCATCCACCTTCCCGGGTTCTGGTCTCAGTTTACCTCCACCTAACCGGTGTCCCAGGTATTGGACCTCGGTCATGCCCATCTGACACTTTCCCGGCTTGATGGTCAAGCCTGCCCAGTGGATCCGCCCCAGCACCTCTGGCAGGTGCCGAAGGTGTTCCTCCCAAATGGGGCTGAAGACGGCAATGTCATCCAGGTACGCAGCTGCGAACCCTTCGCACCCTGACAGCAAGGTGTTGACCATCCGCTGGAAAGTGGCGGGGGCATTCTTCATGCCAAATGGCATGACGGTGGGGTCATACAGTCCAAAAGGAGTGATAAAGGCTGATTTCTCCTGTGCCTCTGGGGACAGGGGAATCTGCCAGTATCATCGGCTCAAGTCCATGATGGTCAAGTACTGAGCCTTGCCCAACCGGTCAAGCAGGTCGTCGATGCGCGGCATGGGGAACGCGTCATCGGCGGTAATGGCATTGAGCCCCCTGTAATCCACACAGAACCGGATCGTCCGGTCCTTTTTGGGTACGAGGACTGCAGGTGAGGCCCATGCACTGGTGGATGGGCGGATCACCCCCAGCTCCAGCATCTCGGCAGTCTCCTTCCGCATTTGCTCCTGTACCTCCAAGGAGACGCGATATGCCGTTCGCCGGATAGGGGCGTGATTCCCCGTGTCCACTCGGTGGACTGCCAGCTTTGTCCGCCCGGGCTTTCCCAAGAGGAGGCCAGGGAAAGGGCGCATGACCTCCTTCAGCTGGGACCGTTGGTCCTCAGACAGAAGGATGTTCATGGGGGCATCCTCCATGGACCCTCCCACACGGGCATGTGCAAGCAGATCCATGAGGTCCTCCTCCTCCCCTTCCTCCGGCAGACTGCACACTAGAAAGGCACAGGCTTCCCTGTCATGGTGCGCTTTCATCATGTTGACATGGAAGACCTTCTGCCTGTTCCAGACCGGGTCAATTGTGACCAGGTAATTGACCTTGATGAGCTGCTGATGCACGTCATAAGGGCCCTCCCATCTTGCCTGAAGCTTGTCCTGGGGCACAGGGACTAGGACCCATACTTTCTGCCCTTCCTGGTATGTCCTCTCCCGAGCATTCTGGTCATACCAGCGCTTCTGCTCTGCCTGGGCCTGGACCATGTTGTCATGCACTAGCTGCATCAGAGCCTGCATTCTGTCACGGAATCGCAAGACAAATTCCACGACTGAAACGCCCGGGGTGGCTGCTTCTTCCTCCCAGGATTCCCTCACGAGAGTGAGGGGTCCCCGTACCCGTCTTCCATACAGGAGCTCGAAGGGGGAGAACCCCGTCGAGGCTTGAGGCACTTCCCGGTAAGCAAACAACAGATGTGGGAGGTGTCGCTCCAAGTCGCGTCCCTGGGACTCGACCAACATTCGGATCATCTGTTTCAACGTGCCATTGAACCGTTCACACAGGCCATTAGTCTGTGGGTGATACGGGCTGGACACCAGATGTTGCACCCCTGTTTGCTTACACAGGCTCTGCATCAAGTCAGACATGAACTGGGTCCCTCGATCCATGAGCATCTCCTGGGGTAAACCAACACGGGTGAAGATTTCCAGCAGGGCTTTGGCCACTACGTCTGCCCGGATGGAGGACAGCGCGACAGCTTCTGGGTACCTAGTAGCGTAGTCTACTACCGTTAGTATGTAGCGTTTCCCGGAGCTGCTGGGAATGGGCAGCGACCCAATGAGGTCCACAGCAATCCACTGGAAAGGCTCACCTATTATGGGCAGAGGTATCAATGGGTCTTTAGGGCCTGGCCCCCCCTTCCCCATCCTCTGACAGGTGACACACGAATGGCAGTAGGCAGCTACTGCTGTCCCCATCTTAGGCCAATAAAACAAGTGGGCTAGCCGAGCCTTGATCTTAGCGACCCCTAGGTGACCAGCCAACGGAATCTCGTGCACGAGCCGTAACAACTCAGCCCGGTATGGCTGAGGTACCACTAGGTGCCTCTCTCCGCGCCAACCTTCTTGTCCATCTGTGGGCAGTGTTTCCCTATACAGACTCCCTTGGTCCCAGAACAAGCGGTCCTTGTCTGTCTCCAAGGGGGCTTACCTGCGCATTCCTTCAAGGCTTCCAGGCTGCTGTCGGCTTGGACAGCCACCTGGAACTCCTGGCTGGAGCCCGCTAACAGGGACCTGAAGGCCGCACTCTCGCCGGAACCCTCAGGGAACGGCGCTGGGGGGGTTAACACCAGTGGGCCCAGTCCTAGACCCAGGTGATGGGGTGGAGGAGTCAGGGTGCAAAGCGGCCTCTGCCTCCTGAGCCCTCCTGCTGCGGGTGACCACAGCACTGCCCGGGGTCTCCTCGAGGAGTCCTGGTCCCCTTCCCTCACCTGGATGGGTTGTGGGGTCACTGTGGGTTGCCCCAACATGTGATACACACTTGACAGGTTCACTAGGTTTTGAGCTGCTGGAGGGATCATGTGCAAGCTGACAGTTGGGAGGGGCAGGCAAGGCCCCCACCAGCTCCTCAGCCAAGCCAGAGAGTTCATTAGCACGACAATGAATTACATTAGCATTTTCACTGAAAAGTTCAGAGCTGGACATGTCAGCTGAGAGAGCAGGAAGGGGGGCTAAATCCCCCCCACATGCACTCCTGTCAGCTGGCCCTTCACTACAAGGATCAGCATGTATGGTACCACAAAGTATAATATCACTTACAGATGCATTACCACGGGGCAGTGGGGTTGCTCTCTTCCCATACTGAGAGGTGAGAGGCCCCAAGTCTGTCCCCAACAAGACATTAGCAGGGAGACGAGATGTAACCCCGACCTCTACCTGCCCCTTGTCCACAGCCCAATCCAGATGCACACAAGCCATGGGTAGAGTTATCTTCTCCGTACCAACCCCGCTGACGGTCAGTGTCTTTCCAGGGATGATACTCTCCGGGGGTACCTGTTCTGGCTGTACTAGGGTCACATTGGCCCCCTTGTCCCTTAGTCCCATAACCACTTTATTCCCCACAGTCACTTGCTGGAGATTGTCATTGGGCCTGGCCCCATCCCTCCCCACCACATAAACTGTTGGACCCGCTGCTGGGGTTTGGGAAGTAGGGGGGTTCCTCTTCCGGCTAGGGAAGTTCACCCTGTAATGTCCCGGCTGATTGCAGGCGTGACATCGAGGGGGTACTCCCTGGGGCTTGGAAGGGGGAACAATGGGGCCCATAGGTTTTCGGGCGGGGGTAGTCTCAGGGGAAACTGCAGGGTTACCCGCAACAGGATTGGTCTTACCCCCTCTCCAGCCTATGCTGACGGGTCTCCGTGACGTCCGGTTGGCGACGTACTCATCCGCTAGCTCCGCAGCAGTTCTGACATCTTGGCGTTTCCGGTCCAGGACATATTGTTGCACTTCCTCCGAGCAAATGTTTAAGAATTGCTCCTTGAGGAACAGATCCAAGTTTGCTTCGTCGGGAATGTCTATCTCTCCCACTGCCCATCTGTGAAGTGAACACTCATCTGGAGCAGAGTCTCTAGGTGGCTCTCGGTTGGTCGTTTCCTCAGGCTGCGGAATTTCACTCTGTACACCTCAGGCGTGAGACGGTACCTCTGGATCAGCGCAGCTTTAATGAGGTCATAGTCCTGGTGCTGGGCTGCAGGGAGAGACGAGAAAGTGTCCAGGGCTCTCCCTCTTAGCCTGGTGGACAGGGTGCATGCCCAGTCTGCCTTGGGTGCCTGGTACTGGAGACACACCTGTTCAAACCCTTTCAGGAAAAGGTCCAGGTCTCCGTCCGATTCCAGGACAGGCAGATCCTCTCAGCGCAGCTTAGCTTTTGGGGCTGCTGGAGTCTGTGCTGTTTGAGCTGGTGGGTCCTGCCGGCTCCACAGCTAGGCTAACTGTAGCTGGTACTGCCTCTCCTCCTTTCTTTCCTGGGCATCTCGCTCAGCTTGCCACGAATCTCGCTCAGCTTGCTCCTTTCTTTCCTGGGCATCTCGCTCAGCTTGCCACATGTGGAGCACGGCCTGGCTCTGCTCCTGCTGTCCATCTCTCAGAGCCTGGAGGTAGGCCTGTATAAGAGCGTCCAGGGCCGGGTTACTGGCCCCTCCAGCGGTTGCATAACAGAATGTCCAGGATGTTCGTGGGTGTCGGGGGCACTTCCACCCTCCTCTGACACCTCAGTCTGGTCAGCGACTGATACCACACTGCCACCTTCCATCTGCTCAGCGTCCCCTCTGGTAGCACTCATCTGGGAACCTTTGCTTCTGAGGCAGTATGCCATCCACCAGAGACCGTAGCCAAATAAAAGAAAGGACAGAAAACTAAGAGAGGGAAGGGTACAGTATCGTACACACGCTTTCACTGTATACTATGTCTGATCTAATAACTAGCACCGAGCTCAGTTCACAGATATCCAAATCCCACCGCTGCCTCCAATTGTCACAAACAGATAGGAGCCACGTGCCCCTGATCCTTCCTTACAACTTCCGTGAGTTCCGGGTTTAGGATAATGTGAAGCGAGCTTATAAATTTTATATATTTATTTACTCAAAAGAGTGATGCTAGGTACAATATATACAAGCGGTTACAAGATATATACAGTACAGACCAAAAGTTTGGACACACCTTCTCATTGAAAGATTTTTCTGTATTTTCATGACTATGAAAATTGTACATTCACACTGAAGGCATCAAAACTATGAATTAACACATGTGGAATTATATACTTAACAAAAAAGTATGAAACAACTGAAAATATGTCTTATATTCTAGGTTCTTCAAAGTAGCCACCTTTTGCTTTGATGACTGCTTTGCACACTCTTGGCATTCTCTTGATGAGCTTCAAGAGGTAGTCACCGGAAATGGTCTTCCAACAATCTTGAAGGAGTTCCCAGAGATGCTTAGCACTTGTTGGCCCTTTTGCCTTCACTCTGCAGTCCAGCTCACTCCAAACCATCTCGATTGGGTTCAGGTCTGGTGACTGTGGAGGCCAGGTCATCTGGCGTAGCACCCCATCACTCTCCTTCTTGTTCAAATAGCCTTTACACAGCCTGGAGGTGTGTTTGGGGTCATTGTCCTGTTGAAAAATAAATGATGGTCCAACTAAACGCAAACTGGATGGAATAGCATGCCGCTGCAAGATGCTGTGGTAGCCATGCTGGTTCAGTATACCTTCAATTTTGAATAAATCCCCAACAGTGTCACCAGAAAAGCACCCCCACACCATCACACCTCCTCCTCCATGCTTCACGGCGGGAACCAGGCATGTTGAGTCCATCCATTCACCTTTTCTGCGTCGCACAAAGACATGGTGGTTGGAACCAAAGATCTCAAATTTGGACTCATCAGACCAAAGCACAGATTTCCACTGGTCTAATGTCCATTCCTTGTGTTCTTTAGCCCAAACAAGTCTCTTCTGCTTGTTGCCTGTCCTTAGCAGTGATTTCCTAGCAGCTATTTTACCATGAAGTCGCCTTTTAACAGTTGTTGTAGAGATGTGTCTGCTGCTAGAACTCTGTGTGGCATTGACCTGGTCTCTAATCTGAGCTGCTGTTAACCTGCGATTTCTGAGGCTGGTGACTCGGATAAACTTATCCTCAGAAGCAGAGGTGACTCTTGGTCTTCCTTTCCTGGGGCGGTCCTCATGTGAGCCAGTTTCTTTGTAGCGCTTGATGGTTTTTGCAACTGCACTTGGGGACTCTTTCAAAGTTTTCCCAATTTTTCGGACTGACAGACCTTCATTTCTTAATGTAATGATGGCCACTCGTTTTTCTTTACTTAGCTGCTTTTTTCTTGCCATAATACAAATTCTAACAGTCTATTCAGTAGGACTATCAGCTGTGTATCCACCTGACTTCTGCACAACACAACTGATGGTCCCAACCCCATTTATAAGGCAAGAAATCCCACTTATTAAACCTGATAGGGCACACCTGTGAAGTGAAAACCATTTCCAGTGACTACCTCTTGAAGCTCATCAAGAGAATGCCAAGAGTGTGCAAAGCAGCCATCAAAGCAAAAGGTGGCTACTTTGAAGAACCTAGAATATAAGACATATTTTCAGTTGTTTCACACTTTTTTGTTAAGTCTATAATTCCACATGATTCATAGTTTTGATGCCTTCAGTGTGAATGTACAATTTTCATAGTCATGAAAATACAGAAAAATCTTTAAATGAGGTGTGTCCAAGCTTTTGGTCTGTACTGTATATATACAGTAGTCAGACAAATACAGCAAGGAAGCAGTAATACGATACAGTAAAATTAAAAGGAATAAAAGTGAATATACCACACTTTCATCAAAGGTCTCTGGACACTGCAGGAAGGGTGCTGTCATGGGTCCACGGCGGTTCCTTGGGTCTTTCTGCACATCTGTAGCAACAGGTGACCCTCAACAGAAGACGCCTCCTCTCTCACAGAGGGGCACATTTATACGTAACTTGGGAAGGGCAGAAAATAGGCGATTTACATGTAATCTCCTCTTCACTTCTATCAGACATTTTCATAATCCATTTCCCAGCAATATTCTCATTGTAAGGTGCGCATGGTAATTTATCTAACACAGGAGCTTCCCCTGACTTCAGAGGTAATTCAATTAGCTATTCCTCATTGCCATGATTCAATTAGATCCCCCATACTCTTGTCAGGAATAGGCGTTTGCACTTCAAAGGTATATATCCTAGCTGACCTGTATTCAATTCTCTCCTGGCTTGTCACCCTGGTGTGAACGGAGGCTCCCAGGGGTTGATGTATTGAAGGGAAACAAATGCTGATGTAAATACTTTGTCCTCTCTGAGGTGAGATTGCAGGCCCAGGTGCCCATTGTGTTAATGCTGATTACCTGGAAGCAGCAGGAAGAAGGGGGGAACACATGACCCTCCAACCCCCTGCTGACCATCCTGCATGCCAACCTCTAATACAGTGTCCTATAGCTCAAGCAGAACATCTCACCTTTTACATAGTACACATCATATTGCAGGCTGCTATCATTATTGTCTATGAAATAACTATCCCATCAATGGTGCAATATATGATGTTGTCCCTCACACCTAGCACTATACCTTTCTCTCATGGCATATTCCTTACATTGGTCAGCTGCTATGACAATCAATATTACTCATTATAAACATTTGTCGTGTCCCTGGGAACGCCATCCTGGGCAATAGCATCCTTTTGGTAATTGCCTTTTGGAGCCGGCATAGTAACGTAATGGTAATTAAGTCATATCCTGTCTGTGGGTAATACACCATTTCCCCTGGGGTCCTTTGAAGTCAGCCAGACTAGCATTCCTGGGGAGACCTTCATAACTTGGAATATTAATTTCCAGTCCCTGGCCTCACCACAGCTGTTTAGGCAGCTTTTGGTCCCCCCCTGAAGGGGTTGTCTATGCTTTTGGTTTTGCCTTCAATTGAATTCAATGGGGTTCTGATATGTTCGCCTAACTGTTTGACAAATTGTTGGACGATCAGAACGAAACCAAATAGAACCTAGGTTTACTCATTTCTACTAGAGAGAACTATATGCTTTTTGCCTCCAGCTATGATATTGGCAGTGGTCTATTTTTGGACACTTTGTTGTATTTGCAGTGACTCGGTGATGACAGAGCATTAAAATATTATTCCATTGGTTAAATGCACATGATTAATAAGCCTGACCACAATGACAGCATTTATTCACTGTGGTCAGGCTTATTAATAGTGTTGAGCCACCCCCGTAGTGTTCGAGTTCGGTTCGGTTCGTCGAACACCCGTGTGTTCGCCGAACTGTTCGTCGAACTGTTCGTCGAACACCTTCGAACACCGTTAAAACCAATGGCAGGCAAACAAAAACACCTAGAAACACATAGAAAACACCTTCAAAGGTGTCCAAAAGCTGACAAACTGCTCAGAAGACACAACTAACACATGGAAAAGTGACAAGTACATATAGTCATGCGAAAATAAAAGAGGTGGAGGAGTAAAAGGAGGGGGAGACACAGATATAGGCATGTCATGCCCTTCTAAAATCCAAAAAGTGAGAAGCCGACACGGCCAGTCCGCTCCTGCCCGTGCCACCTCCGTGTCGCCGGGTTTGTGCCAGAGCCGCGGTGAACCCTGATGGCCAGCCCCCCTCTCCCAATACTGGTGCCTGTCCGCTGGTGGGTCGAGCGAGCCCCCCTGTGGTGGAGGCAGCTCTAAGCTTTTTAATTTAAATTGTCTCTCTAATTTGAATGAATACACTTTAAATCCATTTACAAGGATCTATTGGAGGGCAAGTCTCATGCCAGCAGCCGCGTAATTCCAGCTCCAGTAGCGTCCACTAAAGCTGCTGCAGTTAAAAAGATTTTATAAGGATCGAGCTCGGCTGTCCACCGCAAGGCATCCTACTGCCAGTCCCAGCCCCTATGCCTTGAGGTGCCTCCTGATGCTCTTCACTGAGTATCCCATGGTCCCGAAGCATTTCCTTTGAAAAAATTAAGTGTCTAAACTACAGGTGGTGTAGCTTGCTTAACAGCCGGGATAATCCGCTGACTAGCAGACACTGCTACTAGGCACAAAGTATTTCCTGGGCTAGATGCAGTTAAAAATTTGTAAGTAGATACTCTCGTTGGATGCTGAGAAAGCATTCCATAGAGTCTCCTGGCACGCCATATATGATTCTCTTAAAAAGCTTGGGGTAGGGGTCTAGGGGACCCTTTTATAGCCAAAATCACGGCCCTGTATCGCAATACGTCACCTAGGCTGAAGATAAATGGAACTGTAGCACCCTGAGGGCTCGGTTGCTACAGACGTATTGCACCTCACCCAGAGGTGTGATATCTCACTCTCAGGTAAGGATGGAGTGTGGATCAGGACCCGACACCTGCATGCATTACACCACATTGCCGTGGGGCAGGGCGACCAATATGCCCCTGAGATGGGCACGACAGTCCCTGTCCCTGGCTGGAGTGGGGGGAGGGAACACTGAGGAAGGGGAACCCTGTAGTGCAGGAGCAGGGAGGAAGCAGTTCCTGGGTGCATTGAGAAGGGAGTATAAAAGGTGGGCACCATCTTAGTTCAGTGCAGAGAAGTCTGAGCAGAAGTGGCAGGGAGCAGGGGCTCTGCATGAGCTCTGCTCCGGAGGCGGGCCTAGTAACAGAGGCCCAGGCCTGGAAGAGGGAGTAGGAAGGAAGAGGAGCGGAGAAGGCTCCAGGAACGAGGAATGAAGGGATCCCAGGGGTGCGGACGGGCGAGTCGCCACCGCACGCCCGAATCCACCTGCGTGGAGGGGTCAGGCCAAAGGGGGAGACCGGTCCCCGAACTAGTGGAGGCAGGAAACGACCCTCAGCTAGAAACCGGAGGCTCTGACATTTTATGTGGCGCAGCCCCTCGCTACACCCGCTAGGAAGGCACCACATAGGGTCAGGGAAACTGGCGCCAAGTTTACCAAGAGGAGGCCCGAGGCAGCCGGACAGAAGGGTTGGTAAGAAAGGCCAGACAAAGGACACACAAAGGGGGTCCTGTGAAGCGCTCCAAAGTTATCTGGGAGTTGTCTGAGCCCCTCACCTGGTGAGCACAGTACGACGTGGGCAGCCGTTACCTGCAGACGTGGTCTGGATAATAAGAACTGTGAGTAAAGGCCCTGGACTGCATCACTGACTCCGTGTCGTTACTGCTGCTGCCCTGCACCATCACCCCCATCCTCCGCATACACTGCCCTGAGGCTATACTCCTCCCGTGGGGAGTTATGCTACGCTCTGCTGCACCCACAACACCAGCCTCAGCGGTCTGCCCTGTAGCGGCGGTTCACTCTGACCGCAATCCACGGGTGGCGTAGTCGGACATTTAAACATCAAAACCACATAAATAGTTCCGCCACTGGTTTGACCGCCCTGAGCCACGGAACCGGGTCGCCGCCACGAAGACTACAACCACCAGCATCCACCAAAAAGGGTCCGGCTCCGGGTGTCCCAAGGCCCAGGGGGTGCGTCAGAACATTTTCATCACCTTTCACAATCACCAATGGGACAAGGCAGGGATGTCCTCTGTCCCCTCTCTTATACATCCTAGTGATGGAGCACCTGCTCTCATCAATTCGCCATAACCCCAATATTAGGTGGATTGAGGTGGGAGGCACCGAGTACAAGTGCTCTCTATTTGCTGATGATGTCCTAGTATATATCACTCAATCACATATATCCATCCATGCTGTTATGGCTGAAATAGATCACTTTGTTACATGGTAAAATTTTAAAATCAATGCAGCGAAGTCTGAGGCCCTCGATGTCTCCCTCCCCAAATCCATATAGGATTCCATCCAGTCCAACTTTCCCTTTGCCTGGCCCTCACAGGGTATCAAATACTTAGGAATTCCTATTCATAGAGACCTCTCCCATCTATGTTATCTTAATTTTGGGCCCTTTATTGAACAATTCCATACAGACCACGGTTGGCAAGTTAGAACTGTAAGATTCACTACGTGAACCGCTGGTGTTTTGTGGAAAAGCACATGTACACCGCGTTCCAAATTATTATGCAAAAAGTGTTTAGGAGTGATAAGGGAAGAATTTGTTTGTTTGTCAGTTAAACTCATTGATGGTGATGTGTGTCAGGGCTCTTTATATCACTGTAAGCAATTGCAGACACCTGTGCTAATTAGTTTGGCAGGTGTGTCCAATGAAAGGCAAGACTACTTAAGAAGGCTCTCTCACATTATTAAGCAGCCTACATTTTCTGCCAAAATGGGAAAGAAAAAGGATGTGTCGGCTGCTGAGAAGCAACAAATTGTGGAGTGTTTAGGTCAAGGCATGACTACAATCAACATTGTGCGATGATCAGGATGAAGTGTCTTGGCAATCAAGAAGTATGTAGCTGATGCACAGTACACACGTGTGCGTGCTGATAAGGGCAAATTGAGGACTCTTTCCTACAGGCAATTACGTCAGGTTGAAAGAGCAGCGGCAAAAAAGCCTTGTCATAGCAGCAGACAAGTTTTTGAAGCTGCTTGTGCCTCCAACGTCCCCCGAACAACAAGATGCAGGGTCCTTCAGAGGTTTGCAGCTGTGCATACGCCATCCTGTCGACCTCCTCTATCCACTTCACACAAGCAGAAACGGCTCCAGTGGGCCAAACATTACATGAAGACTGATTTCAAAACTGTTTTGTTCACGGATGAGTGCCGTGCAGCGCTCGATGGTCCAGATGGATGGAGTGGAGGATGGCTGGTTGATGGACACCCCACGCAAACACGGCTACAGCGCCAACAAGGAGGAGGTGGAGTAATGTTTTGGGCTGGAATCATGGGGAGAGAGATTGTCGGCCCCTTTAGGATCCCTGAAGGCGCTAAAGATGAACTCCATAATGTATGTGGATTTTCTCAAACAGCACTTCCTGCCATGGTTCAAGAAGAAGAACCGTGTATTTCACAGCAAGATCATTTTTCTGCATGATAATGCACCATCTCATGCTGCACATAAAACATCTGCATCTCTGGCTGATATGGGCATAAAAGGGGACAAACTTATGGTGTGACCCCCATGCTCCCCTGACCTCTACCCCATTCAGAACCTTTGGAGCATCATTAAAAGGAGTGTCTATGATGGCGGGAGGCAGTTCACATCTAAGCAACAGCTCTGGGAGGGTATTCTGTCCTCATGCAAAACAATTGAAGCAGAAACCATCCAAAACCTGACAAATTCAATGGACGGGAGAGTTGAGAAGCTCCTTTCGAACAAGGGGTCCTATGTGAAAATGTAACATCACCTAGAATAAAGTTTTGAGTTGAAAACTGTTTGATTTCAGTTTCTAACAACCTGCTAATGCTTATAATTTCAAAAATGACCATTTTTTTGGTCTTTATTAAAATGAAAAGGTTGATCGAAAAGTTTGGGGGATCTAAGAGTGTGGCAACCCAGTAGTCATGATTACTTCGAATTCTGACAATATGAGGGTCATGCTGCAGGTAGTGCAGCAAGAAGGCACTTATGTGTCTTGCGCATCTCGGAGCCCCAAAATTATTTTCCGGGCTAGATGCAGCTAAAAATTATTTTTAATTTTAAATCTGGTGGAGCTTATTATAGATGGCCTAATAGGATCAGTGCTGCACACTGCTACAAAGCCCAAATTATTTTCCAGTCAAGATACAGATAAACATGATTAGTAATTTGAAAGCTTAAAACGTTTGGTAGGGTGATTTTAACCAATCATCAAGCTTTTACTCTCCCCAGGATGACACAGGGGTAGAAAAGTCGTTTCGGATCCATGATTTGTTCATCTTTATGAACGTGAGTCTGTCTACATTATCAGTGGAGAGCCGCGTGCGCTTATCTGTCAGCACACCACCAGCAGCGCTGAACACACGTTCAGACAGAACGCTGGCTGCGGGGCATGACAAGATCTCCAAGGCGTAAGTGGCTAGCTCCGGCCATTTATCCAGATTGGAAGCCCAAAAAGAGCAAGGGTCCAGTGACACAGTCGTGGCTTCAATGTTTACTTGGAGATACTCCTGTACCATCGTCTCTAGGCGTTGACTATGTGTCAGACTTCTTGTCTCCTGTGGCCTTGCAAAGGATGGGCTAAAAAAGTGGTGAAATGATTCCGCAAAATTGATGTTACCAGCAGATACTGTGGTTCTGTTACGGTTTGAGTGCTGAACACTTGACGGTCCCACGGTTGGCAAGTTGGAACTGTGAGATTCACGACGTGCACCACTGGTATTTTGTGGAAAAGCACATGCAAGATTCTGCAACAGTCTCTGCTGATACTCCTGCATGCGTGCATCCCTTTCTATGGCAGGAATAATTTCTGCAAATTTACTTTTGTACCGGGGATCTAACAGTGTGGCAACCCAGTAGTCAGGATTATTTCTAATTCTCACAATTTGAGGGTCATGTTGCAGGTAGTGCAGCAAGAAGGCACTCATGTGTGTTGCGCATCCAGGAGCACCAAGTCCCTGTTGTGTTGGTGGCGAGGTAACAATCATGCTTCCTTCCTCTGTCCTCTCCCCCCAACCTCGCACAACAGAAATGTGATCAAGGTCTCCCTCATCTGATGAGTCTTCCATCAGTTCGTCCTCCACTTCTTCCTGGGCTCCTGCACCTTCCTCACTAGTTTGGCTGCTACCATGCGCCCTGGTAAAACCATCTCCCCCACCCTCACATGCCTGCCGCCTTGGTGCTGCCGACCTTCTGGACCTTGCAGATGTTAGCCCTTCCGCATACAACTCCTCCTCCTCTACTTCCTCCACCTCCTCTTGTGCCACCACCTGACTCCGAATTCTGTTTAACATGTGCTCCAGCATGTAAATCACCGGAATAGTCATGCTGATAATGACATCGTCAGCACTAAACATCTTCGTCGCCATTTCAAAACTGTGCAGAAGGGTGCATAGGTCCCTGATCTGAGACCACTCCTCCAGCGTGATTTGCCCCACCTCTGAATCTCGTTGGCCCAGGCTATACGTCAGAACGTATTGCACCAGGGCTTGTCGGTGCTGCCACAGTCGCTGCAACATGTGCAGAGTTGAATTCCACCGGGTAGGCACATCGCATTTTAGCCGGTGAAGTGGCAGGCCCAACGACTTCTGTAGAGATGTAAGTCGCTGAGCTGCGGGATGCGAACGGCGGAAGTGAGCACACAGCGACCGTGCCCTCTGCAGAAGGCCATCTAGTCTGGGATAGTGGGCTAAAAATTGCTGGACAACCAGGTTCAACACGTGAGCCATACAAGGCACGTGTGTGACATTGCCCCGGCGAAGGGCCGCACCCAGGTTTGCAGCATTGTCGCACACGGCCTTCCCTGGTTTCAGGTCCAGTGGAGACAACCATTCATGAAATTGGTTCTCCAGAGCTGACCACAACTCCTCAGCTGTGTGACTCACATTTCCCAGACATTTCAATGTAAAAACCGCCTGATGACGTTGAGCCCTACTGCCAGCATAGTAAGGAGGTGTGCAGGATCCCTTCTGCGCAGTTAGAAAGCTTGTGGCATGACCAGACAGGCTTTGGGTGCAGGTGGAAGACCGAGAGGAGGTTGAGGAGGCAGAAGCAGTGGAGGAACTTTGACATAAAGAGGATTGACGCACAACTCGTGGGGACGGCAAGACTTGGACAGCAGCCCCTTGTCCTGCTGTCACCATAGTTACCCAGTGCCCAGTCAGCGACATGTAACGCCCCTGTCCATGCCTACTCGTCCAAGTGTCTGTGGTGAAATGCACCCTGTCACACACAGAGTTTCTCAAAGAAGCGGTGATGTTGTGTGCGACATGCTGGTGGAGCGCAGGCACACCTTTCTTTGAGAAGTAGTGCCGACTGGGCATCTGGTACTGGGGCACTGCGACGGACATAAGGTCTCGAAAATCCTCTGTGTCCACCAGGCGGAAAGGCAGCATTTCTGTAGCCAAGAGCTTGCAGATGGTGAAATTCAACCTCTTAGCTTTCTCATGGCTAGGAGGAAATGGTCTTTTACTTGTCCACATCTGAGGGACCGAGGGCTGGCTATTGTGCTTAAACGGGGTTGATAAGGGTGTCCCCGGCAAACTGCCGGTCTGTGAGGAAGATGCAGGCGGACATGTTAGGTTGCCTTGATCCAAAGGTGGTGCTATCGATGTCGGACAGCGCTCAACACCAGCTGGTGTTACCACCTCCAAAGAAAATGATGACCTGCCAATCACGCTGGCTGTTGCGGGTAAAGAGGTGGCAGGTCTGCGCCCCAAAACAGGTGTGACTGCTGTCCCCCCAGTCACAGAGGATGAAGAGGCCGCGGATGCACAAGATATGGCAGACGGTGGTTGGCCCGGCCGGCTAGGCCGCATTGTAGCACACTGAGCTTCCCACTGCAACTTATGCTTCATGTCCATGTGCCGGTTCATGCATGAAGTACTCAAACTATGTATTTTTTGGCCTCTACTTAGCTTTTGCTGACAAATGTTACAGATAACACGAGTTGGGTCATCTTTATCGATCTGAAAAAATGCCCAGGCTATGCAAGGCTTAGCACCCATGCGACCTGAAGAGCCACCACGACTTGTGGTGAGAGGCAGAGTTGTGTTTGAGGATGCAGTTGTTGACGTGCTTCCAGTACTACGTCTCTGTCCAGGAAGGCGCAACCTGACCTCGTCGTCACTAGCATCTTCCTCCACCTCCTCTGCTGACCTCATCTCTTGGCTGACTGTGGGTTGACAGTAAGTGGGATCTCCGACCTCATCATCATCACCCTGTGCGTTATCACACCCGTCGTCCTCAGAGCCAACCTGTTCCTGCCCTGACAAAAAACTAAAGTTGTCGCTCCAATCAGGTATTTGAGTCTTATCATCGTCTTCCTCATTGTCTCCACCAACAGGAGTTACAGTTTGGGAATGAGGGTCTACATTATGGTCAGAACCTTCTGCGTCTGGTCCTGGATCCGACTCATAAAGATTCTGGGCATCAGTGCAGATCATTTCCTCGTCTGGATTCACAGAAGCGCTGGAGTCGACCTCTGATTTCCAGGCTATAGTATGAGTAAACAGCTCTGCAGACTCAACCATCTGTTCTACCTCATACTCAGACGGGCAGCTGGAGATTTGGGAGCTGTGAGGAAGCAAGTGCGATTTGGGTGACACCTTTGAGGACTGGAGTATTTGTGATGTTGAAGTTGATGTGGAGGAGAGCCCACTTAAAGGAGCACTTGATATCCGTTGAAGCACCTGCTGTTTTTGTGCCTCATCTGGAATTTGTAGCGATTGGCGTGGCCGTAAGAAAGGGATCTTATCACATTGTCCGCTAAAAGAAGTAGACATTTTAGTTTGGCTGGAAGATGGTCTTTCTTCTGCAGATGTTACTGTTGCTTTAACACCTACCCCACGGACACAACCTTTTTTCCCCTTCCCAACATGCCTATTCCCCTTTCCACCAGCAGCAGGCCTTTTTCCACTCATTTTGGTGGTTAACTAATTCACAACTCTGGAGTTGTTTGCACAAAAAAACAATGGATGGTAACCGAGCAGAGCTGAGTGGCCAAACTGTGGTATTAGGCCAAAACTATTGGCTGGGTTAGATGCAGAAAAAAATTATTTTGAATTTGCAACCTGATGGAGGTCAGTATAGATGGACTAATAGAGAAAGTCCGACACACTACTAGAAGGCCAAATATTTTTTCAGAGGTAGATGCAGAAAAAAATATATTCAGTTTGCAACCTGATGGAGGTCAGTATAGATGGATTAATAGAACAAGACCCACACACAGCTAGAAGCCCAATATTTTTTTAGAGGTAGATGCAGAAAAAAATATATTCAGTTTGCAACCTGATGGAGGTCAGTATAGATGGACTAATAGAACAAGTCCCACACACTGCTAGAAGCCCAAATATTTTTTCAGAGGTACTGTAGATGCAGATAAAAATTAGTTTTAATTTGCAACCTGATGGAGGTCAGTATAGATGGACTAATAGAGAAAGTCCGACACACTACTAGAAGGCCAAATATTTTTTCAGAGGTAGATGCAGAAAAAAATATATTCAGTTTGCAACCTGATGGAGGTCAGTATAGATGGACTAATACAACAAGTCCCGCACACAGCTAGAAGCCCAAATATTTTTTCAGAGGTACTGTAGATGCAGATAAAAATTATTTTTAATTTGCAACCTGATGGAGGTCAGTATAGATGGACTAATAGAGAAAGTCCGACACACTACTAGAAGGCCAATTATTTTTTCAGAGGTAGATGCAGAAAAAAATATATTCAGTTTGCAACCTGATGGAGGTCAGTATAGATGGACTAATACAACAAGTCCCACACACAGCTAGAAGCCCAAATATTTTTTCAGAGGTACTGTAGATGCAGATAAAAATTAGTTTTAATTTGCAACCTGATGGAGGTCAGTATAGATGGACTAATAGAGAAAGTCCGACACACTACTAGAAGGCCAAATATTTTTTCAGAGCTAGATGCAGAAAAAAATTATATTCAGTTTGCAACCTGATGGAGGTCAGTATAAATGGATTAATAGAACAAGACCCATACACAGCTAGAAGCCCAATATTTTTTCAGAGGTAGATGCAGAAAAAAATATATTCAGTTTGCAAGCTGATGGAGGTCAGTATAGATGGACTAATAGAACAAGTCCCACACACTGCTAGAAGCCCAAATATTTTTTCAGAGGTACTGTAGATGCAGATAAAAATTAGTTTTAATTTGCAAGCTGATGGAGGTCAGTATAGATGGACTAATAGAATGATGCTATGCCCAAAAGATTTTACTTCACTAGGTGCAGTAAAAAAATTGGTATTCTATACACAGGTGGTATATCTTGCAACACAGATAGGCTACTCCACTGACTAACACACTCTGCAATAGGCCAAAAAGGATTAGCTTTGCTAGATTCAGCCAAATGCTGTGAAAAAAACTTGCACAGCAATGGCACAGACCTGCCTGGCAAAAACTGATAGGAACTCATGTAACCTAGTCCTGAAAAGGACTCCAATTACAATTAGTCTTTACTCCCACAACCTATCTATTTAAGAGCAGACCTCCCTGATAAAAGTCGTAGGAAATGCTGTAACCTAGTCCTTAAAAGGACTGCAATCACAACTATTCCCTACTCCCAAGCTATCTGTATATTTGTGCGAAAATTGGCTTGAAATTAACAAGGTATAGCGCACACAGCAACAGCGGTGCCGTCTAACACGCAGCTGCAGCAGTGAGAAAATGGTGGCGACGGGGAAAATGGCTTGGTCTTATAGGGCAAGGACATGTGACATACACTGCCAATGACACATGCCCTTGCTTGTGTGAAAAAAAGCACTTCGCTCCGTGTGTGCGCTGCTAATAGGCTGACAGATTGCACCTCCCCACTGTAAATGCGGGAAAGAGAAAAAAAAATGGAGATCTTCATTGTTCCTGCAGAGATCCATCCCCTGCCCCTCCCCCCACCCCGCTGTACACTCAAACTGCGTATTAACATTAATTTTCATCATTACTGAGAAAAAATCCAGTTATGATTTTGGTGCACGAACAGTTATCGAACATAACCTCGAACAGCCGAATTTTTCTCAAATTGTTCGTGTTCGCCGACCGGCTCGAACACCGCCCAAAACAGCTCGAATTTGAGATTGGCGAACAGTTCGAGTAGAACAACGCTCATCTCTACTTATTAATCATGTGCATTTAACCAATGGAATAATATTGATTGTTTATATGTGACCACACACTTGGTGTATACTAGATCTGATACATATATGTATATTCTTTGTGTTAATACCACCATAAATGTATTTGGGCCTGGTGCAATTTATTGGGTGTGCTCATTGTTAGATGTATTCTTTTTCTTCTTAACTTGGTTCATAGCTTGTACATTATAGAGCACCCCATTTTTATATAGTGGCTGTGCATCCTATATAAATTTTGTTTAGAGCATTAAAATATTTCTAAAAGAGTTATTGTTGACAAATGTAAACCCCTCAGGGTACTCAATAAGACCTGTTTTGTGGGCATTAAACTTGTTTTCCTGAATTTCTTTGGAAAGAGGAGAAAATATTTAAAAAATTACAAATTTTCATGTAGGCAAAATTTTGTGATAATTTTTTGATCACAAAGTATGTACCATAACTGAAAAATCTAATTCCAATATGTATTCAACTTAAGCTGAAAATGAAGATAAACGTATACCTGCCTTACCTACTATTTGGACATTTTTCAAGGTCTAAAGCTAATTGTTTCCAATTTTTCTTTTAGTTTGCATTTTGGCAGTGGGTTAATTTTGGATACCATGCTGCATTTGTGATAAACCTGTAATGGCAAAACCTTAAAATATTCATTAAAGAGTTATTATTTACAAATGTACACACCTCAGAATATTCAATAAGGCATATTTTGTGGGCCGAGTACTCCACTTGTTTTCCTGAACTGCTTTGGAAGGAGAATGTACAGGCAGTCCCTCGATCATGAACTAGATGGGTTCTGTAGGTTTGTTCTTATCATAGAATCATAGAATGTTAGAGTTGGAAGGGACCTCCAGGGTAATTGTGTCCAACCCCCTGCTCAATGCAGGATTCATTAAACCATCTCAGACAGATGTCTGTCCAGTCTCTGTTTGAAGACTTTCATTGAAGGAGAACTCACCACCTCTTGTTCCACTCCTTAATCACCCTCACTGTATGAAAGTTTTTTCTAATATCTAATCTGTGTCTTCTCCCATTCAGCTTCATTCCATTGCTTCTCATGATGATATCTCTACACTCTGACATCCCTTCAGATATTTGTAGACAGCTATTAAGTCTCCTCTTAGCCTTCTTTTTTGCAAGCTAAACATTCCCAGATCATTTAATCATTCCCCGTAGGACATAGTTTGCAGTCTGCTCACCATCTTGGTAGCTGTTTTCTGAACTTGCTCCAGTTTTTTTATGTCTTTTTTAAAATGTGGTGTCCATACCTGGACACAATATTCCAGATGAGGTCTGATCAAGGAGGAACAGAGGGAGATAATTACTTCACATGATCTGAACTTTATGCTTCTCTTAATACATCTCAGCTCAGAACTGTGTTTGCCTTTTTTTGCTGCTGCATCACACTGTTGACTCATGTGCAGTCTGTGATCTATTAGAATACCCAAGTCTTTTTCACACGTGCTGTTGCTTGGTTCTATTCCTCCCATTCTGTAGATGTAATTTTCATTTTTCTTGCCCAGATGTAGAATCTTGCATTTCTCCCTGTTAAATACCAGTCTATTAGTCGCTGCCCATTGTTCAAGCCTATCTAGATCCTTCTGAATCCTTTTTCTGTCTTCTTAAGTTGCATTTGTATGTTAGTTGGAACAAGTACATTTTTACATTTTAACTTATGCCAATTTATTTTTTGGTATAGCAAAGGAAAGCGTTAATACCCTGGTAACATTTATTTTCTGTGCCCATGTTCAAAAGATTTCATCTCACTTTCTGTTCCTGTGACAACTGAATTTTGAAAATGTTGTGTTCTAGTTTAAAAAAGGATTAGTGCAGAACTCAGTTTTCCTTCTTAGGGGTAGATTTCCTCCTATTTCCTGTTGTCTCATGGACAGGAAGTGAGATTACATCTTTGTAATGAGGATAATGACAGCAGTAAAAACCTCACAGTGGCTCTAACCCCACACTATAATTAAAAAGATAAAAAAATGCATGGACACTAGATATTTGTCTTAACATTTTATAGGTATTTGATTTTACCTGTGCATGTAAATGCTTACACATTTTCAAATGCTGAACTGTACAGTAAAAAGAGTAACTATTTTTTTTCATAAATCAATAATGCACATCAAAATAAAAAACTTTGTAATATAATATATAATAACTAGTGTTGAGCCACCCCCGTAGTGTTCGAGTTCGGTTCGGTTCGTCGAACACCCGTGTGTTCGCCGAACTGTTCGTCGAACTGTTCGTCGAACACCTTCGAACACCGTTAAAACCAATGGCAGGCAAACAAAAACACATAGAAACACATAGAAAACACCTTCAAAGGTGTCCAAAAGCTGACAAACTGCTCAGAAGACACAACTAACACATGGAAAAGTGACAAGTACATATAGTCATGCGAAAAGAAAAGAGGTGGAGGAGTAAAAGGAGGGGGAGACACAGATATAGGCATGTCATGCCCTTCTAAAATCCAAAAAGTGAGAAGCCGAGACGGCCAGTCCGCTCCTGCCCGTGCCACCTCCGTGTCGCCGGGTTTGTGCCAGAGCCGCGGTGAACCCTGACGGCCAGCCCCCCTCTCCCAATACTGGTGCCTGTCCGCTGGTGGGTCGAGAGAGCCCCCCTGTGGTGGAGGCAGCTCTAAGCTTTTTAATTTAAATTGTCCCTCTAATTTAAATGAATACACTTTAAATCCATTTACAAGGATCTATTGGAGGGCAAGTCTCATGCCAGCAGCCGCGTAATTCCAGCTCCAGTAGCGTCCACTAAAGCTGCTGCAGTTAAAAAGCTTTTATAAGGATCGAGCTCGGCTGTCCACCGCAAGGCATCCTAGTGCCAGTCCCAGCCCCTATGCCTTGGGGTGCCTCCTGATGCTCTTCACTAAGTATCCCGTGGTCCCGAAGCATTTCCTTTGAAAAAATTAAGTGTCCAAACTACAGGTGGTGTAGCTTGCTTAACAGCCGGGATAATCCGCTGACTAGCAGACACTGCTACTAGGCACAAAGTATTTCCTGGGCTAGATGCAGTTAAAAATTTGTAAGTAGATACTCTCGTTGGATGCTGAGAAAGCATTCCATAGAGTCTCCTGGCACGCCATATATGATTCTCTTAAAAAGCTTGGGGTAGGGGTCTAGGGGACCCTTTTATAGCCAAAATCACGGCCCTGTATCACAATACGTCACCTAGGCTGAAGATAAATGGAACTGTAGCACCGAGGGCTCGGTTGCTACAGACGTATTGCACCTCACCCAGAGGTGTGATATCTCACTCTCCGATAAGGATGGAGTGTGGATCAGGACCCGACACCTGCATGCATTACACCACATTGCCGTGGGGCAGGGCGACCAATATGCCCCTGAGATGGGCACGACAGTCCCTGTCCCTGGCTGGAGTGGGGGGAGGGAACACTGAGGAAGGGGAACCCTGCAGTGCAGGAGCAGGGAGGAAGCAGTTGATGGGTGCATTGAGAAGGGAGTAAAAAAGGTGGGCACCATCTTAGTTCAGTGCAGAGAAGTCTGAGCAGAAGTGGCAGGGAGCAGGGGCTCTGCATGAGCTCTGCTCCGGAGGCGGGCCTAGTAACAGAGGCCCAGGCCTGCAAGAGGGAGAAGGAAGGAAGAGGAGCGGAGAAGGCTCCAGGAACGAGGAATGAAGGGATCCCAGGGGTGCGGACGGGCGAGTCGCCACCGCACGCCCGAATCCACCTGCGTGGAGGGGTCAGGCCAAAGGGGGAGACCGGTCCCCGAACTAGTGGAGGCAGGAAACGACCCTCAGCTAGAAACCGGAGGCTCTGACATTTTATGTGGCGCAGCCCCTTGCTCCACCCGCTAGGAAGGCACCACATAGGGTCAGGGAAACTGGCGCCAAGTTTACCAAGAGGAGGCCCGAGGCAGCCGGACAGAAGTGTTGGTAAGAAAGGCCAGACAAAGGACACACAAAGGGGGTCCTGTGAAGCACTCCAAAGTTATCTGGGAGTTGTCTGAGCCCCTCACCTGGTGAGCACAGTACGACGTGGGCAGCCGTTACCTGCAGACGTGGTCTGGATAATAAGAACTGTGAGTAAAGGCCCTGAACTGCATCACTGACTCCGTGTCGTTACTGCTGCTGCCCTGCACCATCACCCCCATCCTCCGCATACACTGCCCTGAGGCTATACTCCTCCCGTGGGGAGTTATGCTACGCTCTGCTGCACCCACAACACCAGCCTTAGCGGTCTGCCCTGTAGCGGCGGTTCACTCTGACCGCAATCCACGGGTGGCGTAGTCAGACATTTAAACATCAAAACCACATAAATAGTTCCGCCACTGGTTTGACCGCCCTGAGCCACGGAACCGGATCGCCGCCACGAAGACTACAACCACCAGCATCCACCAAAAAGGGTCCGGCTCCGGGTGTCCCAAGGCCCAGGGGGTGCGTCAGAACATTTTCATCACCTTTCACAATCACCAATGGGACAAGGCAGGGATGTCCTCTGTCCCCTCTCTTATACATCCTAGTGACGGAGCACCTGCTCTCATCAATTCGCCATAACCCCAATATTAGGTGGATTGAGGTGGGAGGCACCGAGTACAAGTGCTCTCTATTTGCTGATGATGTCCTAGTATATATCACTCAATCACATATATCCATCCCTGCTGTTATGGCTGAAATAGATCACTTTGTTACATGGTAAAATTTTAAAATCAATGCAGCGAAGTCTGAGGCCCTCGATGTCTCCCTCCCTAAATCCATATAGGATTCCATCCAGTCCAACTTTCCCTTTGCCTGGCCCTCACAGGGTATCAAATACTTAGGAATTCCTATTCATAGAGACCTCTCCCATCTATGTTATCTTAATTTTGGGCCCTTTATTGAACAATTCCATACAGACCACGGTTGGCAAGTTAGAACTGTAAGATTCACTACGTGAACCACTGGTGTTTTGTGGAAAAGCACATGTACACCGCGTTCCAAATTATTATGCAAAAAGTGTTTAGGAGTGATAAGGGAAGAATTTGTTTGTTTGTCAGTTAAACTCATTGATGGTGATGTGTGTCAGGGCTCTTTATATCACTGTAAGCAATTGCAGACACCTGTGCTAATTAGTTTGGCAGGTGTGTCCAATGAAAGGCAAGACTACTTAAGAAGGCTCTCTCACATTATTAAGCAGCCTACATTTTCTGCCAAAATGGGAAAGAAAAAGGATGTGTCGGCTGCTGAGAAGCAACAAATTGTGGAGTGTTTAGGTCAAGGCATGACTACAATCAACATTGTGCGATGATCAGGATGAAGTGTCTTGGCAATCAAGAAGTATGTAGCTGATTCACAGTACACACGTGTGCGTGCTGATAAGGGCAAATTGAGGACTCTTTCCTACAGGCAATTACGTCAGGTTGAAACAGCAGCGGCAAAAAAGCCTTGTCATAGCAGCAGACAAGTTTTTGAAGCTGCTTGTGCCTCCAACGTCCCCCGAACAACAAGATGCAGGGTCCTTCAGAGGTTTGCAGCTGTGCATATGCCATCCTGTCGACCTCCTCTATCCACTTCACACAAGCAGAAACGGCTCCAGTGGGCCAAACATTACATGAAGACTGATTTCAAAACTGTTTTGTTCACGGATGAGTGCCGTGCAGCGCTCGATGGTCCAGATGAATGGAGTGGAGGATGGCTGGTTGATGGACACCCCACGCAAACACGGCTACAGCGCCAACAAGGAGGAGGTGGAGTAATGTTTTGGGCTGGAATCATGGGGAGAGAGATTGTCGGCCCCTTTAGGATCCCTGAAGGCGCTAAAGATGAACTCCATAATGTATGTGGATTTTCTCAAACAGCACTTCCTGCCATGGTTCAAGAAGAAGAACCGTGTATTTCACAGCAAGATCATTTTTCTGCATGATAATGCACCATCTCATGCTGCACATAAAACATCTGCATCTCTGGCTGATATGGGCATAAAAGGGGACAAACTTATGGTGTGACCCCCATGCTCCCCTGACCTCTACCCCATTCAGAACCTTTGGAGCATCATTAAAAGGAGTGTCTATGATGGCGGGAGGCAGTTCACATCTAAGCAACAGCTCTGGGAGGGTATTCTGTCCTCATGCAAAACAAATGAAGCAGAAACCATCCAAAAACTGACAAATTCAATGGACGAGAGAGTTCAGAAGCTCCTTTCGAACAAGGGGTCCTATGTGAAAATGTAACATCACCTAGAATAAAGTTTTGAGTTGAAAACTGTTTGATTTCAGTTTCTAACAACCTGCTAATGCTTATAATTTCAAAAATGACCATTTTTTTGGTCTTTATTAAAATGAAAAGGTTGATCAAAAAGTTTGGGGGATCTAAGAGTGTGGCAACCCAGTAGTCATGATTACTTCGAATTCTGACAATATGAGGGTCATGCTGCAGGTAGTGCAGCAAGAAGGCACTTATGTGTCTTGCGCATCTCGGAGCCCCAAAATTATTTTCCGGGCTAGATGCAGCTAAAAATTATTTTTAATTTTAAATCTGGTGGAGCTTATTATAGATGGCCTAATAGGATCAGTGCTGCACACTGCTACAAAGCCCAAATTATTTTCCAGTCAAGATACAGATAAACATGATTAGTAATTTGAAAGCTTAAAACGGTTGGTAGGGTGATTTTAACCAATCATCAAGCTTTTACTCTCCCCAGGATGACACAGGGGTAGAAAAGTCGTTTCGGATCCATGATTTGTTCATCTTTATGAACGTGAGTCTGTCTACATTATCAGTGGAGAGCCGCGTGCGCTTATCTGTCAGCACACCACCAGCAGCGCTGAACACACGTTCAGACAGAACGCTGGCTGCGGGGCATGACAAGATCTCCAAGGCGTAAGTGGCTAGCTCCGGCCATTTATCCAGATTGGAAGCCCAAAAAGAGCAAGGGTCCAGTGACACAGTCGTGGCTTCAATGTTTACTTGGAGATACTCCTGTACCATCGTCTCTAGGCGTTGACTATGTGTCAGACTTCTTGTCTCCTGTGGCCTTGCAAAGGATGGGCTAAAAAAGTGGTGAAATGATTCCGCAAAATTGATGTTACCAGCAGATACTGTGGTTCTGTTACGGTTTGAGTGCTGAACACTTGACGGTCCCACGGTTGGCAAGTTGGAACTGTGAGATTCACTACGTGCACCACTGGTATTTTGTGGAAAACCACATGTAAGATTCTGCAACAGTCTCTGCTGATACTCCTGCATGCGTGCATCCCTTTCTATGGCAGGAATAATTTCTGCAAATTTACTTTTGTACCGGGGATCTAACAGTGTGGCAACCCAGTAGTCAGGATTATTTCTAATTCTCACAATTCGAGGGTCATGTTGCAGGTAGTGCAGCAAGAAGGCACTCATGTGTGTTGCGCATCCAGGAGCACCAAGTCCCTGTTGTGTTGGTGGCGAGGTAGCAATCATGCTTCCTTCCTCTGTCCTCTCCCCCCAACCTCGCACAACAGAAATGTGATCAAGGTCTCCCTCATCTGATGAGTCTTCCATCAGTTCGTCCTCCACTTCTTCCTGGGCTCCTGCACCTTCCTCACTAGTTTGGCTGCTACCATGCGCCCTGGTAAAATCATCTCCCCCACCCTCACATGCCTGCCGCCTTGGTGCTGCCGACCGTCTGGACCTTGCAGATGTTAGCCCTTCCGCAAACAACTCCTCCTCCTCTACTTCCTCCACCTCCTCTTGTGCCACCACCTGACTCCGAATTCTGTTTAACATGTGCTCCAGCATGTAAATCACCGGAATAGTCATGCTGATAATGGCATCGTCAGCACTAAACATCTTCGTCGCCATTTCAAAACTGTGCAGAAGGGTGCATAGGTCCCTGATCTGAGACCACTCCTCCAGCGTGATTTGCCCCACCTCTGAATCTCGTTGGCCCAGGCTATACGTCAGAACGTATTGCACCAGGGCTTGTCGGTGCTGCCACAGTCGCTGCAACATGTGCAGAGTTGAATTCCACCGGGTAGGCACATCGCATTTTAGCCGGTGAAGTGGCAGGCCCAACGACTTCTGTAGAGATGTAAGTCGCTGAGCTGCGGGATGCGAACGGCGGAAGTGAGCACACAGCGACCGTGCCCTCTGCAGAAGGCCATCTAGTCTGGGATAGTGGGCTAAAAATTGCTGGACAACCAGGTTCAACACGTGAGCCATACAAGGCACGTGTGTGACATTGCCCCGGCGAAGGGCCGCACCCAGGTTTGCAGCATTGTCGCACACGGCCTTCCCTGGTTTCAGGTCCAGTGGAGACAACCATTCATGAAATTGGTTCTCCAGAGCTGACCACAACTCCTCAGCTGTGTGACTCACATTTCCCAGACATTTCAATGTAAAAACCGCCTGATGACGTTGAGCCCTACTGCCAGCATAGTAAGGAGGTGTGCAGGATCCCTTCTGCGCAGTTAGAAAGCTTGTGGCATGACCAGACAGGCTTTGGGTGCAGGTGGAAGACCGAGAGGAGGTTGAGGAGGCAGAAGCAGTGGAGGAAAAATGACATAAAGAGGATTGACGCACAACTCGTGGGGACGGCAAGACTTGGACAGCAGCCCCTTGTCCTGCTGTCACCATAGTTACCCAGTGCCCAGTCAGCGACATGTAACGCCCCTGTCCATGCCTACTCGTCCAAGTGTCTGTGGTGAAATGCACCCTGTCACACACAGAGTTTCTCAAAGAAGCGGTGATGTTGTGTGCGACATGCTGGTGGAGCGCAGGCACACCTTTCTTTGAGAAGTAGTGCCGACTGGGCATCTGGTACTGGGGCACTGCGACGGACATAAGGTCTCGAAAATCCTCTGTGTCCACCAGGCGGAAAGGCAGCATTTCTGTAGCCAAGAGCTTGCAGATGGTGAAATTCAACCTCTTAGCTTTCTCATGGCTAGGAGGAAATGGTCTTTTACTTGTCCATATCTGAGGGACCGAGGGCTGGCTATTGTGCTTAGACGGGGTTGATAAGGGTGTCCCCGGCAAACTGACGGTCTGTGAGGAAGATGCAGGCGGACATGTTAGGTTGCCTTGATCCAAAGGTGGTGCTATCGATGTCGGACAGCGCTCAAGACCAGCTGGTGTTACCACCTCCAAAGAAAATGATGACCTGCCAATCACGCTGGCTGTTGCGGGTAAAGAGGTGGCAGGTCTGCGCCCCAAAACAGGTGTGACTGCTGTCCCCCCAGTCACAGAGGATGAAGAGGCCGCGGATGCACAAGATATGGCAGACGGTGGTTGGCCCGGCCGGCTAGACCGCATTGTAGCACACTGAGCTTCCCACTGCAACTTATGCTTCATGTCCATGTGCCGGTTCATGCATGAAGTACTCAAACTATGTATTTTTTGGCCTCTACTTAGCTTTTGCTGACAAATGTTACAGATAACACGAGTTGGGTCATCTTTATCGATCTGAAAAAATGCCCAGGCTATGCAAGGCTTAGCACCCATGCGACCTGAAGAGCCACCACGACTTGTGGTGAGAGGCAGAGTTGTGTTTGAGGATGCAGTTGTTGACGTGCTTCCAGTACTACGTCTCTGTCCAGGAAGGCGCAACCTGACCTCGTCGTCACTAGCATCTTCCTCCACCTCCTCTGCTGACCTCATCTCTTGGCTGACTGTGGGTTGACAGTAAGTGGGATCTCCGACCTCATCATCATCACCCTGTGCGTTATCACACCCGTCGTCCTCAGAGCCAACCTGTTCCTGCCCTGACAAAAAACTAAAGTTGTCGCTCCAATCAGGTATTTGAGTCTTATCATCGTCTTCCTCATTGTCTCCACCAACAGGAGTTACAGTTTGGGAATGAGGGTCTACATTATGGTCAGAACCTTCTGCGTCTGGTCCTGGATCCGACTCATAAAGATTCTGGGCATCAGTGCAGATCATTTCCTCGTCTGGATTCACAGAAGCGCTGGAGTCGACCTCTGATTCCCAGGCTATAGTATGAGTAAACAGCTCTGCAGACTCAACCATCTGTTCTACCTCATACTCAGACGGGCAGCTGGAGATTTGGGAGCTGTGAGGAAGCAAGTGCGATTTGGGTGACACCTTTGAGGACTGGAGTATTTGTGATGTTGAAGTTGATGTGGAGGAGAGCCCACTTAAAGGAGCACTTGATATCCGTTGAAGCACCTGCTGTTTTTGTGCCTCATCTGGAAATTGTAGCGATTGGCGTGGCCGTAAGAAAGGGATCTTATCACATTGTCCGCTAAAAGAAGTAGACATTTTAGTTTGGCTGGAAGATGGTCTTTCTTCTGCACCTACCCCACGTACACAACCTTTTTTCCCCTTCCCAACACGCCTATTCCCCTTTCCACCAGCAGCAGGCCTTTTTCCACTCATTTTGGTGGTTAACTAATTCACAACTCTGGAGTTGTTTGCACAAAAAAACAATGGATGGTAACCGAGCAGAGCTGAGTGGCCAAACTGTGGTATTAGGCCAAAACTATTGGCTGGGTTAGATGCAGAAAAAAATTATTTTTAATTTGCAACCTGATGGAGGTCAGTATAGATGGACTAATAGACCAAGTCCCACACACCGCTAGAAGCCCAAATATTTTTTCAGAGCTAGATGCAGAAAATTTTTTTATTCAATTTGCAACCTGATGGAGGTCAGTATAGATGGACTAATAGACCAAGTCCCACACACCGCTAGAAGCCCAAATATTTTTTCAGAGCTAGATGCAGAAAAAAATTATTTTTAATTTGCAACCTGATGGAGGTCAGTATAGATGGACTAATAGACCAAGTCCCACACACTGCTAGAAGCCCAAATATTTTTTCTGAGCTAGATGCAGAAAAAAATTATTTTTAATTTGCAACCTGCTGGAGGTCAGTATAGAAGGACTAATAGAACAAGTCCCACACACTGCTAGAAGCCCAAATATTTTTTCAGAGATAAATGAAGAAAAAAATTATTTTTAATTTGCAACCTGATGGAGGTCAGTATAGATGGACTAATAGACCAAGTCCCACACACTGCTAGAAGCCCAAATATTTTTTCAGAGATAAATGAAGAAAAAAATTATTTTTAATTTGCAACCTGATGGAGGTCAGTATAGATGGACTAATAGACCAAGTCCCACACACTGCTAGAAGCCCAAATATTTTTTCAGAGCTAGATGCAGAAAAAAATTATTTTTAATTTGCAACCTGATGGAGGTCAGTATAGATGGACTAATAGACCAAGTCCCACACACCGCTAGAAGCCCAAATATTTTTTCAGAGCTAGATGCAGAAAAAAATTATATTCAATTTGCAACCTGCTGGAGGTCAGTATAGAAGGACTAATAGAACAAGTCCCACACACTGCTAGAAGCCCAAATATTTTTTCAGAGCTAAATGAAGAAAAAAATTATTTTTAATTTGCAACCTGATGGAGGTCAGTATAGATGGACTAATAGACCAAGTCCCACACACTGCTAGAAGCCCAAATATTTTTTCAGAGCTAGATGCAGAAAAAAATTATTTTTAATTTGCAACCTGATGGAGGTCACTATAGATGGACTAATAGACCAAGTCCCACACACCGCTAGAAGCCCAAATATTTTTTCAGAGCTAGATGCAGAAATTTTTTTTATTCAATTTGCAACCTGATGGAGGTCAGTATAGATGGACTAATAGACCAAGTCCCACACACTGCTAGAAGCCCAAATATTTTTTCAGAGCTAGATGCAGAAAAAAATTATTTTTAATTTGCAACCTGATGGAGGTCAGTATAGATGGACTAATAGACCAAGTCCCACACACTGCTAGAAGCCCAAATATTTTTTCAGAGCTAGATGCAGAAAAAAATTATTTTTAATTTGCAATCTGATGGAGGTCAGTATAGATGGACTAATAGAACAAGTCCCACATGCTGCTAGAAGCCCAAATATTTTTTCAGAGATAAATGAAGAAAAAAATTATTTTTAATTTGCAACCTGATGGAGGTCAGTATAGATGGACTAATAGACCAAGTCCCACACACTGCTAGAAGCCCAAATTTTTTTTCAGAGCTAGATGCAGAAAAAAATTATTTTTAATTTGCAACCTGATGGAGGTCAGTATAGATGGACTAATAGACCAAGTCCCACACACTGCTAGAAGCCCAAATATTTTTTCAGAGCTAGATGCAGAAAAAAATTATTTTTAATTTGCAACCTGATGGAGGTCAGTATAGATGGACTAATAGACCAAGTCCCACACACCGCTAGAAGCCCAAATATTTTTTCAGAGCTAGATGCAGAAAAAAATTATATTCAGTTTGCAACCTGATGGAGGTCAGTATAGATGGACTAATAGAATGATGCTATGCCCAAAAGATTTTACTTCACTAGGTGCAGTAAAAAATTGGTATTCTATACACAGGTGGTATATCTTGCAACACAGATAGGCTGCTCCACTGACTAACACACTCTGCAATAGGCCAAAAAGGATTAGCTTTGCTAGATTCAGCCAAATGCTGTGAAAAAAACTTGCACAGCACTGGCACAGACCTGCCTGGCAAAAACTGATAGGAACTGATGTAACCTAGTCCTGAAAAGGACTCCAATTACAATTAGTCTTTACTCCCACAATCTATCTATTTAAGAGCACAGACCTGCCTGATAAAAGTCGTAGGAAATGCTGTAACCTAGTCCTTAAAAGGACTGCAATCACAACTATTCCCTACTCCCAAGCTATCTGTATATTTGTGCGAAAATTGGCTTGAAATTAACAAGGTATAGCGCACACAGCAACAGCGGTGCCGTCTAACACGCAGCTGCAGCAGTGAGAAAATGGTGGCGACGGGGAAAATGGCTTGGTCTTATAGGGTAAGGACATGTGACATACACTGCCAATGACACATGCCCTTGCTTGTGTGAAAAAAAGCACTTCGCTCCGTGTGTGCGCTGCTGATAGGCTGACAGATTGCACCTCCCCACTGCAAATGCGGGAAAGAGAAAAAAAAATGGAGATCTTCATTGTTCCTGCAGAGATCCATCCCCTGCCCCTCCCCCCGCCCCGCTGTACACTCAAACTGCGTATTAACATTAATTTTCATCATTACTGAGAAAAAATCCAGTTATGATTTTGGTGCACGAACAGTTATCGAACATAACCTCGAACAGCCGAATTTTTCTCAAATTGTTCGTGTTCGCCGATCGGCTCGAACACCGCCCAAAACAGCTCGAATTTGAGATTGGCGAACAGTTCGAGTAGAACAACGCTCATCTCTAATCTTTACATTGATTTATGAAATAAAAATTAAAATGTTACTATTTAAACAATCTTGGAAGAGGATGATGGACTTATTGGAGAGGATGTTACTGGTATTAGAGACAGATTCTGATTCTGCTGCTGGAATCAGTTTCTTAAAGTAAACAAAAAGGGAGCTTTGCACAGCTTTCCTTTTTTCTCCTAGTAAATAGCCCTCTAGCATCTCAAGCCTTTTTGGTAACTGTGCGGTAAACTTTAGTGAACTTCTCTCTATCAGGATCTTGCTTGTCTTAACTTTGGCATTTCTGCTTCAATGAGATGAAAAGCCTTAACTGTTTTGTAGCAGTTTCTTGGTTCTGGTTTTCTTCCCTAAATGCTATCATCTGCTGCTCTAGTTCCATAAGGTTATGGTTAATTATTTGCTATGGGAGTCAAGTAACTCTTTGAAATCAATTTTGCTGATGTATAACTGCAGTTGATTACCAATATCAACCTCAGCTTGCCAGGTTTCTGTGTGTTAATCATCTGTAAAGCCCAGAAATTCTTGTGTGATTTGGAAGCACAATTTTCTCCAAACTCCTCTTATATTTGTCTATTTAACCTCATCTCAAGCATCAGAAACATTTTTAATGGCATCATAAATGTTATAATTCTTCCAGAACTTCGTTACCTTCATCTCATCCCTTTGGGTAGCCGTGACTGCTTTGGAGAATGTCCTCCATTATTAATAGGCTTTAAAAGAGGCTATGACTTCATAATCCATTGGCTGATGTAGTGATGGGGTGTTGGGGGTAGAAATAATACTATAACATGGGTTGCATGTCATCTAAAGTGTTTGAATGTCCAGAGGCATTGTCAATGACAAGGAGAATTTTGAAAGAAATCTTATACCTAAGCAATAACACTCAACATCAGATACAAAATGGTTAAAAAAAACATTCTTAAAAGACGGCAACTGTAACCCAAGCCTTTGAATTTGCACTCCAAATAACTTGAAGAGATGCCTTAGTGACATTGTGTAGTGCCCTTGGATTTAGGGAGTGATAAACTAGCAGAAGTTTGAGCATTAAATCCCAAGATGCATTACCCCCAAGTATTAAGTCAGTCTGTCATTTGATTCCTTAAGTCCTGGTGCACATTTTACCTCTCTCGAAATGTAGATCTTCTCAGGCGTTTTTTTTCCAAAACAAGCCAGTTTCATCTACATTAAAAATGTGGTCTGGCAAATAACTTACACTGTCAATAGTATCTTCCGCTGTTTTGGAAAAATCACTTGGAGCACTTACATTGGCGCTCACTGATTCATCTTGAACCTAATATTATGTAAATTTGCTCTTTCTTTAAAGTGATTGAACCAACCTATACTTGCAGCAAATTCTTCATTGCAATCACCTTCACTTGCTGTATGAGCTTTTAAATAATTGAAAACGCTTCGAGCCTTTTCTTCCTCTAAAGAAAGACTGCTAGGCATATTATGCTGAATTTGGTATTCTATCCAAATTGTCAATATCCTTTCCATCTCGATAGTTAAACTACAGCATTGCTTGGTAATAATTATAGCATTCATTGGGTATGGCCTTTCATATCCTCCATTATTCTATCGTTATCTATAAAATTAAAAACACAGCAAAATGACATAAAAATTTCAATAATATAGCAGATAAAATGCAGCTGTATTTATCAACACAGGCCAGAAAACAAATGACTGGCGTCTGTGTGACTGGCGTCCTATATAAGCCTTGTCTGTGTGCGATTTTTATATTAGGCAACCACCCCAAAATGACTTGATAAGTGTGTGAGTGGTTGTTTCATCAGTATTTTTTACCTGTGTTACAGATGTATGTTTCGGTGGCATGGTGAAGACAAAAAACACAGACACCTATAATGAGAGGCATATATTAAAATTGGTATACAAGAAAGTCCATTGGACCAAATATAGAACATCCACAATAACTTAGTCTTAGCCAAAATATGACAAACCAGAATCAATCCATAGGAAATAAGGAAATAATAAAGTGTATAATGCATAGGTAGATGATCCGAACATATGCTAATATAAGATCAAAGTAAAACAAAGTACTGTAGGTGGACATATAAAATACATACTGTAAGGCAGCGCTAGTCATCATGCTGGGGGACACTCGCCTCACCGGGTCAATTAAAGCACACATGCGACATTTTCCAGTAACATGAAATCCAGCAGTTTATTACATTTCATAACTGCTTATAACATAGTCCGTCTCAGTGGCTCACCGGCATGTTTACACACATAACATCCAAGAGCCTTTCAAGTGGCAGACAGGCCCACTTGGCTCCAGTTACAGCCTTCAGCAAAGTAACTATATCAATGTCCATATAACGCACCGCTTTTACCTTTTGCAGGGTCTAGCGGTTTCCATCAGATTTGTTCTGCCACAGCTGTGGCTTTACAGCTTCCCAGATGGGGGTCTCCAGCCCTCGTACCTTCCAAGGCTACTGGCATCTCTTACACACACAGGGATCCAGCCTCTGCCTTTCAGGACTCTTGTCTTCCAAGCCTTTTGCCCTCCAAGGCTACTGGCATCTCTTACACACAAGGATCCAGCCTCTGCCTTTCAGGACTCTTGCCTTCCAAAGCTACTGGGATCCCCCACACTCACAAGGATCCAGCCTCTGCCTTTCAAGGTTTCACCAGGCTACACCAGGCCTCTCTAGGCCTCACTATGCCTCTCCAGGCTAACGGTGTCCCACACACAGGGAACAGGCCTCAAGCCTTTCACACCCTGTTTCAAAAGCACCAGGATTTATATATCCTTCAGTGCACACAGGATCTGTAATGATGTCACAGTCATGTGATCAGTCCTTCAGTGCACACAGGACCTGTAATGATGTCACAGTCATGTGATCAGTCCTTCAGTGCACACAGGACCTGTAATGATGTCACAGTCATGTGATCAGTCCTTCTGAGGGAGAGGTACATGGTCAGCCAGAACACACCCTGGACCATTACAGTAATGCCGCAAGCCGCTGCATTACAATACATATGTGTAATAAATAAAATAGCAGAATCAATTTATAAAGTTAAATAATGAAAAAAAGAACAAATAGTGTGCATTTTGATTTTCAACGTACATTTTCACTTTTTTTTTTCTTTGGCCAAGGATCTTGATAACTTGTAAATGTGTTCTTTCAAATGTGTTTTTGATACCCTGTGACAAATAGTGGATGGATGTTAAACTATCTATTTATAGTGAGACAAACTATATGGATGTCCATTCACCTTATATCAATAGTGACGCAATGCAGTCATTCCTCCACATTCTTATATCACAAATTTCACACATCAGATCTTTATTCGTATTTCTTTTATCTTCCCCCAAAACAACGCCACAGGTGCAGACCTTCTGATAGTCAAGCAGCATCTCTGCCTCCATATCTGCTCTTTGGTGTGAACGGACTGTCTACACCCAATTTTGTGGATTTGTTTCACCATGGTGATCATGGTGATTTATTGTCTATGAACTGATTCCATTTGTAAAATGTAAGGAAGGAAATAAAAGCTATATTTTGGATAAAAGAAAGATGAAAAAGATTTAATGTCTTGTATGCCATTTTTGTGCAATTAAAGACCTATCCATTCCCATGATCAATTTTGTATCATTGACAAAATAAATCATATGCTTGTATGTCTGAAATGAGACAAGTTAATAAACAGTTTAAAAATATGGTTCCATTTGGAAGATTTTAAAGCAGTCAATGAGGAATAAGGCTGGTAATGATGGGCAATGTAGGCAATATTAGTGATTATCAAGCGTCATTCCTCTTGGTACATATACAACATCTTCTCTGTGGGTTCTTTCTTGTCTCTGTTGATGGAATTAGTGCAATAAAATGTCACTGTGTGAGCCTTTTGACATTGTCAGACTTTAATGGATGAGGGTGAAGCATTTGCAAAAACAATATTTTCCATTACCTTTTTCGGATAATCAAGGAAAGTATCTGAATTTCCTTTCTTTTTTCCTAACACAAAATAAGTATATGTGGCCACCTGAAACAAGTAAATAACCAATTTTTTGTACAAGGTATATGATTTCCTTGATACGTGGTATGGCTTTAGAACCCAATACTAATTCTTCGATAGGTTTTGTGGCATCTGCATGGATGCAAAAATGTTTTTCAGCCCCCAATTTTGCATTTTTGTAAGGGTAACATGAGAAATTGCACCATACCATTTGTTGTGCAATTTCTCCTGAGTAAGCTGATACTCCATATGTGGGAGAAAACCACTGTTTGGGCGCACGGCAGGGTTCGGAAGGGAAGGAGCGCCATTTGACTTTTTGAATGTAAAATTTGCTTGAATAATTAGCGGACACCATGTTGCGTTTGGAGAGCCCCTGATGTGCCTAAACAGTGGAAACCCCCCACAAGTGACACCATTTTGGAAACTAGACCCCTTAGGGAACTTATCTAGATATGTGGTGAGCACCTTGAACCCCCAGGTGCTTTACAGAAGTTTACAACATTGAACATTTGAAAATAAAAAAAAATAATTTTCCCACAAGAATGTTTTTTAGCACAAAATTTTGCATTTTCACAATGATAACAAGAGAAAATGGACCCCAAAATTTGTTGTGCAATTTCTCTTGAGTATGCAGATACCCCACATGAGGTCGAAAACTACTTTTGAGGCATAGTGCAAAGCTCAGAAGGGAAGAAGCTCCATATTGGAGTTCAGATTTTGCTGGACTGGTTTGAGGGTGCCATGTCACATTGGTAGAGCCCCAGAACAGCTGAACCACCCCATAAGTGACGCAACTTTACAAACTACACCTTTCAATGAATTCATCTAGTGGTGCAGTGAACATATTGACACCACAGGTGGGTCACGTAATTTTATACCATTGGGCAGTGAAGAAAAAATAATTACATTTTTAACACGGAAATTTTGTTTCAGCCCCAGATTTTACAGTTTCACACTGGGAAATGGGTAAAAATGGCACCAAAATTTGTCCCACAATTTCTGCTGAATTTAGAAATACCCCATTTGTGGCTGTACAGTACTGCTTAGCCACACAGCGAAACTCGGGAGGGACAAAGCACTATTTGCTTCCTGGAGCGCAGATTTACCTAGAATAGTTTGCGGACTCCATATAAAGAGCTCCCATCTGCTAGAAGAGCAGAATCCCCCCTCAAGTGACCCCATTTTGGAAATTATACCCCTTTGTGAATTTATCTACAGGTGTAGTGACGATTTTGACTCCAAGGGTGTTTTCTACAAACAAGCAGTAGTGGATGTTGCTAAGTGAAGATTGCAAACTGCCGTTGTAGTGACCAGAATGTGGTAGTGACCAGTTCATTGTGGTTACCAGTACATTATGCCCAGCTCGTGCTTCTGTAGACATGCACCCATAAATTAGGCAGGCTCTCATCGCTACAGAAATGCCAAACATGTGGACGCTAACTGCGGTTTAGAGACACACTGGAGCTCAGAAGGGAAGGGGACATTTGGATTTGGGAGTGCAAAATTCGTTGGATTTCTTTTGGAGGGCGAGGAGCCATTTCGTTTTTCCAGAGCCTTTGTGCTACCAGTAATGTGGAAGCCCCTATATTATTGTTAACAGATGAAGGACCTGAGTGGGGACTTGCTTTTTTTGTGAATAGAGTTGAAGCTTTTATTGGGAACATTTTGCATAACATTTTGGATCACGTTTATCCTGCGCTCTACGCAGAGCACTTATATCGGGGTTTCCATCTTAATCTCCAAGTGACATGATTCAAATGAAATCCCCAAGCGATCCATTCACTATAATGAGGCAGCAGAGTTACTCTAGACTCCATCTGGCCTCTGTTCAGCGGTGTCCTTCTTTTCAGAAGTGCACAAAACTGTGGCCGATGGCACTTTTATGCACTCCTAATAAAAAGACAGACACCGTGGGATCACAGGCCAGACGGCATCCACAGTGCCTCCATCTGCCTCATTACAGGGAATCTTCCGCCGTGGGTTCCGTCTTAATCACGTATTTCAGAGGTTTACACAGAAAACCCGGTGTAAGCCCTTAGCGCAGATTGCAGGATAAATGTGAACCGAGCCTTACTGAGATCTTTGGGAGGCAGAATGAACAAATAAGCAGCAGTAAAAGAATTGGTTTTATTTATTTTTTACACCAGTATAATTGATTAGATGACTTTATTCTTCGGGTCTGTGCGATTTACAGCAATACCAGATTTATATGATTGACAGCTGTCATACACTAAAAGACGCTTTTTGTTGTAAAAACAAGTTTTTGCATCGCCATATTTTGAGAGCTATAATTTTTCTATATTTTGTCCGACAGAGTCATGTGAGGGCTTGTTTTTTGCAGGACGAGTTGACATTTTTATTGGTACCATTTTCAGGCACGTGAATTTTTTTGATCGCTTTCTATTCCATTTTTTGGGAGGCAGAATGAACAAAAACCATCAATTCAGGAATTTTTTGGGAGGGATTTTTTTTATGCCGTTCCGCGTGTGGTAAAATTGATAAGGCTGCTTCATTCTTTGGGTCAGTATGATTACAAAGATACCATATTTATATTTTTTTTAATGTTTTGCCGCTTTTACACAATAAAAACTATTTTATCGAAAAAATAATTATTTTGGCATCACTTTATTCTGAGAGCTGTAACTTTTTTATTTTTCTGCTGGTGGAGCTGTGTGGTGGCTTGTTTTTTGCGGGACAAGATGACTTTTTCAGTGGTATTTTTATTTACAGACGACTTTTTTTGCGTTTTATTCCACTTTTTGTTCGGCGGTATGATGATAAAGCATAATTTTTTGCCTTGTTTTTAATTTATTGTTTTTACGGTGCTCACTGAAGGGGTTAACTAGTGTGACAATTTTATAGGTCGGGTCATTACAGACGCGGCAATACCAAATATGTGTACTTTTTTATATATAAATATATGTATTGGATTAATATATTTTCTTTTTTTTTTTCTTTATTTTGTGTTTTTTTTTAAAATATATATTTTTACAATTTTTATTAAATGTTTTTTTTTACTTTTTTACATTGTCCCAGGATGGGACATCATTTTCAAACTTTCAGATCGCTGATCTGATGGTCTGCTATGCATCTGAACTGCAGAGCACCAGAGCAGCATCTGGCAGGCAGGAAGGAAGCGTCTCATCTTGGGACCAGGGGTCACCATGGAGACCATCAACACAATGCAATGACATCGCGTTGTACTGATGGGACCACAGAGGGAGCCCACTCCCTCTGCGATGTCCTGCGATGTCGCTGTCACTACTGACAGCGGCATCAGAGAGGTTAAACACCTGCGATCGGTGCTGGGCGGTGCTGCGGGGTGTCACACAGAGCTGACACCCGCATGTGATCTCGGCGCTCAGCGTGAGCCCATCCGATCACTGCGCCGTACATGTACTGTTCTTTGCGGGAATGCAACTCCCACAGAGCAGTACATGTACGGCGCATGTCAGGAAGGGGTTAATACCTTTTAATGGCTAACTGAAAAGATGAAAGCTTTTGAGACTGCTCAGGTCTCTTCATTAGGCAAGGTTTAAAAAAATATCTGAAGAGTCACTTATTTATACACAACAGGACACAGGAATAATACAGTATTCAGATAAGTAATGGGAAGCAGAACTATTAATATGGGAAGAGAATAAATGAGCTCTGGCTGTAAATATTTCCAGCAGTTCATACATAAGGAATGTGGATGTTTTATTGTCCACTGATTGAGTTCTAGACCAGGGTTGTGATGGACCCACTGAGATCTAAGGATCACATTCCTTAGAGAAGCACTCCTATCAAAGATTTTATCCTTCTAATACAGTGGGGAAAAACAGCATTTAGACAGCCACCAATTATGCAAGTTCTCCCACTTAAAAAGATGAGAGAGGCCTGTAATTGACATCATAGGTAGACCTCAACTATGAGAGACAAAATGAGAAAACAAAGCCTGAAAATCACATTGTCTGATTTGGAAAGAATTCTTTTTTTAAATTTTGGTGGAAAATAAGTATTTGGTCAATTACAAAAGTTCATCTCAATACTTTGTTATATATCCTTTGTTGGCAATGACAGAGGTCAAACGTTTTCTGTAAGTCTTCACAAGATTGGCATACACTGTTGCTGTTATGTTGACCCATTCCTCCATGCAGATCTCCTCTAGAGCAGTGATGTTTTGGGGCTGTCGCTGGGCAACAAAGACTTTCAACTCCCTCCAAAGGTTTTCTATAGGGTTTAGATCTGGAGACTGGCTAGGCCATTCCAGGACCTTGAAATGCTTCTTACGAAGCCACTCCTTCATTGCCCTAGCGGTGTGCTTGGAATCATTGTCATGCTGAAAGACCCAACCATGTTTCATCTTCAATGCCCTTGCTGATGGAAGAAGGTTTGCACTCAAAATCTCATGATACATGGCCCCATTCATTCTTTCTCGTACACAGATCAGTCATCCTGGTCCCTTGGCAGGGAAACAGCCCCAAAGCATGATGTTGCCACCCCCATGCTTCACAGTAGGTATGGTGTTCTTTGGATGCAACTCAGCATTCTTTCTCCTCCAAACACGCCGAGTTGTGTTTCTACCAAACAGTTCTACTTTGGTTTCATCTGACCATATGACATTCTCCCAATACTCTTCTGGATCATCCAAATGCTGTCTAGCAAACTTCAGATGGGCCCGGACATGTAATGGCTTAAGCAGGGGGACATGTCTGGCACTGCAGGATCTGTGTCCCTGGCGGCGTAGTGTATTACTGAAGGTAGCCTGTGTAACATTGGTCCCAGCTCTCTGCAGGTCATTCACTAGGTTTCCCCGTGTGGTTCTGGGATTTTTGCTCACCTTTCCTGAGATCATTTTGACCCTATGGGGTGAGATCTTGTGTGGAGCCCCAGATTGAGGGAGATTATCAGTGTTTTTTTATGTCTTCCATTTTCTAATTATTGCTCCCACAGTTGATTTCTTCACACCAGGCACACCAGATTCAGTCTTCCCAGCCTGGTGCAGGGCTACAATTTTGTTTCTGGCGTCCTTCTACAGCTCTTTGGTCTTCACCATAGTGGAGTTTGGAGTGTGACTGTTTGAGATTGCAGACAGGTGTCTTTTATACTGATAACAAGTTCAAACAGGTGCCAGTACTACAGGTAATGAGTGGAGGACAAAGGAGCCTCTTAAAGAAGAAGTTACAGGTCTGTGAGAGACAGAAATCTTGCTTGTTTGTAATTGACCAAATACTTATTTTCCACCAAAATTTGCAAAAAAATTCTTTCCAAATCAGCAACAGTGTATGCCAATCTTGTGAAGACTTACAGAAAACGTTTGACCTCTGTCATTGCCAACAAAGGATATATAACAAAGTATTGAGATGAACTTTTGTAATTGACCAAATACTTATTTTCCACCAAAATTTGAAAAAAAAATCTTTCCAAATCAGACAATGTGATTTTCAGGATTTGTTATCCCATTTTGTCTCTCATAGTTGAGGTCTACCTATGATCTCAATTACAGGCCTTGCTCATCTTTTTAAGTGGGAGAACTTGCACAATTGGTGGCTGACTAAATGCCACTGTATATTGCATTAATTATATTATATAGCACTATGTACTTACAATTGCTCATTTTGCCTTTCTACCCAGTTAATTATTTTATTTTCCATTAGGTCAATGACATCAAGAGATTAAAAACAGACTAGATGAATTCTTCTAAACTTTATATAGAAACAGGAAGTCTCTTTTCCTTGCATGAGTCATCATTAGAACTGCAATTCAACCTCACTGGTTGGCTATGGCAGGAAGGGATTAAACATTTCAAATCAAATCCTTGAAGCATAAAAGAGTTGACTACAGCTACAAGATATTTTGATGGATTTGGATATTATTTTGAACTATATAACCACTTGGGAGGGCACTTTTAAATCCCTTTTCTGTCTGTATTATTATATATTATTTTATTACATTTAAATATAGTCAGTCTCTGGGTTATGAACTAGATACATTCTGTAGGTTTGTTCATAACCCTGATATGTATGCAAGTTGGCACAGCATCAGGAAAAAATAATCTAATACTCCCCTCACAGTTGATCACTCTGTCCACTACGCTATTCGATGCCCTCCATATAGTCCTCTTCTTTCCATCATCGTGCATGTTGCATCTGCTGGCCTCTTCACTATCAAGTGAGTACTTTATTTTTTTAACCAATAGTTATCTCTGGCCACCCCATTGATCACCGTCCAGTTTTATTCTTTCTGTCATCAGATGCATCACATGTCCAGCCTCTTCACTATAGGCCAGAACTTACCACTGCAACCAGGCCTTGGAGGTCACTGCTCATCATAAGGTAAGAATGTTAACATCTCGACCTTATGACACGCAAAGATATCCTTAGATAGACACAGCCGGAAGCCTTGGAGATGCAGTGCGCAACAGTGGAATGAAAAAGGCAGGAAAGGTGAGTAGTATTATAATTTTTTTTTACCCAATACTCACTTTGACATTTTGTTCTCTTATTTCCATCGTTGGGTGTACCACATCTCCTACCTCTTCTCTAAAACCCAGGACTTCTTGGCACGTCCATGCCAGAGCTTACTGTGCATCATCAGGTTGCAATGACAACTCAACCTTATGACACACAATGACCTCTAGCTTGGATGCTGCCAGGAGCTTGGCTTGTGATGAAGAAACTGGAGAAGCAGTGCACAATGACGGAAAGAAAAGAACCGGACGGCGGCTGGAGAAGACAGCTATGAGGTAAGTATGTTAAGTTTTTGGTGTTTTTATAGAGCATCTGATTTTCATAACTAAGGGTTGTATGCAAATCGGACATTCATAAGTTGGACACTCCCTGTATTTATAGAGATACATGCTTCACTAATTTAAAAATCTAAATTTTCACAATTGGAAGATTTGTTAAGAGTATAAACATATAGTGCAACAAATATATTGTATATATGTATCAATGAATTTGTCTTAGCTGATTCATAGACAGAGAAGGAGCATTGTTTAGCTATTGAATTTGGCTCGTCAGCCAGCCTTTTGTATGTACAGCATTGTATGCCAGAAAAATACCCTCCTAATAAAATATATAACCTTTACTGATATACAATTAAAAATTCCCCATATATATGCAGTTGAAACCAGAAGTTTACATACACTATATAAAAAGACACATATGCAGGAGGAATGGGCCCAAATTCCATCCAATTATTGTGAGAAGCTTGTGGAAAAAGGGAAAAGTCCTAGAGACAATAAAATAAATGAACATAGAGGGGCCACCATATAGAATCAATTGGGAGGAGAGACAATAAAGATATCCTGTTGAGGTTTATCCCTAGCAGGATCCTATTAAATCTCTGTTTCCTGCATGGCCGTGAATGTTGGCACCCTAATAGTGGTATGGTGCCCTGACTCAACAGTGGCTATCCCTAAGAACTTTCCCTAAAAACAATCCTTGCTATACATTAGTCATTACTTGGAATATGTACATAGAAAGGAGTAATAACATATTCAGAGCTATGAGGATGTGATCACTTAGCTTTCCTTCCTGCTGCTCTGCACAAGGCCAATGTAGTGATGTAGGGAGTTAATATGCGTTAGTCCAAGTGGCCCCAGTCCCTGTAGGTCCGAGGTCACAGTCTCGACGCATTTCCCCCTCCAATGGTTATGAGAGTCCCTCAGAGGACAACAATAAGACACTGGCATAATTGATTCAGGCTGGCCTAATGGTAATGACGGACTTTAATGCTATCCCATGTAAACATGTGTACGTGAAAGATTTTTGACCAGTTAATTTTTTCTAATTTTTTTTATGACAGATTAGTCTCTAAAACATATTGTATTCCAAACAAATATATATGCTTCCTAATTTATCAATTTATCTGTTAGAATCTGCAATCCTATTATGTTATTATGTTATACAAAATTTATGGACTTAATCAAATCTTACTGGAATTACATTTCTTTTTTCACTTACATTTGTCATGGGGCTTGTTAAAAAACCGAGCAATTGGTCTTATTGGTTCCCCATTGTTTGGTTCATGGCTCTGATGCGCAGAGGGCTGAGGAGCACATTTCTTAATTAAAGTTGAGTGACATAAATCCATATGAAAGAGAAAAGAGAGAAAAGCGCTCACCCTATGGGGTGGTTCATGTCTCTCTCCATTGGCCGGTCCTTCCTGCCCATAGGTCACATCCTTTTTTACTATAGATTCATTGATGATTTGTTTTTTTGTCTGGACAGGGACATAGGATGAGCCGCAATTGTTTGTTAATGAATTGAATACTAATCCGTGGGGCCTAGAATTTAGCTTTACATGTTCAAAAACACAAATTACATTTTTGAATTTAGTTATTTCTAAAAATGAACACAATGTGATTTCTAGGCCACCAATTTTAAAAAAGTGGATGTTAATAATTTTTTAGAATACTCTAGTGGCCATCTCCCTAAATGTATAAAAAATGTACCATATGGACAGTATTGGCGCATTCAGAAAAATTGCACAAATGATGCGTACTTTATCAAGAAGTCACACATTTTAAATAAAAGAATTAGAGAGAATGGTTACCCCAAAAGTCTCTTGAGTGATGCCTTTAATAGGACTAGAAAGCTCTAACAAATGGATTGTCTCGCTTTTTTCACACAGGGCCCTGTAGGTTTGGATTTCTTTTTCCCTTAATAATAAAGATCTTCATTTAAAAACTGAATCT